>NC_045567.1:5180585-5833864 GCF_009819795.1 Aythya fuligula
ATCCTCTGCCACAGCAAGAATGAAAAATGAAGTTAGAGCCTAGATGCCTGCATTGCTCTCTGTTCTCAAGGCAGATGAGGGGACCAGGCTGCTACCTCTGCCATCCCCAGTTTCAGTGCAGCTCTTTCTGAACATGACTGTAACAGCTGGCTCCAGGCTCCAGCAGTACTGCAATTACTCCTCACTCCTCACAGTTAGAAGTTATTGCAGGCATTGTAGAAGTAACTAACATTTAGCAGCCAATCACAGAAATATTTACAAGAGGAGGGTTTTTTCTTTGTGATTTTTAATTTCAGACAAATCAGAATAGAGGACAGGACTTCAAAGACTTATGTTCTAAGTCTGTATTTGCAGAACAGTATCACTGATCTCTAAAGAGTCTTAAATACCATCAAGTCTGCTTCTCACTGAAAGGAGAAATAGCCTTACAGTGTTCCAGAAGTCTCACAAGAGTTGAGGTCTCTGATTTTTAAGAAGTAGCTTAAGGTAGATAGTCCCATGACAAGATGTGATTTTGAGGTTGCTGCAGTTTGGGAGCTTTTTGCATGAGGTTTTGGTAACCCGACTGCGCTGCACACACGCACAAGAGAAGATAGTTGCCTATTAAAAAAAAAAATAAAGTATTGTCTGGTCTGATGGCATACTGTGAGTTTGTACTTGAATGCATCTACTTAAAGAAGGAATTAGCCAAAAGCACGAAGAACCTGATCCTAGAAAGAAAAACCACCACTAACCTCAAAACTAAATTCCATACAATGTAGCACAGGTAAAATACTTGGGCAGGTGAGTCAGAGCGAGCCAGGCACACCAGCTGCCCTTTCACTAAGGGCAGGGGGAATTAAGATGAAAGACTTCAGAGGCCCCATGAGCTCCTCTCTATTACCTTCTTAAGCTTCAGCTTCCGATGTTCCTTCAAATTATAGGAACAAACAAGTAGGTTTGAAGGCTTAGTGCAACTGTAGGCCTATAATACTACTTTAATCAATTTCTTTTTGAAAAGGAGGGAGAGTAAAGCAGAGAAAAGAAACTGTGCAAGGTGTTTGACAACAAAGAGTGCAGGGAACTGGGAGCTTTTTGAGGGTCAATTAGCCAGAAAACGTGCTAAAGACTACATGCTCTATTGGATTACTGGCCAAAGAATTACCCCAAAGCAATCAAAGTGGCCCCGTTGCCTGAGTACAGAAAGGCAATTACAGATTTTTGAGGACGTGCTACAGAAGCTTTAATTAAAGGCATTACTTCTACATCACTGAACATTGGAAATTCAATTCTTACTCGCAGCCACGAGAAGTAGCTTTTGTCTTTCACTTGTGTGTAGGATATCAGCATAAAACATGACTGGCTTTGGCATCTCTCCTTTAGGAATGCATATTGTGTTTCACCCCACCCCTTCTTGCAACCAGCAATTATAATGTTGACATATTAATAGGTGGATTTCCACTGCTAGACCTTCTGGTTTCCTCTGCCATTGTGTAAGGCTCTGTCAGCAAGGACAATCCCATCCCTGGCTGGGTTCCAAGGTGAAGTTTGTGAAGGACTATTTGTGTGCAGAGCAGAAAGGATTGTATCCAAAGAGCGAGGAGCTCGTCCTTAACGTGGTTGGGATAGTAAATTGCAATTTTAAGTGAATTTTGACTCAGCATGCTTGATAGCACAAGCAAGCAGCTCCACAAGAGCAGACTGGATGCTCTGCAGCAGCACACACACCGAAGACCATGCTTTCAGGTGTGCTTCAGCAGCTGGCCAGAGCCTGTCTCGGCCTTCCTCTGCCTTTCACAGCCGTCTGGTTCCTAACAACCCTACCCAGACAGGACAGCAGACGGCACTACCAGCGTTCAGCTCCTGCTCAGAGCTGCAGGTCGCTGCGCTGACCCCTCACAGGAGGCACCCTCTGGGTTCCTGTTGCCATCAAGGCTTTAGCGGGGCTTAAGAGCGCAAGGCCTCAGCTTACTGTGTGGCACGCTCAAGCAGCACAATGCTGCAGTTTGTGCTGGCTCCCCACACGTGGGAGCAGTGTGAGCCCCTGCCTTTCCTACAGCCTCTCACTCAGGTTTGTACCCTACTCCAGGAGTCAGCACAACGGCCCAGGCCACAACACGAACTCAAGCTTTGCTAGGAGCCTGAAACACCACTGCTATTTCCTTGGTATTACAAAGAAGAAACAAAACACAGAAAGCAATAAAAATCATCCTTACCTCTGTTCTATGGTCATTTTGATGCCTCCTGTGGGTCGCTGTCCTGTGGCAAGGACTGGCCAGGCCCTGCTGCAGCTGCTGGCCTGCCCTGCCCTACCTCAGCTCTCCTTTTCTAGGCCTGGGTGGTCCTTCACCCCAATCACACCCCTCCCTGCAAAACACCTGTTTCCTTTTCTCCCCTCTTTCTGCTCCCATTTGTTAATGTTTCTTCTGTGTTTTATCTTTATGTGCTTCCCTTTCAACATCAATATTTTTAACCTGAACTTTACATCTGCTCCAAGTTGTGGCCTGGCAGCGACACGCAGGCCGCCCCCCAGCCCCAGCTGCGAGCTCACCTCCCTCATCCAGCACCTGGGGGACAATCCCTGGGCTCAGGGAGCTTCAGGTCCCCCATCTGTTGGACGCAGGCTGGAGGCAGGGATCTCCTCCCAGGCATGCCGTGGTGCAGCCCCTTGTCCCAGTAATAGTTTCATTATTAACCAGAGTCCATAAACTATCTGTAAACCTACTCCTCAGCTCAGGTTTCTCTGGTGCGAGAGCCAAGTGTTGGGCAGACAGATGGGGTCCTGAAGCTTTTAACAGGTTCCTTCATTTTCGTTGGCTCGTTGTCTGAGCTCTGCGAGAAGCCTGTGGCTCTGCCTAGCCCGCTGGGTGCTGGAGGTGAAGCGTAGTGAGGAAAAACACATCTAATTGTTACAGAGATGCAGGGACAGTGGCTGGCTTTGCAATGGATTGATTCAGTGCAGTATTATTTTTGACTCCATTCAAGTATCTAAAGCTTCCAAATGGAGAAGTCTCATGATACGTTTGGGACGAGATGTGCGAGAAGATAAAGCAACTTTCCCAAGGCTACACACAAGCTCAAAAGAACAGACAAATTAGACTCAGTATTTTAATTAACCGTATTGTCAAAGGTTTTTTTCATTTTTTTCCCATAGTTTTGCAGGGGGTACCATGCCAACATTATTAACATATGCTTAGTTCTTGCTGCTGTGCCAGTATAAGCTTACACACAAGTTTCTAAAAGAATGTCACTGTATGCTGCTCACATCCGTGGTACAATACCAGCTTTATGCTCAAATAGAAAAGCCTTTACCACTAACTACAAGGGTACTTTATTTTTAGACTGTGTTTTCACCCGCAATCTGCAGAGTGATCTGTATGTGCGGCGTTTGTTTCTTTTCTAAATTTGTTTCGTCAAGTTTTATTTTAACACTCATTCTGAACACTGCAGCTTGGCAGTAGAAAGTGTCTGTTTGGCTAAAGTCACGTGTCAGTAGGATTCAGGCCTTAAATAATCCCACTTTTGTATGTCCAGTGGAAGCAGTTGGTTTGTGCTCACAGCTAAGGTTGCAACGGGACGCTTTAAAATGTACAGGTTCAGAATGTTCTTCAAAACAGCCTTTGCTTCATGTTCCTGTGATCATTTACTGCTGCCATCGCACTTCATCAGGCAGCCAAAACCCAAGTACCCACGCAAGGTTAATTCACGCTTGCAGCCTGTTGGACATCGAAGAGACCCAGATGCTGCTCGCCTTCCTGCAGCTGCAAGTTACAACTGCAAACCTTACAGGAGACACAGCTTACATGAGCTGCTCCCTCCGGGGAGCTGGCAGAGATCGCATCTCTGGGCCTGGCCACCAGTGAGCAGAGCGCCATCAAAACGATCCTGAGGTTTGAGGTTAATTTGGCCCTTTATGGCCTTTCTACATAGCTCCTGGTAAACACATGGAAACGTCCTGGGCTGGTGCTGCTCCCCGGCAATGCCTTCTCTCTCTGCAGGCCACTGCCATGAAGCCACAGCGGAGGCAGCTTGCTACCAGGGCAGCAGCAAGCCAGGGCTGCAGCAGCCTCGTGTTGTCTGCTAGCTGGCGGCCCCACGCCATGCCTGGCTTCCGTGACATCCAGCCCTCTTCTCATTTTCAGGGTTAAAATAATTGAAGGAAGTAACAAAATAATATATATATATATATAAAATATATACACGAGCTTCGTGTTTCAGCTTAGGCCACAGAGCCCGTTTTTTCTAGTGTAATGTGATTTCTTCTGGAGCATCGCAGTACCCGAACCGTGCTGGAGCTGAACCACAAAAAGAGAAGGGAGATTTATTTTTTTTTCCTCTGTGTAGAGTTTCCCACCTCAGAACACACATTCTGCAGTTTTCCTCTAGGGAAAGGCATTTAAAAATCTTACTAAATCTGAGCAAATGGCAGCTGGCACTTGCCTACAGCTGTTGTGCTGAATTCTGGCAGTGCCAGTAGCTGCACACTTGGGCGGTCCCATCAGGAGGTGTTGGTGTGGGTACCACACACCTGGTTAGCAGAGAACTTAGAAGAAAACATTTGTCAAAGCTGGAAGGGGGGCAGAGCTCTCTGGGTGCACGGCAGTGGAGCCTCTCCTTGTCCTCACAGAAGTGCCAGCTTTTGCTGTTGCTGCTCCCAGGTGGACACACTTGCTGTGAAAGGTGGCTTGATTAGAAGCTTGCTGGTTTGGTTTGGCTCGCTCTTCCGAAGGGCTATCAGATAAAACAGGGACAAAAAATGCAAACGGAGCTGCTGTTAGGAGAGTAGGTCATTGTTCCCCAGTTTTACAGTGTCTGTGAAGCTGCTTAAAAGCCCTTCTCCAGATGAGGAATGTAGCTTGTTTCTAATTATGTGACGTGTAATCAAGCGTGACGTGCCTACTTACCCCTCAGATGACAGCAAACTTTATTTCCTTAAACAGAGTAAGGTGGGAAACATTCAGGTATTAAACAGTGCCTAAAGCCTGCAAAAGTTCTTCATTTCAGTATCCCTCTGACTTGACTTATGGGCACTGCTTCCTTCTGCAGGAGTAACTGAGTCAAAACAACTGGAGTGCGAAAAATGCCCACGCTTTGGGCTTCACATTTTATTTTTAACTCAAACGGTTTCCTTGTTCGCTATCAATCATGACAACTGTTAATGCAAGAAAGCGAGAGCCCATTCTTAGCATCTCAGCACAGAGAACTGTTTAATACTGAGCGCTTTGTTCTCCATGGTAAATGCCTATTGACTTCCTTGGCCCAGAGAAATATTGATTTTTCTCTCGCTTTCTTTACAGGCTCTGCTTTCTTCCCTGGTCGCTGTGCTGAGATCTTTGCCAAAGGTCAGAGCGTTGGGAAACTTGGAGTCCTACACCCTGATGTTATCACCAAATTTGAGCTCACCATGCCGTGCTCTGCCCTAGAGATCAATATTGAGCCTTTCCTGTGAAGACTGGACTTCTGTCCTCCTACAGATGTCCACTTTCACATGCAGCACCCTCTGCTCCTCTGTCTTTCTCTGCAGGGAACATCCGCTTATGCTTTTAAGTTTCAATAAAGTAAAAAAAAAAAAAAAACAAGTCTGGCTCCATGGGTAAATATGTTCCTTACAGCACAATTAGGCAGGCTTCTGCAGCATAAGGATGTGGCATCAAGGGATGAGACTGTGCCACCGATGTTTTTGAGGGAGGGAAATAAAGTATCAAGTTGGGTAAAAGCCCAGTGTTTTACAAGAGAAATGTAATGGCAGAGCACATGATTAGTTTTCAAAATCAGAAATGTTCCACAGACACAGCTTCATACTGTAACTGATTATGGCTGCATAACAGGAATCTCATTCTTTTCTTATTGCATGAAATAAGATAATTGATTAGAGCAAATGTTGAGTGAATGTGAGCAGAACTAAGGAGTTGAGCTTTTATTCTGTACGGTTGTCATGTGCTCATCAGTGGTTGGGGGAGGAAAATAAACTTGTTCATGAAAACCAGAGATATTTTGTAAGCAAGATGTGTGCAATATCTGCTTCCCTACTCCAGACATAACTGTTGCTCCTTTATCATTCTAAATTCAGAAAGGGGAGTGGGTGGAATTAAATTTTTCCATGGTTGATGTAAGCCTGGTGGTTTTTGAAGCTCCAAACCAAATTGGAGCAATGCATTTCAGAGCATATGCCAGCGCTTTTTTGCACGAGGAGCTGAGAAATACCAAAGCTTTTGTTGGGCAGAGGGACATTTGTACAAGCCAGCGTGGTCCCTGCTGCTCCTGCATAGCCCTCCCAGTGGATTCCTTACCCCCAGGTGCACAGCAGGGGCCAAGCAGCTTTGGGCAGTTGCATTTTCTTGCAGCCTTGCCCATGACGTTACACGGACACCTCTCACTGATCAGGATTTTCGTCTAGGTGGATCTCTGGCACTGCGCTGTGCCTCGGCTCCGCGGGGAGCTGGGGAGCTCCATCCCGACACGGCAGCGCTCGGTGCGGCCACGTTGCCGCAAGGCAGCTGCCTGGGTGGGCAGCTCAGTGCCTGCAGCAGGCTCCTTCCCAGCTCCTCATGAAGCTGGCTATGGCTCCTTTGCAATCCTAGAGCCATCGCTAATGCTGCGGGCTAACAATAGCAAGCTCTTTGCATGAGGCCAGCTTAGTGTGGCTCGTCTCCACTGTGGAGCCGGACAGCAGGGCCGGGTTAGACCTCTGGGTGCTGGAGGATGGGAGAAGAGGTGAGGTGCAACGGGGAGGACAAGGCGAGAGGACAGCTCTGGGAGCTGCCGGCACAGCCCTGCCTCTGGAACCCTGCGGGCTTCTCCGTGGGAGCTCTGCCACTCGTCTCAGCAGGTGGGGGGCAGCCAGCAAGGCTGCGGGGTGCAAAGTGCCAACACATCGGGAGAAATGCCCGACAGCGACCCAGCTGGGAGTGCTGCGGCTCCCCCCCGATGGCAGCGCGGTTTTGTACCGATCCCTGCGTGACAGACGTGAAATGTGAGCACGGGCGTTGCACAACTGACGCGAGTGCACGTGGGGAGTGAGGACGCTGCAGCCTTCCCGAGCCTCCCCAGGGATCACCCCGCTTGCCGCGTGCAGGAGCTCTCTCCCCGATGCCTACACAACTGTAACCAAGCAAGCCCGCAGTGTGGGAAGCAATCTGTGCCACAGATGGTAAGAATTAAAAAACCCTGTTTATTAGTGTGTCATGCATGGGGATTAGGACGACAATAAGGCAGATTTGCATTTCAGCAGAGTACAGGCATACTTGTGTGCACTAAATATACTTCTGTACGCACGATTTTCTGACTCTGGGGGTCCCAATTCTCCTGTCAATTTACTGTCCTGTGAGGCTTAGGTTGGCACTAGGGGCTTGAGCTGCAGGGCTTTCAGGGATCAGCTCTCCCGGCTCGCAGTGTTTCATATCGGTGCCGGGCACTCCACGAGCAGGACACCAGCTCCATGCCGCAGAAGCAGCACTGCTCGCCAAGAGCAGAGTCAGCAGTGAGGTTCAGTCTGAAGCCTCCTCAGGGCCACTGAACCTGCTCCCTGCTGTCCGCGATGCCCGCAGGGCTGCTCCGGCTCCGACACCCAAGCTTTGCAGAAGCGCCGTGTTCAGGGCTGTCGACGCCTGGACAAGCATTGGCTTTTTGGAACAAAAGCCACGGTGGAAGAAGGTGAAGAATGGGTTTATTTACGGAAAATAAACCCATTCCGATATCTTTCATCTGGCAAAACTACAGAAGGAAGAGGGTTTTGCCAAATTTCCAGTGTCTAGGTCTATTAATGACTTCCTTGTTTAGTCTTCTTTTGTCCTGGGAGTCTTCACTCCCCTCCAAGGTCCCTGGTACCGTGTCCTCTCAGGTTTTCTGTTCTTCCTCAGATCTTACAATGCCTCACACCACAACAGCTCTCCCTCTGCCTCCAGCAGAGCGAGCGTTGTGTTGGAAGATCACGAGGGGGTTGTATGGGGGGGCCTTATCAAACTGCGAGCCATTCCCCTCAAACCAGTCATTTACAAGTGGGAACAGAGGACAAGACGAACACAGCCACACCAACTCTTGCAAAATATCTGTATTTTAAAATCTGAACCAAGTACAGCTTGCATGTACCGCACGAACCACATGCAGGTGAATGCTATAAAAGATAAAAATATTTATTTAGTATCTAACATGGAAGTGCTTGGATTTATCAAGTATAATTTATAAAATTCTGATAGCATAAGACAGCCGTGATTCAGCAGTGAAGTTTTACACACAGACCTGCACAGACGTCCCCGCCGCACCCACCCCGCTCCCCACCGCGGGCCCACCCCCGACCGGCTGGGAGCCTTCTCCCAGTTCCTGCCCAGCTGCCGTGCCTCCGATCCCACACAGCAGGCATCAGAGAGCATCCTTGGGGCCAGAGCCAGGACACTCTCTGGCGGTGGGGTACGAGGAGAAGACCGAGAGCATCCCGATTGAGCAGGGACCCACCAGCTTTGGTGGCTCGAACATGGTGCAAGCGCGCTCGTGCCCTGCTGGAAAATTTGCTTAAGCTGTTCGCATGCACATGTGGAGACAGACGTGTCCACACACACCTTTTAAAATAGTTGAGCCACAGCCTGGGCAAATCTACAGCTGGCTAACGCTTCTGCCTGCACTTCTTCTGGAGATTACTGCCTGGATTTTAAAGCCATGCAGCTCTTGCAAGTGCTCCAGCCGGCCAGCCAAAACTTCCAGCTACGGTTTTTGAACTTGATTCTATTTGCACAAGCAGCCAAGGGATGGCAAAGCACCTCCTTTACATTCTTCAAGTTACTTTATTTATTCTTTATCAGCCAAGAACACAAATGTACATGGTTAAAACGCTTTTACCACACACTGGCAGGAGAAGGCGTGGCGGCCATCCTTGCAGCATTACGCTTCCCTAGCCGAGCAGAACACGTTCACCGCTGTATTTCCCAACAGCTCACGGGTCCTGGAGCAGATACGCATTTCCCAACGTGCAGCCTGAGAATGAAAGCCCCGGCAGCCCTAACTGCCATCCTACAGCTTTATACAGGTGTTGCAAGGTGTGTGGAAGACCACTGGCAATGCTGCGCAGCACCACCAAGTTAGGGCAGCTCAGCACCACCTCTCGCCGTACCCTGATCACTCCCAGACCAGCCATGAGGCGTTTTGAGGGCACTGCCTGTCCCCCAACCCCAGCACCATGGGGACAGCCTCGTCCCGGCCCTACAGGGAGTGAAGTCAGGGCAAGCAGGCTGAAGGCGAGCCTCACCGCTGCGGTAACTCTGCTCTGCTGTACAGCACAAGAATCTCTTCCTGGAAGCTGGTTAACATTAGAGAGAGATGTTAATAATCACTTGACATGCTTTGGGTTGGGTTTTTCTTTCTTTTGCTTTCCTTTTTTTTTTTTTTTTTTTTTTTTTAAATAAAATGGGATTGCAATGGGCAAAACCAGGCCTGCAGGAATGGCTTGGCTATCAGAAGCCGGTGTGAAGAGCAACAAGCACATACCTCATCTGGAACACGGGGCTCTGTCACAGGGGTGGTGACACCAGGGATCACTATCGCAGTTATTTGTGGTCGGTGATTCCCCTCAGTCTTCAGAAAGGGGCATTTGGGGTCAGCGCAGAAAGGCACGAATGCTTTTTGATCAAGTTACCCGCCTTGAACAACTTCTCCCTGAAACGGTGATGCTACGATTTACTTTTCAAGGAGGGAAATGTGCTCAAATCAATCCTAACAGCCCATGCAACAGTGGCACGATGACGGTGGCAGTGAAGCCCACTGAGGAGTATGTCACGAATTTATAGGGCACTTCGACCTCCAGCCTCCTCCGGGCTTCCAGGTCGCTGATGGGGAACTTGTAGCAGTAACACAGCGTGCCGAGGACCACGCTCTTCATCAGCTGACGTGTCAGCAGGATAACAAAGAGCCCTGTGAAGAACCTGGCCAGCACGAGCACCACTGTCATACCGGTAATGAGAGGAAACCCCAAATTTTCGCCGCTGTAGGCTGGTGCTGCGTACTGGTGATTTAACCAAAACCCCACAGTAGCTCCAGCTCCGGCTCCCAGAATAGTAGTGGTGTCCGCCCTGGTCGGGCTGTAATAGTCCAGTTTGGGGTAGTTGTAACACAGGAGGAGAGGCACGGCTATGGACAGCAGCGGGCAGAAGGGGCTGGTGAGCAGCAGGTGGTCTATGCTGTCCCACGCAGGGTACAGGAGCACGAGCAGCACAGCCGAGATCAGCGCCCCACCGATCACGTCCTGGAAAGAGATCAGGTTCAAAAGCTCGGTGAAAGGCCAAATGGGTTCCCAGACGACTGCAAACACCAACACCCACACTCATAAGCAGCAGAACTGCCTGACCTCAGCACCTCCAGGTTCACAGATAAGGGGTGAGGGGGGGTTTTGCAAACAGCTATGAGGCAGAAGCGACGAGCACCCTCTGTGCTCCTTCCCACCACCACCTCCTGCTCAGGTGCAGGCTCACACAGCCACAACCCCCCCACCAGCTTCCTGCCATCGCCTCCAAGCCCACAGCAGCCAGGATGCTTCCCTTCCATTCCCTTCCCAACCCCAGCAGCCCCGTGCTGTCAGCGGGTGGCTCTGTTCCCCTCCAGCTCTCCACCAGGGGAAAGCATCTCTGGCTTCAGTCGCCTTCCCTCTGCACCCAGCAGTTCCCAGCTCGGGCAGTAACACGGCTGCTCCCAGGCTTGGCAGTGGGGTCCCCATTTTTGCCCGGAACAAACTCATTTTTGCCCAGAACAAGAGACTCTTCCTCTCCCCTGCCGTCATGCTTTACAGGCACTCTGTACATCACTTGAACAGCAGAAGCAGATGCCCAAGTGCATCTCACAGACAACGTTATGATCAGCTGCCTCAGCACAAACCTTCCTCTCATAATCCTACAGGTAATTCCATCACAGCCAGATTGTTGCTCGCTTTGCATCAACAGAAGGACGCCGATGAGCGCCACCAGCCCAGCCAGAGCTGGGCACCTGTGGGCAGGAATAAGCCCGTGAGAGAGCTCTTGCCCAAGCCTCCGAAATCTGGCTGGTACTAAAGTGCCTGAGGCAAGCCCGTAGTTAAAACCTAATTTATTAACAGAGGCAAACCGGGTGTTTGGAGAACTTGATTGTTGTCAACAGCCGTGCTGGGAAGGCGGGCGGAAGGCAGCCCCAAACAGCAGCTGTGTGTGAAAGCAGGTGAATAAAGAGCAGAGCAAGCAGCGTCACCGTGCTGCCCCAGGTATGGCTCGGGATGCAACAGAGTTTGTATTCTGACCAAGAAATCCACTGCCCGTGCTACAGCTAACCCCACACAGCCGTATCATGTCCTGTTCCCAAGGCTGGGCCCTCCCCAGCAGGTCGTGAGAGCTGAGTACTTCTATGCCTGGTCACAGAGCAACATGAATTATTGATGAGAACTCACTGCTGGTTACGCAGGAATGGGAGGACTTGCTCACAACTGAAATATTTAATGAATTCCTGCTAAGAGCATTACTCAGGTACACCCCAACGTCAGCTGTTCACAGCTACCAGGTAATGAATTCACAGCACACTTGGTTTTAAGCAGCTCCAAGTACCATTTTGCACGTTCCTCACACAGATTTCCACCTACGTTTATCTCCTCATCCATTACATTAGGATAGCCATGGAAATACACGAAGTTGTTTACAGATAACTAAAATGTAAAATAATATCAGGTGTCAATATTTCACAAAATAATCCTTCTTCTGATACCAACTTTTAGATGAGGATTTTACACACCAAGACACACTTGGGCCTGGTGCTAGCACACGGCACTGACTCAGAGGAGCTGGGGCTTGTTCCCAGCACAGACATCCCCAAACCCCACCACTGCTGTGCAGGTCGCTTCCCACCCCGCTATCCGTCCACCTTACACTAGAAGGAGGAGTCCTGACATCCCGATGCCTCCTCCCTGTGTGATGAAGGACAGAAATTCAGCAGCTCTTCACCTGCTTTTCTGTCCCAGCTGTAAGTATTTAACCAAACACACAGGCTCCACCTCCACAGTCACCTCTGCATTTTGCACCTTCTCCCCAGCTGCCACCCGCATTGTTCTGGCACTGGAGCTTTCGTCACCCTCTGCTTAGGGACCTGATTAAAGCTCCCCAAATGGGTGTGGGAAGGAAATCTGTGTATTTATTACTGGTAGAAATATATTCAAAAAGTAGCGCTAATTTCTTTGGTGCTAATTTAATTAGAAACCCTTCACTTCTATTTCTGTGTATGTTGTAATGTGCACAAGCATTAGTGCAGTAGCGCATGTATATAACCTATAAATACACACGTATTGGGGTGCATGGTCAAAAATCTCTTACTGGTAGGGGTGTGCAACCAAAAGAGCTCAGAGGGCAGTGGTTTATACTGCTTGCAGTATACAGGCTTGGCCCTCCTCCTTTTGGAGGGCCCTTAGCAAACACAGCTTGAAGCCAGGGTGGGACGTGCCCCACGGCCCCACCAGGCTCCGGACGCACCTCGCTTGTCCCTCAGGTCCAGTATCGCAGGGGACAGGCTTGTGCCAAGGCCAAGCCCCAGCCCAGGGCTGTAGGATGACATTTGGCAGTGCAGGATTAATGGTTCTTCCCCCTGCTCTGTCCAGCAAGGGGGAAGACCAGCAGAGGAAGGATTACCCTGATGTCTTGAGAGGAAAAATTGCTTTTCTGACATCTCCACACTGTGCTTCTCCCTGTGGTGGGGACATGTCCAGTGCTGGCAGAAGCACATTCTTCGTCCCCTCTCCTCCATTTTGATTTTATTTCTCAAGGCCTTACAGCACTATTTTTTATTTTTTTAAGGACTGCAAAAGCACGTGGCCTGGCTGTCTGAAGGCAAGACAAGACCCTGATGTACGCCTCCTGTTAAAACCAAGCTGATGCCGCTGCTTGGAACGGGGAGCACCAAAAAAGCCCCCAGAACGTCAACCCAGCACCCCAAACACAGCCGCACTCAAAAATATCACTTTGACTGAATGATCAAGGAGAAAGCAGTTCTGCTCTGTAGGCAGCCACTTACTGCCTGAGCTCCCTGGCTTCATTCAGCACCAGTGTGATGTGATGCGATGCTTCCCCTTCCACCCTGAAATGCCTTGCTTGTGCTTCATCCCATGAGGACGGCACTGCTAGCGCACGTGAAGTGCCACTGCTTGTTTACCAGCTTTACAATATTTAAAGATAATTTCAGGATGAATGGTGTTATTAAAAGCCCGTGATCAAGCACGGAAAACAAGCAGGGTGAGCATCACAACATAGCCCATCCCCAGGGGAGTGCTCTGGGCAAAATAAAGGCATCAGCCTGACCCTGTGCTTTCAGAAAAGGAAAAAACAATTACCTGTGTTTACAGAAACAGCTTTCAGGCTTCTTTTTGGTGATAAAAAGCATCCTTTTGACTTCCCCAGCACTGGGCAGGACTGCTTTCCCATTAGGGAAAGCCGGGCACGGCGCTGTCTGCACTGCAGCCAGGAGAAACCCAGCAGCGTGGTGCATTCACAAGGTCCCACTGCTGGCCCCAAAGGGCAAAGGGGAGATGAAAGCCTGCCACATTGCTTTGGGGGCTGCTCTCAGATCATATGAACACAATCTGCTGTGGTATTTCTCCTATCTATTTGGGATACTGCATGCCAAGGAGAACACCATCGCTCTGATGTTCCTACATCGGATGACTCCAACATGCCCTGGCAGTGGTGAGACCAAACTCTGTTTGTCCCTCTGAGATGGGGATCAAAAACCGGGCCATGGTTTTAAGAGGGAGAGGAAATACATACATACATTTCCAAAATACAGTTGTCTGGGGGAAAACAGAACAAAGACAACCCACCACCACCACCAAACCCCAGTCCTACTTTCTCCCATTGCTTTTTTTCCTCAAAAATAATCTCAGTAAAATCACAGATTGTCTGCTTCAAAGTGCACCCAGATTTTTGCTTCTCCCTTTCCAGGTAACTCCCATTCCCACTTTTCACCTCCTTGGGCCCCATAACTGGAGACACACAAGGAAGCGACGGACCCTGCCTCTCCTCTGCTTCCTGCAAACGGGGAATGCTCTCAGGCAGCAGAGGCAGGTTTTGCAATTAAATTCTCTCTGAACAAGGCAACTGTGTTGCTTCCATTCCCTTTCCAAGGCAGAAGCTCCTGGTAACAGCTGAGGCCACTGGTGCTTTTTCCCTTTCTTCTAATCATCGTATTCCTTCTGGTGTGAATACAGCAACATGGACAGCCCTCACCCCACTGAGTGCATCCACAGAGGGCTTTTAGTGGTAACCCCTTTCCGAGTGAAGTGGCTGTGCTCTTTGAGGCCCCCCGGCCCAGCAGCACTGCCAGCAGTGCTGACACAGGCTCGTTTTAGGGCTGGGGCTGCCCCACAGCATGAGCCAGAGCCGCAGTGGAGCGCAGGAGAACCGCCTTGCCCTCAGTGCTCTGGGTCCTTACATGGAAAAATCCAGCTACGCTCCACGTGGATACGTTTTACCTCTTCATTTGCTTTACTAAAACATTACGACTGCTTAATTATACCCTTCGGTATTCACTTCTGGGACGAGCTCGGTTAAGAAGCCAGGAGGCAGCACCACCAGCAGCGGCTACGGGGTGCTGTTCGGGCCAGCCACACGCTGTCCCTACAGCTGGGGCACGGCCCCAAGCCCCAATCCTCCCTCCAGAAGCACCTGTGGCCGATGCATGGTGCGAGGCTGAGTTCATGCAGCTTGCCCAGCGCTGCCCCAGCTCCCTGCACAGAGAAGCCCCTGGCGAAGGATGCTCGGCCCTCTGAAAGGCAGCATTTCTCACGGTGACACGAAGGAGCTTTTCCCCCCCCCCTCACCCCCCTCTTAATTTTAAAGCCCTTTTTAATAGTGTCAGAGGCACAAAGGACTTTTTCTTCTTTACCCTAAAAATCCATCTATATTTAGAGGAGTCTTTCATTATCGTGGAACGGCAAGGGAAATATGCCAAGAATTCTCCCTGATTGACTTAAGGTCACTGGTGAAGAAAGGATGGCTCCAGATCAGCTTTAAGATACTGTTTTGATCCAGTAGGCCTGGGCAGGGAGGTCAGGCTATATTTTATAGACAACCATCACACAAAGGGCTCTCTTTCTTACGCTCATCTATTTGCCTTATTATAGCATCACTATTAGTTATAAAAAAACGCACTATTTCTTCACATGCAGCCAACAAGCAGCGCATCTCCAGCTGCCAGAGGAGGCTGCTGGCTGAACAGGGTTCATGCAGCTCCTGGGTTTCCCCGTGGCTGCCTCTGAAGGCACAGCTTACAAACTCCCACAGCGGCACAGGCAAGGCGAGCCCCCCATCCCACAGGGCCAAAGCTGCGCCGTGCACGGGGTGAGGGCAGGGAGGGCAGGGGTTGGGGCAGCGCGGCTCACCAGCACGGTGTGCATCCCTGTGTACAGCCTGCTGAGGCACACCAGCGTGGAGAAGACGAACGCTGCCGTCAGGCCGAGCTCGAAGGGGTACTGCAGAGAGAAGGAGAAGTGCACAGGTTAGGACATTACCCACGTCCAAAAAATCAAGCTGGGAAATCAAACAGCCTGCGGCCTCACACACCGGAGCTGTCCAAAGAGATCCTAGCAGGGGCAGGCCTGGGAAATAGGTGGCACCCGCAGGGTTTTGCCCCTCGACATCCACCTGGCGCGAGGCCTTAGCGCTGTGGGCCTCCAGAGGAGAGGGGCAGCGCGTCCTGCGGGCGATCCCCGAGGTCTCGCTGCTGCCTCATGGCCCGAGGGGAGCCGAGAGCCACGCTGTCTGCCCGGAGATCGATCGTGCTGCGGCAGCGGGGCCGGGGAAATCGATGGCTGGGCTGGAGCTGCCATCCAGCTGCTAGAGCCATCAGAGCCGCTCTTCCCTCCAGCGTTTAAGGTTTAATCAGCCCCTTACAAAGCTGCTTTTACATAATTCCCTCTCTGGGCTGGCTGCTAGCACGGGGAGAAGCGTTGAAATAAATCAACATTCTTTCTGTAAAAAATCACATTAGATAAAGAATAAGCTGAACACATCAGCCCTTCACTCCACTCATTCAAATCCCATTTCAGGGCTCCACTGAAAACAATCCCAATGGGTTCATTTCACTCTCTAAAGGGCAGTTTTCTGGAGGATTAAAAAAATTTAAAAAGTGAGATGCATTCACTTAATGTAACCCGGCCTCCTCCTCCTCCCCAGAGCCTGACGCCTGGCCAGGCTGGCTGCAGGTGAGTGCAGAAAAGCTCCCACAGCACCGCTGGGCACACCAGCTCCTGCCGAGCCTTCCCTCGGTCGTGCCCCACTGCAGATGCCCCCCCAGTTCATGCAGTGCTATTTCTGCCTCACTCCTCCAAGCCCCCAGCTTATTTATGCCCACTTTGCTCCCCCTGCAGCCTGGGAGCTGGCCCAGGCCAGTAACTGATGAGGAGGGCAGCTCTGGGAGACAGCGCTGTAATGCACAGGGAGATCTGTCCTTCTTAATGGAGGCAATTAAACCATTTAATTATTTTGCAGCAGCTTTGTTTGTTTCACAGCAGTTTCCAACAAGCACAAGGCAGCCTGTGAAGAGCTGCGAGCCCCACTCCCAGCTTATCAACCAAGGAGGAGAAAGCAGTGCTGCCCAGGTCTTTTTGGCAGACCCTGCACACAGTACCACAGGCAGGGGTGATGGGGTGATGTATCGCACCCCAACAAACAGAGGAGACGTGCTGCTTTTATACCAGGAGGCTCAGCCCCTGCGAGCAGCTCCACGTCTGCGTCTGGAGGGCAGCACAGCCAGCAGGGAGCTGACAGCTGGCAGCACGGCCTCCGAGGAACCCCAGAGGATCTCCCAGCCAGGCCATGATTCCTCTGGACTGATTATAGGGGGTTATCTTTGAAATATGCTTGAGGAGAACAAGAACCATGCTTAAAGATGATGCAGCCAGGAAGTTATTACTGCTAAAATACAGGAAATGCCTGTTAGTATTCATAAAATGACATCAAAATGACCATCACAGAGTAAAGATTTTCCAGGAAAAAGCTTACAGAAAGATGAAAGGTTGAAGGTTTGGGAAAAATAATAATTATAGGATCACCCCAAGCAGCCTACAGCAGCGGTGCAGTGAAACTGATGCTACTTCTGCAATAAACAGGTTTTTAAATTGTGTTATGCACTATTAGCCTAACACAAGCGATAGTCAGGGCATTTCCAAGGATGCTTCTCCTTGCATCAGACAAGAACAGGTGACATACGGTTCCCTCAGTGTCACCAGGAAAGTGACAGCCTCCAAACCGCATCTCTGAGCTGGGTTTGTGCTAAAGCAGGGAGACTGCCACACAAATTATTCTCGTATCCATTATCGGCCAGCTACAGATCCCAGGGAGAAGTGTGCAGCAGTGGAAATGAACATAGCTCCTCTGGAAGTGGCAGCAGCTTGGGATTTGTGGAGTTTTCTGCAGTTTGCTGGAAGGAGACTAGCAGGCTTGGTTTTTGTTGCTGTTTATGTTTGTTTTTGTTTTTTTTTTTTTTTTTTTTTTTTTTTTAACATTTTTTAGCCCTTACCTTGTACTGGTTCATGGTTGCAATGAGAAAGGAGAAGGAGATGGCAGTAGCTGCCATGGCATGGGTGGAAGGCATCCCGTACTCCGCATCCGTCCGCACCTCCAGCTTCACGACAGGTGGTGAGAGGGGACGAGGCCACTTCAGGATGTCCTTGGAGACCTGCCCTATGTACATCACGATCTGGGGAGAGGAAACGCCACAGGCTGTCAGCCCGCACAGGGAATTTCCACTCTGCCCACCCCAGAACCACGGCTATCTGAGCTTTTCTGCTGCAAAATCCACCGCCCCAAGAGCAGAGCTCATCCTGTGAATTATTAAAGGATTTTCCATTATCCTGGTCAGCGAAGGCAGCAGCTGTTTCCTATGCAGCCCTGTAACCCGATCACAGCTGGGACCATGAGCAGGGCTCACTGACGAGTCACCGCAGCAGCACAGTGCGAGGAGAGCTGGCTCCCGTCCCACACTAGCCAGGTGTAAGTCCCCAACCCGTCCCTTTTAACTCCCGTCCTGCGGCACAGAGGCACCTGAGACGACACCTGCACGAGTGAGTGCTGCGAGATCCCAAAGGGATTTAATGCTGGGAACAGGCGCAAGAGGCAGCACAACAAGGACACGAACAAAAAGGAAGACATTTGCTTTCTGGTATCCCCACCCCTCCCCGGATAGTACACCCAGATACGTGCAAAGCAAGCTCTGCAGCTCAAAACTTCTTTTTTAGCACACAGATCGGGGTAATTGACACCTGTCATGAAAGCTGCTGCACGAGACAGCTCACTGTTCTGCTTCTTGCACTTCCAGTAGGAAAGGAGAGCTCTTAAAATACCATCCTTCCCAGGCTGTGCTGTTCTGGCACGTGGCTAGCAGCACGCCCATCCACTGCCATGCTCGCCACCAGCTGCACTGCATCCCTCTCTCCCACCAGCCACTTAAAAAATACTTTCACCTTAAGAGCAGAATGGTGAGATTGAGGGTTCACAAAGCAGACCCAGAAAAAAGAACAGAGTTCCACATTCCTTCATCCTCCCTACAGCAAAGGACACACCGAGGGGAGTCCCTGACACCCAGCCAGCCCGAGCAGCCTCCACTCATTGCACGATAACCAAATGCCAGGGCTGAAAGCAGAAGCACTCTGCAGCAGAGGATAAAGCTCTGAGGCTACCAGGTGTGATACCACTTCAGAGGCAAGGTCGGACAAGCCAGTTTATCAGCAGTCCTCTCTAATGACTTCCACTTGTAGAAGTATTATTAGCCCCAATACACCAATGTATTACCGAAAGGGAAGTGAGTCACCTTGGAAATGAGGGCTGTACTTGGGCTCCTGATAGCCACAAACACACCGGCTGCTGGCAGGGGAACAGGTAAGCAAAAACACCAGGTGTTCTCACAACACGTTTTTTCTGTTCATTGCAGGATAATTCCTGGCCCTTGTATATTTTTTAAAAACACGTTGTGTGGCCACGTACGGCAGGGAGAGGTGAGACAGCCTCGGCAGGGCAGCGAGGGGAGCCCAGCATGCTCAGGCTGAGCGCTGCTCTCTGCAGTGCCAGACCCTCACCTTCAGCTCCCCCGGGCACAGGGCTTCACGTGCAATGTCCTGCACCGGGGAGCAGAAGCAGCACCCACGGGTGCAGCAGGACATCCCACCAGCTGAGCCGACGGGTTGCTCCAACAAGCAGCTCCCAGACGTGAGGCAGAGCACAGGATCACTGGGGCTCGCCACACGGAGCCCCACAAGGTGTGGGGACACCACGGGGACAGCCACTGCCTTGCGGGGGTCACACCAGCACGGGCTCACAGCAGGGAGCGTCTGAGCTGTGCTCCAGGCAGCTCTCATCTGCTGAGGACAGAAAGCACCCGTCTCCTTTAAGCGGTGTGCTCTCTTACGCCACACTTCACTAGTTCCTGACCTTATTTCTCTGTCATTCTGGATTTATTCTCCAGCAGCCCCAGGAAAGAAAGCAAGCAGCCTGCAGCAGCTTTTTCCAACGTAGCAGATGAGAAAGGCCCTGTAACAAACCCTCTAATCATAAACATTGGAGCACTGGAAAGAAGAAGGGAGATGGAGAGGTGAGCATGGAGACAGGCTGGAGATGAACACAGAGCTAAGCTTCCCCCACAGGACTTGACTTGAATTACTTGTTTGCACAACACCAGACACCCTTGGTGGCCCAGAACACATTCAATACGGGTAGAAATTACCCCAGTCTCAGAACGTCAGTAACTCAGGATCATTTAGGTCACAAAGTCGGGATCAGAGGACTGAGGGGTTTTGCTGCAGCTCCCAGCCTACCCTACAGGAGACAAACCACACACTTACGGTGGCTGTGGACAAAGAGAGGACAGTGGGTCAAGGCTTGGCCCTGCAGCACCCGACCACCAGCATGGGTATGCATTTCCAAACCTAAACAGCCTAACAGGCATCATTTGATCTGCTGTAGGCCAGGGACAAGAAAAGGAACCTTGAAGCAAGTCATCTCTTTATGCTCTACTGTTCTGTTTGCTTCTTCCTTCCATCACTGACGTTTGTGTCCACCTCCTGTCTCACGCCGTGGCTCCCGGTGCTGTTCCACAGCTCTGGTACCAGCTGTGTTTCACCCAGCACCAGCCCCAGACCAGAGCGATTTTCTGCCATGCTGGTGGAAAACCATTTGCAGGCATCTTCAGTGTAAATAATTTTAATTTGCATATTAAAAAGTACCTCTGCTTTTGAATGGGGAAGTTTGTCTGAACCTGGAGACTTTTCCATTACTGAAGCAACAAAGTCAAAACCGAGATGGATGGCGCAGGACGTGATTAACTGCGGATAGCTAGGAGGGGACGTGCAGGAAGGTGGCTGAGACAAGAAGCACTAACACTTGGGGAGAGACTTCTTCCTTGCTGTCCCCCTCTCCAGGGGCTGTCCTGCAGTGCCAGAAGCAACACAAACAGGGCTGTCCCCGTGCCATGCTGCCCACCAGGCAAAGTCCTTCCCCGCTGTGGGCAGGGCAAGGCTCAGTTGCTGCCGTGGGTCAGCAGCCTCGCATTTCACCCCACGAACGCAACCAGCAGCTGCTATAGCAGCACAGCAGCCTCTGGGTCCTTTTCCTGTGACTTCCCTGCTCCCAGTCACACGCGGTCCCTCTCCAGGCACGCATTCCCACCTGAACCTTTTGGCAGGAGGTGTGGGTGGGGAGCGGGGCACGTCCTCCTCCCGTGCCAGGCCCCGGCCTCCACCCCGGCCTCGGCGCAGGGAGGCTCCCTGGAGCAGTCAGGCTGGTTCCTCCTTTCGCTCTCCTGTACCTGGTCTGCCAAGGGTGCACCAGAACACATCCCTTTTAAACTCACCGTTTTGCAGCTCTCCTGGCCATGCTCTCAATCTGCTAACGGGATGAAATTTTGGAGGTGCGGGGTCAAATGGCATCGGCAGCTCCTGCCGCGCCAGCCTGACTCGGGACCCACCGGTTTCAGCTCTGAAACAGCAACTCAGTGATCTGGCTCTGGAAACCCTGGATGGACTGCAGAGGTATTTGTCACCTTCCCAGGAAGGAAACTTACAGCTTGAAAGTGATGTCCCTTTTGTTTTCCCTCATACTCACTGTGTGCTGATAGGAGCAACAGAGCACATCAGGAACACCGCGGAGAGGGGGGAAAAAAAAATGAGGATGCACTAATAATAAACTGGCGTTTGCAGCAGATTAGCCAAGCAGAGGCAAAGACTGCATCCTGGAAGCGCCAGCTCCTTTCCAGGGCTGTCAAGGCAGGCGTGACTTTGATTCAAGGCAGAGGCACTGAGCCAAGCACCCAGCCGGCGCCGCCCGCAGCCCCTGCAGCCTGGGCTGGCAGATGAGGCTGCAGCAGGAAGGTGCCCCTCGGGGAGCTCTGTGCGCCCCCTGAGAGCCACCCAGGGTGAGGACGGGCAGGCTGGGGAGCCCCAGCACCCAGCAGGCTGCGATGTCCCCAGGCCCACGGCCGCAGGCACCCGGCCGCTCGCTTATCACCCCGGCACACCTGCAGCTCCCCACCCGCCCCAAAGTCCATGCTGGGCGGTTCTTTATATTGTACAATCGGTTGTTACTTATATCGTGCAAACTGCAGCTCCGTGGGCTTAAAAGAGGTGTGGGGACACTTCACTTTCACGCACTCCGAAGAAAGAAGTACTCAAGTGAGCTTCCACCTTTTAAGCTGAGATGTGGCGAGCTTAAAGCATGCCCGAGAGCTGTTTTATTTGAAGCTGTTTTATTTGAAGCTGCTTTCCACCTCCAGATTTCCTGGCTGAAGCAGGAGCACGAAGCATCAAAGCCACCTTTGTGCAGGTTGAGGAGCATCCCCTTCAAAGGGCTGAGGAAGGGACGCGCAGACGTCGGGATGCCTTCAGCACCAGCCCCGCACCTCGCTCTCAGACACCAGGCAGGTATTTCACTCATCTGCCCATGAAGAAAAAGGCAAAGCCCACGGATGTGCTATGAATCCCCATAAGAAGGGCACCGTGGAAGCATCACACATGATTTAAGCCCCCAGAACAGCTGGATGTGACCGCAGCCCGTATTTCCCACAGCCACCCCACTCAACCGACACAAGCAGCTGGTTTTGAGGGCCTAGGACTGGAGAATGCAACCAAGGTACCAAGGGCAGCCTCACCTGCTGCTGAGATGCACTTTGCACGATCCTCCTTACTGCCCTCCTGCAGCTATGAGCCTGGCCCTTGTGTTTCAAAGCTTCCAGCTTAGATGTAGCTTATTCACGACTACCTTGCACACATCTGCTCTTGTGACTGTTTTTATTTCAAGCAGCTCCTTCCCTCCCCTGGCGTTCCCAGCCAGCATCCTTCTCTCCCCGACTTCATTTGGTTAGGGGCTCATCTCAGCTTTCAGCCTCTGCTCAGAAAATAGCCTGTTCCCTAGCCATCCCTGGCCCTGCTCCAGCTGGAATTTATCCTTCTTGAACGTGGGTGATTGGCTCTGCAGAAACTATCGCAGATAAGATGTCGTGTAGGCCTTGCAAACAGCATTAATACTTCTAACTTTTAAGGGAAGAATCCCCCTGGTTCAGCCTGGGACCCCAATTCTATCATTTGCACTCCAGCTGCTCCGTGCCATCGGACAGCAGCCTCGGTGTGCCTGCCCCGTGCTCAGCACAGACAGCTTTCTTCGCGGCTGCCTTCCCTGCTCTGCTAGCAGCTGTTGTTAGACACCGCTGGGATACCTTTATTTTCCTCTGTGGCTGTTTGCATCCCATCACCATCTACACAGAAACAGCAGTGTGTTCAGATCCCGATCCTGCCGTAGCACATGTTAGCGAGCTGTCTCGGACCGACCCAGACCCCTCACAGCACCATGAACCCATTCCTGCTCAAAAGCAAGCAAGCCATCCAGCTGAGCTTGCCATAACATTAATGCCAAGTCTACACAATACTTCAAACCCTTTCATACTTAATATAATTAAAATGTTTCTAAAGCTACAAATTGTCCAACATCTGTGTATGTGAAACAGCTTCCCCTTTTCAGTATAAAAAGGCAGCCCCACAACTCCCTTGGTAACTGAGAAATAATGTTGATAGGCATAACATCAGACGGTTGTGTACTCTAATTACGCCAGGCTAGATCTGGCCAGTAATCAGGTAGCCTCCTTGCCAGGTAAAGGCAAGGCAAGTCTTCAGAGGCACACAGGCAGCTTGGAGGAGTCACTTTTGAGCAATATGCAAAGCCAGAAGGCAGTGACTACCAATTATCATTCTGTGGCACACTTCCAGAAGCAGTAGGTGTACTCCTGGCCAAAACCCAGCTCTAATTACACAGTGTCCACCTACTTCTGAATTTCATCTGCAAGTTATTTTTCCTGTTCTCTTTATAAAAAATTATTGACTAGGGTTACTGGCACAGAAGAACTGATGCCTTCCATCCAAGACTGGATGCATTTTAAATGTATGACCCAATTCAAGTTGTTTTTATTATTTCTAATCACGTTATTTGGACAAAAGTCAGGATATTATTAACCAGAATTGACTAAGTCAAGGAGAAGCATTGTTGTAATGAAAAAAGCTAAGTATCACATCCAAGTTTTAATCAAGTTTCAATTTCTCAAATCAGTGTAGACTGACAAACAAATCTCCAGGGTCCATCATCTTCTTACCACCATGCTTCTTACCTCCCTTCTTTGGTCTAAAACAATCTTATTTGGGCAAAGATGTAATAAATATCAAGATGGGCAGTGGCAGTGACAGAACAGACGTTCCTGTATAGAATAAAGTGCCTGTTTACCCACTGGTTTTCAGAGCCAGAAGAGAAACCCACTGCATTTAGGAAGGCTGAAGCAATGCTGAAGCCTGCTGATTTGAGAATGCTTCAGTATTTCTGATAGACAACACTGCAAGTAGCACCCCAGGTATGAGGAGGGGAGCAGTAGTCAAAGATATTGCCAGGTCCATGTTCAAGCATTCACCCTAGCAAGACTGAAGACACTGAACCACATAAATAATGTTGGGTTCTTCTGTTTGTTTGAAGAGGTTTTGTTTGTTTGAAAGGTTATTCTTACTCTTAAATACCCTTTTGCTACAGGTAAAGAATTAAGTATGTGCTTAAGTGATTTAAATACTTACAGACCAGATGATTATCATCCTTCTGGACACAGAGTGATCGATGTTCCAGTAGGTAAATGGAAGGAAAGTGATATAAAAGATCTCTTCACCCAGAGCAGCTGAAAACTTGAATAAGTAGTAGTAGAAGTAGTTCTTCACAACATATTTCTGTGGACAGCCCTGCAAACAACAGGATTTTAGAAACGTTTAATGAGTTAGAAAACTATATCAAACATCCAAGGAATTTCACTGTAATGGTTCCCAACCCCTAAACTAAATAATTTGTTAGAACAAATGTCAAGAAAAAATTCAATTTTTATACTCAAAGACCATTGTAACAACTCAATTACACTTAGCAGAGATCAGAAATCCATTAGGACTAATTAAGGGCAGCAGTCACATCTACGAAGGTTTTCCAGAGATCAGATCAATCCTTGCTCCAGGCAAATTATCTACATTTAATAAAAGGGCACTGATGCTTTTATTTCCAAGTTTCAACATCTGCAGTTAAAAAGAGCCACTACTGCTTTTGCTAGAAGAGCGTTTTGAGATGAAATAAGTGAAATGGAATCACTGGACTGCTTCTTTTAAAATGTGCCTCATTAAGTCAGACAAATTTACTTCAACAGGCCTGGAAATTTTACTTTTCTCTCTTCTGAGTGGCAGGCAGCCCGCCGGAGCTGGGAAGCCACACGGAGCTGCATGTGGCACAGAGGACACGAGGGTTTGCTGATGATGATATCTAGGACTGGGACATCACCAAGCAGCCTGCTATGTCCTGCTGCAGCATGCAGCCAGGTTGTATGCAAACACCTGTATGCTTCTGGAGAAAAGGGAACGATGTGTATGAAGAGGATTTGGGAGGCAAAAGCTATACACGAGGAGGATTTGGGAGGCAAGAGAGCCAAACTCTCTTCATCTCTCCTAAGAAAAAGAGACATGCATGGGATTTGGCTGGGTAAATAGGGGCTGAAAGAGCATCCTACAGATTAGGGCTGCAAAGGGAACACAAAGGTTTCAGAGACTCCCTAGGTAAAAGAGCTTTGACGTAAACTCCTAAAGCTCAGAGGAAAGCTATCATGCTTGGAGCTGATTGTGAGCCTAATCCACCAGAGAAAAAGCCTCATCCTACATGACAGTGCGAAAGCATAAGAATTGTCTAGGAAGTCTAGACATCCAATTGTGACTCATTTTGAGAGCAATTAGACATTCTAGTCCCTTCATCTGCCTTCAGTACGGAGATGAGGCGAACTGCCTAAAAACCACCGAAGCAGGATGGAAAAAGACTGCATTCATTCACCTACTGCAGGAAAAAAAAAATATATTAAATTGATTTTTGCATCAATAAAGAGAAAAGATGAGTCAACACTTCTGAAGTGCTCGGGCTGCGGGAGCGTTCCCCCATGCATTAGTGCTGGAGGTGGCAGCTCAGTTACCGGCACCGATGGAGCTCTCAGCTGAAACGTCTCGAGCCTCACACACCAGTGAGAGAACACCCCCGGTGCAATTAGCTGCGATGCTCCTGCCTGAGATCATTAAACCATCTCTGGTCATATCTGCGGGTCCCCGAAGAACGCTTTCTGCCAGCGCCGTTAATTCCTCCATCAGGCGGCAGTCCCCAGCGCCCCAGGAATTACAGGCTTTAGATAAGAGATGAGCAGACACGTCCCCACGGTAATTCTTTTCTGCTTGAAACCTCGTGGGGTGAGGGATAAAACTTCCTAATTACAATAATCTGTTTTGTAGGGGGGAAAAAAAGCAATTGTATAATTATTCAGGTTCTAAAAGAAATTGGAGCTAAAAATACTTGGTGGCAGAAGGCAGGGCCAAATCCTTCCACACTGCTTTTTAGAAGCCTTTCTTTTTCTCTCTTCTCCTCCATCACAAGTCATCTCCCACTTGCTAGTTTGACTTGTTTAAACACTTTTTTTTTTTTAATAACACACCAGCAGTTCTGAACGAGGTGCAAGACAAAGCCCACAGCCGTGACAGGTGACGGCAGCAGCCAGAGGACAGGCGCGAAAGGCATCTCGGAATAGCTCCGCTTGCTTTCAGAGTGCGTGGCAATGAAAGTTCACAATCCTCATGATCCTAAAGTCGTAATTATGGAAAGCCCACCAAGCCTGCTCCTCGTGCCTCTGGACAGCAGCCCACAAACCCTCAGCTAACGCTTACTCCCCACATCCCTTTTTTTCTGACAGAAGGGACTATCGCTGCCTTTCACAGAGCGTGTGAATTTGGGTGAAGGTTTAGCATCTCTCAACGCTCGGAGGTTTTCTCAGCCCACATTTTTACACGACTGAGTTTTAGCAGATGAGTTTGTGCCTCATGGACTGCCGTGACTCGCGGCCTCCCGTAACCTCAGAGCACCCGCAGTGAGTCAGCCCCTCCGTCCGTCCCCGTCACTACTCGGTCAGAAGCAGAGAGCTTTTAATGGGCAGTAATTAAGGCTGTAGGGAAAGCCAGAATTTTAAGAACATTTCAGAAGAAAAGTACAACAAGCCGCAGCATTCCCAGACACGGGAGACAGATAATTTCAAACAAATGACCCTTCTCATCTACTTGGAACAAAATCAGCTGCTCAAATTATAAGCGATGCGCGTGAGTGTGCAAGTCTCCCTGAATGAAGCCCCTGCCCAAAATATTCACACAGGAGCAGCTATTACAGCTCTGCCCAACTTGCCCATCTCCGCACACTGACGGTGGGAAACCCCTCTTCCACCCCTCTTCCCAGTCCTGTAGGATCTCCCATGTAAGAGCTGAACGGGCACTGGCTTTTCTGCCCCATCTCCAGGCACCAGCCCTAGGGCTCAGAGCCTGACCCAGAGACACCATTAACCAGCGTTTTGATACCAGCTCTCAGTTACTTGGGATCTTTCAGGAGATGAGCACGATTAATTAAGGTTCTTGAAATCGCTACATGACTTCACTTGCAACAGAAACTTGGCAGAAGGTTGGGAATTTCTCCCCCAGAGACCCTACTGAATGCATCGCGATTCTTCTCACTTTGGGGATTTTTTACACTATAAAAAGTCACGAAGTCTAGAGAAGCTGCTGAAGACAAGGCACATGAAAAAAGCCCCAGAAAGAAGCCCCTGCTGTACATGCAGACAGTAGAAACCAGACAGCTTGGTCCTGCAGTGCAATATGGCACAGAGCATAAATCTGGGGGGGTAACACTGGGGGGAAACACAGCGCCAGCCTGGAAACTCGCTGCCCCAAGGTGGGATGGTGGCAGGACAAGGGGGCTGTGTCCCCAGGAAGGGGCCCTGCATGGCTGCAGCACCATAAGCTTCTCTCAGGGATGGGATGGAGGGCACAGCACCAGCAATAACGTGAGGAACAGAAGCATGGAAACAACTGCAGAGATGTTGGAAAGATAGGAGAGGGGAGAGCAGTGGCACACAGCCTACAAAATGCACATAAGGAGCCCCAAGGCTTGACAAATCTCACCTAACCAAACTCATGAGTGTGCAGCTCCCTGCTCTGCCCAGGCACTTCTAATTAGGTTGTGATTCCCCCTCTCCAGAACGTGACGCAGCCAGGGTACGAGAGCTGCCCAGGTTTGTGCAGTGTCCTTGTCCTTGGAGAGAGACCTGCGGCTAACTGAAACCTGAGAGGCTACAGGATGGAGAAAAGCCAAGCAGGAGAAAACCCTCTTTAAATGCGACAAAGTTCCCAGAAATGGCTCGTCTGCCCCGTCGGTTAGTGCGCAAATAGGCATCACCCAGCCTGCAGCCGCTGTGCACGTATTTATAGGGGCATGCACTGATGGCATAATTATTAGGGACAGCCTTGAATCATCGTTTATTGAATCATCATTTAATGCAGATGCAAGAGGTGACAGTGGGAGAGCTTCCAGTCAGCCCCGGCGCTTTCAATGCTCTCAGACAAAGCAGCAGTCTGAAAGTCAGGGGGAGTTCTGGTAGCATTTCAGCAGCTTAATTCATCCCAAGCACCAAGAAAAAAAAAAAAAAAAAAGTCAAAAAGCCATTATGCAAAGCTCTCAGCAAGGTGTCTTAGCAGCTCCCCAGCCGCTGTCTCTCGCGGCTCTCATCACGCCTTGATCCCACCTTCCCCCTTCATCCCCAAAGGATGGAGGCACACATGTCATCACCAGCATGGCCAGCACAGGCCCAGGACAGAGAAGAGAAGACACCTCAGCTCTTTTATCTTCAGATGCTTTTCCTTTCCGCCCTGATTAGTGCTTGGGATGCAGGCTTAATTATATATTTCTGTACATCATTCTGGAAGCAACATAATTAGGCCTCCTTCCTTCACTGAGAAGGCACAAATAGACATAACAATCTGCTGGGTTGTTTGAATATAGCATGGAATATGGTGAGACTAGAGCTGACAGAGGACTTGCTTAGCAATTAATAGGAAGAACTGATGAAGGAAGAAGAATCATCTTCCTAAAAGAAAGCTTTCTTAATTAAAAAGAAAAAACCTGAAGTCTCTCAGAGACATAAGGCAGTGGCTGCCAACTAGGCAGATCTCTCGTGGAGGACAGTGCCTGCAGCCAGCTGGAGGACACCCACTGCTTCCTGTAAGACATGAGCAGAAGCCCTGTCTGTCTGTCCACCCAGGACGGACAGATTGCACTCACGTCACTGATAGCAGGCTCTAACCTGTCCTCGCCGACACCAGCGATGGAGGCTCCGCTGCTTGCTGCAGGCCATCTCATATTTATGATACCCCTGGATCAAAAGGCATTGCATAGCAGTCAGTTCTCAACCCTACCTTCAACTTGATGATATTGATTTCTGTTCTTGTCCTCCAGCTCCTCCTAACTCCATTTCTCCAGCAGCAGCCCCCACACTCACATTTCCAGCTGGTTCCTCCCACGAGGCTAAGAAACCTCTTCTGAAGAGCCTCCGTACTCACTGCTTTCTGTCCAAAGAGGTTCCTTGTGGCACTCCAACAACTCCAAGCCACTTAACTTCATAAATCCCTTCCTTAGCAGATGCCTGGAGAGCTGACACCCCAATTCCTACCAGCTCCTACACTTGGGATTCCTAGATATCGTTAATAATCATACTCATCCGATCTGCCCCACACAATGGTGTCTTGGTGCCACAATTGCATTCCCTTTCTCCTAACATCACTCGGGCAGCACCCTATGTTCTGTGGGACCTTGTCCCTCTCATCACTACTCTAGCTGCCCAGGAACTCCTCAGGCTTCCAGCTCTTCAGCTTCTGGTTTTAACCACTGACAAGTGGCATCAACAGCAGCCTCCTGCCAAGGAAGGTGCACAGCACCAGCACTGCTTATGCATAGCAGCTGCTTATCCACAAGCACTGGGAAGGCTTAGCTCAGCTCCTCCATCCTCTCAGCAAGCCACCAGCCCTTCTGTCCCTGCCAGAGGTCACGCAGGTTGGATGCGAGCTGCTCCAGGAGCCCTGATGGAGGCAGAGGGAGAGCTTCCCAAGGGCTTCAGCATCTTCCTTACTCCAGGAGGACTGGCTTGTGCAAAAAGAGGAAGGAACGGGGCACAAAAGAGGCAGGAGAAGGAAAGACAGAAGGAAAAGGCTGCCCTTCCTCCCTGATTTGCAGTGGGAGAACAGGTTTGTATAATTGCGTTTTAATTCTCCAGAATTACACTGCAATTTCATGAGGTATACCACGGAGCCTACGCCTCAAAGTGGTAGAGGAAGATGTTTCAGGGGTTAGATAGCTGCAGTAGTACCTGCGGAGAGAGGAAAGAACCCAAGAAGACAAATTACTGACTGCTCAAGAGGACAGGGATTCCAGCCACAAAGCAGATCAAGAAACTCCTCCACAACTCAGCGGCGTTTTGTACTCCACAGGCTGAGTACCAGCAGCAGCAGCTCTGGATGGGAGCTGACACCACCGCCTCCTGCTCGACTCCCTGCCAAGGTGACCCGAGTCAGAGCCATCCCAGCACTGCCACGGCTGCCGGACACCCGGGCTGGGGTGTCTGGGAGAGAAGGGGCAGCCCCACAGCACTGCTCCCAAAATGAACCCCTTCGTCCCACCCAGCAGCACGATGGACCCAGCCGAAGACCGTTTCCACAGCAGAAGTCTATCTGGAGAGGCACGGAGCAGCCAGGCTCCTGGAGGAGCGAGGGGCAGAGCAAGGCCTGGGGTTCACTGGGCAGCCGTGGTGGCAGCCACACAGCCCCCAGCAAGGCACGGGGCGTTTCAACAGCAGCCAGGGCTGCAGAGGCAGCTCCGAGGCCACTTGGGATGAGAGATGTAGATGGGATGCATGCAGCATGGAGCTTAACAAACGCCTCTCCCCATGCCAGCTCACCCCAGCACTGACCCCATGGGGTCACGTCCCTTCTGCTCCCCCAGGGGCTCCTCCTGTAGCACCCGGCAGCCTGGTCTTTGCTCTCCTGTGGCACAGCTTCGGTGCCTGACACCAAGTTCTCCTGCGAAGCGAGGCACCTGCACACCCTCCACATGCACACAGACCCCATCGGGTCTAACTAGCTGCAAAAGGGACAGACACAGGGTGCTGCTGGAGCCGTGGCATCGCCCCGTGGGCACCTGTGCTGCCAGGCTCGAGGAGCTCCACAGCAGGACGTTGCGCTGCCACTTGCTTCCAAAAAGACCGATGAAATACCTTTTTAATCCAGCAATATATGTTGACTAAAGTAGTAGTAAAATGGTAATAAATTAGCAACATAACCCTGCATGAAAGCATTTGTGTACCTCTAAATCTAGACCAGTAGCTGTTTACCTTGGAAAAAATAAATTACAGGTGCCAACTACATGGAAGGGATACGGAGCCCCATGAAGCAGGAACCTGAATAGTCTTATTAAAAAAAAAAAATACTTAAATGTTTCTCTTGCTTTAGACAACACCGTCCAGACATTTAAGGCCTCAGATGTACTTGCCTGCAAGGCCATAGCAGGCAATAGTCCCCTTCCACTGCCCAGATGACCTGTAAGTGCTTCCCATACAACACGCACGGGAGGTAATGTAAGAACTGGCTGTCCAAAGGAATTTTCCAGGAGAAGAGATTTCCTCTGGCCCCTTGCCCACGGAGCCTGCCCCAGACTCCAGAGATACAGAGCAGGAAAATGACAAGAGATGAACTCCTACTCTGCTTGATAGCCGAACTAATGGCCTGAGACATTCAGCAGAATTATAAAGCAGCAAGTGGCTTGCCTCCAAGCAGGGGAATTAATCCCAGGATCCTGACAGCTCCTCATTACGAGGTCCAGCAGCCTCCAAAGGGATGACTCAGGCTGTGCTGAGTCACGAAGCGCCCGGTCCCAGCACCACCACAGCCCCTCCTGTACCCCCACACCAGCAGCAGCAGCCCTAACGGCACCATACAGCTACACACAATCCCTACTACCATCAGCGAGTGAAGTTTCACAAATGTTTATTAGCATTGGGTGCTTCTAGAGCAAGATCTGCCAGGTCACTGAGTGCTGGTCACAGATGGCACGTGCCAGGCTTCGACACAGCTCTCCAGCCATCCCGTCTGGGACGGGGCTGTATGCCAGCGCCAAAAGGGAGTCACAGTCATCTCTTGAAAGCCTCTTGCACTTACAGACAAACTTCCCTCAGTGGGAGATGAACCTCAGTGGTTCCAGAGGAACCTTCAAACAAATCTCAGATGCAAAATCTGTTGCAAAGGAACACTGCAGACAGACCCCAAAGCTCCGGGACAAGTCTGTGTCAGGCTGCCAGGCACCCTGCCTGCGTGCTGCCAGCAAGTACCCACACCTCCAGATGGAAGCGTGTTTTTATCCACCTTTTCCATTGCCCTTACCCTCGCCTCCCTGCCATCAGTCCCCGCGCACGAGGCAGAGCCGTGCGATCGGTAACGGCGAGCAGGCAGCCTGCAAACACCACACCGCCCGGAGCAGTTCTGGCAGTTAAGGTATAACTGCAGAGTAAATATGAACTGTGCTCCTTCACAGTCTGAAAGAGAGATTGCAGGAGATGATAAAGCATCTCGGAAAAGGAAATGGGGAGAAGAAATGAGTAAATCGCTACAGAAAACTTGAAATAAGATTTCCCCCCCCTCCTTTTTTTCCCCCCTCTGTTGCCTTTAATTCAGGATATCCGCTTCAGGACAGAGCTTCCATCAGGAGCCTACAGATAAGCAGCGCTCTGCTTTTCGAATACACAAAGCATTTTTTTAGTTATTCACTGAAAGACTGAAGAAGCCTTTGGAAAGTTAGTACTTGTTTACATACAACTTACAAGTATATAAACTTAAAGAATCAACAAAAAAAATCAGGACAAATACCTTCCAACCAGTTTCCGATGTAGACTCCCTGTAAATCAGACTAATGGTAGAAAGGAGTGCAGAAGTCCTAGCTAGAGACACTGTAACTATAAGAAGTTAATGTCTTGTCTTCTGTAATGATAAAACCCATCAGTACCGTCAATTAAAGCCCTTGGGTTCAATACTAAGCCTGAGCCAGGGCATAAATAGCACATTGCATTAGCAACACCATGAATTATCCTCAGATATCAGTGTTTTCACTTGAAGTTGCTTTTTTTTTTGTTTGTTTGTTTGTTTGTTTGTTTTTGTTTTGTTTTGTTTTTAAAAAAAGCGGGGGGGGAGGTTCTAACTGATCTGGCAGGGAACACAGAGCATGGACTAAGCAGCAGATCCAATGCTTAAGAAACACTTTACATCCAGGTACGTCACTCCTTGCCTTGCCATCCCACAGCAGCTCCTGGGGTGGATGGGGCTGAGGGATGAATCCCAGGAGCACAGCCAGCCACAGTGCTGCTGAGAGCAGCCACGAGGCCTTAAAGAACACATCAGCTGCAGGTGATACCTTGCAGAAGGCACTGCTACACCATGAGCAGCAGCACCAGCAACAAACATGTGGGTAATTAAATGTCTCTCCCCCAAGTCCCATCTCACTGCCCTCCCTCGGGCTCCTCCATGAGCATCCAACCCTGCCAGGCATCTCCATCCCCTCCCAAACCAGCACCAGCTGCACCCTCAGCACCCCTACCCCCATCCAGCCCACCTCGGATGGGGAGCCCAAGAGAAAAAGTGGGTGCCAGGGGGATGGCGCTGCTGCAGCCCCAGCAGCTGGCCAGCAGCCTCACTCCAGCACACAATTACATGCTCTACAGGTATGACCAACCTCCTGGTCGCACAACAGCTCACACAGGAGAACCTGAGAGCTTCCAGACTACTGTATCATTGCAAGAAAGATGAAGTAGTATGGAAGTTGTTACACCACGGAAGCCATCTGTCCCACTAACACAGCCTTTGGGGTCCCCGGGCTTCAGGAAGGGGTGGCCCCAGCTGAGCACTGAGCCACCAGGGTCACCGGGGTTGAGCCACAAGGGCGGTGCTCTGGCACCTTGCTGCAAACGCCCACAGCAAAGAGCAAGAAAACATCACTGATCATAAAAGCTTATAGCTGAGGACTTTGCTACTCGTAGCAGGCTCCTAAACCTGTGTTTGTGTTTTTTTTCCAGATTCATCAAGGCCACCCCAGGCCATTTAGCAACAGAGAATGGAGGACGTTTGTTTGGTGTAAGGAAAAGCCACGCTCAACTTTGCTTTCTGCACCAGGATGGAAATCCCGAACCCCCCTGCTGGGGCTGCCAGGGCCCGTTCCCGGGGGTGCATTAGACCCTCCTCACAGAAACGGGCTCCGCAAGAGCCAGGAGCCTTCCTTAACAGCTCTAACGCCACCCTTAAACACTTGTCAAGCTGTTACTTCCCTCTCCATTTCCTTGAGATCTAAATTCAATGCGTTCCAGGACCGGGCAGTGAGTTTTTTAGGTGGAAAAAGGCCCTCCCGCTCCCACGGCGCGGTGCCGTGCCCAGGCAGGACGCATTCTCCCTTCCAGCGAGGCGCTTTGGGCTTTCCTTATTGCCGCGGCAGCCGCAGCGATCGCTCCAGGTGAAGCGACCGTCCCTGCCGGCGGAGCATTACCCCGGGGAGAGCTTCGGTGCCAACACCGCTCCATCAGCCACGCTGAGGAGGCAGCGGGCAGGGCCGGCCGAGGGCTCCCCACGGCTCGGGGCGAGCCCGCACCCACCGGCAGGCACCGTGCGGGGACCGCAGCATCGCGCACCCCCGGCCGGGCTCCCCCATCCCCCGGCCGCCCCCGGCCCTGCTGAGTCACGGCCCCCCCTTCCCCTTTCCTTTCCCTTTCCTTTCCCTTTCCCCTTCCCCTTTCCCCGCACTCACCCGTGAGCCGCGGCCGCCCCGCACCCCGTTGTGCGGCCGGCAGCCGGCGCTGCCCCCCCGGCGGCGCGGCGGCCCCGCGGCGGCCCCGTTGCAGGCGGCGAGGAGCGGGGACTCCTCGGCGGGGTCTCCGCCGCCTCCTCCTCCTCCTCCTCCTCCTGCGCCCGCATCGCCGGCGGGGAAGAGCCCGCAGCAGCGCTGGAAGCGCGCCACAGGCTGGGAGCCGCGCAGGGCCCGCAGCAGGCGGCCCATGCTGCGCCCGCCGCCGCGCCGCAGGTGCCCGGCCACGCCCCGCTAAGCCACGCCCACACAGGTGCGCCCGGCCACGCCCCGATAAACCACGCCCTCCTCCGGACACGCCCCGATAGGCCTCGCCCCTCTGAGGCCACGCCCCGGCGGGTGGCTCCGCCCCTCCGTGCGCCAGGCCACGCCCACTGGGTGCATGGGGGCTTGGCGCTCAGGGCATAAAATGGCCGCCTGGCGGTGTGGGATGGGTGCACACAGAGTTTGGGGGAATAGATACACCTGTGTATGGATATATAGAGAGATAGATAGATATTTATATATAGATAGATAGATAGAGATATAAATAGGCATGTCTGGGGAAATAAAGCTGTACCTGTGAGCATGGGTGTCTGGGTACTGCTTGTCTGAACAGGCGTGCCTCAAGTTGTGCCAGGGGAGGTGCAGGTTGTCAGTGAGGGGACGTTTCTGCTCACAGAGCAGTCAGGCACAGGGACGGGGTGCCCAGGGAGGTGGTGGTGTCACTGTCCCTGGGGGTGTTCGAGGAAAGGGTGGATGTGGTGCTTGGGGACAGGGTTTAGTGGTTGACACTGGTGGCAGGGGGACAGTTGGACCAGGCAGTCTTGGAGCTCTTTTCCAACCCTAATGGTTCTATGATTTCCAGCTCTTGGTTAATTTTCTGTTCACTGAGGCCTCCGCAAACACCAAGGAGGGATGTACCTTCAGGAATTTACCATCTTCCTGGCTGCACCTTAGGACACCTGTGGCATTAGATGACGGCAGCAGATTACTTCCACCAACACAGATTATTTTAGCAGAGGCAGTACTGTGCACAGCCTTACCCCCGCGTGTCCCTGGGGTAGCCTCAGTGACAAAAGGCTGGAGCCAGAGAAATGACATGGTGCAGGCCACTGGGTGGCCCCATGCAGGTCACTTATTTCCAGGGACACAAGGATGCTTGCAGGGCAGACTGTGGGATCACAAGAAGGGCCACAGAGTAAACGTGTAGGGCCACGGGGACGATGGAGGGTTTGGTGAGAGAACTGAGAGCACAAAAGTGACAGTTGCAGTGGAAAGATCGTAGTAACTTGGAATACACATCTATAGGAAGCTTGTTTTATCACTGGCACTGCTCAGGGAACAACTTGTTTGTTCTTGTTCAAAGCAAGAGTGTGAATCATTCCTCTTGATGTTCCTCTTACAGAGCAAGGCTCTAATACCCTTTTCCTGAGACCTGCCTCACATTATCTCTGACTGCCAATAAAAACATTCGGGATTTGGCTCCTTGAAAGGTGAAAACAAGAAAACGAAACACAGAAATCTTCAGGAAGTGCCCGTCCCACTCTCTGTATGCCCCATGCAGGTTTTCTGGCATTTCAAATTGCAGTTTTCTGTAAAAGCAGTGGAAGCAGGACCGCTGCAAAGGACAAGCTATGTAGCTCTCTGAGAGTATGTAAAAGGACCGGCTGCAAAGAACATGCTAAAAGTTTTAACCAGTGAAACTCCCTCATCTCAGGCCAAAACATCACCCCAGCAGCTGGTCAGCACTCAGCGCCATTTTCATGGGGGAGGAAATTCACCTCTGGGCTGAGCACACAAAATGAGAAAACAAAGGGTAACTTTTCAGTAAGCTGAAAATAGTGCCTTGCACCGAAAGCATTTCCTTAACAACAACTCGTGTCGCTGTCGTGCCAGCGTATCATTTTGCCTCCAGCATCAACAAAGCTGAGAGCTAGGCACAAATTCCACGACCGGGGGAGGATAATGCTGCCATAAGAACGCAGCTCCACGTTCAGATGCCAGCCTGTTTGCAGCCCTGACAGTCAGACGAGTCTTGTTTTGACTCGTAGGCTGAGGAAATGGGGCTGAAGGAGCAAACACAGCCAACAACCAGGCTTCACCCTGAAGGGCAGCACCTCAGCCCTGTCAGGTGGCAGCAGGTTGTCCTTGTGCCCATGAATGCCACATCCGTGCTTCTCCAAGGCAGACAGCGAGGGGGGAAATGGTGTGGACACCAGCACACTCAGCACCCATATTGCTCACCGCTGGGCTGCAATGCCTCCGCTACACCATTTGCAGGCTCCTTTGGCCATGCACTGAAGAACGAAATCCCAATGATGCATTGGCATCACGGCACATTGTCTTTAAGGAGGTGTTGGCCACGTTTTCTTCACCAGCATCATCCTGTATCTCTTCTTTATCCTCAGTCATTTTCTCCATATACTTCAGAGCCCAGCTCGCTTTCATCTTCCTTCACTGTTTTTTGGTAATTTGCATTTTTCACTCTTCATACTGCTAAGGAAACTGTTAAAAATTGTATACTTTTAATACCCTTTTTAGAAGTTTCCTGCAATTTCTTTTTTATTTAGTTGACACGTTACTGAACAAATTATTTTGGATAGGTGACTCTTCTACTGCATGTCAGACCCGACCACCCACCAACCTCACGGGGAACAAGCTGGAGCTTTCTCAGTTTATCTGGAAGAAGCAAAGATTGTGAAGTAAGCTGCAGAGATGGCAAAGTGCTGTTCAGTGTGCCCTTAGAAACCACCCCACTGTGGTTTTCACAGCACTTCAATCCTTCACTTTTGATTTAATGCATATCGAAGTACAAATAAAATTCTATTTAAAGAAGATTTCTGAGGGAAAAAAGAAAAAAACAAAACAAAGCAAACAAAAAAACCCTTTTGCAACGTAGGTCAATAAAAAACATGAAACATGAAGCTTCAGCAGGCTTTGCTCTGCAGCAGCAGGAGCAGCTATGTGTCTGCCATGTGAAGCCCAGGACAGGCACTGTTCCCACTGGATCTCTCCCAGCTTTGATCTCCATTTGAGAGGGGATAACACAAAACCAGCTCAATTAAGCACAACAGAAGTCCACACACATGTAATGAGTTTCAAGCCTGCCTGTTTTGCATGGCTTTTCTGGCTTCGAAAAAGCGTTTTCTACACAAGTACCTTCTTCGTTAGCTTAGCTGAGCAGCACGGCAAGATCGGAACATGTTTCTGATACATCAGCAGCCTTCAGTGCCCTGAACATGCAGCCAATTGTCTTTGCACAGATGGTCTCAAAAATGTGAAGCTCCAGCAGCACACGGTGTTGTGTGTGCTAAATATATCGCTCCTGTAAGGTCCAAACTGCTCATCAGCTCCTGGAAGTTTAGGCACAGAAAAAAATGGAATTGCTGACCCTTGTTTTTATAACGTTCATAAAATTTTCTTATTAAATCCTTATGGTCATCTTTCCAGTTTTAGAGAATGTAGAGTTTTAGAGAATTTTCTTTTCTTCAAAAAGAGAAGTGAATTTCAGAACTTGGAAAGATGAAAGCATCTCCAAAAGCTGCACGAAGGAGAATGTGCTGAAGCTTCTGCTGCTGTTTTGGGTAGGAATAATTAACTTTTCTGTTTGCAGTGTAAGTAACCAGATAATGCTATGTAATTGCGTATGATTTGCATTGCTTGAAATGGTATTGCTAATTTCCAGCAATGATTAGCATGTCATTTAAATAATTATTCTGCACCATATCATTTGGACACTTCAATTGCATGCATCTCTACTGTGAAATTCCTGGAGGTGTTCTCAACATTTCTAGTTATTTGTAGGCTTATCCCACACCTTGGCTGTTTCAGTGTTTGGGGAAAATGATGACAAAACGGAATTTAATAGCACTGTGTTTACATAACTAACTTAACCCCTAAGAATCTTTAAAACCTTGACTATCAATAGAGTTGCATTGGTTTCATTCGCAATTCCATCTCAGCCCTCTGGAGAAATTGTCTCAACAAGAGCCCAGGCCTAAACTGGTGAAAACTCCTCTCTCTCTGGGCTGAGTTTTGCCTCGATGTACGTGAAACCAGGGGAAGAGTTCCTGGCAGCTCTCACCGAGGCCACGTAAAGCCATCTGCCTGGAGCACGGAGGGGCTCCTAGATCACAACAAATGGATTCCCCAAAACAGCCAGTCTCGTGGGGCAGCTGCCCTGCAGAGAGGCGGTCTCTGCTGAAAGAGGTCAGCTGAACAAACAGGCTTTCTGTTTGCTTGTTTTGCTCCCCGAAATCTCTTAGCACGCTATCTTGAACAAACTCTCGCTCAGCAGATGAAGAAATGGTGACAACATGACAGTTCTTGAGTGATTATTACCGAACGCGGTGTAACGCCCTTCTTTTTACAACTTCCCTGTCTTTCAAGCAAGCCATTATTCTTGAAAAGGTCGGCTTTGCTTGGTGCCCCTGTGCACAAACAGAGCATGTTTTCTCTAAACTGCTGGCTGCTGATGGATGCCCTCACAGCCAGCACATACAAAACTGAGCGAAAACTGAAGGAAAGGTTGGTGTTAATCACATCATCTTCCCAGAGGAGAAGAAATTGATACCCACTGGTGCTGGGCAGCACTGGTTTATCCTGCCCCGGCAGAGACCACTGCCAGAGCCCTCTGTGCGCCGCACATTGCTCCGTGGTTCTCTGTCCTGTTCAGAGCCAAGGATTTAAAAGCCAGGTCCCATTCCCCCAGGCAGCTTCATAGTTTCTCTTCAGTGGCCCCTTACATGTAGGAAACCTCAGCCACCATTCCTGAAGCTGCAGCATGATGTTTTCTAAGTGTTTATCAGTGGCATGAGTCACTGCTACCAAGCATTTGTTAGGAATGCAACAGGCTGGGAGCTGTTCTCTTTCCCCTAAGCTCTGTGTATGCAGCACGGAGCTGGGCATTGCCACTGCATGATAACCTGGACATCAGAACTGAATCCATTCTGCTGTGGTACAAAACCTCTGTTTTTGGCAAATGTTTTGGTCCGTTTTTCTACCCTATAAGAAGGAGGGAACCTGCAGACTGTCTGGGCTACTGATTTCTTTTACTTTGGCTCATTTTTCTCCCTCTGCTCAATTTTCTTCCCTGATTTTTTGCAGTCAGTCGTAAACTAAGTATATCTTCATATTTTAGTTAGAGCTTTATAAATGTGCAGTGCCTAACACTAATCCCTTCTGAAAATCTTCTACTGACAGCACGTTAGTTCATAGGGTTTATTTTGCTTGTATGCATGAACCTAGGGTAACCACCGCTTCTTAAACCACCAAAAATGTATGTTCAGTCTTTTCATTCAGCTACAGAGAGCCTTGAGATTCTCTGCTTTTCTTTCTACTGCCACCCACCCTGCAGATGCCATCCTAAAACCATAAATAGCTCTTGGGTTTTTTGCTTTATTTCTACTATTTACATGACAAACCTTAATGTCATTGCTCCTATTTTAAAGACAGCAAAAAATCCCACACCCATATGTCAACTTTTTAACGCTGATTGACTGGCAGTACACCAAGAGGGATATATATGTACATCTTTTATGGGATAGTGGATAGAAACAGCCATTAGGCAGTCTGACAGTGTTTGCCTTTGTTTCGGGTGACGTTAAGGCGATCTGCACCATCCCAGAGCAGGACTTTTACTGCCTGTGTCAGGCAGGCCTGGCCCAAGCACTGCAACAAGCGTAAACCATGGCACAAACCTGTGTTTCCTGAGCATCAGGCACCTTCTGAAGCAGGGTGCAACGTCCTCAGACTGGAGAAGGGAGGAAGGAAAAGGGACCCAAAGGAGAGACAGAAATATGGGGCTCTCATGCCCACACTGGCCTCTCTGTGGGGACAGCACTGAGGAGGCAGCTGGCCTGGGCAGCGCCATCACCCCACGTAACTCACCACAGAAATGATTTTCTCCCGTGCCTCACTCTTAACGCAGATGCTTTGCTGTTGAGATGCATCAAAATACCACCAAATGGCAGGTATCGTCAGTATATTTTTGCAGGGGAGAGTTGTGGTGTAGCTGGGCTAAGCCTTTAGTGTTCCTGAATACCCAGAGCTGTATCTGGCACGCTGGACCTTACTACTCGTAAGGCACTGCTTTACGTTCCTGACCCACAAAATAATCTGAGAACAAGACTTCAGCCATTCCCTCATTGTTTTTCATGCGTGCCCAGTAAATAGTTATCTCTATTTACTTGTTCTCATTTGGGGAATACACATTCTTTTGAAAGACAATGGTAGCAACTCCTGAGCATTTAACTACCATTGTTCACATCCCTCATGGATCATCCATCTGGTCAGCAGCTTTCCTGGCACTGGCTGAAGAGAAAATCGTGTTTTAACTCCCCTCCTTCATGGTTACGAGGTCTCTAGCAGTGCAAGAGCCGAGCAAAGATGCAATTCTTGTGTGCTTTCCTGCCTTGGCATCTACAAACCTGACCCACACTGCTAACTCAAAGTCCGTGCTTCTAATAGAACTAATATAGAAACTTTGGATGAGCTTCTGAAATCTCATTTGAAGCTTCAGACAGTCAGAGACATGAGACAAGACTATCGAAATAAATAAAACAAAAATATTGATCTAAATAAATTGTGCAAAAACATGTCTCTGAGATTATGGGACGAGGTTTCTGAGGGCGGAAGAACTTCCAGAGACCTGAAGTGGCCCCAAGAAATCTCCCAAATACGGTATTTTTCCCTCACTGTGAAAAAGTCAGTACAGATCCCATCTCCCAGAATGAGATATACGGTGATTCCTAGCATGAAGAATGAATTGCATCTTCTGCTGTTGATAAAATCACCCAAGGTCTCTTTTAAAGTAACTGCCAAACCAAGCTTGTTTTTCAGTGATTTTATAATCTGCATATGAAAGACTCAATCTGGAATAGGACCTCAGCCTGGCTCCCGATTATATTCCCTCAGGTCTAAAAGTGGAAAAATTATGCACGCAGAGCCTGATTCTGTACTCACAAAGGAAGGTGCAAGTAGGGTAGCTGCAATGAACTCAGTGGAATTTTTCCAAATTGGCACTCACTAGTGGGAGTACAAATTTAGTCCACATTTTTGTGGGAAAAACAATTGTGTACCAAAAAAAAAAAAAAATTGCAATTGAATTCATTTGCAATTATTCCTACTCATAAAACTCAGGAACCATATACTCCTCAATTAAAGTAATTTAGATTTCAAATTGGGATAAAGGAATCTCTTTCTTGACTCAGCTAGAACTGCATTTTCAGCTAATTGGAGGGCTTTCTCTCCAGATCGAACATCCTGAGTTCTCACCCCCATCAGAAAGACATCCCAGTTGCTGGCCTTTTTTGTTCCAAAATATTTAATATCTAATCAACCCATTAGAAGCTAGCTTCTCATCTTCCTTTCCAATATTATGAAAATGAGTGGGCCAGCATAACAGAATATACAGCAAAAGTATGCCAAGGAACAAATCAGATATCCCCTTCCCTCTAGAGTTACAGGCACCCTTGGCGGTGCCGGTTTAAAAGTTGGCAGCAGCTCTTTTGGCAGTCTGCAGCCCTTTTAATGCCGGAGATTCATTCGCTGTGTCTGAGCTGCTTGGCTGGTCGAGCAGAGACAACCAGACCGCTATTGCATCCCTCTGAGCTGCCTCTTCCTCAGGCCGTGGGGTCTCAGACCACTTGCTCCCCTTCCCCTGGAAGCTCTTCCCAGTCCCTCCTCTTCCCTGCTCTTCCTGAACATTTGCTGCCCTAGATGCCTTCCTAGAGAAAGAGCACCAGAAGCACACACAGTGAACATGCTGCTGATGTACACAGGAGAAAAATTAGGCTTTGTGTTGTGGTCTGTGGTTGTTCCTAATGTATCCCTAACACTTGGAACTCAGAGCTCCTGCTGCTCTGCAAGCTACCTCTCACAAGCTACCTTAGAGGAAGCTCGGGTGAACCTATGAAGTGTCTTCTCCCCTGCCAACAAAGGAGCTTCTCGAGCATAAACCTGGGATATATCTACAATGGAAAACTGAAACAAACCTCAAGCCCAGAGAAATTGATAGAAATGGCCCCTTAGGTTCCAGCTAGCAATAGATCCAGTTTTAGGTTCACATCATGTGAATTTTAAATCTGGTATTTCCTGTGAGATGTTAAAGTTTGTCTAAAAAAAAAATAAGAAACTCCTATGTGCTTGCTTCAACTCAAAACAAAAGAGAATACACAATTTTATTATCTGAACTGATGCAATAGTATGAATGCAAAAATCTCCAAATCCTTCATCTGTTTCTCATTCTGAATAAAATTGATTTAAGCACATATACATAATATTGTGGTCTGGGCAATAGCAGTTTTAAAAAGCTGTGTTAAAAAAAAATGTGTCCCTGTCATTACTAAGGATAAAAATTTGTCCCCTTTGAAGCTGATGAGAAAATGCTTACCAACTTGACTGGATGGGGACTTTATTTTGAAGATAACCATCCTTACTTCAACTCAATGCCAATGACGTGCTGTATCTGAAATCGGTATTGTGTATTGCAAATAAAGTTCCCAAAGCACTACATAATCTTTTTAAGTGGTTCCGCGCAGAAATAGCTTTTCTGTCTCAGTAGAACGCAAGGACAATTTGGGTAGCAGGAAGTCACTGCCCAACAGCAAGTAGCCGTGCTGCTATTCAGTAATTACACTACCCACTATTAGTGGTAATTATTCGTTTTAGCAGTATTTTCAAATGTGGGTGCTTTAACGTGGCCAGGAGAGCCCTAAGCTGTAGGTAACATAAGTCCCAAGGTGCTACGTGAGGCATGATGTGCCTCATCCCCAAATGCCCCGTCTCCTCTAGTCTCCCAGTTTAGTGATGATCCTTGCTGCCGTTCAACCCGGGCTACTTGAGAAGGATATTGCACTAATGGACATACCCCCCCTAGTTTTAAATGCTTTTTCATCTTGTCTTAATCAAGCCTCACCATGCGGCGGCCTGTTTGTGACATGCAGAAAACACAGGGATGTGGAAAACATACGGGTGGGAATAGTCAGAAATGGTGTCTGATGTGTTCGTTCCCAGCTGAAAGCCCACGTCCCTCACCCTTTTATTGCAAACGTGCCAGAGTTTTGTCAGGGCTCGCAAAGGAGACACAATGTCAGCTCCTGGCCTTTCTCACTTTGCAGGAAGAGGAAGCTTCACTTTCAGAAAATCTGGGATCTTTCACACGTTCCTCGTTGCTTGAGACAACCAACACAGGACCCTATTTAGCAACTACAACACAACAAAGAGGGTTTTGGAGAGAAGAGGGGTGTCAAATATGGTACCTGTGCATCCATTTACCTCTGTATCATTCATACCATATGCATTAAGAGAACAACACACGTTGCTCTGATGTGGCATTGCTCATAACCATAATCCTTTCTCTTTCCTTTCTCAGCTCCCCAAAATGGCACACAAATACTATTGGAAATTAACATTCCCTTCTGTACTGAATGCAATAAACCACGCGTGCGATAGCTGCTCAAGTAGTTCCAGGACAGAAAAGGTAAAAAAAAGCACTTTAATTATAAATTATTCAGAAATACATTATATGAAATAAAATGTTAACGTGAAGAAATCAGAAGATGATGTTGCAGCATCCCACAATCCAATTTGAGGGCATAAATGTAATGTGCAGCTTCTGCTGCCCCTGAGAGGTGAGTGGAAATGGGGCTGGAGGAGGAAACCTGGGTAAATGAATTTGAGTACAAGGATGAAAAGCAAGACAGTTCTCTTCTAAATATTTACCAAATGTGCTCTAGCCTTAGTTACATAATGCACTCTAGAAACTCATACAATAAGCAGACTTTTATAAAGTAAAACACTCTTGATCTTAAAATATTGGCAAAAAGCTTCTGTTGTCAACCATGATGCCAAATTAAACCACAAGGACTGAACAAAGAGCTGTGTGACTTCAGTGATCTTTGCATCAGTCCTATACAAGCCACTTCATTGTTGAAATGTATGGAAAACATGGGCATCAAAAAGGGATTTGCAGCATTTTTACCTTGAATGGGCTGCAATCCGATCCACTCCTGTCTTATGAATGCATCAGAGGTAACATCCTTCCTACCTACAAATAAAAAGCAAGATGTCTAGTTTCATTAAACATACTTGTTGTACAGTAACACAGAAATTCTGGAGAATTAAATCAGCTAAACAAAGCTCTATTGCTAAGCGAGAGATGCATGCCAGTACACTCCTTGTGACCAACGTGAGGATTCTTCTGCGACATCTGGGGCTTGGCTCATCAGTGAGTTCACTTCTCACTGCTACAACTCCTCTGGGATCAAGGCTTACACCGGTGCAGAACTGGCATGCTGAACTGGGTAAATCAGGCACAATATTTAAAATTCTAAAAAATCAATTCTTACCAGCTGCAGGATGATTATTTTAAGTGGAAAAATGTGTATTTCATAAGGCTTGTTTGCCACTTTTGCTCAGAACTCATAACACAACCTCTGCTGAATAACATCCAAAGGCACAGAAACTGGTTCAGCCAAAAGTCAGCCCTCAGATTCGGCTCAGCTGCAGTTCAGTTTTGTTTTTTTACAATAACCAATACAACTTTTCCATTAAAGAACAGGCCCTCCAAGCTGACAGTCCAGAAGACACATGCTAATTGCAATTTAAGCAACTAAAGGAGAGAGTACATCTGGACCTTGAGAACTGCAGTAACTCTTCCAAAATCTGGAGACATTTCTGCTCTCTTTGATTCCGGCCCACAAGACGTTTAATGAAAGGCCTATGGAAACGTTTACCCATACTCATTGGCCAGTTCCTCCACCTGGAGAGAACAACGGGCCTGGACAAGGGAAGAATCCAGCCGGGATGGAGGCCAGGCACCCTGGGGACACGGGTGATGGAGCCCACATCTGTGGGATCAGCAGCCTGCCCACCAAAGCTGCACGCCCTCACTGGGAAGGCTGCCAGCAGATGTGGGCAGGCAGCTCGCACACAAGCCTTGCTCCGGACCGTGCTGTCCCGATACGCAGGTGGCACAGCGCTGGGCTGATGGGAGGGCTGAAATCATTAGTGGTTTTGTTCCACAGCAAGGTAAGGGTAAGTAAATCACAGCTGCTGTGGTCCCAGTCTTGTTTCCTCTCCTGACCACAGCCACCAGGGTTTCTCCTTGTGCTGGCTGCAGACCTTGCGCAACCAGGCAGCAGCAACCCGCTCTGCGGAGCTGGTCCAGCAGAAAAAATAACAGAAAACGGGACGGCGTTTGGTTGTGCCAAAGGGTCAGGACAGGCAGCACAGGAACCACTGGCCATCCAAGCAGGTAAATGTGAGCTGCATCCTTCTGCAGACAACAGCAGTAGCACACCACTCGCTGGGACGGGGACAATTCTGTCACAATTCTCCATCCTGCTTCCACCTTCCATTAAGTCTTCGCTAGGACCTTGTGCCACATGATAACCTTGCTTGGGTGTGATGGAGTTAGTTCCCACGACAAAAAAAAAACCAAGTTTTTCTCATTCTTAAGTTTTATTAAAAAAAAAAAAAAAGTAAAGCTCATCCTAATTTCACCCCTGGCATTTTTATTTTTCAGTTACGCTCAGCTTTGCCATTTCTCCTGTGTGTTTTCCACGCCTGAGTTACAGGAAGCTTTCCCAGCGCTGACTTTCCTACCCTCATTAGGCGGGGTTTCGGCTGACCTGGAGGCAGATACAGCTCCGATAACAAACCTCGGAACACCAAAGGCTGGAGCAGCCCCACCGCCGGCATACCTGGACCTCATTAAACCCTTTGCTGCAGGGTGCAGCCGGGGGCGGCCCCGGGGGCGGGCAGCGCGCTCCGGCCGCCCCCCCGCGGCCCCCGGCGGCAGCGCGGCCCCGGCGCGGCCCCGCCCGCCCCTCCCCGCCCCTCGCCCACCCGCACCGGGCTCTCCGCAGCCCGCGGGCGCGGCCAGGAGGCGGCGGCTGCCGCCCGCCCGCCGGGGGCTCCCCCGCTATTCCGCGGCGCTCCGGGCCCCCCCGGCGACATGTTATGGCCGAGCCGGCGCAGAAGAAGGGCGGCGGCGGGCGCGGCGGGCGGCAGGAGGATGAAGCGGCGGCGGCGGCGGCCGCCCCCCCCAGCTACGAGGACTACGAGTGCAAGATCTGCTACAACTACTTCGACCTGGAGCGGCGGGCGCCCAAGCTGCTGGAGTGCCTGCACACCTTCTGCCAGGAGTGCCTGAGCCAGCTGCACCTGCGGGCCGCCCAGCAGCCCCCGGCCGCCGCCGAGCAGGGACCGGCGGGGCGGGCGGGTGCCGGTGCCGGTGCCGGTGCCGGTGGCGGTGGCGGTGGCGGTGCCGGTGGCTCCCTCGCCTGCCCGCTGTGCCGCCACCGCACGGCGCTGCCCGAGCACCGCGTCCACGGCCTGCCCGTCAACACCAAGCTGGCCGCCGCCTGCCCGCCGCAGCTGCGGGCCCGCGACCCGCTGCCCCAGGACCGCCTGCCCCCGCTGCCGCCCCGCCGCCCGCACCGCGCCCGGGAGCCGGCGGCCGCCCCGGCCCCGACCCCGGCCCCGCCGCCCGCCGCCCCCAGCCGGGCCGGGCCGCGCTCCTCGGGCGGCGTTGGCGGCTGCGAGAGCTGCCAGAGCTGCAAGCGGGCGGCGCTGAGCGCCGGCTGCGTGTGCGTCGTCGTCTCCTTCCTCGCCATGGTGGTGCTGCTCTTCACCGGCCTCATCTTCGTCAACCAGTACGGCGCCGAGCCCGCCGCCGCCTCGGCCTCGCCGTCGCCCGTGGGGCCCATCTGCCTGTCGGTCGCCAGCATCCTGGCCCTCTTCTCCGTCGTCGTCACCTGGCTCATCTGCTGGCTCAAGTACCGGCCCGAGGCGGCGGCCGCCAACGCCGCCGGGGCCGCGTCCGACGGCGCCCCGCGGGGCAGGGGGGCGTCCCGCAGGACCGACTCGTAGCCGCCCGGCTCCCGCAGGCCGGAGCGCCGCCGGCTTGCTGTTGCCCCCAGCTGGAAGATGCTCGGATGCTTCGCCGCCGCTGGCAGCAGGGCTGCTGCTGCTGCTGCTTGTCCCTGCACCGGGCTGCGAAGCGCCCGGGGAAGCCGTGCCAGGGGCGCTTGGGCTCGGCCAGGCTGAGCCCGGGCGCCCCGCGCACGGTTGTGTTCGGATTTTACTGGAAGGCCGCCGGGCCCTCTGTTGGTTGCTTAAAATAAGCTTTATTATTTAATTCCTTGAAGTCCTCATTTAATGTGGGAGGCTGAAGCGCTGCGTTGCACACTTTGAAACGGTTTACGGCAGACGATTTAAGTAAGGGAGCTCTAACGCGGAGCTGGGAGGCTCCTGTGGCAGAGAACCATGTTTCCCTTATTCCACTGGCCCCTTGATTTCGGTTTGATACAGCGAGAGAAACCCACATTAAAACACGGACGTTCGGCGTGGCTGTAAAGGTGGGATGCAGCAGCGTAAGGCGCGTCTCCAGCCCTTACCTTCCGCCAAGGCGGCTGTCACGGGGCCGTGTTTTTCCCCTCGTGGAAAGTTTCTCTTCTGTATTACGAGTTTCTGTGAAGGCCAGTAGAAAATGCTCTTGCTTTGTGCGGTTGGCACGCCAGAGATGTATGGGAAGCGCGGGGAGACGCTCGCACTATGAAATGAAAAATATTGCCATACAACTGATTTTGTAGTATATTAAGGAGAGCACTCTATATAGGTACTATTCTGTGTTGCAGGATAATTCATTTGGTGCCTGAATTTTTTTAACTTAATTAGTTGTTATAATCTATTACATGGGGAGTAAGATGCTGCTGCTTATTCCACGTTTCTACACAGTACTGTATTGGAATGAGGTAATTATTTTCGTGCTTAACAATTCAAGAATTTCAAAAGTGATCTTTTAGTATGTGTATTTTGCAAGCTGTCTGCATGAATTCTGACAAGTATCCTCTCAATAGACCTTTACTTGACCACTTCTATTTATCACAAGTGCAAAGGAATTTACTCTGTAGACATGTAAAGACAGCAAGTGAAGATGTGTGATGTGTTTTATGACTGCACAAGTGATGTGTACTGTGCATAGTCTTACTTATCACAAATCTGTGGACCCCTCTCCCCCTCAAAAAAAAAAAAAAAAAAAAAGAAAAAGTGGTATTTATACAGCCTTTGCTATGATGGACATAGTTTGTGGAAATAGTATATGATTTTTGTGTCACGTTTATTTACCAGATCCACACCAGCCTTTTAAAGTTATATTTAATAATAAAAAGGCCCTGAGGAGATAAATCACTGGGATCAATTCTGGCTCTGACCGTGGGTTGTGTATTTAGACCGGTGTTTTCAGACTTGGAGGTGTCTGGTGGCTGTGTAAAAGGTACGCCTCCTAAAATCAGGCCTGACTATTAGCCCCTGTTGACTTCAGCAGTAGTTGTGGATGTTCTGCACCAAAGAAAACCACGAGACTTTTATTTAAGCATCTAAATGAGAATTTAGATGGTTGACTTCAGGTACAAGCATTTGAAAATTTTGGCCTTAACCTCTCTGTTTTCAGTTAATGCATCTGTAAAGTTTGATAATAGTGTTGACCTACCTCACAGGCAAGATGTGAGGCTTTATTTATTAAAGTTTTTACGCAATTGGAGAACCTTGAAGAGGAGGTGCTATAGAAGTGAAAGTATTATTATAAATGATACTGTAGTAAGAATAAATATATGTAAATCAATGGACATAAACAGCGGCAATGTTTTCTAAGAAAAATAAATATCTCGAATATGTACGTGTGTACATCATATGCACCAAGTTACGATTTACCTGCTCGTGCTTCTACTGCAAACGCAGCGTGTGTGCCGGCCTCTGTGCGCAGTCAGGTGAGCCCCACGTCCAGCAGCTCAGGCTGGCCTGCTCTAACTCCATCTCCTGTAAACATGCTGCAGCTGCCTGGCAGGGCTCGGGGAGCTCAGCTGGAGCTCGTTCCTGCTCTGCCTGACTCCTGGGGGCCCTCCGGGTGCGATGGACGTGCTGCCAGAGGTGTCTGAGCGGGCTCACGCCGACCCGGCCGTGTTTACAGGAGCTGCAGTCACAACAGGAGCTGTTACGTAGCTGGGCCCTTAAATACTGATTACAGTAAGAAATCGATACTCCATCTTTCTCTTTTCTTTCCATATCGTAGCTCCATTTTTGCCTTTTTTCTCTGTAAACAGTATTTGCCATTTTGTCTAAACCAATGGTTTCAGCTGGGATCCGTGGACTACTTCTAAAAGATCTGCAAAAGGTAAGTAAGAAAAGCAAATCAATCACCAGAACCTTAAATTTCTTATGTGAGGGTCAACTTTACATTGTTTAGAGGTTTGCACATTACAAAAAGTTGAAGATCACAGGCCTAAACAGGATTTTCAGGCTTATTTACAATTGAACAGTCATATTACGTATCAGGTTCCTACCCATACATTTCAAAATATTTCAGAGCCAAATTAAAATGGACAGTCTGACCACATGCCAAATCCTTCTCTGTACTTATGCAAATTTTGGGAAACTCCACTGGTTTCAGGAGCGTTTGTCTGGATCCACATCACAGTACCAGTCAGAAAAAAAAATCATGCATTGTGTACATCTCTCGAATCCCAGTATTATGTTTGTATTTTGGGTTCCTCTGAGTGTACAGATCGCTTGTCCAAAGCCAAACTTTGCTCAAGTTTCAGTTTGAAAACAAAAAAAAAAAAAGAGTAAAATACAGAAAAGAGAAAAACCGTGTCACTGGTGGTGTTTTGTTGTTGTAATTATTTTAGGCAGAACGCTTTTCTGGTCGTTCAAGAAGTGCGTGGAGATACGCAGCTGGAGGGGTATGCATCAGTTATGCCATCCACACATCTAGCAGAAAAACAGTGCTCTGGGGCACGCGGGGGGAAAGCAGGGTATGCCACAGCACCATGGGGGAAAGCCATGGGAAATACAAGCTGGTTTGTTTTGTTTTTTCTTGTACTCTTTTTTTGCTATGTAACTGAGTTGCACGGCCTGTGGCAGGAGCTGCTGCAGCCAGTACATGGGAGCACCAGGAAAGTAAATGAAGACCTGAAGCTTTCCCAGGAATTGTTTGACCTCTGCGAGTGCACGGGCTGCATGAATTCTGAGAGATTGCTGTAGTTTCCAGTCGTGCCAATAGATCTGAAATTTTGTCTCGTGGTAGCCCTCTGTTCCTGCACCGGACGGGAAGCACGCGGGACTCCAGACTGGGAGGTCAGATTAAATGCTACGCTGATGGTGATCTGCAGTGTGCTGCTGGGCAGCGGTGGTGCCAGTCCAAGGGGGCAGAGCAGAGCAGGTACAAGGGCAGAGTTCAGCTCACCGACACTGCACCTGGGTGGCTGACACTCGGTGTTCAGCAGTTCAGTCCTGGGAAATGCTCCTCTCCGTCATACCTGGGATTTCTCAGCTGAGGAGTGCTCACAGGCTCACTGCAGGGGATAAGGCTCGACGTGACACAGCCTCAGGGGCAGAGTGGAGCTTCTGCCCCTTCAGATGTAAGGGGATGTCCTAGCACGGTCACCACCGCATTGCAACTTCTTTCAATTTCCAATTCAATTTTTTAAAGCACCATTATGTTCTTAACACGCACCGAGCACCATCCATGCTAAAGAGTAGGACTTTTTATTTCTGCTCTCTCATTTTAAGGTGTCTCTGATAAACGCTGTGACCACAGGGAAGAAATTATATTCCTTTCAGCATCACTAGCCCACAGGTAGCAAGTAATCATACAGTGTTAATTTACCTACCAGCAGATATCATCTCATGAGAGTCAGGCTTGACAGAAAAACACTTGAGCGTTTTGTAAATGCATGGAAGGAATAAAAACCTTGATTATCTAGTTGGATTGGTCAAAAGGCCTGCATACAGAGCCACTTTTGTGTTCCTTTATCATGCAAAAAGGGATGCAGTTACTGTCCTGTACTGTCACTAGAAATGTACCACAAAGACAAATAATAAAAAGGGAGCTACCAGCAGTGGGTACCGAAGCATGCATCACTGGAAGTTAGATCGATGACCTGAATTTCCAAAAGTGACTGGTGGTTGGGGTTCTATTTTTGCCTGCGTTGAGGCAACAGAGTCTGATTTTTTCCAAAAATATCTTTTGCAAATCAGGCTGTGTAATAGTAATGCGGGCTGAGAATCCAAAAGAGCATCTTACTCTGAGAAGTGAATTCCTGTCTGGGTTCATAATTCAGAAACAAAACAAAACAAAATTACTTTTTCTTGCACTACAAAACACATTATTAAAATTTGGCAAATTACAGGTGCATATGGAAGCACTGTTGCTTCTTACCTTAGTGCTCTTCTTTTGTAGCTCAAATCACCGTTCACAGGGATTCAGCTTTGTTGTCAAGGCTTAAGTCCCAAAGTAGCTTGCTGTGCATTATGCTTTGTGTAAGATACCTTTTGCAAATGAAGAAAGAGTGAATTGTCTTCACACTGAGTTAGCACACTTAGGAATACAGATATAGCTACAGACTTCACGTGGATTAACTAATTAATAGCTGAAATCCTGTTTCAGTGAACACTGCCACTGGAGTGGGTGCACTTTTCAATTGGCCAAGACTGGGGAGTGTACAAAAAGAAAAAAAAAAAAAAAAGAAAAAAAAAAAAAAAGAAAAAAAAATCCTGCAGAGCTGGAATTTTGGACGTGCGTGAGCTACAAGTTTCCCTGGAAAGTGGTGTGCAGTCCCGTACAGAGACCTGGCGCTGAGAGCGGTCACCTGGGGGAACAGCAATTGTGAATGGCAACCCAAGCTGCTGCTGCAGCTCCCTTGCTTGTGTCTGGGGCTGGCACAGTCTCCTTCCTATATCAGTGCGTTGTGCACATCAGGCAAAATTTAACAACTGCTGAAGAAACCAATAGTTAGATATGAATGTGTACATCATTCAGATAAATGGGTATTAATCAGCTCTGCTTGCAGACTCAGGGATAAGCAGTGCATTTGATACTAACACAGCCTGAGAGATGTTTATGGACATGATATCGAGTGCCTGATACTGGAAATAAAAACATAGGAGAATTGTTTGCCTAATGTGGGAGTTCTTGGTGTATGCATAAACCCTCCTGAACTCACTGCCCCTTTTCCCTGTGCTAAGGATGTTTTGCAGCTCCGAGGTCCCTGTCTGGTCTAGAAAATAGGTTTAATCTCACTGGAAGTTGGTGATTTTGTTAACATATTATATTGCCAAAGAAAACTTGCATCTTTGCTGGTATTAACCTCTGACCACTTAAACCACGTGAGAGGCAGCTCCTGCAGTATCTGTACGCAAACACTGCAGGTTTCTCGTTATGTTACAAACGGGGCGAGGAAGCAGGTTGTGTGACAGGTCTGTCATGGCTCTGATTTCTAATGTTTCTGACGGGTGTTTAAATTTGGTGACTCGCTTGTAGTACTGCTGGACAGCCCCATGACCTACCCTGCTTTTTCCCTTGGTCCGGGTGCGTGTAGAGGTTGAGGTGTTTGGAAGAAATGCCACAGCTGCTTTAACAAAACGCATGTATTGTCCGGGGGGATGCTTCTGTGGGTACCTGATGTGTTTAGCTACACGGATCTCTGACCGCTGCAGCACAAAACACCTCTGCTCGTGCTGTGAGGAAGGAGCAGTACTGGGATCCGGTTGGACACATCTCCTCTGCCCCCAAAAAACCACTTCTGACACCGGCCTCACAGCCCTGATCCCGAGTTGGGCTCAGGCTTACTTTTAGCTTTGGATTCGGGTGGTGACATTTTGGATCGAGGTGGCTGTAATCTCTTCCAAATAACTTCAGTTAAGAAACGCCTCGGCTAGTTTAAGGGGATTTTTACAGTAAGCTGAAATACTGCGAGGTTGATCAGTCCCACTGGAATACAGAATTTGGGAAGAATAGCTTAGAAGTTTTTGACATCTTTATTTGAATTTATGCCCCAACCTACCTGTTCGTTATCAGGGAATCTAAATCTTAGATTTCAGCTCCTTACAGGTCCAGATCTAAGCAGTTTCCCCACCCTCCCTCTATGTTGTTTAGCCTTCCACCCTAACAAATCCATTCGGGTCGTTATTTTATAACCGTTTGATTAATAGTAATAGCAAGAAAATGATTTCTTTCTTTTTTTTTCTTCTTCTTGCTTTCTGTTTTGTTTTTTTTTTTTTTTTTTTTTTTTTTTTTTCAACGACTGAAACCTGAGAAACATGCTCGAGATACAAATCAAAATTTGCTTTCCTTTAATGTGGAAATAATGAAACTTTTTACGGCGTAGAAAACTCGGCGATGAGCAGTACTTGTGGCTTGCTGTCCACATTGTGAGTTTCCTTCTGTGGGGGGGGGGAGGGAAGAGCCTCCGGTTCGGCCCTCCGAGGTCCTATGCCAGGTACCAGAAGGTCGCCTCGCCCCCCGACCCCTTCTGTGTGCTGGGGGCTGGCCCCGCTTCTCCCCGCCGGCTCCGGGGGCCGGGCAGGCTCTGTCCCCCCCCGGGGCACCGTCGGGGAGGCTCGGGGGGCAGCAGCGAGCCCCGAGGCCCCGGTCCCGCTGCCCTACCTGGGGCCGCGAGCAGGGGCTGCGGAGCCCTCGGGTCCTTGCCCGGGGGCAGAAATCCTGCGGGGAGGGGGACGGGGCCGTGCCGACACCCCCGGGATCGGCCCTGCTGGTGCTGGCGCTGGTGCTGGTGGTGGTGATCCTGCTGCTGGTGCTGCTGCCCGGCCCGGCCCCCCGCGGCCCCACGGGCGGCTCCCCTCCCGCCGGGGTCTGCTTTGCCTCCTGCCGGGCTTGCTTCGTGCTCGTCTCCTTCTCTTTCCTTTCCTTTCTCGTTCTCTTCCCCGTTCCTTTCTTTTCTCTTTCCCTTCTTTTCCTTTCCTTTATTCTTTCGTTTCCACTATCATCTCCTCTTCTCTTCCATCTTTCTTTTCTTTTCTTTTCTTTTCTTTTCTTTTCTTTTCTTTTCTTTTCTTTTCTTTTCTTTTCTTTTCTTTTCTTTTCTTTTCTTTTCTTTTCTTTTCTTTTCTTTTCTTTTCTTTTCTTTTCTTTTCTTTTCTTTTCTTTTCTTTTCTTTTCTTTTCTTTTCTTTTCTTTTCTTTTCTTTTCTTTTCTTTTCTTTTCCTCTCCCCGTTCCCCCTCTCCTTCTTTCTCTCACTCTTTCCCTCTTTTCCGTTCTCTCTCTCCCTTTCATTTTCTCTCTTTCCAGGTCCCAATCCAGTTCATCCCCAGAAGAACAACTGGTGAAATCCTCTATCCGCGGCCGAGATACCGATGACCGAACTGACTGTCCGAGCTCGGAGCGCTGCTTTCCCCCCGCGCCGTCAGTCCCTGGCCCCGTGGCGCTGGGTGCAGGGCGCGGAGGCTGGGGACGACCCCGGAGTCCCCTGGGGACAAGGCTGGATGTTTGCCTGTGTCCGCTGCCTGCCGGCAGGCCCGGGCTCTCTCTCCTCTGCCGTGGGTCACACCGGGCTCCTCGTCCCCCCCCCGGCTCCCGGTGCGAGCCCATTCGGCCGGGCCGAGCCTTCGGTGCGCGATACCCGAAGGGCCTCGGACTGCAGGACGGCTCCCCGTGGAAATCCGCCGCGATGCCGCTGGAATTAATCATTGCTGGTGTTTTCACAAGTAATTAACGAGGATTAGCCGCTTCGTTTTGAAACGCGGCTGTGAGCGAAGGGGGAGGCCGGGCCGAGGGGTGCCCCCCGCCGCTCGGCCCGGGGGTGCGGGGCTGCTGCGGCACCGGGGGGCAGAGAGAGACCTCCTTCCCTCCCTCCCTGTCTCCTCTCCTTCTCTCCTTTCCTTCCTCCTTCCCTCTCTCCTTCCCTCCTTCCTCCCCTCCCTCCCTTTCTCCCAGCCCCGCAGGAGGCCACCAGCCCCTGCCCTCCGCCTCTCCCGGCCTCAGGGGAGCCTCGAGGGGCTCCGGGGGTGCCCCCTGCCCCGTGTGCCCCCCCAGCACGGCCGAGCCCCGCCGGGCTGCTCCCTTTGAGCCCCGGGGTTGTCCCTGTCCTCACCCCCGCAGCATCGCGTTCCGGCGGTTCCGGTGGGACCAGGGGGGCGAGGAGGTGGAGAAGGGCGCCCTGCCCTGTCCTGGGGCTCCGCAGTGGTTCCCGGGGCTTCTCGGGGTGTTTGGGGGGTCTTGTGCCCCGTCCCCATCCTTGCACAGAGCATCCTCCGGTGCCGAGCCCTTCTCGGGCTGCCCGGCGCTGGGGCCGTGAATTGATGAAAACGGAACTCGAAAGGGGAAAAAAAAAACCTCAGCCGGTGCTGAGGCGTGCGCACGGGACATAAAAGCGGAGGAAAAAGGTTCAAAGCTTTCGGTGATGACTTTTCAACCTTTATTTATGTGCCTATTAATGCAATATCCATCATGGAGATATGCATCTTTAGCCTTTCAACTGATATGCTGGGAATCAATTGGATATGCAGATTACATTTCATAAGTTTCCAAACGTTAATCTCCCCGGCCCTTTGCTGGCAATTTTTTTTTTTTTTTTTTTCGCCAAATAATATTATGTTTCTGCCACCAAAAAAAAAAAAAGGATAAAAAAAAAAAAAAAAAAAAAACAATTAATGGGGACGGCGCTGCTGCTGACCGCTCCCCGGTCACGTTCCTGGGTGTTGTCGCTGTTGGGTTGGTTTGTGCCTTTTTTTGGTGGCGTTTCCCAACGTGCGGAGGTCCCTCTGCTGAGGAGGTCGAGCCGAGCTGAACTGCAGCACCCCCGCCCCGCAGCACCCCGCAGAGCCCCGCGGCACCCCGCTGGGCAGGAGGGAAGGGGGGGCCGTGCTGGGAGAGAGGGGGACACCAGCCGGGGGGGAGGACACGGCCCCGGGACAGCGGAGGGGGGTCCGCAGCCCCCGGCCGGCTGTGGTGCGGGGCGCTTGTTGTGAGGGCGGCGGGGAGCACGAACCAGAAGTAACGGGCGGTCCTACACGCTCGTGTGCTCGAAAACAGCCTGAAAATAAAATAACTTTTTCTTTCTCTCTCTTTCTTTAATTCCTTTAACTTCTTTATTTTTCTTTAAATTTTCTTTAAATTTTCTTTATTTTTTCTTTATGTTTTCTTTAATTTTTCTTTAATTAATTTCTCTTCTCTTCTCTTCTCTTCTCTTCTCTTCTCTTCTCTTCTCTTCTCTTCTCTTCTCTTCTCTTCTCTTCTCTTCTCTTCTCTTCTCTTCTCTTCTCTTCTCTTCTCTTCTCTTCTCTTCTCTTCTCTTCTCTTCTCTTCTCTTCTCTTCTCTTCTCTTCTCTTCTCTTCTCTTCTCTTCTCTTCTCTTTCTCCCTCCTCCTTTTTCTTTTTTATTTTTTTTCTTTTGTTCTTTTGTTTTTGTTTTTTTTTTTTTTTTTTTCTTCTTCCTTCTTTCTTTTTCCTTTTTTCTTTTTCCTTTTTCCTTTCCATTCCCCCCCAAACGTTTCCACCCCCGAAGCCCGACGCCCTCTCCCCTGCCCCCCCCCACGACACAGTTATGCGAAGATCCCCTCCGGAGTCCTTAGGAGAAATTAATGTATGCGCGCAAACCCGGAAACAGTGTAATTGATTTATTTCTAATAGAGGAGAAAACAGCAACGTTATCGTTCCGAAATGATTGCCTCTGTTCCTAATAGCTCTAATTTTCGCTGTCCATTTGATGTGCGGCAGGTTTAATATAGAGCGCTCACTAATCCAATTAAAAGTGCACCTGGCCTGGAAGGGCTCTGTAATTAGCAGGAGCGTTTTTAGCTATTTCCACTGGCAAAGCGTGAAATCATCTCTGCTGGCCTAAAGGACGGCAATGCGGGGTGGGGGCGAGGAGGGGCGGAGGAGCGGGGCCAGGCGGCCGGGGCACCGCCACCGGGCGCTGCGGGAGGACGGGGCCGCTCCGCCCGGTACCGCGGCGGCCCCCGCCTGGGTCTGCGGCCCCGGGAGGCGCAGCCGTCGGGGGGCAGCGCAGGACGAGGCCCGGGACCCCCACGCACACACCCCACGCACACACCCCATGCACACACACACACACGCACACACACACCCCGCTCACACCCCACGCACGCCCGAATGACAGCGAAAGGCGACTCACGGCGACTTCGCAGCCCCGGGGCTGAGGGACCCCGCTCCTCCTCCTCGTCCTGCGGGGGCTCCGAGCCGCCCCCACTCGCGGCCGCTCCCCGCGGGTGGGCATCGCCACGGGCCGTGCTCCCCGCCGGGCTGCGCCACGCTGCTGGGCCCCGGCGCTCCCCGCGGCTGCCTGTGCTTCTCGGGCACCAAGTGTCTTAAAGAGTTTTTCTCTTTTCTTTTTTCTTTTCTTTCTTTTCTTTTTTCTTTTCTTTTCTTTTCTTTTCTTTTCTTTTCTTTTCTTTTCTTTTCTTTTCTTTTCTTTTCTTTTCTTTTCTTTTCTTTTCTTTTCTTTTCTTTTCTTTTCTTTTCTTTTCTTTTCTTTTCTTTTTCTTTTTTCATTTCCCTTTCCTTTTCCTTCTTCTTTTCCTTTTCATTTTTCTTTTTCCTTTTCTTTTCTTTTTCTTTTTCCTTTTCTTTCTTCTTCGCTTTTCATTTTTTTTTTTGTTTATTTATTATTTTTTTATTATTTATTTATTTTTTTTTATTTAAGTTGCTTCTTCCATACTCCGCCGAGAACACGCAGGACAGAGGGCGGCGGAGCGGATCCCCCTGGAAACCCGCGCAGCTGCTGCGGGCCGGGACCGGGGCCGGGGCCGGGGCTGGGGCCTCGCAGCCGCCCCTGGGCCACGTTTCGGTGCCGGCGACGCCGTGCCGACCCCACACGAGCTTCCCTGTCCCCGCAGCTCCTGCACCAACCTGTCCCCGAGGCCTGTCCCCTGCGAGCTCCGCCGGGCTGCGCGCTGCGGAGGGGCTGCGCCTCCGCATCCCAAAGCGCTTGGAAAGGCCGGGGGGCTGCGGGGCGCTGCGGGGCGCTGCGGGGCGGTGCGGGGCCGGCCGGCAGCTCCCCGTTTTCCCCCGCCCCGCCGCCCTCCCCTCCGGGGGGGGGTCGCTGGCGCCCGCCCCCGGCCCCGACCCGCGCCCCGCGGCCGGCGGAGGGGAAGCGGAGCCGCGGCCCGGCCGACATTGTTCGCTCCGTTTCAAAGGGGGAACCTGAGCGATTCTCATCCTTTTGATTGATTAAGGTCCTGAATAACTTGAAGCTCGGGAGTGACAGTTGCTGAATAGACTATTGCAAATAAAGAGCGCTGTGGAAAGCCGGGCTGGCACTTCAGAGTGTAAAGGAGGCGAGTTTGCTGGCACTTACCAAGTTATAAATAAAAGGCCGCGCACAATAGTACCTTCTTTAAGGACAGACAGTCTTTACAACACTCCTGGCGTCATATCCTGCTGTGGTCACTTCAGCTCCGAGGCAGACTTTACCTCTTTTATTTTTCCAGCAGTTTAGTTTGAATACTACAATAAATTCCTGGGAACAAACGCTCGTTAGTAAGGCCGTACCGCACGGCGCCCGCAGCCCCCCGCACACGCCGCTGCCGCGCACCCCGCGGCCCGGGCCCGCTCCTGCCGCCCAGCCCCGACGGCAGCTCCCGCTGCGGGCCCGGTGGCACCGCTCGGTCCCGGGAGGCTTCTTCGGCACGGCGAGGGGCTGCGGGGCGAAACGAATAAACAGGAGGGAGGGAGAAGGGGGGCGGCGGGGCCTTGCGCCCCCCACCCGGAGCCCAGCGGGCCCCGGGGCTGCTGTCGGGGCACGGAGCGGCTCCGCGGTGCTGGCTAACGGGAGCCCAGTGCGGGGCCGAGCCGGGCCGTGCCGTGCCGTGCCGTGCCACGCCGTGCCGAGCCGTGCCGTGCCGCAGCGAGCTGCAGCCGGCTGCACCGAGCCGTGCGGTGCCGCAGCGGGCTGTAGCGGGCTGCACCGAGCCGTGCCGGGCCGGAGCCGAGCCGTGCCGGGCCGTGCCGTGCCGGTCACGCTGCCGGCGATGCGGGAGAGCCCCGGCCGTCGCCCAATCAGCTGGGGCGGCGCGGCCGGGCCGGGCGGAGGCGGCCAATCGCGGCGGTGCCGCCGCGGAGCCGCGCCGGGGCCGGAGCCGATAAATGCTCCCGGCCCCGCTCTGCCGCTCCCCGCCGCACCGGGCACAGCGACACCGCCCCCGCCCGGCCCCCGCAGCGCTCCCGGTGCGGGGCAGTGCCCGAGGGGCAGCGGGGAGCTGCCCCCTCCCCGCCCCCCGGCGGCAGCGCCCACCCCCTGCCGGCGGGGACCCCCCGACAGCGCGGCTCTCCCCCGGCCCGGCCGCCCGCTGGATATAACCCCGGCCGCCCGCCGCGATGACAACTCTGGCCGGAGCCGTCCCCAGGATGATGCGGCCCGGGGCCGGGCAGAACTACCCCCGCAGCGGCTTCCCGCTGGAAGGTAAGGACGGCACCGGCACCGCGACGGGACGGGACGGGGCTGCCCCGACGGCCGGCGGCGGGGGTGAGCCGGGGAGGGGGACGCGGGGGGGTCCCGGAGCCCCGCCGCCCTTGCGGGAAGCGGCGATCGGGCGAGAGGGAGCGGGGGAAAAAGTTGGAAAACGCAGATCGGCTGGCGGAGCCGAAAGGGGCTCCGGCACTGCAGCGGTGCGCGCCCCGTCCTGCGGCCGGCAGCCCCCGGCCCCGCTCGGCGGGGTCCCCGCAGCTTTTGGGTGCCCCCCCGGGGGCTGGTGGCCCTCCCGGCGGGCCGGAGCACGGCCTGCGGGCAGCACCGCAGGTGAAGCCTCCCGGCCCGGCCCGTTCTCGGCGGGGCTCCGGGTGCGCTGCGGGGCGGCTCGGCGGGGGGGGGCGGGCGGCGAGTTGCCTTCCAGAAAGCGACGGCAAAAAGAGAGCCAGCGGGATCCGAAGGAGACGTTAACGCCGTTTCCCCCCCCTGCCTCCCCTCCCCTCCTTTTCTAGTCTCTACTCCTCTAGGCCAGGGCAGAGTCAATCAGCTCGGAGGAGTGTTTATCAATGGCAGGCCTTTACCCAACCATATCCGACACAAGATAGTGGAGATGGCCCACCATGGCATAAGGCCCTGTGTCATCTCTCGCCAGCTGCGAGTGTCCCACGGCTGCGTCTCCAAAATTCTCTGCAGGTACCAGGAGACGGGCTCCATCCGGCCGGGGGCCATCGGCGGCAGCAAGCCCAAGGTGAGGCCCTCCGGAGCCGGGCAAAACCTGGGCACGGCTCGGCTCGGCCCCGCTGCCCCCTGGCACGGCCCGAGCGGGACGGGGCCGAGCCGGGATGAGTCGGGAGCGGGGCCGGGGGGAGCGGGGTGCGCCCGGCCCTGCCTGTTGCTGGGTCCCGGCCTTTACGGGGATTGTTGCTGGGCTTTGGCCGTTGTTTTATTTAAGAAAATGCTTAAAAATATTTATATTAAAAAAAAAAAAAGGAAACGAAACGAGGGCGAAGGGGGGCGTTTAGCGAGCGCTGTGCTCGCCCTGGAGTCGTGCGGCGGCCGGGGAGCCTCGGGGGGCCGCCGGGGCTCGGTGGGGTTGGGCACGGCTCGGGAAGCTGCAAATCGCAGCAGTGCCCTGTCTGTCCGGCTGTTTGTCCGGCTATCTGTCCGGCTGCGGTGCCTTCTCCTGCCCCCTTTATTTTTCTGTTTGCTCCCAAGCTGCGTGTGTTTATAGTGATACGGCTAAAAGTTCGCGCTCACGGTAGCACAAACAGGGAAACTTGTCTCAGGGCTTGCCTCTTCCGTCGTTTTGTCTTTTCGTTTCCTCCAAAACAAATCTTTCTTTTTTCTTTCTTTTTTTTTTTTCTTTTCATTTTTTCTTTATTTTTATTTTTATTTTATTTTTGGTTGAAAGTTGCCCCGTAGATTTTTTTCCCCTTTGTTGCTTCCAAAGTAGCAAACCCCGAACTTTCTGTTCTGGCGTTCAATCGGCGGCGATTTTTTCCAAGCGCGTTATCCGGCCGAGAGGCTGTTCCCAGCCGGGACATCTCGGGTTCGTTTGAGCTCGGTTTCGTTTTAAAAATCCCGAGGCGATCGGAGAAAGCTCTCCGTGTCGGTCCCGGTGCTCAGACCTCTTTATTTATTTATCGTGCGACTTTTTCTCCGCTGCTGCCCGCTCGGCTCCCCGGGATGGGTCTGGCCGAGGAGCCCGTGCAGCTCGGCCGCCTCCCCTGCCGCCCTCCACCGCGTCTCACCCCGGCGGTTTTCGGGGCGAGTTTTGGGTTCCTGGGGGGCTGCCCTAAATGGGCCCGCTGTTACCCGTAATGCTCCCCCCTTTTTCCAGCCGCCCGCCCCACAAGCGGGGCTCGCTCGGGGCCGTGCCCGGTAAAGGGAGCGGGACCCTCGGGGGTCCCCCGCCGCCCCCGGCCGCACAACCCCTGCCCGCTCGCCTTGTCTTTACTGAAGCAGGTGACGACGCCGGACGTGGAGAAGAAAATCGAGGAATACAAGCGGGAAAACGCCGGCATGTTCAGCTGGGAGATCCGCGACAAGCTGCTGAAGGACGGCGTGTGCGACCGCAACACGGTGCCCTCGGGTACGGGCAGCCCCGGGGCGGTGCGGGGAGGGCGGCCCGGCGGCGGGGGGACCCCGGGATAGGGGGGAGAGGGGTAATTAAAAAAGCGACCGGGGCCCCCTGTATGCTCCCCCGGGCTGGGGCCGGCTGGAGGCTCGCCGAACCGGGGCTGGAAGGAGGGAGCCGGGTGGTGGAGGGGTTTTTTGGTTGTCCGCACCCCGGGGACAAACCCACTGGTGGGGGCGGCCCGGCAGCGGTGCCCGGTGGGAACGGCCGCGGGAGGGCAGCGGGCGGCCCCCCGGCAGCAGCGGGGCTCGGCTCCTCGGGGCTGGGGGCGGCCCGGTGCCAGCTCTCCGCTCCCCCCGAAGTGAGCTCCATCAGCCGCATCCTGCGGAGCAAGTTCGGGAAAGGCGAGGAGGAGGAGGCCGAGCTGGAGAGGAAGGAGGCGGAGGAAGGCGACAAGAAGGCGAAGCACAGCATCGACGGCATCCTCAGCGAGAGAGGTACACCCGGGGGGCGTGCGGGGCGAGGAGCGGGCCCCGACGGGGCACCCGAGCCGTGCCGAGCCGGCCCCGGTCCGCCGGTGGGGGCAGAGCCCCCGAAGGGACCGGCGGCAGCGGGGGGGAGCCTGGAGCCGGCCCGGCGGGGGCCGGCGGGGGTCGCGCTGCCAGCCCCAGCCCAGCGCCAGGCTGCAGCTGCTCGGGGTCTGCAGCCGCGGGCAGGGCCCGGAGCCTCGCCCCCCGTCCCGGCTGCGCTGGGAAGGCAGCGGACGGCTCGGGGAGGGGGCTGGGGGGGGCCGGGAGCGGGCAGGGGGCTGCCCGCGGCGGCGGTGCCCACCCCGGCGGAGCGCGGCGCTGGGGCCGGGCCGGGCGGCAGGGCTGGGGCTGCCCGGCACAGGCACAGGCGCTGGAGAAGGCGAGACAAAAGTAGCAAATGAGCTGGTCAAACATTTGTACAACTTTTCCAGCTTTTACAAAGAAGGCCTTCTATACACAATCTACACTTGGAGATGAACTTGGAAAACAAAGAGGGGGGAGTCCATTGAAACTCACACTTTGGCTTTGCGCAGACAAAGCTTCAGCTAGCAGCAGCTTGATGTGAACAAAAGAAGGCAACCTTTTTATAATTCAAGGAGAAAAGAAGAGAAAACAGCCCCACAAAAGGCCGAGAAAAGACATTATGGGCTTGCAATGAGGGATGAATTATTCAATGAGCCCCTAATAGCTGATGCTCCACGCAGTTTTATGGACTCTCCACCGTGGAAAAAGTAACTGGTTTTACCTACAAAATGTTTGTAGCGTTTTTAGACATCTGGAGATGCCGAGCGCCACTCGAGAGGACAACTGAAACCCTTTCTTTAAAAGAAGGGTGTCCCCTTGTAGCGTAGGAACGGACCTGAAAGCATTTCCCAGAGTTACTTTCCGAGGCAGTTGTTGAAGCTCTCGGGGAAACTTTGCCTTCTGTGTCTGTGGGCGTGTGTAACACACACACACGCGATGCTGACAGAGGCACAGACTTTAAGGCCAGGAGGCACGGTTTGTCTGCCCCTGTATGGCGTGTCACAGCTTCCCCCAGTACCTCCTGCAATGGAGAATTGTTCCGAGGGATGTGCACCAAGGGAAAACGGGCTGAACGTGGTGCCCTCAGCTGTGAAGTAGCTAGCTGTGCTGCCTTCCTGAATTTCTCTGCAGAGATTAAAACCAGAAGGTAGGGAACCTTGATAACACCCCAGCTTTATGGAGCAGAGTAATTAAGAGACACAGCAAGAGAAAAAATATCATCAATATTACCCACCCCTCTACTTCAGAAAAATCTTCATGGTCTCTAACTCTGCTCTGTAAGGCAGGGATCCTGACCTGCCACCAGCTGGTTTTGGGAGCGTGGGCGCTGCCGTGCCGAGGCTGCCCTCAGCCCTCCATGTACCTCTCCTTTGCCTTCTGCTGCCATAATGAGCATATTTTGCTACTTCTTCCTTCAGTCAGAGGCGAAATTCCCCCGGAGTAGATAGGCTAGCACAGCCCTGTCCCATCTCTGTGCATACAGGTTTCTGTTGGGTGAAGGGGGCCAGGCAGTTCTGTGCAAACAGCGGCTTCAAATCTGGTCTGTTCCCTGAGTTTTGGGGAGGTTTTGGCGATGGGAGGGAGGCTCCTGCTGACTCCTGCCTGGGTGTCAGCCTGTTCCTTAAGCTTGTTACTGGGGTGGCTGGGGTGCTGCAGTGAGAGAGCTGCTGCAGGATGGATTTGTTGCCGTGCGCATAGCGTGGTGCTGTGGGGACACCATGCTGGAAAGCTCATTGCAAGAAAAAAACATAAAATGAGTCCACCTCTCTGGCTGTATCTGGCAAAAAAACAAAAAACAAAAAACAAAAAAACAGAAGTTCTGCTTCAACTCTTGTGACCAGTGGAGGAGCTAGGATTTCACTCTTGTCTATAAAATCCTCAGGTTGGGCCCTGCCGTTTGCACAGACTGCCCGACCCTCTTACTGAAATCTCTGGCGGTGCTGCCGGGGATGTGGGTGCTGCAGGATCCTGGCTGCCTGTGTGCAGGGCCTGGAGCCCCAGCAGGCACGTGAGAGGCGGGCTGGCACCCCTGGGTCCCTGGTGTCACTGCTGAAGTGCGTGGTACAACCCTGCAGGGCAGCTCAGTGCTGAGCACCCGTGGCAGGAGCACTGCACCCGTCCGAGTGAGAAAAGCAAAGTGTGGGGTTTTGGCGTGCCCGAGCCTTTTCTGTGGCTGTGGTGGCAGGGCTGGGGGGCCCTGGCCACTGGAGGGAAGGGGACAGCCGCGGGGTGGCTGGGGGTGGCTGGTGTCCCCTGCTCATGGGTGACGTGGGGAGAGCCGGGGCTGTGTAGGGCTGGAGGGAGGGAGGGATGTGGGGCTGTGGCTGTAACAGTGCGGGAGCTGGGGAGCTCCTGCAGCAGAGCGGGGTCAGGGAGAAGAGAAATGTGATATATATACATTTTAAATGTGCGACAGAAGCAGTCCGTCACGTGGCTTGGGCTTTCTCCCTCTGATCTTCACAGACGTGAGCATAGGTAAACTTCCATCTGCCCTGCTGTGATTCTGTTTCAGCCCCTATTTACACGCACCTAAACTTTTTGTTCTCACACGCCTTGGCAGACGTTGCACTGCTGCGTTTCTGCATTTCTGCCCGTCTCGTCCTCTCCCCTGGTTTCGGGTGTATGTTTAAAGCCAAGCCTGGCTGTCATAGTGTGGATCGGTGAGATTATCTCCCTATAACAGCACATCTGCATTTCTGCGTGCCTGATATATTTTTCTTAACCACTTAAGCTGTGAATAACGATCACAAAAGAGAAGCTCCTGCGCTATCAGGCACATCAGGCTGTATTTTCAGAGACGGGGAGCTGCCCGTGCCTCCTGCTGCCGTGTTCTGGCACAAACCGGCGGCCTCCAGCGCTGGCAGGACGGGGCCGGGAGCTGCTCGGGGCCGCTGCGAGCGGGCAGCGCTGGACGGGACGGGGCTGGCGCTGGGGTCCCCCGGCCTCAAAGAGGGCCTCTGTTCCCGGCCCGGCGGAATTGGCCCCCGGGCCCTGTCCCGGCTGATCCTCCCCCAGTCATGCGCGCCCATCCAGAAAGGGCCCTACTCATCCCCAGCCTCTACCCTGGGCTGCACTGAGAGCAATTCAGGCTACAGCCGACTAAATTGCCTCCTTTATTTCCTTCTGACTTTCATCTCGGACCAAACCCTTCCCCCCTCGCCCTCCCCTTCCTCTTTTCTCTCTCTCTTTTTTTTTTTTTTTTTTTTCTGTGTGCCCGAGGCTCACATTAATACAATTTCGGCACCACCCCTATTTCTGTGCGTGTATGCGGGGAGCTCGGAGGGGGGGAGAAGAAGAAGGACCTCAGCACAAAAGCCCCGCTCAGCAGCTCCAAAGTTCAAGCTGCCGCTGCCTCTCGAGCAGAGCGATGCTTTTCCTGTTTGCGAGTTTTGGGAAACATTTTTGCTTTGTACTGTAATGGAATTAGAGGACAGATGCTGGCTGTAAATGGGGCACGCGACTACCAGCCCCTAGCTTAAATATTTAGATGCAATGTTACAATTACTGACTTGATGCGCGGCCTTTGAAGTGGTGGCACATGGTCTGGAGGGTAGCGGGGGCTAGCCGGGCCTGCAGATGTTTTGTTTAGGTTTGGTCAGTACCATGCAGCCGGTTATTTTTAGGTTGCTAAACTAATAAAGGCAGCTTGTGAAGGGAAGGGATTGACACGCAGGCGCCAGATATCGGTTGGAGCCATCCCGCTCCCCGCTGTACGGCAAGGCGTGGGGCAGGGCGGGGGCTGCCTGGTGCTTTGGTTGGGGTTTTGATGCTGGGCTCACTGTGGTGTTGCTCCAGGATCCCCTCCCAGGGTGTCCTTGCCGTGTCAAGTACCGGTGGGTTTTAGGTCTGAGGAGCGCCACATGTTGCCCCTGCTACATCCCCTGCTGAAGGGTCGCCTCTGGGGTGATGTGGGGATGGCGACTGCAGGCAGGCACCTTCCTGAGCCTGGCATTCAGTGTTTTACGTTAAATGTTTGGTCACCAGCAGCTCGAAGAAACCTGCTCGTCCAATTTGAGCAGAATTCTGCCTCTCGGGGTCTCAGATCTGGCGGGGAAATCGTGCGTAATTACAAAAAACTCCCCAATGACTCCAGGGTTTGGCTCAAGGCGGGCAGAAAAGCCGGGTGCTGCACAAAGTAAATCACCACAGGGCTCGTCGCTGGACTGTGGCCCTGGGTTTGCTGCTCCTGCCTGGCCAGGGGCTGTGGTGTTTCGGACCAGGTTGCTACCAGCGGGGCGAGCAGGGGCTGCGGGAAGGCGCAGGCTCCCCGCATCCCACAGCAGCCCCTGCCGACATCCTGATCTCTCTGCTGGTTTTGCATGGTTTGCCATCTCGGGAGCACTTTCCTTAGCTGTTCAAGCAGTACAACCGGGGACATCCTGTCCCTTTTTTCTAAACTTTTATACCCTGAGCAAAGACAAATATTATTTTAGCAAATACCAGGATAGTTTCACACACACTGGTTGGAGTTTGTACCCAAGTTTGCATCCGATTGGGTTGTTCTGAAAATCTTAACTGATAATTGATTAAACCTAGACAGTGTCGTTCTGGAAAGACTGGGGCAGGAAATGAATGGACTTGCTCCCAAACCATGATTTGTATCCTTGGCTTTCTGGATTCTGCTGCGATTGCCAAATCCTTGACAACAGTAGGAATTTAGCATGGTAAAGCTCAGCCTTGTCTTGAAAGCAGATTTCTAATGTGCTGAGCAACTGCAGCTCCCAGGGAAGTGCTCAGGATTGGGATATGAGTTGGGTTTATAGGCTTGCATATCAGACCCCTATATATATATACTTATTTATTTATATATAAGTACCTATCACCATACTGACAAATGCTCTTTGGAACCACTCTGATGACAGGAGGTGGCCCCAGCACTTCTGTTTCCAACCAACTCTTAAAAAAAAAAAAAAAAAAAGGTTGGTTGGAAAGCATCAGATGCGAGGGACAGCGAGGAGTGCCATTGAAAGGGCCCATTCATGTGTGTAAAGCTGCTCACGTGGCTGGCGCAGGCAGCAGCGGGGCCTAAATTCGTCCTCTTCTCTTACGAGAAACTGCTGGCTGACTGTGAGCGTGGCTGCAGTCCCGACCGAAACCGGCAAAACTCTCGTCGAGCTGAGGATTTCTGTAGCCGTGCTCGCACAAAGGTAGCGATGGTATCAGCAGGCAGCCAGGCAGCGATTTTAATTAGATAAAAAATTAATTAGAAATTAATGCTGAAAGTAAAAGTTGACGCTGATGAAATCCCCAGAAGAGATTATTTTCGGGGTCCAATTTCAACTGGTAATTTTCTGTTGTATCTGTCCAAGACGCCGCTTTTATCTAACACTTGGGGAAGGTTTAGTTTTGTATTGGGTTTACTTATTGATAAGGGCTGGAATGGGGTTTAGATGAGGGGAGCCAATAAAGTTGATAGTGATGAATTATCACGAGTCCCCAGGGCTGTGTAATAAAACGGCATTGGGAAATGAAGCAGAACTACAAAGTGCTCTCTGGTTAATTTAAGAAGAAATTGAGTGAAACGCAAAGCAATAAATCAGAGCAACCCAGTCAATGCAGATTTCTCCATGTAAATGTCACTTTAAATCCTATGTAACAAACATATGTGGCTGCAGAGAGAACAAAATATATAAATAAAAATGTGGGATACTTCCAAGTGTTCCCCAAACGCTGAGCTTGCTGGCTAATAAAAATGATGTACAGTAACACAGCTCACCACAAACCTTGCTCGGCGTAGTGCGAGCGCCTCGTTTTACTTCACTTGCCCTGGAGTACTCCTGCCCCATGCTGTTAAACTAATTCACTTTAAATCACTCTCCCTAGAAAAAAAGTGAAACGTAATGAAATTAAAACTCACTGTGGGCACATTAGAGTTAGTGTGTCGTGCGCTGAGATTACGTGGTTAGTGGAGTTTGATGTGATTGTCGACAGGTCATTTATTCATCCCGGTAAATAAAGATTCAAGGGCGATTAAGGATGTGCATATATAACTAGCAGGACAGTAAAAGGCAATTAAGCAGTCAGTTTAATGTCTTATCTTGCTGGTTGCCCTACAGTTGTTTTACAACTAGGAATTAAAATTTGAAAAGGAAGTTTTCAGTGGCCCTGGCCAAATATTGATTAAGTAGTTGTTTGCTGATGCCATTGTTGCAGATAAAAAGGCCAGTAGTCCTGCCCCGTGTTGTTCATCTTCCATTGTAACTGATTCTTAACCTCAGAGATCAAAGGAGGATCATTTCAGTTTATCTGTCCTGGAAAATCCTTCTTTGCTCCTAAAACCGTATGGATTAATGGCCAAATTGTCTTTAATGAGATGTGAAATTTGAGCAGACTCCTTATTTTGCCCAGGCTGTTGCCTGTACTCACTGTACGCTCCTGCAGTTTTGTGGAGGGTTTTTGTTTGGCATTATTGGGTTTGTAGTTGTGTGAATCACTGGTTTTAGTACAAAGGGCACAGAAATTTTACTAAAACAACAGGAGAAAAATTGTGTATTTCATGGAATTTTAATGAAACCGATTTAGTCTCTTTTTTTTTTTTTTTTTTTTTTTTTTGGGCGTAGTATACAGAAAGTTTCTTTTTCTACACCAAATCAGAAAGATAAATGGTCCGGGGCTGCCACTGAAAGAAAGGGAGCTGGAGAAGCCTGCCAGTTCTCAGGGCTGGGCTCTCGGTGCAGGGGGAAAACAAACGAGCTGGCAGCATTTCTTTGTGCATTTTCCCCAGTTTTGATTTTACAGTCCCCACTTGCATCAGGCAGGAGAGTTGTGCTGTCCCTCCCCCAAAAAAGGGGGGGGGGAAAGTCGGATCGGCCAGGCTGTGCTGACAGGCAACGAGAGTGCTCGAGAATAATCGCTTCCTTGTTGCCGTACGGAGAGCTCTGCTTACTTCAGAGACAGCAAACTCTGCTCCACCGCATCCTCAGCACAAGAGGCTGTGCAGCGGGGATGTGTTATGTTGGCTTGTAATTGTGCCGTGGAATTCCGGCTGGACTGGGGGGCTGTGAGCATCAGGTCCAGGTCCCGCTGCTTCCACGGGCACCTCTGAACAGAGGCGTTCAGCTTCAGCAGCGGTGGTAAGAAGCCTGGTAAAGCTGCAGAGCCTCCCCTGGTCTCACAGTTGTTTTACTTGGATGAGCCTCATGCTGTAGTGAAAGCAGCAGAGTAAAAAGCTGAAAAGGATTTAAATTTTTTTTTTTATTATTATTATTATTTTAAATCACCGGTTTCTCATTCCCTTTCTTAAATACGCTGTTTTTTGTTTTGTCTGAATAAAATACTAGCACTTACTTCACAGGTGCCTAGCTACTTTAGAAGACATCTTGCCCTAGAATAATGGTTAAAATTCTTTGAAATCAGGTTAGGCACAAATTTCCTTGAAGTGCACAGACTCAACATGTTCATCGCAGCGGAGAGCTGCAGTGAGGACAGTGATGTGTGTTCCACCTCTTGGTGTTTTGTTTTTATGGGTATCTGCCTGGATGTAACCTTTCTGCCAAGCATGTCCCAAGTTTCTGTCACGCACAAGTCCTTATATGGACCCGTCTTAAGGGGTTTTGTCTTTATGGCACGCCTCGTGTTGGATTCCTGATCCCAAAATGACTATGTAGTAATTTCTTTATCAGATGTACCGTCACGTAGATCACTGTGGTTTGAGCTGTGTGAGGGACGAACTGTCTGCAGCTGGCATTTCTGCAAGCAGTGTGTTCAGCCCCCGTCAAACCTCATCCACCTGGTTTAAATGAGCAGGACTTTTCATGCCAATACAGTCAGGATCTGCTCCATACACAGAAAAGCAATAACCTTGACAGTCTCCTGGCCGAATTACTCTGCTTTTCCGATGTGTAGTCCATGGAGCTCCATGGGGCAGTAGCACCAGCATGCTCGGTGTAACTGGCCTGGACTTAGAGCCCCTCTGCGTTGCTCCATGTTTTAGCAAGGTGCACATGGCCAGGGGCAGGTTTTGCAGGAGGCAGGCGGCAGGGAGCAGTGCCGGAGCATGTCCCATTCCCTGAAGAAGCAATTCCTTCGTTTGAAGTGCTGCAGGGCTGGAGCATGAGCAGAGGGGCAGGGGGGACCCTGATGCTCACCCAGCCCTTCCACTCAGGCTGAGCGGCGAGAGAGCTCCCGGGCAGAGCCAGGTGGAAGTCAGGCTTCTCTGCATCCTTGGGCAGCAAAATGCTTTGGTTTTGGAAAAGAGAGGTTTGGGGAAAAAAAAATCAAACACACACAACAAATGGAGCTGGGGGGGGTATGTTTAGCTAAAGGAGTGGGGAAATAGAAAGTGAAGTGCAGAATTTGCCTATTTTCACAATGTAATCCTGTCAAGTGTCTGTTTTGCCCAAATCTCCCAAACTGCAGGAATTCTATTTATCAAAGGTGTAAATCATGGCTCTGCAGCTGGGGTGTGAGTGACACCAAGAGGGTCCATGAGCATCCCCGGAGCAGCAGGGACCACTTTGGGTAACTACCATCCTGCAGGATCGCCTTGCACAAGTGCTTTAAACAGCTTCACCAAATCTGGAGCAGTTATCAACCCAGGACTATTTACACACAGAGCAGTGATGTTTTCAGGGAGTAGGCACCGAACCTTTTTGGCGCTCTGTTTTGGGGGGAGGGAGGTCTACAAGTATTTCCGTAACACGTGCAGTGCAGAGCAAGGCACGGCACGCTCCAGCCTCTTGGTGCTTACGGTGGCAATTACGCACATGGTACGGGGCTCAGCTGTGCTCTGCCAACATCTGCAGAGCAGGAGAGTACTAGCAGCAAGCGAGCAGTTAGGAATCAGGGCGATCCAGTTATCTATTAAAAAAATTGCACCATAAATGTTGCAGTAGGGAGAAAGCCCTGTGGGTTCGTCCCTGGTGTAGCACAGCTGATTGGACCTGCTCCCTTTCAGTTTGATGGGATCAGGCAAAAACGCTCAAATATTTGACAACTATGTGGAAAGCCACACAAAATCCTGTTGCTTTAGCATCCATGGTTTGTTTTCTAACAAATTCGGAGCCGTCAGACCTGTGTGCTGGGTACTTCAGTGTGACCTTCAGAAAATCCCACAGAAGGAGTGACTTGTCCACCTCTTCCGCCCCGCAGAAGGACTGACAGGAGGTGTGTGCTGTGTGTCTGCGCTGGGCAGTCGCAGCCCCACAGGCGCTCGGGAGCATCGCTTCTGGCAAAAGTTGCAAAATGGCTGAGTATAGCAGACATTTTGTTCATCTTATTGCCTTCTCAGTGTACGTTAAAAAAGGGTCTGGGGGCCAAACTGTACCGTCATTTCCATCTGAACAGCCCCCTGCTCTCAGCGGGGCTGTGCCGGTTACTCAGGGTGGAAGTTGGCCCTGATAGGAAGATCCCACTGCGTTTCGGATTTGAGGGACCTCGCTCACTTTGGCTTAGCAAGACATCACAGCACGAAGCGTCTGCCTCAGCTGCTAAATAAGAGATGTGACATGGCTAGTAGGCCTAGTTAAAATAAAGCATTACAAGCAGAGCAAATTAAAAAGAGCTGTTTTAGCGAACTGCACTTAAAAGTTTTCTAACACATGATTTAGCAAAACAAAAAAACAAAAAACCTGGCCCCGTGCTGGAGCAGCTCTGTAAGCAATCTGCTCCATCAGCGCCGGCAGGATGGCAGGGAGAGAGCGCCTTGCTTGGCTTGATTTCTGGCTCCTCACTGGCTGAAGGCTATCGCAAGGGGAGGGAGGCACTCTCTTTCTTCCTAAACTGCATTCCTCCCCTCAACCTTTGATCCTAATCAACGCAGCAAATGAGATTTTGGGAAAGGAATCAGGAGCTCCGATTTGAATGGTTGTCAAACCCAGGGCTATGACAGGCACAAAGAGGATTTTTCTCCCGACTCTTAGAAGTTCCTTGGCCAAGGGAGGACTTAAAACAAGCCAGGACTCAAAGTTGCTGTACTTCTCCTGTGCTGGCAGTGCTAAAGATGCAGCGATGATTGACGGCATAAATATTTCTCTTAATCTGACATCAGGAACAGACTTGTCAGCTCTGGGAGAGTATATCTGAGGCAAAAAGATTCAGAGCACGTATTGAACGAGCCCTAAATACGTCTAGTATCTGAATCCAGATAATGGTAGTTAAACGTAAATTTAAAAATACCCTAGAAAAGATTTGTAAGGGGAAAAAAAAGAGATCCTCCAGGTGATCAGAGCACGGAGAAGCGACTCACCTGTTCCTAGTAGCAGGTGTTAGCATGCAGAAAAGTCACTACTGTAGGAACAGGCTACGTGGCAGGCACGGGGAGGGCATGACCCGGACGGTGATTCTCCTTTGGGTGCCCTTGGCTTTCCTTCCACACTGCTCTTCCAGCTTCAGCCACAGGGGGGTTGAGGAGTGGTGTGCCCTGGGTGCCCCTTAGACACGTTCTGCAGAGCTGGGACCTTTGGTTATGAGACCCGTTGTGCTTCCCTGAGTGCCTTCAGCTTTAATGTGTGAGAGGTGAGCTAGGAATAGCTCAGGGCTGGCTGTGCTACCTGGACTGCCAGCCCAGGCTGCTCCTTGCTCTGCCTCCTCTGCCCTTTTCTGGGATGCTTATAAGCGATGCTAATTTTCTTAACGCAAAGTTTGAAGCTTCCACAGGACTGCTGTGTTCTCTAGATGGAGACATTGCGGTCACAGTGGTGCTTTGAAGGTGGTATTTGCACTTGGGGACATTCAGCTCTTTGAGTGGCTGCCTTAGGTCCCAGTATGCCAGGCTAAATGGCTCCCCCCACTTGCACAGCTGGTGCTAGTTTGCTGCTGAAGTTCCCACAGCTGTGGGAAAGGGGCTGCCAAAGGCATCTTTCCATAGGCTTCAACAGTCTTTTGACTGGGCTGTGGTGAGTGTGGTTCTTCATCTTTGGGGTGGGACAAGGGAGCTTTTTTATACCCGTCTTGAGTAGGAAAGAGTGATCTTGGTGACTAATGTGTTTATAAGTAAGTGATACCCCTAAATACAAACAAACAAGAAAAAAGTGGTCACAGGAAAATTAGAGCTGGAAGAGTTGGGTTTGGTTTGGATGAGAACTGGTTTGAGTTGGTACAATCTGCTCTGCCTTCCTGAGAGCCGTGCCCTGCGTTGCCTCTGCCTGCAGCCGGCTGGGAGGGGGCCGTGCCTCTGCCTGGTGCAGGAAGAGGCAGCTGCCTCCTGCTTTCTGTGCTCTTTTCTTATTATTTTTTTTCTCTTATTGCTGTGCTTTCTGTGCTGTTTTTATTTTTCTCCTATCGCTGTGCATCCTGGCAGCCTGTGCAGTGGAGGTGGGGCTGGCGTGTAGGATATCTGCTTATGTCAGCTGCTCCGGTTCAGGCATCCTTACCTCTTCGTGCATTCCTTCCTGTGAAATGGGAACAATGGTGGTTTTTGCACTGAATGGTATTTCCAAATGTCTGGGATGCAGAAATCAAAAGTGTTGTATAGCACCAGCTGCCGTAGTTCATCTGTCAGATCTGCATGCCCAGATGAAATGTTGTTTTAAAACATAATTTTTTGTGGCTAGAAAGGATTGTAACCTGTCCTGGGAAGCTGCTAGCTGGGGGTGGCAGGGCTAGCGGATGTTGGGCTGCCCGCAGCAGGAGCAGTGAGCACCTGCAGCCCATACTGGGGGGCACCCAGTACCAGGACAGAGCCATACCACAGCTCCTGGGTCACAGCAGCAGGTGAGTGCTTGTTAATGAAATGGACTGAGACTCAGCTCCTTACTTTTAGTGTTCTTATTACTATTATTTACAACAAAAGCAGGTCCATAAGTGCTACGGTCTGGGGTTAAGTTAACGAATTGTGAGGTGCTGCCTCAGTCTGCCCTGAGCCACGCCGGGTTTACACGTACACCCACTGGTGGTACGTAGTTTTTGCTGGGCTGCGTATGAATAGCCTGCAAATTTTTTTAATGTGGTGTGGAAAATCTATTGAATAATATATGCAAATAGCCTTTGGTCCGAGCAAATATTCAATGCTTTAAATTTATGTGGTTATGACTGGCACAGCAATCTCAGGCTGTTTTCTTTGCTAGAACTGGGTGTTGCTATTGCAGTCGCTAGAAGAATGTAACTGCTAGATGGCTGCTTAAAACATTTTATTTTTTTTTAAATGGATGTTTTACTAATGCCTTTTTTAATATAGAAATATAGGTTGTGCAGAAAAGAAGACAAAATCAACAAAATATGTTTAAAACGTGTATATTGTTTGTATTTATTGTTTGTAATTTATTGTTTATAGTTTAGAACTATAAGCTTTCGAAATCTTCCTGGAGAAGAAATATACTTCTCAGTAGTGGCTTTTTGTGTTACACAGACTGGTTAAAGATGGACTGTTTTGGTTTGATTTTCTTCTCTCTCTCTCTCTCTCTTTTTTTTTTTTTTTTTTTTTAATGAAATCTGTACTATTTTTTATAAAAATTCTTCCTGACAGAGAGCAATAGCCTAGTGACTAAGATAGGGAGCTCAGAGCCAAAAACTGAGGAGCTGGTTCCAGTTGATAGACTGGCTTGAACTTGTCAACAGGTCTTAAAAAAGAAAAGTTTTCAGATGTGCAACTGCAGTACAACTTTCACACTAAGGCGAGACCTGACTTTGGGAACTGCTAATACAAAAACAGTTGTAACTAGTTGCTAGAGTTTCAAGCAAAGTGGCATTGCTGCAGTCAATTTTTTTTTTTTAACAATAAAGTTGTGGGGTTTGTTTTCTAACACCACAGAATTCTTCTATTTAATAGTGTCAAATATGAGATTTCACATAAACATCCAAAGAGATACTGAAGTCAATAGCAAGACATGCATTATCCTTCGGATAAGATCCAAATTTTGTTAAACTATTTGAGTTTTCTTTATTTTTTTTCCCCCTCTGTCTTCCTTGAGGGTGTGTGTGTGTTATTTTTTTGAGGAAACTGGGGAATTCTGGCATTCCTGGGCATGGGAGGGGAATACTGATTAGAGCCAGGCAGAGCAGGCAGGTGCTGAGCATGTTCCTCGCTTAACCCCCAGCCCTGACCCAGTGCACAGACCCTGCGAACAGCAGTGAGCTGCCAGATGCTGGAGATGTTTTCGGTGAGACTGATTGCTTGCCAGGTCTCGTCCAAATCCAGCGAGCTCCTACAGTGGTTGTATTTCATGTATAAAGCTGGGCTGGGTAAGTGACTGGAGACTATACTGGGGAAAAATGCAGTATTTCTGAGGATGGGAACTGGCTGTTCTGCTGCGAACTGCTGTGCGTCTGCGGTATCTGTTTGCAAAGAGTAGTGCAAAAAGCTAACTAGCAGAGTAGATTGCCTGAGGGGGGAAAAGGCTGTCTATTTTTTAATGAACAAAAAGATTTTATGGTTTAGGAACAGTATAGCCTAAAGAGAGGTGTGTTTAAAAGTTAGACTCGCAAGCTTTTGTCTGGAGAATAATGCACTTGGTGTAAAGAGCAGCACAATGGTAGTCTTTTCTTCCAGTTATGTATGGGCGAGCATCAGTCAGCCAAGGAAGAACTTCAAAGGCCAAAGGAAAAACTCTCTAGGCTCTTTCTTTCCTGACAGGTCTTTCTTGAGGTAAGATGGGGAGAGCTGTTCATGCCAGGAGCCAGCTCTCCCTGCAGAGGAGGCAGTGGATAATGCACAAACTGATGCGCCCAGGCTGAACCACCTCTGTCCCCAGCAGTCGATGCACCTTTTTGGAAGCTGCTACACTGTCCCATCTCAAGGCTTTTATTGCTTATTCATGAAGAGACTCAGAAATTCCACCTCTGCCTTGCTGGGAAGATACGGGGCTGGGTGTGTGGGGAAGCTGTTTGCTAGATGTGCTCCCGGGGAGGGTGATCCAAATCTCTGCCTCCATAAAATGCTCATTTCATAAAATGAGCACTGTAAAGTGCCTTTCAGCTGGGAGAATTGTCCCAATGCATTTTAATGTAATTAGTCCGAGATTCTGACTGCTGTACATTAAAATAGCCACTGAACTTTGTGGCTGTGTGTTGCAAAGCCTCAGGGTTTCTAGTGGGGTTGCTTGTGTGATGGGAAGAAGAAACTCTAAATTTAAACATCCAGAGAAAGGTCTTCAGTGTGACCTTACACCATCGTTTGGTTTGGAGAATTTTGAAAGCTTTTTTTTACCTGAGAATTTATTTCCATGATGTTAAGTGCAGCAGTCTAGGGTCACTTACCCAGGTTACAAATAGGTCTTGCCAGCAATTTAGTGTTACCTGCAGGGGTGTGGTTTGGAGGCGTGCGAAACAAATATACTGTCACTTCAGCAGCAGTGCCTGGCACGTCCTTGTTTGTTGGAGGCATGGGCACAGAAGAGAAACAAGAGGATGCCTACCAGGAGGCAGATACTGTGATTTCCCAGGACTGAAGCAGAGGAGCTGTCCCAGCAAGCACTTAACAGCCAGCTTTGGTGGTGGTAGGTGCACAGGCTCTGTGCTCCTGTCCTGACAGTCCTGCTGAGCCAGGTGCAGCCTCCCTGCCCTTCCACGGCAGTCCTCCTGCGCTCAGCTCTGTGCTCAGCACGGGAGAGGAGCCGGGCGTTATGAACGAGCTGCCAGCGCTGTGTTTCACAAAGCATTTTGTATGATGTTTGTGCTGAGGGCTTCAGAAATGGAAAACAAAACTTCTAGATGACGTGAGAGATACCTTTTGCGTGCTTTCACTTAGCTCAAGCCTGTCAAACATGCTTGGGCATCCTCGGTATCACTCAGGATATTTGAAGGAAACTGGGTTTTCTCAGGTTTAGGTTGAAAGCGAGTGGCTTGCAGCTGCAGCGATGTTTGCTGTGTGTGCAATGTGCTTCTTGTGGATGGATTTGTGGGCTGCTTTGAAGCTGTCGGCAGAAGGTAGCTGAGAAAAGTTGGCATGTTGTTGATTTGCTTAAATTTGCTACTTTTCAATTAAAAATTTTCAAGAAAAACCTCTGTAAGAGAAGATGGGTAACCGCTGCATTGATGGTTTTAGGTAAGTTCAGCTTCATTGCTGTGAGGCTCTAAGTCAGCAAAGCAAACGAGGGTATTTGTATTCAGCAAGGAGCAGAGAACAAAGGTAGATGCAGTTGTGGAAAATAACCATCTGAATGGGAGTGATTTTGTAATAAATGTTAAAAGCATGGTGCTATTCTTTTTTTTTTTTTTTAATTTTTGTTGTATTGAAAGGATAATATAATGGCATCTAAATCTCTGAAAATCACGTCTGTGAACAATCAATTACAGTTAATTTTATCTTCCATTTTGGAAAAAGGGTGAAAGAATAAATAGGGATTAGAGCTAAAAAATGGGGCAGCAGGCTTGGATTTGGTACAGCATTGTCAATGGGATTTTAGTTTTTCAGAAGGAAAGAAGAGTATCTTGGATTCTGGTTCTGTTCTGGGCTGGCAGCCTTTGTAGTGGGGATTGGGTGATAGTGGCTTTTGTTTGCTGGGTTTTGCATCAGCTGTACAGAGCTTAGAACTGTAGACTTCAAAAATGTTCCATGTAAGTAGGACCCAAGTTATTTTTCCAGCTCTTGCTATTTGAATATAACATTTCTGAACACGATCGTGCCTCTATTATGTATGTATCCAAAGTACTTATTTTTATAAAATGGCCTTTGACATCCCTGGTAGGAAAATACTAATTGAATAGGATGAAAACACCCACATTTTTCTTCTGAATGTAAATCACTGGCAGCTTGCCAGAAAATGAGGTAGCGAAAAGTTCAGGACCAGGAGAGATTCTTCTGTTGCTGCTGCTCATCAGATGCTCATTGCTCGTGGAGTAGGTGCCACAAGCACCTGTGGGATGCACCTTTGCACCTATCAAAATGGAATAAAAACCCTGAAAATGACAGACAAATTCATGTTGTCCAAGTACCCAGGACTTTATCTGGCTCTGTTTTGATTTAACTGGGGAGAGAGCTGTGTGAGGAGCTCAGCAGCAGGGTCAGTGTACTTAGATTCAGCCCCTGCCACCTCCTTTTTCCTGTATGTTTCTGTACATTACCAATTTTGATTTTAATAAGAGAACTGCTTTAATTTACCCTCATACGTTTTGACAGGTTACAAAGAGAAAACCAGGATAATTTGAGATATTGACTGAACCTTACTGATCTTGTGAAATAATAATGGACTGAGGCATTGAACATATCTGCTTCCACACAGATGTTCAGGTTAACTGGCAGGAGCAAATGCCATAATACGGAGTATGTTTTAAAACCAGATTCAGGTGTTAATGCTGCTGGCATCAAGTCAGAGCTGTTCCTTTACTGAAACCCCTTGATTTCCAGCAGTGTAGCTGAGATCCCAGTCTGGCCATGCAGACACTTCTGTCCAGTCTGAATAACTGAGGGCTCTTTCTGGCTCTACTGCCAGGAATAGGAGTCTGTCTTAAGCTTTAGATATTTTTTTTCTACATTTTTTTTTCTCTGTGAATATTAGTTGATGTTTATGGAAGATCTTTAAAACAATATATATAATGAAATAGAATAAAGGTATGGAATTTAGAATACATGTGTTTCAGGCTAACTCTGAGAGATTTCTGGACACTTTTAATGCATTTTTGTTGTAAGGCAGCAAAGCACACTTTAGCCTGATGAATGTGTTGATCTGTTCGTCTGTCCCTTGAATGCGCTGGTAACAAATCCTACAGACCATGCTCGGTACCTTCTGCTCCCTGGGTGTCACACATGTCATACACACGTGTACAGAAGTACAGACACACGGAGGCTGGAGCTAGGGCAGAGCTGAGTCTGACCAGGCACCGTACTGGTGCAGCCAGAGGAAAAACCGTGTCCTTGTTCTGAGGGGCGCGTTCGTAACCTCTTCAGCAAAGCTGTAGCTGCTTCTATTAGTTAGCAAAAGGATGCAAATGGAGGATTTCATGTATATTTTAAGAAAAGTTCCTTTTGCTGCTCAGAGGACTTGCTGTCAACACCCATTAAGGTCTCCAAATTACAGAGGAAAAAGAACCAAGTTTCAAACAAAACCCAACCCTATGCATATGCTCTGCATGATGGATAATTTAGTAAACTAGGCTATATCCTCTAAGACACTTTTCTGGCTCCACTCCATGCAAACACTGTTAATAGCCTTTGAAATATTTTGTGCTATTGTCTTCCTAAATACTATTTGGAGATTGTGCTGATCAGGAAATCTCAGCTCAGTTTTCTGTTCGGAAGATGCAGATTCATTGAGAATGAAACTGTCAGATCACAGTAATTATGGCAACGTTTTGTTCAGGAGAAAATGAAAGGAAGAGTTCAGTCTACATAAAATCACTTATTTCAACTTTTTTTACAGAGCTAAATATTTTTATTCGTTAATATTGTAATTTTTTGACTCTTACACCTAGCAAGCAAAGATTAAAGCATGATTTCTTTTCCTCTTTTGCTGCTGCTTTTGAGATGAAGTGAAAGTATTCAGAAAGAATTTTCCCCTAGAGGTTGTCTGTTACTGAGGCATGTTCAGATCCACGTTCTGAACCAGAAGGAAAACAAATGTCGAGATACCTGACTTCTCTGAGCACCTGAATTTCTCACTCCAAAAAACGTTCTGCAGAGGACTGACTGTGAAGAAAATGTCAAAAACGGTATTTTCACTTTTCTTCTTTCAGACTGGCTTGCAGACCAGTCAGTCCAGCAGGGACGTTGGCTGCTTCTCCTAGAATGAAGTGAAGAAGCAATTCCTGTTGCTGCTGTCTGCGTGCCTTGTGCATGCAGTGCCTGAAAGCTCCACGGCTGCTCACAGGGCTGCGGCGCTGGCTGGCATCCCCCGCTGGGTCAGGCCCTGGACGTAAAGCTTGCTACGGCAAACAATAAAAGTGCTCATTTTTTGCTGCAGCAGTGTATTTTCCCCACCTGTGAAGCGTTAGTAGTGGATAAATGTACTCTGTCACTTTGCATTGGATCACTTGCCTTTTCAAGCTACGTCTTTAAGGCTTTCCCAGTCTGCTCCACAGCCTCTCCGTTAACTTAGAGTCCTAGGAGCTGTTCGGAGCTAGCAGACAGCACGGCACAAAGCAGCTGATTGCAACCGAGCAATGGTTTGGGATGAAGGCATGCATATTAATTCTTCTGGAGCTGCTTGACGCATGAACTGAGTTTGATCGGGGGCTGCTTTTTTCCCTCTCTGTTAGGCATCCCTTCGTTTTTCCCTACTTTTGTCCTCTTGGCATGCAGCTTCTTTGCAGGAGCAGTTGGCACAGTCCTTCCGCTGACTGAACAGCTCCCACCCAACCTATAACCCGATTTTTAATTGCAAATTTTCCCTGCGCTGTTTCAAACGGAGGAAGAAATTGTTGCAGGCAGGAGAGGTGTGGGTGGGAAGCTGAGGGGCTGGCGGCGTTGGGTGTTGGGGAGGAGGAGGCTTTGGGGGCAGAGCGGTGTGACGGCATGGATCCTGCTCCACCACGGGTTCTGCCGTGAGGTTACGCACGGTGTCACCGAAGTTTAAGCACACGTCGAGAAAATGGCTCTGTTTATTAACTCCAGTGATGGGTGCTGTCAGTCTCCGGTGGGGGGCGGGTGGGACGGAAAGGAAGGTGTAACTTTAAGCACACACTGATTTGTTCTTATTACATAACAAAAGTCTATTTCTTTATCATGTTATCATTCAGTTAATAAAAATTAGCTACAATAACAGCACCAACTTAGAAACCCCTCAAAGTCCAGGGGATTTTCTTTCACAATGAACATGAATACTGTTCAGAAATACAAACAGTCAAAGGATAACTTTAGGTCTGAAAGAGAAACCTGGCAAGGGTAATTGAATAAGCCTGGATCTCCTGAATATGTCATGGTGAGTGCAGTCAACATGTCATAATTAGGTTTATTGAGGGCCATTCCAACAATCTGCTTCTATTCTTCCTGCCTTATTGTCCACAGCTAGGCAAATAGCCAGGGGACAAAAGGAATCAAGTGCTGACAAAACATGAAAGAGGAAAAAGATTTAGCTGCTTTTATCAAAGAAACTGAGAAGGACTTTGTGTAAATAAAGTAAGTAACTGGCCATCCTGCATTTAGGCAATGCCGTTTTCATTAGAATTAATTCTTGACATATTGGAAGGGTTCCAAGGGAAGGATTTCTACTTCTGACAAGTTTAATTTGTAAATTAAAAACAGTTGGCTAAACATGAGCCGCCATCAACAAAACTTAACTGAAGCCATACATGGTCAAGTCCTAAGCAGGTGAAAAAGAGAATTACTTTGAAAACAAAGTATTCCCCAAAATTATGCAAATTCTTATTACTTCATAACAAATGTTTTCTATTGAGACCTTCGGCAGGGTTGTTGTTTGGAAACTTTGTTAGCATCCTATTTATTTTCCTCTTTAAAATTCTGTCAGTTTGCACTCCAATCACTGCTTGTTCTTTACGGTGTTTCAGAAAAAGTGATGTTGAGGCTTTGACATATTCTGGGGACTAAAGGAAGGTTTAAAAAAAAAAAAAAAGTGGGACTCAAGTCAAATGCCTGTGCTTTAAGGGGTTCTGGGATAGTAAGTGTAGAACAGTGTTGCAGGTGGGTCCCTCCTGCTTCTCCTCTAGCTTTTGACAAGATGGTGAAGTTTCATTTGATCACCCATCAGCCAGTGATGAATTTTTAGCAATTCGGAACCTATGTTTTGGTTAAGATCAAGTAAATGCTGTTGCCCTGGGCTGGGAGATACTTGCAGAGCAGCAGAATTGGGCCCTCTAGGCTGTGTGTGTAGGGTAGATTACAAAACAGTGTGTGCTTTGGGGTCAGAGCAAAGCTCTCTTAAAGAATTAACATATGGTCCCATTTTCATTCTCTTGTATTGCTCCTAACTTTCCTTCAAGATGGTTGTGTTGTACGTGTGACAACTAGAAGTCCCTTTTCTGAAACTGTTTGGGGAGTTTGTTTTTTTTGATGAGTTTGTCACTGAACATCTATAGACCAAAACCTCTTGAATTCTTTCCTTAATTTGGATTTAAGATTAAGCAGATCTACCATGAAACTTTTTTTGGGGAAAAAAAAAAAAAAGTTTTTTTCTTTAAAAAAAAAAAAACTCACATTATATCCTGACACTTCTTGACAACTTTGGAATGGCTAGAAATTAAATAGTAAGGCTGAATTTTATAGAATAAAAATTCAAAATGGAAAATTTTGGAAAACACACCTAAGGTCTTGTGGCACTTCCAGGAATCCAGCTCTGACGAGAGTGAGAGGCCATGGGAGGAGAGCTGCCCTCCTGCTGCTGAGGATGGGGAAGGTTGGCAGCTCTTACCGAGGTGCTTTCCCATGGACTCCAGTCCTGGTAGGAACTCAGCATGGGGTTTGAGTTTTTATTTCCTAAAATTCAGCTTGTTTTCCATCCTCCATGTTCTTTAAAGATTTTTAAAAGTGGAGTGATGATTTATCTGTTCAGCTAAACTCCAGGTTCATTGAACTGCTGTCTCAGAAACTTGCTATACTCCAAAAGAAGACCTGCTGATTTTGGTAAAATCTTCCAACAGAAGGGGCTGGACAGGGATAAATGGGGATGTTTCCAACTGCATAAACCCCATGAACAGCTTTCTCGGATGTGATATGCTCATGAAGCTGGCCAAACAGCAATACTGTTTGCTTTGGAAACTCTGCACTGAGTGTGGTATAAGGAAGGTGTTGATACAGTCCAACCTCTGGGCTTTGGGGTTAGTCACCAATATGGCTAGGAGATCACTGTTGGTGTAGCAAAGACCAGGTTTATCAGGTTCAGGACTCTATTTCTGCAGGTGGTCCCCAGATGGCAGGGAATGCTCTTCTTCCAGGTTTTTGTGGGGTGTTTTCATTCCAGTTCTGGAATATAAGATTAGATGGTGGCTATTAAGGACTAAAGTCTCTATTTTGATTCATTTGCTCCTCATATATATATTTTTTTCTCCTCCTTATTTTGTTTAGTGGTAATAATTGCACAAAACCACTGGCAGTATTGAATTTGTTTGTATAGCATTAACTACTGAAGCTGCAGATAATAGAAGAAGCTGGATAATGGGAATTTGAAGCCTGATGACTATGCTATTTAGATGACAACGAAAACCAGAAATAATATTGAAAGGATGACAAAAATTAGAGAATAGTTGAATCCAGTTATCACAAAATGATATTATTTGTCACAAAAACTACCAGGAGAATATTGTCAAGAGCATGTGCCCGGGCAGTACTGGATGGAGAGCTAACTAATTAAAGGGGTGTAGGGATGGCCACATTTATGTCCTTGGCGGGTGTGAACTGGCTCATATCCATGAATGGTGCTGGTTTGCTTTATATCATAAGGAATTTATGTAACATAAAAAAAAAATCCATTTGCTTATGTTTTAAATTTAATGGTGGTTCCTGATAATTCAATAATGACAATAAAGAGTTCTTATGGTTCATGAAATGTAGTGACTTAGCTATTTGTATGGTAACGAATATGTAAGATGGCTTTACTAATATTTTTCTGTTTTGCTTGCCAGTTAGGTTATTCTAGAACAGCTGTTGCTGTAACACTGAATGTTTTATGTACTGATAGGAGCTGAAGTGACAGATCAGACAAAATGAGGAGTTAATTTAATAGTATTTTTTTCATGCATCAGGGTAAAACAGTGTTACCTAAATGATGAAAATTCTCTAAACTACTTTGTTTATTTTATTAAGTTGATTCTTAGCATATTCCAATGGTGAAGTCTAACTGTCTTTGGTGACATGTCCAGTAACTCCTGATCTAGCTTTGCATCTCATTTGCATAATACTTTACAGTCAGGGATTAAAATTTAGATATTTTACTGCATTTCTAGACTATGTGCGAAGTAATAAGAGTAATTTGTATTGAAGTAGTTCTCTACAAACTGAACACCATTGTACCCCTGGTTGAGAGAGGATAATTCCTGCGTATGGTGGTTATTTAAAGAATGTAATAATTGTGGCATTGGTGCGTGGGTAGATGTTTGGCTTGCGTTAGTTTTGACTTGACGTGTGCCAAAAAGTAGGATCTCAGCTCCTGCGGTGACTGAGTGGTGTCCATCTCACGGCTCCGAGTGGCCGTGGGGTCCCTGCTGGAGCTGGAGCTGGGCTGTGCCAGGCTTGGGGCCCTGGTGTCTGTATCTGAGCCCCAGCTGGGGGTGCTCGTCCACACCCTCTGCTCTGTGCCCTGAAGCACTGCTTTGCTTTTTCAAGCCCTGAACTTTCATGTCAATCCACAGCGTGATGTGCTGTCCCTGCAGCCTTGCTCTTCAATGCGCCGTGTGTGCACACCTGGGAAATATTCTCCCTTTTTATACACCACCTCCTCTCATGTATTTCTGAGCATCATGTGGTGCAGCTTCGCTTCCAATGCGATGCCAGGGCTGGCATTGCAGAGGAGTCAGATGTTTTGTGGTTTCTAGACGAGGAATTCAAACAGTGCAGTATGTCTTTCATTAGCAGTAATAGTGTAATCTAGCCCAACAAACAGAAATGTCTGTGTACATACAAAGGACAGTGAAATTAATAATTTGAAATACAAGAAATATAATGAGAATAAATTGGCAAATATTTGAAAAGTTTTAGAAAACATAATGCTTCTGAAACAGAAGAGCATGGGGAGTCAGAATGGCATAAACTTGGCATTATTTTGCACCTGCTGAAATAAATGTCAGAGTTAATGTAGATTTCTAGGATCACCACAACTACTGATAAAGTAGGATCCCAACTGGGCTAGTTCAAAAAATCACAAATGATTTTTTCAGTAACGTCATTAATTTAGGGCTGTAGCAGTTTTTTAGCAGTTTCCTGGCAGGTTGCTCCACACATGGGCTGTTCTGATAAAAGAAGCCATTTGCCTTTGCTGGTGCTGGCATGGAAGCTGCCCACGCGGCGTCTTCTGCCGCTCCTGCCTCTTCTGCAGCTGGCACCTTCCTGTGCTTCTGGCGCCTGCTTTCCGTGGCTGCGCTTCTTCCTCCGCTTCACCAATGAAAGGTGCTTTTCTGTTACCTGAGCTTCCAGCTGGATGTTGAAGGTCAAACTCCTTCATGTTTGGTGGGTAGTGGAGAGCCAGAGCCGGCAGCAGGGGCGGCTGGCTGCGCAAGGCAGGAGCGGGCAGCAGCAGAGGGGTGAGAAATCCCGGGGAGCATCAGTAAGGCGAAGCCTCGTGACAGGTTGCACGCAGGGTTAGGCTTAAATGTATGCAATATTAATGAGGAAATCCTTTTTTTGAAGGGCCGGGGCTAAAAACGTGGGCCGTTTCTCTGGGTGCCTGTACCCCTGCAACCTTCTTAGTTATGGGAGATGGCGGCACAATTCCTGGCGTGAATGCACTTATAAGGCACTTTTACACTGTTACGAGTATGGCTAATCCTCTTTCATGGGGGGATAACTCTACTGCAATAAAACGACCTTGTATTTGTTAAGTAAGTTATTATTTCTGTGCAAAGAGAAGCCTGGGTCTATAAATAATAAGTCAGAATTTATAAAGAGGACACCTGTGAACTTCTTGTTGCTGTATACTTGCATTGTGACTGTAATTGCATTACAATGTACGTTAATGCTGCTCATTTTAATTTTATATTCTTGGTATTTTAAAGAGAAAATAGAAGACTCCATAGGTAGGATTAAGAAGCCGAGAACGTTTCCTTAGTGCAGCTTCATGGGTTTCAAATAAGCAAAACCAGCCAGTCAAGCAAACAAAATCCCCAAGTGCTGAAGTTTTCAAACAAAATATCAGAAACCTTTAGGCAATTAATAAAGCTGAACACTCACATTTTAACACAACACTGAATGCATTAGCAAAATGTAAATGAATAGATAATTTAAATATAAAGTTTTATTCCCCAGGCACTAAAATGCAAACAGCAGAAAAATATGGGCAGAGTTAACTTCCCGATTCCTTTTTCCTATTGCAAAGGCAGATAGATTCTTTCCTTTTTTATTTTTTTATGTCTTTTTTTTTTTTTTTTTTCCTCATTACCTCTGGAAACAACTGCATTGAAACAATGTGTCTTTGGGCTGAGTCTAAGAGTGAAAGTTTAAGTGGAAAAAAAAAAAAAGGTTTTTCTTCTGTGAAAGAGAAGGGAGCCGCGGCTCTGCTGATGGCCTTATTAACACAATAGGGTGCTGGCTGGTTTTTAACACGTTCAGCCATATTAACTTATTTTCTGTCGTCGGGATGTTGTTTTTATTTGTTTACTCTTGTTTGTTTGAACTAATCGCCACTTAAGCAAAAGTCTCCCTGCCTGCCCTGCCTCCTTCGCGGAGCATTTAGCCGTGGTGACCAGTCAGGCATAAAAACGTGCTTATCTGCAAATGAATGGCAGCTCTTTGCTTCATTAAAGCCTCTTTCTCTTTTGGCACTCGCATTGTGACCCTTTGATATTAATTCAAAGGGCAATTAAAGAATGCGGCCCATCTTTGAAGTAAAGCATTCAGGGCAAGGAATGGGATGAACCTGGGACTCTGATGGACTGTGCGCATTCAACGGGCCTTTTCAAGGCAGTTTGAAGTGACTCAAAGAAAATGGGCAGGAGAAGGTCAAAGAGAAAAAAGGGGCTAAAGAAACAGTCTGTATTTGTTCGAAGTATTAGCCAAGCAAACTGCAAATAGCAACAAAATGAAACAGTTAATAGAGCAGCCAGACAGAGGCATGTCAATCACTTAACTTGAACAGCATTGGGCTAACCAAGGCTTCAGTCCACTGTGTTATCTAATTATCTTGGGAAAGCCAGTAGCTGGAAGTAATGGTATTGTATTTCTTTCTGCTTACTGCTCAGAAAAGGTGATAAATACTCACTGCTTCATAATTATTCAGCGTATATACATAAAGAGTGGTGGGTTGGTGGATTGTAGGCAAGCTGCTCGTCGAAAACCAACAAAAAACCCTTCGCGATTAACCTGGGGTGCAGAATGTGTGCATTAGCATGTTTAAAAATCGTGTAAGGGTTTGCATATGTAGCAAACGAAGGCATGCATGGTTTCCTCTGGAACAAACCTTAAAGACAAACACATTTACAAACCTAGGAGAGTAGTTTTCTCTTTCCCCCAAATATAGTTTTAAACCACATATAATGTTAAGGGTCAGACTTTAAACCACAATAAACAATGAGATTAAGAGCTGAGACTGCAACTCTCCTTACTTAACATATGCTCTCGTACCTAAGCGCCGTAGCACACATGGTATGAGATTCCTGCCTTATTTTGCCCTAACAGGGTAAATTAAGGACAAAGTTTCAGATTTTCCTTACAATTTTCTTTGTATTGTTGGTTAAATTATCCCCATGGGGCTTAATTTTCCACTGGCCTGAATTTACGCATACAAAACAAATACACTATTTTATTTGCACAAATGGTTGTGCCCATAAACAGGCATATTTTAAGGTCCTGGCATAAGAGAAGATTCCTGAGTTTATCTTCATAGTTGCATTAAATTGTCGTCGTTATTGAAACAAGGAAATAATACTGAATTTGCAATGTGAGAGAAGCGGTCTAGTCTTGATCCAGCTAATGCAGAGAACTGTGTAATAACAGACACATGGGAAGAAGTGTGTGGTGAGAACCATCTTGAAATACATACAGTTTTACAACATTACTTAACTACTTGTATCTTTTTTTTTTAATGCATAATGGGTTTTAGTTGGAAAGAGCGGCCCATTGATTTGTACGGGCAAAATCTGCGGAAAGACTTTGCGTCAGGCGTGAGCTTCCTGCTGTGATCACCTTTGCATAAAAGTAACTTCAGCCACCAGCACAGTGTTCTTCTGTGAAACCCCGCTCCCGTTAATAAGCCCTCGGCTGTGTTACAAGGTTGGGTGGTACTCGCGGATTCATTGGTATAACAGGGTAAGGAATTCGTTGCAAAAAAAAAAGCTCTGCACACATAAAATGGACAATATACAATATGACTTAACGCATGTTAAAAAAAATACTTCATCAACAGCTGGGAATGGTTTACTGTGGGGGAGAAGGAAGAAATCGTTTTTTGTCGCTGTTGTTGAGAAAACAAAAGCATTGGCATAGTCAATTAAAAATCACTTTTGTTGAGATCTTGCATGCTAAATTTTAACCAGAGGGACTTTTTCCTGGCTACGTTGCACCCTCCTTTGAACTTCAGTCTAACAAATAATCTAGAAGAGTATTCAGTGCGGTTGTGCTTGTATGAAGGGTTCTGCCACCGTACAAGAAGAAACGTCAACTCTTCTTTTATGGTGTCCACTGTATTTTTATTAAAGGAGGAGAAAAGAGGAATTCCTGTGCATGTCAGCCATAGCACAGTTTCAAAGCTACATATTAATAGAAAAAAATGGCATTATATGAACACTTCACTGTCTAAGAATTCCAGCTGGAATAACTGTACAGAACCATTGACCTCTTTCATATTTTGTATGGCTCCCTCCTGGTGTCTATAGGGTTTTATCTACAGTCTATTGAAGTTAAACCCATTAATTGATTTTGTTTGGTTTTGAAAGAGTTTGTACCCAGACCCCTTAGAGGGGAATGTTGCTAGTATTAAAGCCTGATGAGGATAAGGCTTTATGAGGACTGATGTTTATATCAGGAGTGATTAAATATTGCTAAAGCAGCTGAGAATAGAGAGGATTTCTAGAAAGGGCAAAAAAGCTCAGCTGATGCAAGCTGCCTTGACTCCTAAATCCAGCAGGGCTTGGACCAAATGAATGCCATGGCAATTCTGTTCCATGTAGATTGCCACCTGCTCCAGCTTCACTGTCTCTCATTTTTGATTTCAAGCTGTTTCCAAATACTATCTAAATTACTTTCTGCTGCAAGGGGAAAATGCTCAGTTCCAGCTCCCTAATAGGAGCTGTGTTTGCAAGGAGGGTTCGTGCACGTCCCAGAGGGGCTGTTCATTATGTTGTTTGGTAGCATACCAGCTTAATAGGCTCTGCTGATTTCAAATTTGGAGCGAAGGACTGAAAAAGGAAGCAATAGTTTTCACATTGTGAAAGGAGTGAAGAAAAGAAGGCTGGATGGAGTCAGCTGAGCTGGGCTGTAAGGGAATTGTCTCATTATCCAAAGTGTAAAAGCTATTTTAGGGAGGTGCCATCACACCCCTGTGTGCAGTTGTGCCAGGTCCATGCCCAGCACAAAGCCTGCTGAGCTCTGGGCCAGCTGTGTGCTGGTGTGGCTGGGGTCAGTCACCGAGCTGAGATGGCCTGCTCTCAACTGAGTGGGAAGGTTACTTCATTTCTCAGAGCTGTGGGTTTGACCAAAGCCCAGGTAATTCCATGAGGAATCTGAAGAGAGAGCTTTCTAAGGCAGTTTTTGTCCATTTTTCTATCTTTTCCATGTCATGAGACGAACAAGAGCTGAAGTATTGGAGGAAAAGGGGAGCAAAGGGTCCATCTCTGCTTATCTTCTCCAGGGATCTCCACCAGGGAGCTTTTGCTCTTTCCTGACCTGTGCAGTGGCAGGAGCATGAGGAATATCTCCCCTTTTCTTTTTCTTTCCCCTGCTGTGGCTGGGAGATCAGTTACTGTGAAAGAGCCCTGTGGCAAACAGAAACCATTACTGTAAAATCCCGTGGTGTGCATTGTCTTGTTTGAACATACAAAAGCAAACTTGTTTAACTATCCTCTAACTGACTAACACTTCAGTCTTACTCTGAATTTCTCACCTGGCTTTTCCACCACCTTTTGCCCCCAGATGGGGTTTCCTCCACCTGCTGGAGCAAGGAGTGGAACCCGAGTGTGTCCCCTCCAGATGAACTCCTTCCTTTCCCTGTTGTGCCATGGCCTGGTGTATCCCTGCCCTGAGCTTTCTCCAGTGAAGAGTTACTAGTTGGTCATACGTGTAGATTTTTTTTTTTTTTTTTTAAAGCAGACCTTATTTTTTAACTGCATTTTCTTGGTGCTTTCGGGAAATATTGTTGCTTACCAAGAAAACAGAGCAGCTCTAAGAATATAACATCATAATTGCTGAGGCTGTACTGCATTTTATGAACAAAAATAAAGGCTAGTTGCTTCGTTTTGCTAAAACCCCTCATTTGCTGTGTCCCAGTGCTCCTTGAGACTGGAGGCCTTTTATTTGATGGTGTTCCTTACCAGACGCTGATTGCTATAATGCTATGTGTGCGACGTACACTTGATACATCATCTAAGCGCTGGAAAGCGTTCGTTCTCTTTGTGCGATCTCTCAGTCCTGATGTAAACCAGGCAGAAGTGCAGCAATTCCTGCCATAATGTAACATGATTCCAGGAATTAGAAATTTCCATCTCGGAATGTACCAGGAAGCGGCAGCGTGCCTCGGCTGGTGGGGATGGGCTGGCGGCAGGCTCCAGCCCTCTTTTAGCACACCAAGTGTGTGTGTATCTGCTAACAGCGAGGGTACAGCAGGCATGAACGTGCACATATGTATAATTACAAAAATAAATATGTGCTTCTCTGCGTCTACACAAAAATTAAATTTCTCCTTTCAAGAAGCGAGTCCAAAAATCTGAAGCCTTGGCTCGAAGTTGGCACTGCCTGCCTGAGCCGAGGGGCTGGATCCTGCTGCTGCGGGAGCTGTTTTGCCACCAGCTTTCGTGGCTCCTGGATTGCAGCTGGAGAGTGCTGTGAAGTTATCCAAAAAGAGTTGTGAGACTGCAGAAATTCACAGATAAATCTGAAAAGCAGTGCACAAAAGGAAGCTTTTTAGAATATATTATTGTTCTTGGGGCGCTTTTTTTGAAGTTTTGAGGCACTTGGGTACTACTGGCAGTCTTACAAAGCTTGAAAACAAAGGATTAAACTCTGAAGGAGTATCCTTAGCTATTTTCTGTAGGTTAGAAAACCACTAAATGAAATAAGCATCTGTTATAACCAAATTCGAATGAGAACAAGTTAAAAAGACAAGAGAAAGGCTTAATAAAACATGACCAAAATTAATTATTACTAGAAAATAAGTTTTTTCCACTTACAAACAATTGCCGGGGCTTAGGAATCAAGTCTGGGGTCAAAGGGTCTTGATGGCCAAGTCAAAGGGCACCCAGAGATGTATATTAATGCATGTCAGCTTCTAGATCCTGGAGTCAAGCAGTAGTTCATAAAAGAAACAAGGCATCTTAAGAAGAAGTGTTATTAGCAAACATCAGGTCAAAGTTTATCTTTGGGTCAGTGTGTACCGGAGGGTCACCCATTCACTTGCCAAATGCAGGCCTTATCCGTAAAGCTGCCTCAGTGCAAGGTGTTGAGGGAAAATAGAAATATCTTAAGATTATTAAGATTAAACTGCAGAAACCAGGTAATTTCTCAGAATGCTTTGCAAGATTGAGACTTACATTGAGGGATCCTTAATGGAGAAAAGGAAAATGGAGAGTGAATTTAAAATATTTTTGTTTGTTTTGTTTCTACCATTTTTAGTCGTAAGCTAAACCAGACTTTTGTTTGGAAGTACAGGATTCTCTGCAATGTCTTTGCACTCTATCCTGAGTCAGAGCCGGTACTCTCGGGGAAAGACGTGGCTTTCTTTTGAAAGAACCCGTGCAGCCAATGTCAGCCCCTTTGATGTGGAGGTATTGTAAATCTTTCCACGTGATTCTTCCTGGAAGCCATGCATTTCCTAAGAAGCGTGTTGACCAGTTCATCCCATTTACAACGCCACCGCTGCCGCTCTGCTTTCTCCTCTTCCCACCGCCTTGGGTGTGGGAACCCCAGCGCCCAGGGCAGCCACGGCCAGGGGCGCAGTGCGACGCAGCCCGGAGGAATGCTCCCGCTGTGCCGGCGCACACAAAGGCTGCCTGCTCGCTTTGACAAGCCCATGCTGCAGAAAATCCTGGCGATCTTTTGTGCTTCGTGGTGTAGACTCAGTTTAGTTCCACGCTAAGATGCTCCCCCATTGAACCAAGTGGGGGGAAAAAATGTGGAATACGCTTCTTTTAAATACTGTTATTCTGGTGCCTTTAGCAGGCAATTTGCCTGGCTTGCTGAAGAGATCAATTTGAATGTTGCGACTCTGGTTATGCTTTAAAGGGGAAGAGAAGAGCATAGCTGTAGGAATAAATATGATTGTTTGTTAAACCGCATTATGTTTGCAGTGAATAGCGATTAAAATACAATGTGCAATGGTAACCGGGTGTTTCTGAGAGCCAATGTGACAAGAAGCAATAGAAATGTGATTTTTTACTTACATAGTGTGAGTGTTGTAGCCCTGGATTGTGCATTTAGTACGTAACGTTGTGCACGGAAAAGTCCTGAGCTCCAAAGACATCGATTAGCCCAGTGGAAAGCCCCGACGTGCTTGTGAGAACAGCAATGTGTTTGCTGCTCTTCTGAGCGGTAGCACCAGAATGGTTCCAGGCTCTTAATGAAGCCTTTTGGTACTTCTTGCTTTTTGGATTTTGTGTCAGTAAAGTATAGGAGGAAAGTCACAAGAAAAAAGCTTGAGCCATAACAGACAAGCTTCAAATTTTATTTTATTTTTTTTTAGATGAAGTATGTTTCCTGTCGCGCCCTGGCAGTTGGACAAAGCAGACTTTTCTTGGGAGCACATGATGTCTGCTAGGAGAGGTTTCCTGACTCCGACTGGAATTCCTGGTTAGAAGTAGAGGGAGAATGTGCCTGTCCTCTCTGACATAAATAGGGCAGATCCCTGCCTTCAGGAGTGCTCCCATGGCCCCAGGGAAAAGCTGTAACTGGACATCCCTGGGTCCTCTCGAGTTCCTCTGCCTCGGCTGTGTGGCTGCCATCTGTTGGGCACTGGGGCGTTCGCCTGCAGTGTGGGGGAGTCAAGCTCAGATGCTTGGGTTTGGGGGAGAGGAATGTAGACTGTTTGTTTGCTTGTTTGCTTTTTGGTGGTAGTGGGGAGCTGGGTTGGGTTTTGTTCTGTTTGTTTCTAAGCACTCGTTGGACCTTTCTGACAGTGGAAATGGAGAAGGAGCTACTGCGGGGCAGGCAAGTGCTCATCCCCGCTCTCAGACCGTCCAGCGCACAGTCAGTCTCCGCTCCAAGCCATCCTGAATGGCTGCCACGGCCACGTGCCTGTCCCTCCGCAGAGAGATGCTTCCCTCTTTCCATTTTTCGTGAAAGGCTTTAACAAGATTTTATTTTTCCGCTAGCATGGGATGGGGGAGGAAGGGGGGAGAAAGCTTGGAAGGAGAAATGTGAAACGAGGAGAAGGGGAAATATTCCTGTCCTCACCAAGCTGCAACCATGGTCTGAAAGCATGAAATGACATGAATTAGAAACATACCCAAATGACAGAGCAGCCGAACCTTTGCTGGTATAATCTGTCATGGCTCCACTGAAGTTAATTTGAAAGTCTGTCTGTTCCTAAATAGGTGCAAAGGCCTTCCAATGAATTGTGTGTTACCATAGGAAATCATATTAAAGGGAATGGCATTTTAGGAGTCTGTAAGTCTTCACTTTTAATGGTAGCTGCATTGAGTTTGATATAAACACTCAAAAGAACTTGCAGGATTGTCTTTAACTTTGTTTGTGAGAATAGCCATGCTGCTAAACTGAGTTTAAGCCTTGTAAAATAGTTTGCACTAGAGCTGGGTCCTGATGGAGCTCTGCTGATCGCTGGTGGTGGAGAGCTCAGCCCAATTTTTGGGAAAAAAAAAAAAAAAAAAAAAAGCTGCAGGTGGGGCACAGCATTCAAGAGGCCAGTTTGGGGTGGGAGGGTGTTCAGCGTGTTGGTGGACTCGAAGGCTGAGGAGGAGGAGGGTGGGAAACTTGGTTCCTTCTGGCACTCAGAAGGATCAAATATGCTTCTAATTCTCTCTCCCTACGTGTTGCAATAACAAACTAAGCCCTGGGATTTATCAGAAAAGAGCTAGGACCTTATCTTGCTCCTAATGAAGCCAATGGCAACATTAGTTTACTGCAAGATGATGCCCACTAATGTAATAAACAATTACTTTAAAAGAGGAAAACAACTGAATGCCAATTAAGACAAGCATCAGAATGACAGTGTTCCATTTTTCCACTGTACAGAGAATAATTTATGGCCAAAGGATTACTTTTGAAATTGTTTTGAATTCTGCCCTTTAACTTATTAAATGAATCCTTCTTAGGAACTTGATTGCTAATTCACTTTAATTTAAAAAAGCCCCACTGTCTTCTTTGGATGTAGGCAGAGCCCTCAGGGGTCTATAAAACTGTCAATATGGCTGTTAATTTGGGTTTTCTTTTTTCCTTATGGCTGCAAGCTTAATTGTAAGAGCTGGGAAGATGCCATGGTTTTGGTTTGCACAGGCTCAAACAGTGTCTTAGGGGTTTCAGAGCCCTCCACAAGTCATGGGGACCCTCCTGCTGCTGCTGCCACCATGTCAAGTTGGAAAAGCTGCAAAAATTTGGGGAGGAGCAGGGGGTTGCTGGTCCCACCTGGTTTTCATGCTGGAATTGGAGGTGGACAAGAACGAAGTGCCTTAGTCCAAACATCCCTCAGCTTTGGGTGGGTCTGGATCCAGATCAGAATCTGAACTTTTTGTGCCTCAGGCTCATCTCTAATTGAAGCCATACAAAACCACACATTTCACATGACTTTGATGCAAAACCATAAATAGGCCCATTTTTTATTCAAAACAAAGTCCAGGCTTGCTTAAAAAGATCACAAGCCTTCTGCTGAACCTTGATGGTCCCAGGTTGTAATGAAAATTCAAGTCTTAAACGTAATAGAGTTCCTGGAGGGAAAGATGCTTCTTTTCGTCACGGTAAATGTGACTGCTCTGAGACAGGCAATGGTGCCCACTCACTGCAAGTTATCTCAGAAGATGGTCCAGACTCTTCCTCACACAGGCTCTGACTCAAGTTATTTTTCTTGTTTTAGATTCTGATCAAAATTTCCAATGGTGCAATAATAGCATGAAGATTTTAGCAATGCAAATTTGCTACTTCAGCAGAATAATGTGATGGTTAGCAACTCTAATGGCAGATGGAAGCTTTTCTTTGGAGATCACGACCTGAGCTCTTGCTGTGAAGTTATTCACTCCACATATTGGCTAACCTGTCTGTATACGATGATGTAAGTTAGACTCAAGTGAACATCGACCAGAGCATAGGCTGGGTCAAAGTTTGTTTGAAGGGTACTATTTGGTAACTGCCTTTAGACCAGGATTTGGAAAATCTAACATGAATAAAGCACTTGTCACTGAAAACCTCAGAAACATTTCCAGGGCATCTGTTGCTGGGCCATTTATTGTCGTTTCTATTGCTGTGGTAAGCAGGAGCCCTACTCACAGCCTGCTGCTGTGCTGGGAGCTGAACAAGGCGGAAAGGCCCTGCTGGTGTAGGCACACGGTGCTCCACAAGTGCTTAGACTTCAAAGCAGGGGTGGAGGCTTCTGGGCTCTGATCGGAGCGGGCTCAGCCTGCTGGTACCCGTGCTGCAGCACAGACGTTTCTAAGCTGTGACAGCAACAAAGGCTCTATTTGATCCTATCAAATTAAATGTCTGTCCCGACGGTGAGCGCTTTTGGCCTCTGCTGTGAGCCCAAAGATGCATTATATGCTACCAGGGACAGAAACACTGATCACCTGGCCAACAGTGGGTGAATGCAAAATGTCTTCATATGCAGACCTCGCAGGATAGCGCTCCTGCACTTGTGGTTTGTGCTCCCTGTTGGCAGCATTAAACCTGGGGCCCTGCATCTTGTTCCCCTGCTTATCTAATAATAAAAAGGAAGCCACTTGGAAAAGCTGCAAAAAGCTCATGCCGTAGTTGGTCTGGTTTCCTTTGCAGACGCAGGAGGCTGGCTTGTTCTGTTCTGTCTCTTCCCCACTGTGCAGAGTTTGCTCTGGCAGGCTCCCCCTGCACATTGGTGGCATCTGTCAGGCCCCATCGCTGGGCTCTGTCTGGCCATATTGCAGGCCAAGGTTTGACTTCCTAATCTGCATTTAACGCTTTGATGTGGCTCTCAGCAGGGCTTGACCAAAGCAGGCAGAGAATTGCATCTCACAATCCTGAGGGTGTGAATTGGGGGAAAAACTAACATTTTCAGCTTGCGGTCAAATAAACTTAAACAGGGCTTGAATTTTGTTGAAATTCAGTGGGTGTTGAATACTTGTCTTTTTTTAAGCTTCTTAGAAAATCCCACCAAAATACATACTGCTGGGTACACATAAGTAGGAGGGAGCAGCCTATGCTACTGGTTGCGCTCCTTGCAGTACTCATCCCGGGGGACTTTCTGTTTCAGGTTTGACTTCATGATTAGATGTGCCTCTTACGTAGCCCAACCCAGGCTCCCACTGGAGGACCTGTTTCTGTCCGCCTAGGAAAGCTCTCTCATCACATATTTTCTTATGGAGCTATTAAGGCTTTTACTTTTGGTGTTAGGGAGCATCCAGCATCACATGTATGAGTTCTGCAAGCTGCGGTGCTTGCAGTCATGTACGAGTGGAACAAATAGGGATTTCAGTTCAGTGGTGCCATAGCACTGGAAGGCAAGATGAAGCAGGAGACAGAACTTTTATAGCTAGATAGTTGATATAAAGCTTTTCCCAGATCTTTTTTCATCTCTTCCCCTCCCCCTGTAATGTTGAGGACCTGTGGGAAACTGAGAGAACCTTAAAATAGATGCTATCAATTAACCCTACAGCCTAGCAATTGAAGATAGCTGATTTTACAGAGATCAAAGATTGTAGCTATGAAACTAGGCATTTTAACAACTTTTCTGAATTCATGCATTTACATCTTGGCAACTTTGTGGGATTTTTTTTTTTTTTTTTTTTTTTTTAAATATAGCAAAACTGTTTGGGGCCATTTTCACTTTTATATCATAGGATTTATGCTTTTTCTGGAGGTTAAAACCATCAGCTGTAATTAAGCCATTGATTTGTCAGTGTGTAGAAGATCATCTACCAGTGAGCTCCTCTTCATGGTCCAGAAAACAACACAGGTTGTTTCATTGGATTCCCAGCTGGAGGAAAAAATAAATAAAATGAAATTAAAGGACATATACCCTGTGTCTTGTGTGAATGGAAAACTCCTGATACATGAGGGTGATGAAGGGCTAGCAAGGATATGTAAGTCATGTTTAAGGTACATGCTCTCCATTTAGATGATCGAGTTAATTTGTTGTTCAAACTCTGGGTGCCTATGCTGCAGGGATACTGCGTGCAATGTGTGCAGATCAGCGCTGCCTTGGGCTGTGTCCTTGGGTTATAAATGATCCTACAGCACACGTCTGCCTTTGTGAAATTAAAACTGCCTTTTTTTCTCTCCTAGTTTTTGTACTAGGTGATTGCTACCATTGGCCTTAACAGAAGGTGTATGTTGTCTTTGTACGTTTGTTTGCAGATTATGCACTGTTGTGTGCTGTGTTGCATGTTCGTACTCTGTATGTAAGGTGTTCCAGTTGTATGTTTTGGCCATCGATATGTCGAGGATATGTGTAGCATGTTTTGTGATACTGGTCTCTGGAAACTAACTGAGGTAGTGTGAGAACAGAACCACGGAACACAATCAGGAGAAGTTAGTGAGGACTGGGGATCTGGCACCTTGGGTTGCACATCTTGGGTGTTGGACCTGGGCGGTTGTAATTGTAGGTGGGGGTGCAGGAGTTCTACCAGCCTGAGGTGTAGCAGAGGTGTAGTACTTACTGTATCTATACGGCTTCGCGCTTGCTGATAAATACAGGATAGATCAGATAAACGGCCCAAAGCAGCCTCAAATTCATGAGACTATTAGAAACTGAACCACTGTCTAAGCCCCAGTCTAATATTTTATCCCTCTGCTCAGGCTTTTCAGTATTCCTATTTATTTAAAGGCTTATCTAACACTTTTGAGGAAAATCGCTGGATCTTCTTGTATTCCACTGTTTGGCACCAAGGCAGAGAAAGCTGAGAAATAGACAACATACTTATAGCAACTTAAGCTCTGTAATTTCAATTACTTAAAATAAGAACAAAACAAAAAAGCAGCCTAGAAAACTCTTGTCGTAGCCCTTTGCCAAAAGCCACGCAGTAGCTGGGGCTGACCCTGCCTCGGCTGCCCAGGCAGTGCAGCAGCAGGTGGGGCAGCTCCTGGGGGAGTTGTATTTTGTAATACACAGAAGGCAATTCCCAGTCCCCAAGATGGGGGAGGCCTTATTTGTTGTTTAATTTGCTCAGTTTGACTTAATTTGTTTAATTTACACCTTTCTGGGAAATGTTTTGCAGTCAATTTTTCTCCAGACCTGCTTAAAATCATAGTTCTATTTACACAGCTAAGAAAATACTGAGTGCCATGGTGAAGTCTGCTATAATTATATACTGAAGGCAATAGTTGGACGATTTATATGGGCTTAGTAATGCAAGTTTTAAGTTGTGCTCTGTGCATGCTGTGGATTGCATGCCTATCAACACACACGTTTTGTGTCTAATTGTTTTAAACCTCTGTTAATGTCAGAGTCATAAAAGGGGACTTGATGTCAATTAAAGCTTTATCTCATTTTGATTCCTGAACAAATATTCCTTCAAAGTAAGTTATATTGGAGGAGGAAGAAGAAAGAAACGAGAGATCATAATTTTAGTGTCCGTGCAAAGCCTGCAGGACACACCAGCAGGCATTCTGCTGCTTCAGTCTTTGTTTTACGCCAACGGAGGAATCTTTAAGAAAAGCCAGCATGTTTATCTCGCAGGCTTGGTGCAGTTATTTTTTCAGTTTCTGGGGCTGCTAATAATTCAGAGAGACAGTTATAAATTTATTGTTTATATCTGTAGGGGTTTCAAAGCAGATGATGTAAGTGTGAATATGTTTAGTCAAATAATTCTTGACATCTCTGCCATTAGGCATTCACCAGTGACCATCATTCTTGGAGGTTTTCAAGAGCGTTTATCAGCATCTGTCAACAAGTAGTAAATGAGGCCAAATGTATGGCAATTAAATATGTCTGTGGCAGAGAATGGATCATGAGTGACTCCCAGCTGGACAACTCTTCCAGCATGGTGTATCGGTCCCGTCCACTGACTGTGCTGAGGTTGGCTGATATTGGGCTTTGCTCCGTATTTTGGTTTGTTTGAAAAAGTGTGGGGTTAGAAAAAGCGTGGGGTTTGTCTTGGAAATTAAGCTCTCCATATTTCTTTTGAACAAATAGCAAGCTGTATACCTTCCTTCATTACCAACAAATTGAAGTGCTAATCTTTTATAGCACCGTGCACGTGCAAATATATTTTTTTTAATCACCTAGATTTCAGTTGTCTCAATGCCTGCCTTAGAAGATGTCTTGCTTTGATTTGTCTTGTCCATTCAGTGTCTGTGTGATGGCAACAGTAAGGTCAGGGGGCATCATCTGCAAGCTGTGATGGCTGCTGTGAGGTTTGTCTGCTTGCACACCCAACCAGAGCGGTCTTGGTTGTGTGTAGGTGTTGCCTGGTGAGCTTCCAGGTGACAGTCAGTGGGAAGGATAATTGAAGGATGACACTCACTGGCACACGTGCTCCATGGGGCAAGAGAACAGGAGAATCTGCAGGTGTCTGACTTTTGCATGGCCCCAACTTAATTACTGTAGCAGCATCATAGGGTGTGTAATGAATGCAACGAGACTGATCCAGGGAGTCTGCTGCACCACTGAGTCCTTCACCTCCATGCTGGCAGCCAAGGTAGGAACAGGGAATGAAAAGGTCAGGAAGCAGCACAAGGGGGTGCTGAGCACCCTACTGCTACCCTATTGTAACAGTGAAAAGGGTCATTTCATCCCAAATACTGGAACAACCATAAGAGTAGAGGCTGTCTTTGGCCAGTGAGACAGGAGGGTTCAGTACCCAGGTCCGTGAGGGATGATGTTGGATTTTGCATTCAGCACCTCAATTCTTACGTAGCTGTTACAGACAGATTTGGCTGGAAAAGAGGCATTTGGCAGTGGTAGGTGGTACATTGGAAAATGAATTACAGGAATAGATCTAGCGAAAGGAGTAATTTTTTATCTATCTATTAAAGTCTAGAAAACAACAACAAAAATATTAGCAGTTTTGGATTGCTGCCACAAAATATAGCAAACTTTTTGCAAAGTAAAGCAATTTTTTGAGGAAACTGAGTCCTCAACGACAAAATCCAAAATTGTTTAAAAGAAAAAAATTGGCCATCCCAAGCCCTGAGAGTGATAGACCTGATCGTACATGTATAATTCAATCCAGTTCTGCAGTAGGTAAAAGTCTTAAGGTGTGAGTGGCTGCAGCTGTGGATTTAAGAAGAGATCATAGCTTTGATTTCCCATAGAGACTTGAGAGGACTGTGGTGTTGACAAGGAGCTGAAACTACCTACAGCTTGCTCTGTCAGTGCTGTTTCAGATCAAGGATGGTTTTAATACAGGTATTAGAGCTAGTTAAAAGGTACAGAAAATGTATTAAATGTATTAAAACATTCTCTTTTTTTTTTTTTTTTTTTTTTTTTTTTTTTACTGTAAATATTAATATTTTCAGTATTTTCTTTCAAAATGTTTCAGTTGTGTTAAAGTTGGGTAAAGCCCAGTGAAGCAATGCATAGCTATTTTTGAAAAAAGCTCATAAATCTTTTTTGTCTTGATGTGCCCAGTAAGTTTGATAACTTAAGGGATTTTGGTTATGTGTGTTGTTTTCCTTCTTTCCTTCTTTCCTTCTTTCCTTCTTTCCTTCTTTCCTTCTTTCCTTCTTTCCTTCTTTCCTTCTTTCCTTCTTTCCTTCTTTCCTTCTTTCCTTCTTTCCTTCTTTCCTTCTTTCCTTCTTTCCTTCTTTCCTTCTTTCCTTCTTTCCTTCTTTCCTTCTTTCCTTCTTTCCTTCTTTCCTTCTTTCCTTCTTTCCTTTCTTTCTTTCTTTTTCTTTTTTTTTTTCCTTTTCAAGAAATTAAATCAAATATAGCTTATAGATTTTTTTTTTCCTTCTAAGAATCCATGCTGCCTATGTAGTGAGAGATTGCTGACAGCTTAATTATTTGCCTTGCTTTAACTCTCTAATAGAGTCTCGTTATTTATCTAGAGACTCCTTCATTTGCTTTATTTCATTTCTCAGCTGACAAATTCCATCTCCCAGGATACTCAATGTTTTCAGTCTTAATTGGTTACCAATCAGCTCTTCCATCAGCTGATACCAGCTTGAAGGCTTGTTGCCAGTCCCTTCTTAGGATGTTCTGTGAATTGTGCAAGAGAGATTTATCTTTCCTCTCAAGTCTTCCTGTGTTTTAAAGTATTGCCTAAAATTCCAATTTTCTCAGAGCTTGTTGAGATTGACCCTCATTTGGATTTGAGTTTTAGTTCCCTTCACCTTCTCATAAATTTTGTAAATTTAGGAGGCAAAATTGTTCTTTCATGTTGAGCCCTGTGGAAAATTTTCCTTGAAATCTCACTGTGATTTTTGAGAGAAGACAAGATGTTGCAATACTTAAACACAAGGTTGATGTTCTCAGTGTTACCATGGATGCTCCCCATAGGAAGGATTGGAAAAGCCCCCAGATGTAGGCACTCATGAGCTCCTGGCAAAAGTCAATGGGATGTGTTTGTGATGCCTCTTCATGCTTGCAGAAGTCCCTCCTCTCACAGTCAATAGGATGTATTCAGATGTGGTCTGGAGTGACTCAGAGCCCAGTGACAGTGAGAACATCAGTCTGTCCCAGGGCACTTTATAACACCCGGGGCCCTCACAGTGCCTGCTCTCTGCATGAACTTCTTCCCTGGGATCTGCAAAGATGCACATGAGATTGAGCAAGGGCCAAATCTTGCCTGGATCCAACTTTGCTCTTTCACCAGTGGAAACACCAAAGTAGTCCTTTAAGGCTGGTGGATAGGAACTGTGCTCAGCCAGCAAGGCAGTCTGTTTTTTTGGGGGGGCTGTTGGAGCAGCTGAATACTTATTTAGTTGTGAATCTTGAGCTCACCCTGGTGTGGACACCAGCCTCCAAAACCACAGGGAAAGGCCCCACAGGCTGCACCAGTTTTATCCCAAACTGTATTATTTTTTGTTTTGGGTAGTGTGTGTAGAGCTGGCTGAGGGTCTGGCTTGCCTTGGCCTCAGTCAGGAGGGGAGGACTGGATTTTGTGCCCTCCCTTAGCAGGTGTTATGGGCTAGGAACTCACTAGCATTAGACAGTGAGCTCACATGTGTGCATGCTGCCTGTGCAATAACAGCCCCTGAGTGTTAACGGCAGTTCCTTTATGCTTAGTGTGCAGCAGAAAATAGTAATAATTTCCCATGCACATTTACAGCAGTGAAACTTCAGAGCAGGATCGGACCCACGTGCAAAGATGCCAAGTACTTTAATGTTACTTGTATCAACAAAACAAATCTCTTAGAAGAGGAGGTGGGGGAATAAGAAGAGATTTTTGTAGCTGTTGTATTTGCTGTTTCCTCTTCCCTTCCTTTCACTCTAGAAATTCCTTATCCTTTCATGCACAGTTGAGAATTAGCCATTTATTCTTAGTGCTGGCGATGCAGTCTTTGATATTTAAAATGGAATGTGTTCCTTTTTGATGCTCTGTGGTTTTGAATGAAGTACATGCTAGCAGATTAATGGTGCAGAACAGTTATATACTGGCCATTTTTTTTTCCTTTCCATATTATTTCATCATTCAAAAAAATTTATTTATTTATTTTTTTAGGGACTGTAAATTAACTATTGTTTGTGTGGTAAAATTGTTTTCACAGTGTTGTCATTCTCTTCTAAGTTGAAATCGTTGAATAGCTATGAGCTGTCACATTTTTTGTAAGTTATAACTGCATCAAGCTGTGCTGACAAAATGTCCCTGCATAACTGTTAATATGCATTGTCATTTTAAGCATGAAAACAGTTTAGCTAATGATTTATCTCTTATAATGCAGCACTCGGGGCAGCTGTATGATTTGTCTCTTTAGCAAGTCAAGTAATTTCTTTAACAAAATGTTAAGCACAGATGGGCCATAGGCTGTCAGTTAACCATTATTGTGCATGCATCTGCTTGCCTTCAATGCACTGTTTTATGTATTCAGCCACTTACTTAGGCACTGCTCTCTGAAAAGCGGAACCTACTCTGATTGGCAAATAAAATGTTCATTTGTCTCTTCTTCCTATTGTTTTGTTTTGGTAACACATGTCAGCAGCTCAATTACCCAGTTCATTAACAGCTCCCAATGGACATGATGGCCAACCCATGATAAGGAGGGCGATTGTGGCACATATGGTCAATAATAGCCTGTCTCTTGGTAATTGTAAATAAAAGTCACTGTTGGCCATTTCCTTTTACTGCAGCTACTGTTTTCCTTTTCACTTCGCTGTACAAAGCACATTTCTCAATGTGAATCAGACCAACCAAAATAAAAATACCATCCACTCCTCTCCACAACCTCACTTATATCGCTGCTATGGCTGTTTTTGCCTTTCTTTGCTGACTTTTCAGTTTGCAGCTCACGGGAGATGCAGTCGCTCTTTGCCAATTCTGTTAACCGATTAATTACTCTTATTAATCAGTTTACTTAAACAGCAACATATTTTCTTCCCATTTCTCTCATTCTCTCAGTGAAGACTTTTGTAAAGTGCCTGTGGAGTTTAAAAAAGCCATTTACAATGTTTTTGTAAGCATGCCCTTTGCAAATAGCAGCGGTTTTCAAAGGGGGAATTGAAGTGTGACTTAATCCTTGTTAGATGAGTGAAATTCATGTCTAGAGCAGAGGGCTGCTTTTGGGTTTCGTTTCTTGTTTTTAAATATATCATAGTCAAAATGCCAGTAAAACAGGTTAAAAGAAATTTTACTACTTATTAGAGTTTCACATCTTATCAAGTATTCTGTCACTTTCTAGCAAGACTGAGAATTGTTTCTCACACACTTTCTGATTCTAAATTTTCACTTTTTTAACAGGGAACTTTTAGTAGCATTAGCATATTTATCTTAACCACACTGAAGTCTTTTGTGTCTTCTTGTTTTGTTCATTGTTTTTTAAAATTTGCTTTTCAGTCAAAGCAGAGCAGTTAACTCTAACTGCTAGCAAATTCCGACTGCTAACAAATTCTGGTCTATGACCTATTAGGGTGAAATTTAGGGTGCTGAATCTCCCAGTGAACTGGATAAAATTGCAGCTTGGGATCCTGGAAAACTTGCCAAAAGTGCTTAGGGGGGGACCACTGCAACCCTCAGTTTCAGGGTGCTTTTTTAGTCATAGGAACTTGCTTGATCTTGGATAATGGGTTCGGCAGCTGAGGGTCCAAAACAGCTCGCAGGTGTCCGGACGGTGACCGCAGGTCTCCAACACCCGTCCCCGCTGCCGGCCGTGTTCGCAGCAGGCCTGCAGCCTCCACCCGGGGCAGCGGGCACCCGGGGAGTTGTTGCGTGTCAGGCTTTATTTGTCCGGGTTTGATCAGCGTGGGGCTGGCAGGCTCTGCTCTGCCTGGTGGCCCCTTGCTGTGGCGGGGAGGAGGCAGAGGGAGCTTGGCGTCGCCTTTCAGCGGAAAGCAGAGGGCCGCCGTGCTGGCAGAGAGGCGGTTGCTTGACTCCGGAGCCTTAATTTTATTTTGTATGCAAATACAAACCTGCCCCTAAACTGGGAGGGAGGGATGGCGGGGAGGGGGGGAAGGAGGATGCTGGTAGGAAGTAAAGATGCAGTTTTATTCTCTTGTGGACTTTACTCTGAGGAAAGAAAGGTGTGTTTCTGGTCCAGCAGCTGCTGGAGTGCCCGATGCCGAAATCCTTCCCCAGCTCAAGTGCGGGTCTGAGCACTGGGGGCTTCTGCGGGGAGCACCAGGGTGAGCCTTTCAGCCTGACCTCCCGATGGCTTCCCCCTTCTCCATCCCTTTCCCTTCCAGTTCCTCAGCCACACCACTCGTGCCGTGTCCAGGCCCCGATGCGGTCAGGGGTCTCGCGGGGCTGCCTCCAGGTGCCGTTTTGGGGCTGGGGAGTGTGGATTAACCCCTGCTGTGCGTCCCCTTCCCCCGGCCGCCCTGCCCGGCCCCCCGCCCGCCCCCGCCCGCCTCCTTTGTGCCGCCCGCATCCTGCCAGGCAGGTGTCAGAGCCCTGAATGCGGGCTAGGGCCCTGCTGATGGATACCACAGATGGAGCGTGGAAATCGGCAGAATGGGCCTCAGCCACAGGCCATTTCTTAGGACCCAACAAAAGCCTCCAAATAAGTCAACAAAAATCCCAAAGATCACAAAGAGAAAGTGTCATTTGTCATTTGCCGCGGGTCCCTGTGGGGGCGGCGGCCCTGCCGCGTTCCTCCTCGCCTGCACCCGAGCCGACACGACGGAGGTCACCCGCGTCCCCTCCCTCCCACCCGCATGGCAGCCACGGGTCCCCACGAGCCCTGCCATGAGCCCTGCCACCGGCACGGGACGAGGCGCTGGGAGGGCGGCCTGTGGGGTGAGGGAACGCTGTGTCAACGGAGGAAGGCCAGCAAAGTGGCCAGCAGCCACCCTGCTCTCGTGACTCATTATCCAGTCTTGTTCTAGCAAGACCTGTGGCTAGTCAGAATTCATCTAGCGGCTGCCCTGCTTTAGAAGAAAAGGCTGTGGAAAAAAATAAAATAATAAAAATTAAACACTTTTAAGGTGCCCAAAAGGCTGCCAGAGAAGCTGTGCCTTCACAGGTCGCAGGAAGGTTGGGTTTGTGGTGTGCGGTGTGCTGCATCCATATGTATGGCTTTTAAATGGTTGTCATGTTTTTGTTATTTAATTATTCAAATGAAATGTCTTGCTGAGAGGAAAAACAATCCAGGGAATGACCTCTTGTGTGTTATTTTGTTGCTCAGTTTTTGCCCCGACACGTCTATTTACAGTGTTTGGAAAACCGATAATTGCAGAATTCCACGTGACCAAACGCCTGTGAAGCTGAGCAGGGACTTCTTCGAGTTGTAGTGCTAACTGGGATGCAGCCTCTCCTCAGGCCACCAGACAGGTCACGAGGGGCCAAGGGACAAATAATTGCTCTTTAATGCTGTAATTCCTTCTTTAATTAAACTTCATGGCTCAGCTACTGGCGGTGCTTTTGGCTGCCGCTCCCATTTTGCTTGGTGTGGTGAGGAGGGAAGCTGCGAGCCCCGTGCACGGTGAGTCTCCTTGTTTCCCATTTATAGCCTGCAGGGCTGGAGTACTGGGATCATTAGCACAAACGTAAAGGCTAGTGATATGTGTGATGTGGGTCTGTGGAGGTGGTGGAGAAGGAAATAACCCAGCTAAAATCTGACCACTTTTTCCTATGCTGAACGGTGTCTTATTAGACCATGGAAGTCGGTGCATCTATTAGAGAGATGCTGCTTAGCAAAAGAGATGTACACCCTGGCTACAGAACAGATGTAAAATAATTACTGCTGTTTTACAGGCTGAGGTGTGTCCAATTTGTGTGCTCAGCCAATACTCTGATAGGCTTCTCACCTATATAAAATTTTAATAACAGTAAGCAAAGATGAGGATAAAAACGTCCCTGGAACTAATCCTTGTTAAAAACACTTAATAGCAAATAAAAATAGTGTAGTCTGTCACACAGACATGTAACTATCATTTGAGCTTACATTTGTCTGATTTTTAATATCATGGATCAGACAAGACAAAGGAACTCAGTGTTTTCAATAAAGCTGCTCGTGGTAGCCAGGTCTGGTAAAGGGTAATACTGATGAAATCAGAGGGATATGAAAGCCATTTAATTTGATATGCATTTTCTCCCTACTTTAGTTTTTATTACTTTATCTCTAAATGTTAGCATCTGTGTAAGACACATTGTCTGGCTCTTGGATACTTTGCTCAGTGTTTTCTGACTGGTTTATCTTTGTCCGTTTCATATACTGCTTAATGAAATGTAAAGCTAAAATGAAATCAAGTCAGTGTTTTGTTCTCATTGCTGCAGGAATACAGGGTGCAGGGAAACATCACAAGATTTTGCTATGTCTTCATAAAACATTTTTAGAAAGATCATTATAGGCCTCCTGACACCCAGTCAGCGAGGGCATTCAGGTCAGAAACGTGGCAATAAATATCCACTCTAAGCTGCACAGTTTAAGCTGGCTCTTTACAGGCACGTATGTAGGTGCCTGACAAAGTCCCCCCATACACCCTGCTGTGACCGAGCAGCATCTCACCCTGGACTGGGGGGGGCTGTGCGGGGCCCATGCTGCAGGCTGTGGTGCTTCCCCATCCCCCATAAAAACCCCTGCGGTGTGAGCGCTGCTCCAGGTCAGGGTGCTCAGCGCCATGTCTTTGCATCTTTGCTCCGCCGTCGGGGTTGTGCCTGCCTTCAGGCAATCTGCTCTGCAGAGAACTTTCAGAAGTACAGTGCCCCACTGCTCCAGCTTGCCTCAAGTCTGCTTTTCAAAAAACGAGCAGGAGCAGAACAAAACCTAGAGGAGCCCTTGCTTGACCCAGGCGGTAAGGGTAGAAGAGAGTGATGTAGCTGCGTGTGGGTGCCATAGGTATCTGAGGCTAACGTGGGGAAATGATTGAAAAAAAAAAAAAGCCCTGTATTTTTTTTATGTTTAATTGTATTTTTGAACACCAGTATGAAGCTATCATGTAGCTTGGCAGTTGGAGGAAAGCAGGTGCCACTGATTCACTTGGGTTGGGGCTCCAACTGAGACTTGGGATTTGTCACCAACTTCTTGTGTTATCTTTATTTTGGGATACCCTAGGATTGCTTGTTTCGTAAGGCATGAACTTGAACTACTTGGGACAGGATGCTTGTACTGATTCCCCTTTGTCATCAGGGACAATATTCTCCAGAACAGCTAAATCCAGTCTTACTTGGGGCAAAACTTTTGCACAAGCAGGAGTCTGAGAGATGGATGTTCTCACAGTGCATTTATGTTGAGCTCTGTGGGAGTTTCTCCTGATGTCCTGCATATGTTGGGTCCAAAATATTTATGGTGTCTGGACAATGAAGATATCTTTCACATAAGAGCCTCTTGGCTAGAGTAATTACACTTTTTTTTTTTTTTCTTTTTTACGCAGAAATCCATAAACTCTTCAGCTGAGCTGCTTATAAAAGAACTTTGTCTTTCTCATGCTGCAGGACTAAATAAACAGATTAGGTGTATTTATTAGTTCAAACAGCTTGAGTGAAATTGGAAATGTAAGATAGCTAGTGCTGAAGAAGGTGGGGGGTTTTAGCTGCAGCTTGAGGAAGAGTGATTTCTGTTCTGGCTTTGTGTTCTCAGCTACTTTCAAATAAATCAAGTTAAGAAGATTATTTTAAATCAATGTCTGTATCAATAATTTATTTGGAATTATTGAAGCAGTAGAAGCAATGATTGCATTTCAACAGAACAAGCAGTTTCAGCATCGCTGGGGAGTGTCTGCCCTCTTTAGGTGGTTTCCCTTGAAGTCTTGGGGAAGAAGGGGAACGCTTGTTGCCTGGGACAGCAGCAGATGCAAGTGAAGACTGGCTTTGAAAACCTGTTTGTTTGTTTTTTGTTTGTTTGTTTGTTTGTTTTTGTTTTTTTGGTTCATTATGGCTTGCTGGGGAAAGAAAATGTGGTTGGGTACTGTAAGAGTCTTTGCTGCCTTCACAGCTGTAGCTATGGGTTTAGCCCAGCCGGGCTGTAGCTGGAGTGCAATTACCAGGGAGCACAGCCTGAAGCTCTCGTGGGCACTGAGATCGCTCCACGACTTCTCCTGTAAGGCTGGAGAGTTGTCCTCCAGCTCACAGCATGGGCTGGGACGGAGGTCCTGAGAACCAGAAGCATATCACAGGGGATGTTTCTTTATGATTTTCCTTAAGCACCTGCTTGGGGCACGGTGCGAGGGACCTGTGGTCCAACACTGGGAGGCTGGTCTGCATGCACATCCCGTGAGCCATCAGCACCCACCTGCATCCGTCTGTAGCCACGGTCTATTCTGGAAAGCCTCCCTAGGCTTTCCAGAAAGATTTCTTGAGAAATCATGAAAAGATTTCATGAGAAATCATGAAATGTTAGGGGAAGGAGGCGATGCAGCCTGTTCTGTATTTCAGTTCTGGTTGTCACACATGTGATACGCTAGTATCTCCTTGCATTAGCGACTGGAAGAGTTGAGTCAAAACAAATTATTGCTCTGAGCTATTTTTACAGGAATTCTCTGTACACCATGTCTTTTTTTTTTTTTTTTTTTTTTTTTTTTTTTTTAATTAACACTTTTCTGGACTGTTCAGAGGTTGTTAGGCGGTCCTAAGACAGGCAAGTAAGTTGCGAGAGAAGGAACATTTAAATATCCATTAAACATGGAATTCAGAATATAGGATAAATACTACACAAGCCATAAAGTGAATATAATTGAAGAAACCAATTCTCCTAAATTCGAATATTATGTAGTAGAATATTATATTCAATGCTTCTTCAAAGTGTGATGTTGTAATCACTTCCATAACCATTTCAGCAGTAAGGTTTCACTGCTGGATCTATAGGGAAAGTCACACGCACGTGCATCCACAGTGTCAGACCGTTTAAGTTACAGCACGCACACCGGTGTGACAGATATTTGCATTTGTTTAGCAGTTAAGGGAAAAGAAGGAGGCTGTATCATTTGGATCTAAGCAGAACTACTTATGGTTTTAAGCACTTGGAAACCATTGGAAGAGTTAAAGCAAATCGAATAATTTGTCCATTCATTCAGAGAGATTTCTAGAGGTCCTTGAAGAATCTTGGGTCGGAAAAATGTGATAAACTCATATCTGAACTTCTGATAATTCTTTTTGTTTGAGCACGTTTGCACAGTGGAACATTTAACTCTGATTTGTTTCTCACTTTTTGCGGTTTTGAAGTTTGCCACTCAGTTCTGAGTCATGGGAAGAAAAAACAGCTTTTCCACATAAGAAGATTTCATAAAATCTTTTGATTTTTTTTTTCCCTCAACTAAAGATAATTTATTATTATTTTTTTTAATTTCTTTTGAGCATCAGCACCCCAGTCTGATGAAGGCTCTGACATCGATTCTGAACCAGACTTACCTTTAAAAAGAAAGCAGCGTCGTAGCAGGACAACCTTCACAGCAGAGCAACTGGAAGAGCTGGAAAGAGCTTTTGAGAGGACACACTACCCTGACATTTATACTCGGGAAGAACTTGCGCAAAGAGCCAAACTCACGGAGGCTCGAGTTCAGGTATGTATTTAAAAGCTGCCTAACAAGGGGAATTTCCTTTCCTATTAGCATGGCAGTCCTTTTATATTTTCACACGATCCTGTTCTAAATTAAAAGGAAAACCTGAAGCCACGTTGTTTACAACCTTAGGGGTTTCTACATCTGTACATGGACAGTGATTTTCCAACTTTGTAAAACAACTGCTTTGAAAAACATTTTTTTGTGTGTGTTTTCCCCAGTAATTGTTCCATACCTACCATAAATACAATACTGAGTCTTTAGAGAAGAAGGTCTATTATCCCAGTTTGTTTATTTTATGCATTTGACAGCACTCTGCATATAATCAGTTCAGCTGTTGTGCCAGTTTATAGTTGTTTAACTGATTTCATCTGTTGTTGTTTGGGTCTTTCAGGCATTAACAGAGGAGAGAAAAACATTTTAAAAAGGACAATGTGTTTATAGAGCCGTGCAAGTGAGCAGAATAACTAGTGCAGTATCTATAGTTTACATTTAGGTTAGCTTTTGAAGTTGATTCAAACCTTGTAATATCTCTTTTATCCCCACTGTCAGTTTAATTCAAAACAAAATAAACCCTCAAATAACTGTTAGGTCTTCACAACTTCATGTAGATCTGGATTGTCTAAAACAAGCTAAAGTGCTGGAGGAGTAAATCATGGAGTTGATTTAGATTAAAAAAAAAAAAAAAAAAAAAAAAAGCATGAACCTGGGTTTTCAGATGTCCAAAATGCTCAAATAGTAGCTAAATAATTCTGGAATAAACTGCAGCCAGGAGTTCAGGTTCACACTAAGACTTGCTCTGTTTCACAACACAGAAGCGTGTCCTGTGAAATGTTTAATGCCACAGGCGGAATCCTCCACTGCTCTGGTGCTCTTTCACTAATTGACATGCGAGAGTCATTTGAAAGCGTGCCCAGCTTAAATCAGTCTGAGGTGCACGTGTTTGTAAGCAAAGGTGCGGTTGGGTGACAAGCAAAATGAGTGGTAGCTTGTGATCTAACCAAGCATCCAGGTGGGTTTGGCTGCTTTGGTGAAACTGTTGTTGTGCTTTGACCCTTTGAAGCTCAGCCTGAGGCATTCAGACTCTGGAAACCAAAATAGGCTTCAAAATATCCCTCTGACCTTTTAAGACAAGGATGCCTATTGCAGCCTGCCTGTGTTTACTGACTACCATCTCAAAAGATCCTGCCTCTGTCACTTTTACCTGATAAATGTGTTTGCAGAAGACTTCAGACCAAATTTCTTGCAAGTGTTTGTTATGACTGTGCAAGAAAATCAGATGTATGGATGAATTTGTCTGGAGGGCAAACTCAGTGGTGCATGCCTCTCTTCTTAACCTGTTTACTAAGTAAAATGCTTGCAAAACATCTTCGTATATAGACTTGGGCCAGGTAAGACCAAATCAAGCCCTGGGAATCCTTCATGCAGTAACATAATATAGATAACTTCCTACAGACATACCGTTACCAAACGAACAGGATCTAGGATATGACGTTTTAGGCTATGTTAGCCTCAGTGGAAAGATACGATAAAATGAAAAAGACCCTGTTCATGTTTTTCTAAATCAATGACCCACAGCTAGAAGAAAAGCAGAACTCTCATTAACATAACAGCTGTCTTAATGTGGCTTTAACCCTGTGACTTTTTACATTCCTTATGGCTTCCTTGGTTCCCTTGAGACGCATCTTGTCTCACACCACTGCTATGATCTACAGCCACACGAATTCCCCAGTACCTCTGACATATGGATATTTTACCTCACCCAGCATGGAGGAAAGTTCCCAGTCAATCAATGATTAAAATACCAGAACAAAACCTTTCTGGATTAAAGATGAGCCGGGGCTGAAGTAGCCAGCCTGTGGGTAGCTTCCTAGTGCACTCCATCTGTCTGGTACCCTTGGAGGCTGGCAGAGTGCTTTAGCAGTGGATTAAGGAATACAGGATTTTCCTTATCAGCATTCAACACCTCTCTACAGCCCCTTAAAATAGCCACCTATGATGGGCATGAAATAAAAGACGACCTGTGAAAAGAAATAACCTTAAGAGACTCGAGCCTGAGAGGGCTGGATAGCCATACTGATGTAGCATTCAAGCTTTCTTAGTCACACTTCTGTTTTGGTAACAGTATGACAGAGATCAGAGATATCAAATTTTATATGGTCATATACACAAAGATCTCTTTGACTGCTTCCAGATCAAGCATTATGTACAAGAGCTGGCTCTTTGCAGCCTGAGTCTGGGTAAACCCAGAAAATTCTTTTCTTCTCTTGAGATTTTCTAATGGGGTTGGCTGTAAGGACTGATCTTGCAGATTGCATTGCCTGGGAAGCTATTTAATTAATATTTAACTGATTACAACTGGACCAATGGGGTATTCTCACAGTCCCTCCATGTCTTCCTTTCTCTACCCTGTCAGTCCCGTGCTTCCCCTTTCCTTCGATTCCCCAAGGCGATCTCTGAACACCCACGAAAGGAAGAGTCTTAAACCTCCTAACCATCTATTTTCTCATTTCCCACTGTTGAAGGGTAACCAAATGCATGTTTCTAAGCTGGAGGGGGGTGGGGAAAACCACCTCTGGGCTGAGATCAAATTTAGAACATTTCAGCCCCTAAGGGGAATTTTTTGAAAGCTACAAGCAACTGAAAACAGACTTTACACTGTGAATGTTATTTGTGTACTTAAATTGTGGGGACAGGAAAGGCTTTTGGGGGAAGAAATGTTGAAACAAACTCCACGTTGCAAGAATCACAAGTACTATAATTATCACAAGTACTTCAGCACTGAGTGTAATAAAGCGTTAAAATGCTCCCTGTGATTTCTCCTGCCGTGCCTTTGTGCTCAAGGACACTGTGAGTCTCTCCCTTGTGTCTGAGCCTGGATGTCATGTGGAGACGGGGCAACCTCCTCCCCTGCCTCTTCCAGAGGCACTCGGCTCTGTTCTGCACATTAGATGAAGCAGGAAGGGAAAAGTTCTTTGGTGTTGTGCATTTATCAGAGGCAATTCCAAAACTTAAGTCCCCATGGTCTAGAATGACCCTTTTTTTTTTTAAAAAAAAAAAAAAAGTGTTGCTCTTTAACACGAAGTTAAAACTTCACATATTGTAAGTTAAAATCACAAATGTGCAGTGCTTTACTGGTCCAGTTAAAAAAACTCTTTAAAACCATTAAGTCAGAGTGCAGGCCCTTAGTGTCTCTGGCATACTTTTACTGAATTAATCTGGAGGCTAATTCAGAAGTGAAGTTTTCTGTAGATACAGATCAAGGGCTCTTTCTGAGCTTCAGAGAAACACAGCTATGGTTTCTTTTAACAAATGGTGCATAGGGACTGAAGTGGGTAGCATCTTCTCTAGCCACCTTCTGATTCCTGCATCAGGCTTATTTTTAGACCTGAATGAACTGGGCCAGCTTTGGCAGCAGTTTGGAGCCTGCCTCAGCCTGGCAGTGAGAAGTGTTTCACATCATCTTTCCGTTCTAAGCCTGGTTTAAGAGCAGCCTGGGGTGCACTGTGCGTGCCCAGTGCCTCCTCGCCGGCTGGCGGCAGGGAGGGAGGTGGTGCTCATTGTTGGTGCTCTGGGCAGCCCGCTGAGCCTTCAGGCTTGCTGTGTGGCAAGTGAAGGGCCAGCAGCCTGACTCAGCTGACAAGGACCGGCTGGTCAGACCCATCTTTCTGGGCTGCGTGTTGAAGGCAGGCCTCCTGCCTTAACAGAAACGAGAGCCGCGTGTTGGGCTGCGTGGGGACGTGCGCCTCGCTGTGTGGCACAGCGTGGGGCAGCAGGTCCTGCAGTGCCGGTTCCTGGCCTGGGCTGGTTGCAGCTGCATCTGCTGCCCCTCCAGCACCTCCGCTGCCTCCTGGCCCCTGCCCCAAGCAGGGCGTGCGGCAGTCCTGCTTAACCCCAAAAGGCCACGGGGGAAATTAGTTTGGACTCTTTTAGTCCATGAATAATGCTGAAAAAGCAGGGGAAAGTGGGGAAGAATTCTGAAACATGAATACATCCTGCCTGAAAAGGCTTTTCTAGGCCAAATCCCAGGTTTAAATTGTTTTGATTGAAAACTTTCAAAAAGAAAAATATGGTTTAACAGAAGAGTGTGTCTGACTGGCTACTATGATGGGGTTGAATAGTCACATATCAAACTCATAGTAAGTGTGTTAGCTTTTGTAAAAAGCTTATCACAGCCTCAGCAAATAGAAGTCCCACGAGCTCAAAGTCCTGAGTAGCTGGAAGAAAAACTGTAAAAATATTTTCTTTAGTGCTGTGCTTGCATATTGTTTTCTTTGTTTCACTCTGGCACAAGGGAGGGAAGAGAAGGGTTTTGGAGAAGACGACAGAGGGGGGCAAAGGTGAGAGAAGCAATGATGACTTTTAAGCTACTAGCAAGATTTGAGAGCTCTGAAGTCCAATCTCTTCGATCTCTTAGCTTGAAAAGTCTCTTCTCAGGGGCAAACAGTGAAAAGCATTCACTGGGAAATCATGGGAGACAGAGGACCTCTGCCAAAAAAAAAAAAAAGTCTTTATTTGCACTCAGCTCTTCTGAAATGGTTTGAGCTTGTACTTCAGCTGCATGGTCCTATGGGGAGATGGGATAAAGGAATGTGGGACAGATTCAGAAGCATTTAAGACCTCTCAATAGATCTTTACAGTTATTCCTAATGTGGTTTATGGAAAATTTATAGTGTCTCTTTTTTCAGCCTCTCCTTCTTGCATCATGTACAGGATACAGAAAGAAAATTCTGTGTGCATTCTTGTAGTAGATAACCCTGTAATTGCGTATTTTTTTTCCTGGGGTAAAGGAGGAATTCATATGGGTAAATTATTCAACTACAAACACATGGAGGCCCAAGAAGACGTTTATAAATATAAAGGAGAAGAAAGGATGTGATTTTGATTCTATTTTTCTGGTCTCTGCTGCCTGAGGGCTCAAATTAGTGGCGCTTTAATTTATAAATACACAGTTCAATGCGCTTATTCGTCAATATTCTGCAGAACTACTCAGCTGCAGTGTTTAGTAGTAGTTGTGCAGGACTGAGTCAGCCTTTCAGAGAAACATGTGAGAGTTGAGTATTTTGGATCACACTGGGAGAAGGTTGCAAGTCATTCCCTTTGGCACAGCCTAGTGGTTTGTCTTTTTTGGGGGGGTGATGGTTTTTGGAGGGGGGGGATGTTATTTGTCTTTTATTTGTTTGTTTTAAAAGAACTCAGGTTTCCATCACATTGCTAATGCAGCATGATGATTTCCATCCCTGCCAACAGCAGTAGAGTTAGCCTCTAGGCCTTTAGCCTCTCCCCATCAGAAGGCAGCTCAACTGCTTCTGATATCCCCCAGATGGGTCCCCTGGTGCATCCAGAAGGACTCCTGCTTCCAGGACAATAGGACATGGTTTTGGACACGTGGATTTGGGGTGGGGATTACGATGGGGAAGAGGCAGATACCATGAAAAATATTGTAAGGCAAAAGGAGGGAGATTAAATAAAATAAAAAACAACAAGCAACCACCACTCTTTGGCTAAAATTAGAAATGCCATTAACAATACATCAGTCTTTTGACTTTGTGTGTTTTTGGCACTCATGCTTGCAATGGTCAAGACTGAGTTTTAACAAAATATCCATGAGTTTCCTGCAAAATTTGCATCTCAGATGTTTTGCCTTGGCAGTTCAGAGATCTTTTTGCCTTAAAAGCACATAGAACACTCTGTTTTTATAATCAGACTGTTGAAATGTCAAGGCTAATTACGCTAGCGTGTTCCCAAGTGAATAAATGCATCTTTTAAAGAGTATCCTGTTGAGATCAATGAAATAAGATGCTGGCATGATCACTTGCAATCTAGTTAAAGCAAAAATGATAATAAGAAGTAGGATCTAAATATTAGAAAATAGAGAAGGAAGAAACCTATTAGGTCACTTAATACATTCAACACCAGTGCAATATATATATATATAATTATTATATTTGTTGAATATTATATATAGCATAGTGATTTCTTTTTGGTCAGTCCAGTCAGTTCTAAATGCATGAAGAACTCGGGCAACCAGTGCTTACTTCCCTTAAATGACTTCCTTTTATTTTACATTGCGCTCTCATTTTTCTTCAATTCTCTTTTTGAGGCCTTCAGAGATGAAAATTTTGGCCAGGCTCTGTGGTTAAACTTTGTTTCCAAATCGCCAGAGTAATTTACATTCCATCTCTGAAAGTGACATAGGAACTGGGGAGCCAGAGTCTCACTAAAGCAAACGTGACTTGGCTGCTAGTGCAGACATGGCTTTGGGATGCCTGGGTCACTCAGGCAAGCTGTGTTTCCTCTGGCCGTGTGCGCGTTTGCACAACAGCAAGCACAATGCTGACCCAATTTAGAGCTTTTGAATGCTATACCAGTACAAGCAGGTCATATTGCCTCTGACACAGTGCTGTTTGTGTAACTGTACTGCTGTATTTTGAGTCTCCAAAACACAGTAGCTTTTATATCCTTCGCTTTGCTTCCACGAGGAAATTCAATGTGGTAGGGGTGACCGCAGTGCTACCAGGCCTTGGGCTGCCTTGGACTGAGATCCTTGCTGTTGCTGGTGAAGGCAGAATACAAAATACATCAGTTTGTCTGGTGAAGCAGGACGTGGATACTTTAGAGTTAGTTTTCTCTTGCTCCCACTACAGGATGGCAGTTTCTGGTCTCCCAGTATGATGCTTGTGATTTTTACTGGTGGTTGTGCTGTACTTTGAGCTTCAGTGCGTTTAGGTGGTGAATGCCCAGAGGTGAGGCTGTGGAAGAACAGAAGTAAGCTATGGGGAACCTGCTAGATTTGAAAAATCGACTTGATAATGTGGGGAGTTTGTAATTTTGATGAAATTTACCGAATGTAAGAAATCTCTGTGTTTAAATCGTATTGGAAATGAACAAACCAAAGAAAGCATTTCCCTGGGTGTTTACAATCTGCTTTTAAGCATACATGTTGGCTTGTGCTAATTAGAATTATTTTTATGTATTGGCTTAATAATGACAAAAAAATTCAAGATTTCTTTAATTAGCAGTAAAAATGTATGTGGATTTTTCCATGATATGTGTTGATTATCATAGAATCATATAATATGATTAAGTGCTATGATTTTTTTTCCTGAAATGTTCAGTGTAAGTTAAGGCAGCTGAACATAGTCTAAGTAAAATAATAAGATTTCACAAAATAAAAAGTATCACTTCATCTAAAGCAGAAGGCATATAACTGCTTCTGAATAATGTTTGGCATCTGACTCGTTTTAATAAATATTACATAAAATATAAATAAAATGTTTGAGTTATTTAGTTTAGAGTAGTTTGGTCTTGGCTTTCTAAAATGGATTTTCCACTTTTTAGCACACCCATTTCACTTTCTTCATATTTCCTTTTCTCCTTACACTATTTCGTCTTCATGTTCTGTCTCACACCTGAAATCTGCAGTTTCTTGGTATGAAGTGGGAGTTTAACACGATTGCAAACTGTGATCGGATCCATCATGTTTCAAGCACAGGTCACCACGGCAGAATGGCCAAGCCACGCTCGGTAGTAAAAGCCATTGCATTAAAACATCCAGAATTAGATTCAGAGCTTCAGTTCACTTGTGAAAAGGTGGGATGGTCACAGCTGGGGCTACACTTACGGTCATTTTTTTATGATAAATACTTTTTACGTTTACCAAGGCAGATCCAAAGCCTTTTAAATGGAAACAAGGACATACGTGGATGAGCCCCCTGGTGCTTGCTATTAAGGTTTCTTTATGTGCCTTTCCATTGCCAGGTACTGAAGAGCGTGTGTGGTTACAGCAGCAGGGAGACCTTGGTGTTTGTGAGGGGGCTGAGGCCTTGTGGCAGATTCTTTGCATGGGCCAAAGTCCTGCAGCCACGTTCTGCAGAGGGGTCATTTGGTGGAAGCTCATTCTGCGGTTTTGAATATGTTCAGAGTATTTTGGCGAACCAGTTTTGGGCTACCTGTGGTGCTGGCCGGGGGCCTGCCTCGCAGCTCAGCGGGCCGGGCTGGCGGGGGGGTGGGTGGCAGAGCTCTGCGTACGTGTGTTTGTGGTGGGGCTGCTTCAGGCTTCTTGCTGCCACCGAGCGTGTCCCTTCATGAGAGGTTTAATGCGTATATGTAGTTCTGGAAACAGGCACATCTGTAAAATGAGTCAAGTATAGGCAAGAGCTATCATCTGTCAATGAAAGCATAACACGTGGCATTAATGCAAATCACTTGCTGCTACTGAATTCCAGGTTCGGATGCAACTCATTTTAACAATGATCCAGAGCTAGAAGACAGCCGCTTATCTGTAGTGGAAACAAAATCTCGTTACCTCATTTTGCTCAGGGAAATGCACATCGTGTAGTTCAGCTAGTGTTCCCAAAGCGTTTGAAGATCACCAGATAACCCTCTTGACCTGAAGAAGGGAGAGTGTCATGGAGAAAGCAACAGTTAATGACCTGGGTGGGCTAATTACAACATGCATTTACTGTTCCTTGCTTCCTCTGTGACCTCTATTATCCTTCCTAAATGCTCTTTGGCTCTTTAGCGATCCCCTACCTCCCTCTTCAGAGTATCTTGCCCCATCTTTTTTTTTCTTCTAATTTTCAAAAGAGACCTCTGCAGGAGTATGAGCCTCTGGTAGGCCTCGAGGAGTATAAACAGGTGGAAAGTCTGAGGAATAAATGAGGAATTCAGACTGAAATGTCAGTGAGGGAGGCGAAGAGTAATGAGAGAGGTGAAAAAAAATGTAGATGTCTATAGGATGGGAAAGTACAAATATTCTTGAATCTAAACCCATCTTCAACTGTTGCTCATCAGATAGGTCTCACCTCTCCACCCCTGGAGTGCCTTGTCCTGCAAGCTGCCTGCAGAAATAGTTTGTGTTGAGGCACAGATAGGTGTTGTTACATATAGCAGAAAAGCAAGAGCAGGACTCCTGAGGTAGAACAGAGGCTCCATCTGTATCTCCATCCTAAATCTCAAACTGTACTGAGGGTGAGTAACGGAGGAGGAGGCAGCTGTGTGCACTGAGCATCACCTTCTGAAAAGAGGGTGAAGCCAGATCAAGTGTTGTGGTGACAAATGTCCTACACCAGAAACCAGGTAGCCCTGTGAGTCCCCTCACTCCTGCTTATGAATCAGCAAGTGGTGGAGAAGCCAGGAGCGTAGTCCAGAATGTTCTACACACTTACATAAGGGCCACAGATGGTCTAATTGTTGTTACACCTAGAAATCTGGTCTGTGATGGCTGATTCATAAGCCAGTGTGGGCTGCTTGCTGGAAGGGTGATGGATCTGAGACCTAGCTTATTTTTACAAGTACGTCTACGTGTGGCTAATTAGCTAATGTGCCTCAGTGGCTTTCAGGGTAGACTGCCCACGGGCTGTACAGATGTACCTTGTGAGATCTTAACTGACAGTTAGCATCTTTTCTAATTGATGGTATCCAGCAGTTGCAGCTGCTTCAGGGCATACAATTATGAACAATAACCTGTCTGCTTTTTTACAAAATGTGTGTAGCCTTGCTTATCTCAACCTTTCTCTTCTGCAGTGATCCACCTCATGGAAAAGGTCTAGCACAGCAATCTAGAAGATGCTCTAAATCTGCAGCAGGGCAGTGCTGATGCAAGCTGGCTGCAGGTGTCCCTGCTGTGGCTGGCTGCCCTTCGTTCAGATTTGTGATGTGTAATCACTATTAATGTAACCAATATTTATTAGCCTACATGCTGCAAATATTACTGTGTTTGCATCTGTGAAGTCTTGCCTCTTCCTTTCTTGGAAGCACTAAGAGCCATCCAAGAATCGGAAAACTTAAAACATGAGCTGAGAATGATGTGAAGGAATCATGTGTTGGTAGAAAGCAGATTTATAGCTGAAATGTTCCACTAATCCAAAACCCATCTGTTTGATACTCTGTCCTGAGAACAGATTTCAAAGTGGTTTTGAAACACTGATCTTGCACTGAAATTCTGATCTAGTGTTAATGTCAAGTTAAGAGATGTTTTGTACATATGTGAGTACATGAAAACTTGCTGGGAGGGCTGTGGTGGATTTTTTTTTTTTTTTTTTTTTTTTTTTTTTTTTTTTTTTTTTTTGTACACAGAGCTTGTATTTTTCAAATTGAAGTCTTAAAGTTCTGTTGATAATTAGGGCAATATAGCATCCCAATATACAATAAATACAAGCACCTTCCGACAGCACATCAAGGAGTGCTGCTGACTTGTCAGCGAATTAAATATAAAGGCAATACAAGCCAGACCAAATAGTGGCTGGCACTTAGATCAAATGGATAGATGTTTTTCCCTTTCTCATTAAATCTGGCACAGTAAGGATAGTGATTAATAGCTGTTAAAAGCACAAAAGCTTGGAAGCATTAGTCAGCTTGTTTCTCAGGAGGCTGTAGTTAAGAGGAAACTGGGGTTTGGGATTCCTGCATCCTGTCTGTTAAACCATGGAAGTCTGTGCCAAGGGCTCTTCTCCAGGAGCTCTGAGCTGATGGCAGATGTGCCCAGTGCGCATCTTCTCTCTCTCTCTCTCTTCTCAGACACATTTTAACTATGATGCTATTATTTCTGATGCACCATTATTAAATGTACAAAATATCAAATGTGCCTAATTAAAACATTTGTAGGTCTGGTTTAGTAACCGTCGTGCTAGATGGAGGAAACAGGCAGGAGCCAACCAACTGATGGCTTTCAACCATCTGATCCCAGGAGGATTTCCACCCAGCGCCATGCCAACTTTGCCGACATACCAGCTCTCCGAGCCATCCTACCAGCCCACCTCCATACCGCAAGGTACAGTAGCAAACAGGTACTTGGTTAACATAGTGTTATTTGGGGGTTCCTGTCTTGATCTGTTGCAGAAACATTTTCTTGGCAAATATAGAAAAAAGAGTGTTGGCTATTTTAAGTTCTGAATCAGTGATGGCCTTGTGAGCCTGCTTATTTTAAACATGTACAGATTAGTGTTTGTTTTGCTGCAAGAAAGAGATGGTCACACACGAAGGGTGCTCATGCACTGCAGAGGAGCACTGCTGGTACTGTGATGTGCACGTTTCCCTACCTTTGTGCTGCATTGGCCTCCTTTGTTGAGAGTGTCGTGTCCTGTCCTCTTCATTGCTTTTGATGCTGGTGCACTGGAAACTTCTGTAAGTACTCTGAGTAGTTACCTGATGTTGGAAATAAACAGCTCTTCAGACCACCATTTTGCATCAGATAGTAGCAAGTCTCAGTATGGTAAAAATCTTTCTTAACTTTACCAAATGCTTTGAACTCGGATGGATTGGAGAAGGGGAAAACAGAGCTTTAAATCTAGGTTATACTAGATTCTACTCTTACGGAAAAGCCTTACAGGTGAGATTGTATAAGCCAAGTTACTGTTACTGCACTCTCTTTGCTGCCTCCATGAGGCATTGTATGCTAACTGTTGGTGGATGTTGTTGCCAGGTTATGTTCTAATTAGGGGAATTTTGTAAATCCTGGGACTTCTCCCATCCATTGCTAGTTTCAGTATAAACCATGGCAGAATTTCTGTGCTGCGATGAGGAAGGGAAAAAGCCTGTCTTCCAAACAAACAAAGCTTTGTCTTTGTGCATATATTTCATGTGCTTGTATATAACTATATAAACCATATAAAATATATTTATTTTTATATATTATATATAATTTTGAGTTGTCAATTCTAAACAATGTGCCTGCTAAGAATTGTCTGAAAAGTGCCTGTGTCTGTTGTTATGGTTTTTACAATCTATTTAATAATGGTGATTTCATGGAATTTTTATGTCATTTAACTGGCCAGCTAAATATCCAACAGTGTTGAAGGCTTACCATTCTATTTAACCAGTACTTACATGAAGGTTCTGGTGAAATTATATCAAGTCGAGCTTCACATAATGAACTTATTACGCCAGGAAAAAAAAAGGAGGAAAATGATCAACATGTTTCTTTTGCTTCCAGCCGTGTCTGATCCAAGCAGTACAGTCCATAGACCTCAGCCTCTTCCTCCAAGCACTGTACACCAAAGCAGCCTCCCTTCGAATCCAGAGAGCAGCACTGCCTATTGCCTACCCAGCACCAGGCATGGATTTTCCAGCTATACAGACAGCTTTGTGCCTCCGTCCGGGCCCTCAAATCCCATGAACCCTGCCATTGGCAATGGCCTTTCACCTCAGGTCAGTCCTGTGTTTTCAGACAGAGGATTTGCTGTATACCAGAACCAAAGAGTCTATTCCCTCAGGCCACAGTATAATGAATTGCCAAATTTAAACCATAATGTATTCTTTATACAAGCCACATGATTTCAGTTTGCTAGTTTCCTTCTTTTTATTTTTTTCTTCCTACTGACTGAATCAAGAGTCATAGCTTATATTTAATTTCAAGTGATTTATAATGTAATCATGCAGGCTTTGTGTTTACATTCAGTTGTCAAGCATTGGTAATGTACTGCTATTTTCCTGAAGATCCATGGCTAGGTACAGAATGTAGATCTTGTAGTTTTTGTGTGAATAAAATTTCTTTAAAATAACCTCACAGAGGTTTTACCAAACGGTGCGGGAAATCACAGGCAGGTTGTACTAAGGGAGTTCCAAGGGCTGAACAATACACATTGAGCTGAGCTGTAATCGAGTTATAAATACATAAATTAGGAGTATTACTGCTCTTTGGCAATATATAAATGCATGAATACCATAATTGTTTTTCTAATTTGCATGAGCTCTTTTTAGGAAATCATGTTAATAAATTGCCTTGATAATTGAGTGTCAAAAGGTTGGTTAAATTTTCCTACATGTGGCATCTGTCTGAAGCTGACATTATTAGTTAAACTTGAATAGATGGCAGTTTATTTTATTAGCAAAAGCTTTGCCCAGGTGCTCAGAAAGAGATGTCCAGTAAATTCTGAGAAGTCACAAAGAGGATGCAATCTATAATTACAATCAGGAATCTCTTCAGGGCTGAAAGTGAGAGTTTTAACGGCTTTATCTTCTTTCTACCCTTTTTTCCTCTCAGTGGTTAGAAAAACAGAGAGAAGCTCAGAATGACACAAATGAAAAGTGAAAAGACAATTATACTCAATTACACACTAATCACTGACTATCACCACTGCCTAAGCAGGGAGAGGGCATTCTAATAGGCAGAAAATGAGATTTTAATGGCACAAAGGGTGGCCAAAATAACGACTCGTATATCTTTGCCTCCTTCGTTTTCTTCAACTTGTGGTTTGCATCTCGGGAGTACAGTTCCTGGTTCCTGTGCAACGGTGATAACTCTGTGCAGCTGAAAAGTTCAAAGGCACTGGAGTTGAAAAGAATGAATAACAAAGGCAATGAAATAAACATTTTTGCCCAAAGGCAAAAGTTCATAAACCCTTTTTTGTAACAGTAAATGTAATTAAGTTTCACAGATTCCTATAGCATAGAGTGGGGTACAAAACTTTATGGCTTGAAACCTCAGGAAAAAAATACCAACAGAAAAACAAATGGATGTACTTCCAACAAGGCTTGAATGGATTTTGTTCTAAAGAATTCTGATTTATAAACGCAATCCCCCAAAAAAGCCAAGACATTATACTAGTTGCTTCAATTTATATATATTTTTTAATGGATGGTTTCGTAGTGTGCAAGGCTTCCACAATTTTGACATAAATATCTTTCTGGGATTCAGTGTTAATCTATCAAAAGTAGTTGTTAGTGTCAGTTTAAATGTATGTTGGTTCTGGCTATGGAAAATGTGATCTTTTTTTCTTTCACAAAGCTTTTATTGTCTGTGACATAGAAGTTGAGTGCAACAGTAAAGAAATCTTGTGATGTCTGGGAAAGTGGGACAAAAAAGTGAGGCCAGGTTTCCCCCCCCCCAAAGTCTTGCTGATTTGAGGTTTGATATAATCAAAAAGAGATCCCAGAGCAGATTAGACTTCTTTAATCAGTTGCTGGGCTTCTTTACACCCAGCCCTGTCTTTAAGCTATGAATCTTCTGTTTCTTTTTTTTTTTTTTTGTTTTGTTTTTCCAATTATTAAAAAAAAACAAAAACAAAACCAAAAAACAATCTTAGGCATTTGAAACATTTTTCTTCCCCAGTGTTTAAAGCTGCTGGCCTTATTCTGCACCTTTACCAACAAGTGTAGGAGGAAGCTGATCACTCAAAAACTAATGTCATGTTCATCACTGAAAGTACACAAGAGATTAGTTATATCCATTTAGATGTTGAACAGCTTCTTGACAACTGAATGATGAACCTGACTGGCTGATAAAGATCTTTCATTCACCCAACAGAGCAAACAAACTAACTAAAAAAAAAAAATCCCTGAAATACTCGTGCAGTGTTACCAACCAATCTTCTGAAACAGTTTTAGGGCCTAAACAAAGACTGAGATGCCACGGTGTTAAATGCCATACCTAGGCTTTGTGCTTCTGCAGCTATTTCTGCCCTCTTCCTTGGGTGAACTATGTAGATAATGTGAAACAAACTGTGGGACTCTAGAGAAACAATTGCGCTTTATGCCTGAACGATGAGCCTAAAACATTGGTGTCATGTATGTGCTGCACTTCTGGGTGTGAAATGCTGCTTCACTTGGGGGTTTGGTCCCAGGTCAGGCTTCTTCGGGACCCTGCATTCAGCAGGTGGCCAGGTGCTGACCAAGATGGGAGGTCAGTGTAGCCAGAAAGTCTAAACCAGTCTTGTGCTGGGGATCTTATGAAGAGAAAAACAGGAATTTTCTTGCTGAGTGGCCGTGTTGCAGTGCCCTGTGTGTGTGTGTGGAATTTAGATGAGAAGGAAAGAGAGTCTTTTTACTAGCTGGTGGATTTTTGACCACAATAAATCTGGGTGTGTGAGCAATTAGCATAATGTTTCCACCCATCGATGTCTCTCTCAGACGAGCACGGGATATACTGTGTTTAAAGCTGAATTTACGGTGACCCGGGGCTCTGTCTGAAACCCAAATAGTCTTTTGCAATTAAAAAAAAAAAAAAAAAAAAAAACAAACCTCAGAATATGCAGACCAAAATCTAATATTCACAGGATTGTAGTCTTGCCAGACACAAAACTCCTCTTCCTCTTTGACTTCAGTTTATTCTAAATGAGGGTCTGACATGCGCTGGGGAATGCTTTATTTACTGTTCAGGATCTTTTCTTTCTATCTTTGTTCTTGGGGCTGATGGACAAATGTGCTGGTTAAGGCAAGCACTGGGTGAAGCACAGAGGAAAAGTGGAAATGAGTAGGGTGCTGTAACTTTACTTTTATCATGTTAGCCATGAACTTGGAAGGCAAAGGACTGTCTTGGTCAGTTTTAATAAGTGGAATTCTCCTTAAGGTACCTGTTTTGCTGGCTGATAGATTGTTGGGAAATACAATGTTCTTGTTTATATGAATGATAGAATAGGGAGAGTCGCATCTTATTAACATTCAACCCTTTTTAACATCAAGACAAGATCTGCAGATGCCCTCCAGATGACAGATGATCCTCCTTGTTCATCTGGTTTGCTCGTTACTACCTGGCTGTGGTGAGAACCCCTGTCTCTCAGACCTGCAGAGGGTTGCCTTTTGCAGGAATGAGACAGTGATGGATGTCTCGGGGAGCTGATATCCAGGAGCGTCCTTGTTTGTATTTGATGAAAAAGCAACCAAACCACAAGCACTCCATCTCAGCCAGAGCTCTTTCAGTATAACGTCAGAACGGAGATTATTAGTGTGTAATATATGTAAATTGCATATTTTTTGTGTTTTCTATGCCTATTATGCAGCTTCTTGGCTTTCATGCATACATTTATGAGAATATTGTATTTCCTTTTCAAATTAGACTTCAGTTGCACAGTGCATTTTCTTTTAACAAAAATTTGTTAACTCAAAATTGTTAGGGAATAGCATATCTCTCCGTTAATGTGTGTGTGCGGGACTTAAGCGTGCCTCTGAACTGCTATGACACTTTGTGATCGTGGCATTAGCAATCACCCCCAGTGCTTTGGTTGTAAAGCAGCAGACGGGCTACCACAACGTGAGTCTTGCAAGTGCTGCAGGTGTATGGTCCTCCTAGAGAGCAGATTGTTTTTAAGACAGGATTTCAATATTTTGAACCGCTTCATTTAAGATAAGGAAAAAGTCTTTTCCGGTGTACACGGACATCCCTTGACCTTGTCATGTGCTTTTTATTAATGTCGAAGTAGCACAGTTTGCCCTACACCGTGCGGTTCAGACAGTTTGCAGGTTTTGAAGGGTGGTATTTCAGGCTGCTCTTGGGTTCAGATCGAGCAACAATACTGTACGCACCTTGCTGCCCGTGAGGCTACTCGCTTCCTGCATTTAACATATAGGATAGCCACTCGCTTCCTGCATTTAACCTATAGGATACCTGGGCTTAAATACGGCTTCACTGTTAATTTTTTTAATGAAAAAAGAATGAATGTATGCAACGTGTATCCTGCTGGACATCAGGCTGTTTTTTTCCTCCTTGCCCTCTAGAAAACTTTGGAGTCCTTTTTCCTCTCCCTTATTGTCTTCCTGACTGAGTCAAACTAGCAGCTTTAGAGATTGTATTTTCAAAATGGGAAGTGGACTGAATGTTGAACGCTTGCACAGAATATCATAACAGTCTTGAAAATACTTTGCAGTTCTCATGTAATTACCTGGAGCTCAGGAACAATCTTGATAAAAAAATTCCAAACTTTTTTTTTTTTTTTTGTGAACAGTAGTAAAAATACCAGCTGTTTCAAGGTTTCTTTCTTCTACTGTCAAAACATTTCACTGCCTGAGTTTAAGAATTAACCTGTAACTCTTCTTGGTGAGATAGATCTTAAGTAATTGGCTTCTCTTAAGTCTTTGAGAGCACTTGGTTTTCATTAAGCTGAAGTATGGATCTGATGGCAGCTGTCAAATCAGTTAAATATGTTCATATTGTCTTGGAAACTCTGTTTTTAAGGGAACACTGGGACCAGTGGCTAAAACCTTGCATTTCCTCATAAACAGAGACAGGAAGAAAAAATGCAACTATTAATTTCTTATTATGTTCTTTCCAGTACCTTCTAATTAGTATCCAACTGGTTGTCCATAGAAAACGTTTCATTTGAATCTAAGTCCCACACCAGTCAGAAGCTCATGACATTTGTAACTGAGGTCTCAACTTTGAGAGTTCTTCACTTAATGGCCAAGAACATGAGACAGAGATCAGGGATTTCTTTGTAAGGAAGAAAGTTAATTCACATGGTATGATTTTAATGAGCTTTTTTTTTTTTTTTTTTTTTTTTTTTTTTAATAAAAAAGGAGAGAATGGGGAACAAAAGTTAATTGATTATTTCTGTTTCTGGAGTGTGATACAAATACATGGGATACAACAGTTTCATAATTGTTACCTTGCAAAAATAATAACATGATTTTTAAATTATCATTATTATTAATACATATCATAATTATAAAGCACAAAACAGGTATCAATATGGTATATATTACATCGTTATATATTGATTATATAATATGTAATTATAATATACACATTAATGTATTTATTATATATGTGATCTCTCTATATTAGTATAAGTACAATAAACCGGTGACCTTACATTTTCAATGTCCACCTTGACTTATCTCCCTTGTCCTTTTTCCACCTTCACCCTCACCCTGCCAGAAATTTTTCTGGGGCAGGATTCAGCCTCCAAAAACAGGTCTGCTCTTACAGCTTGGAAATCTTACATGGAAATATTAAAAAAAACTCTGGACTTTGCTGGAAATTCTAGCCAATTGTACTGTAATTTCATAAGAACAAATATTTAAAATATTTAAACTATAGTTCTCTTGAATACAAAAATGTAAGAGTAAAATAACAAAATATGTATAAAGCATAAGTGTAGTGACTTTTTTTTAATCCCTTTTTATCATGTTACAGCCCTCAAACAATAATATAGCAAATTTTTAATTGCGTTTGAATTTTTCCTTCTTAAATCGTTTCATTTTGGCATTATAAGAAGATACCACTTATCCAGAAGCCTTGACTGCTGTTAAATTTATATATTTTGAAATAGTCTACAGTTTTGAATGCTGGATCCCTGTTGCTAGGTCTGGATGCTGTTTCATGACAAAAATTGTTCAGATGAAAACTTCTTTCAAAAACAAAACCTGAACTTTCTCCACCCCAACAACTCCCAATTTATCTAATTTATTTTTATTTACATGAGAGTTTAAAACAAACTATGGTTAAAAAAAAAATAAAAGTACAATTTCTGATATGTGAAAATATTTCTGATATTTGTGAAAAAGTATTTGTGGTAATTTCATGTATGACTTTTAAAAATAAATTCAGTAACAGACATCACAAGAAACAGAAAAATCAGTCTGTACAATGTGATGTTGAAAGTTTTAGAATTCCCACAAAACTGACTTATCTGTTTTCATAATAATTTGTATCATTTAGAATATACATAGGATGAATATTCAACTGCACTGCAGCCCTTAAAAGTACTTTTTTGCTTTTGCTACACTTAGATGTTAAAGTCAAACCACTTAAGTGAAATTATGAGTCAGCTCTTCATATACTATGTGATTGGCATACACTGAACTTTTAATTTTTTAATGAATTTATGAAATGGAAATATCAACAGGAATATAAATACTTGCATATTTATTCAACTAATGGCTGGTACGTGAATGAGGGTTTTGTCATGAATAATCACAGATGGCATGCTTAAGTAACTACTTATGGTCTGTGTTTTAGATGTCCAAAAGAAAAGACTAAGAATACCACAGTGTGATTCAGTGAAAAACATATATCGTGGCAGAGTCAGAAAGAGCAAAATTTCATCCATAGCAAAGTTATTGTAGAAAGTGATGCCTCTGTCTGTAAATGCACGGGACTCAATTTGCTTCAAAATTTCCTACGTCTCAAGAGAGAACTGCTTTAATTTTTTCATTGATTTTTGCCAGGATATCAGTAGCAGCCCTAATTTTATAAATTGATTTGGTTTTATAAAAGGAAGACTGAATGCTGAGTCAGAATGCAAAGAGGCTTACCCTGGTCCAGTTGGCAAAATAGGTGCACGTTTGTCCCCGGCGATGATTAGCCTGGCATTAGAGTCCCTGGCATAGACATTACTGAAAGCCTCTTGTTTGACGTTCAGAGAGAACAACACCATGTGCCCCAGTTGTGAAGGGGAGGTATGTCAGAGTCCAACGGTCTCTAGCTTTTTCATGATGGCTGGAATCTTCCTTTTGTATTTTGGGTTGAGAAGGTGGGAGAAGAGTTCATGGAGAAAGGGTAACATGACCCAAAATTTAGGCGTGTTATGAACTGTTGTAAGTTATATTGCCATATTTAAGCATTTAAACTCACAAGCCAACACCTACAATATCCAAGACTGCCTAACAGTTTTGAGATGCTTAATATTTATGTATTTAAAACATAAATATTTACATACATTTTATATATTATATATAAATAATATATTTAAAAAATGAGTATATGTTCATCTTTGGGCTTTCTGTTTTGTCTTTTCAGTCTTATTGATGTTTCTGAAGCTTTTCCATTTCTAATTCTAGAGAATTCCTTTCTCTTAATTATTTTGATAGCGTTACCTAGCCCTGTGCTTCCATGATCCAATGACTGAAAAAAGGCACTGATTTAGTGGCAGACTGTGGTAATGCTGTGGACATCAGTAATCTCCTGTAGATAAAAATACAATTCTTGAAGGATCAAGTTATCCTCTAAGTTGTCCTAACTGTACACCACTGCACCTTCTCTGATTTCACTGTAGCTACCACTGATGTCTGGTGGTGTGAAATCACTGAGAGGCCTCGTTTGATTTGATTATGCAGAAGGTCAGATTGTTGGATGTTCAAAGTCAGTGCATTTGCTCCAATTTACACTAAGCAGCTATTTGGTTCCCAGTGCTTGCCATTGGGGGGAAAAAATAAATCTCTTGGGTCTCTTCATATATATAAAAGCAAAAATATTCATATTTAAGAAATAGCAACATAGTTCTAGGACCTTACAGGCATACGTCCATGTAGCTAATTAATCTAATTTAATCTTGTAAAATCTGTCATTCTAGCACATTAGGACAATCATTTTTGTGGTTTACAGTGCAATATTTTGTTTTTGAGAGACTTTTCTACAGTGAAAAGAGTTAACAGCAGGTAATGCCATTCATCTCAGAAGGAGTTTGAAATTTTCACTGTTTGTGATGAATGAGGGTATCTGACCCACATCTGTTTTACATTAGAATGGAACATTGCCCTGACATCGTTAGGAGCATTTGTCAAGATTCCCTGGACAGAGCTTCTGTAAATTACATGCTGCAAATGTGTCAGGGTCAGATAAGAGGATATCATTAACTCCACTAAAGTTTACTCATGATTCTGTCAGTTCAACTTAATACGTTAACTGCCAACAATTTTCCTTGAGCTGTTTCATTAAATCTTTCATTCACAGGAGGGGGAAAAATGTATCACTGTACCCCCAAAAATATTGCACATGTTCTTTTCTCATAAATCATATTAATTGCAGACATGGTCACAAAGCATATTAAATGCAGGCATGCGTAAATGAATTAAAACATATGAGAATTTTATTGTGCCTATGGTAGGTCCTACATCCTAAAATACCAACCACATTAACAGGCATAATGTTTCATTTAAATGGAATAAGCCTTTTCTCAGTTTAATGGACTTTATTTTGTTGATAATAGAAGTATTTTCTAATAGCTGATAATGGACCAGATGTTGCGTACATGGTTTTCAAGGCTTTCATCATTCAATTTCTCTTCCTCTTTTTGGATCATAACCTCATCTAGTGATGCTGTGTTGACCCCATAGCTAAAGATTTATTCTAATGAATATTTTGGATTGTTTGGGATGTGCTCTCTGAAAACATTTCTGCAGTTTGATAGTTGCAGTTCACTGTGTTCTTCCTGATATTTCCAAATTAATCTTTGTTTTCTAATGGAATATAATTATTTTATTAATTGTCTGTAGTGTCTTTTATTGTATATACCCACAGCCTGGTATATACTATATACTTACAGCCTGGTGGTCTTTTTTTTTTTTTTCCATGTATAGGAATTATTTTCTAAAATAAATTGAATAGTTTCAGCAGCATTTACTTCTAGGTGTTAAATCAGCATTTTGATTTTCTTCTTTTTAACTTCTTTGGGATCTAGCTCAGTGTGGGTGACAATTACCACTTCAGTTTTCCCAAATTAATTCAGAGGGAAGTACATATTTTCCAGTAATTTGGCTGGCATGTGGACTGAGCAAATATTTTGTAATAATTAATGAAGAACCAAATCTATTTACGTATTTAGAACTATACTGTTTCATTCTAGCAGAAGATCTGAGCTGCAAAACACAGATCTTCAGGTCTCTCGTTTGCTATTAAGCTGAGGGTGCTGAGTATCTGGCAGACGTGGCCCATTAATGGCCATCTAATTGATTAGGTGAAAGTCAGCCATGCCCTTCCTGTAACTCCGTGTATGGGTGATAAGGTCATGGCACATACCATGCAAAAGACTTCCACCCTGAGGCTACTTCCCTTATAGCTTTCCAAACAGACATAACCAAAAATCTAATTATTTAGATACTAATCAACTGCAGGATGATTCCTAAGGCTTCTGAAGAAGATATTTCTGAGCAGATCGTTGCTTCAGTTTTCTCCACCTCAAAGATAAGGAACTGTGTCAGTTCTGCTCCAAAGTGTCTGTTAGGTGCATATGCTCTTAATAAAAGATGCCTAAAGACTGGTATTATTATCTGAATAATTTTTAAAAAATTAGATCTCATCAAGTGCTAAGTCTAATTTGTCAGAGAAAACAAATCCCCCTCCAAATACAGATGCTACCAAACTTTGAGTGTATTTTGAGACCAGGTGTGGATCCACGTTTAGATTTCAAGGGTAATCTCTACTTCTAAAATAAATTCCAGCCCATAAGATTTCAGGCTCATTGTTTTTGCTGTCAAAATCCTAATGATATTATCTTGGGCTCTGTTCTATTGGAAATATTAAACAGAAAAAGAGTTTAGTTACTTGGAGTATGTAGTTGGTAAAACAGCTGCTTGCCCAACTTAGCAATCGGTCATAAAACTCGTGGTAGAGATGATGTGTGGTGTGAGAGCTTGCATGCAGAGGAGGCTGGCATCAGGACTCCAGCGGGGCTGTGAGGCAACACAAGCCCGGGTTGTTCTCCCTGCTCTTGAATTTGGAACGGAAAATGCTAAAATCCAGTAAACAGTGGGATCACGTAGGTGTTGTACAGGAATGGAAAGGGTTGTGCACTCGTTTCAGATTCCTGATAAACCATGTTTGTATTCAACTGTAGTCAAAACCGTGATACTTGTGCCAATGTAAATATTTTTCAAATCAGTAATTTTCAGTGTGTTTAAGTTATGTTATATATTTTTGCTGATTTTTCTATTCTTTTAAGTCTGTAACCTTAATTTTAAAGGATGAAGATTAATATAACCTGTGTTCTTTTGGGTTATAATATATTTAATATTGTATCCTCCTGATGCAACGTCAGTTCATTAAACATGCTGGATTTTCAGGATCATATTATTTTCCAAAAGTACAAGAAAAATATTTGTAGTTCCTAAAATAGCAAAACTTACTAAAGCAATCTTTAAAAAATTTAATATTTTTCAGGATCTGATTTTGAGGACAAAAAGTTGAGAGGCCAGTTGTTTCAATTTTTAGAGTTGTTTGGGACAAAATACCATGCAGGCTGTCATTCTAGTAAGATGACTTTTTAATCTATAGCAGTTACAAGGACTTTTTAAATTGCTTTATATTAATTTCAGATTCTTTTAATAGGCTTTATTCATTGAAAAGGTGATTTGAATTAAATATAAAATACCTTATAATCCGAATCCAAGTTCTTCATTTGTGTTTTTAACTTAAGTGAAAGGATTTCAGTATCTAAATGACATCTATGGATATACTTCATTTTTTGGATGATTGCTACAATTTGTGAAACTTTCAGAAAATACCTTGAGTTAGACTCACATTTTCTGATTAGTGGAACTTAAGTGAAAACTCTGTTGCTATAAGTAGAATTGAACTTTTCTGAGCTTTTTTTTTTTTTTTTTTTTTTTTTTTTGTGTCTCAGTGAGATGTCTTGAGTATACCTGATGCAGAAATGTTTTGTTTTTGATGCAGGCACCTGGGTGTCACTTTTTGAAGTACTGTGCTTATGCCTCTTGTTCTTTTCCTTATCAGACAGGTCTTACAAGACCTGGATTTGTCTTTCTTCCTACTTAAGTTATGATCCCTTGGGCTTGTTTCACTCATTTATTAAAAACAAACAGAATTCAGAGCTTGCAGACCTGGGACGATGAGCTCCTTAGAACAATAATCCCTCTTCTTTTGTGATGTAAAATAAAAACAGTTCAAGAAGGGGCACCAGAACTTTAGGAACCAGACATGTTCATATTACCATGGATTTATTCTTTACAAAATAAACTGCAATTTTAATAATTTTTGTAGGTTGTGTTAAGAAGTGCAGTAAAGCAAAATGCTTATCAAAAAAGCATGTATCAGATATCTGTAATGCCTTTTTTGGAGGAAGAACAACCAGAAAATTACCAAAATATGCTGTTTTGGCAGAAGCTGTACATGATCCCCCAGTTTTAACCTGCAGACTGTTTCTCGGACTTTGAAGTGCAATTTATTCCAAGAGAAGCAAGCTATTTTCTCAATAGGGCTTATTTTCAAAATGTTCGTAGAGTTGTGCTGGGAATGGAAATACAAATTCTGTAGTGTGAGTTCGTCTCTGTAAATCAAGAACTTACAAGGGAGTGGCTTCCCTCACTCCCGTTCAGAAGCACAGGTGTTTTGGAAATTTTTTGTGGACTTCTACTGGAAATCACAACCTAGAGGGCTGGGCTTTTTTTAGAGACAATTGTATAATTTTCTGAAATCTTTTGTCACCTAATCTCAACACTGTTGTTGATTTTGTAACTGTTTGTGTATGGGCAGCTTATTAAGGGAGTCAAAGCTGACTTGAAGCCAGTCTGGAAAGCCATACCCTTTCTGTTGTCCTCTCTAACTCAGATTATTAAATTGAGAAGTGGTGTTATGACCAGTGTTTTTTCACATTCATTTCTTCAGAGCAGCACACAGTGCACCCAGCAGCAGGAGTTAGGGCTGCTCTGCCTGTTCCCCACATACTCATGTTCTTCTTTGTGCTGGGATTCTTTATTACTTCTGTCAGTGGTGTTGCTGTGATCCACACCAAATTAATTTCATTTTAGTGACTGCTGATCTTAAGGAAAAAAAAAGTGTAAACTTCCTTGTAGCTTTTCTGTGTTGGTAGACCATGAAGAGCAGCACAGCTAAAAAGCCACTACCAGTTTCTTATTCTCTTGTAATTGAGTCCTCGAGGAATAAACATCTGCAGGGGCATAGGACCAGGCACTCAAAAATCATAATAGGTCTTGATATTACTTTTCCTTCTGTGGCCTTGGTGTTGCTTTTTATGGGTTGCTAACAATCAGTTTTTATTTTTGATGAATTACATATCTTTTTCTTCTATTTGTATTAAAGCATAGACTGAATACCAAGTCCACCTATTTTAGGAAATCTAATGTCAGGCTTGAGGGCTCCTGTGGCTCTATATGCAATACAGTTTCCCATGTATTTTAACTCTATTATTCTGTTTTTAATTTTAGGTAATGGGACTCTTGACTAACCATGGTGGTGTGCCCCACCAGCCCCAAACTGATTATGCCCTGTCCCCTTTGACTGGGGGCCTGGAGCCCACCACCACGGTCTCAGCCAGCTGCAGTCAGCGGCTAGAGCACATGAAGAGTTTAGACAGCCTGCCTACGTCCCAGTCCTACTGCCCACCAACCTACAGCACCACAGGCTACAGCATGGACCCTGTCACAGGCTACCAGTACGGACAATATGGACAAAGTGAGTACTGGGACATTTGCACAGTGAAGTGCGGCAGCTGTTTATCAATGATCTGTATTTTTTGTCTGGAACAAAGAAAATCATGAGAATAGATCTTAATGGCTGACTGCTACTTCTCTCCAAAGCTGAGCAGAGAGCACTGGTGAGATAGCTGATTGTTCAAGCAAGATTTCTGCTGCATAATTATTTTCTTAAGTGATGTCAACAACATCTTGATGTTATTAATTGTTGAGACATGAAACCTGATTGCCATTAGGTAAAACATAAGGGTTGTCCAAAATGAAATAACCACTGGCATTCCATTATTAGAAACACATGTTCTTAATGAGGTCAGCTCAAGAATCATTACAGTATATAATCCTAGATACATAGAGTTTTGTCAAACTTGTCCTAGGAATAAAAATATTAGTCCCTTTCCTTTGATATATCAGTATTAAATATGACAATGTCAACCTGTAGTTGGCATGGCCCCATGCTGTGAGGTTGTCACAGCATGACTTAAAAAGCTTCTCTTGTTTTTTTTTTTTTGCAGGTGCCTTTCATTATCTGAAGCCAGATATTGCATAAATGAACTGTCCACTTCAAGTTAAAGCTGGTGTTGTTTTCCGGTCTCACTCCAGTGCTTGGATACCAGGGATCTTCTCAACACACTGCAGTCTAAACTGGGGCAATCCCAATGAGAGGAGCAGGCTTGTTATGTTCTCTCAGTCATAGCTTTTAGTAGACTTTTGAAGGCTGGACAAAGCTATACAGAAGACAAAGGCCAAAAGCAATAATGAATAAATAAATGCGACATGGTTCATTATGAATGGGTATACAAAACAGAGCAGTATTTAATATTGCTGCCTGGCAAAACATTCCGTTTTTTGTTTTTGAAATTAATGTTCATTGATTGGGGCAAATGGAACATTTGAAAATGGAACATTTTGAAATTTAACAGTTGATCTCTGCATACTGTGACTCATCTGACATCCAGTGCTGACTTTAGTCTAACTTTAAAGCTGCCCAGTTTCTGAAGCATGGGCAGCAGAACCTCTTTCATTTTACACACTGGAAATTGTCATCAAGAGGAAATATCACAGTCCATAGGAAGCTAGGATAAGTGCAAAAGACTTCCAGAGCAATCTACTGGTTATCTTACCATGCTTTTGTAATCATGTTGTCAATAAACGTAACTTGCAAGTTTTACTTTACCAAGAGACAAGATCTTGTGTAACATGAAAAACACACTTTATCTTTTTATGTGGAGTTTTCCTAGTCCATTGTACCTTTTCGAACAAACACAGAGGAAGAAAACCAACAACGTCACTGATTTTTCACAACTGCCTAGCAATGTGCAATACTGTGTACCTCACACAAACTTTGGGATCATCCAAAGTCATATAGATAGAATCAGAACTATATTTTTGCAGGTACTTTTATTTTTGCAGTGCATAATTCCTGATGCTGATGAAAAAGTACAGAAATGTTGCAGTGTGCTGGACAACTAAAATCCAGCTTGCTAATCATGATTTAAAGGTCATTTTCAGGAAACAATAAGAAAAAATGATTACGTTTACATTTTTTAGTGATGTACAGGACATTAACAGAGATGGACCTGTACATGACACATTTGTTTAAATTATACAGTGATATCCAATATAGAAAATAATTATAGGAACCAAGGTTTACAAGAAGTTTGCATTGTGACATTTTAGAATGTCAATAAATTTGTGTTTTGTGATGTTGAGAGGAACAGGAAGATGGAAGGCGGTGTTATTTATTTCTCTCTATTCTTGGAACAAAGAGGGAGGCAGAACACAAATACATTCCTTTTAGTGTTAAGGACTATGAAGTAGTGCATTAGGCTAGGTTCAGTACAGAGGTTAGTTCACACATTGGTCTTAAGGGTGAGGGAAAAATGAGATATCTTTGTGTTGCAGCCTCTACCAACAACGTGTGTTGTAAAAAAATAAAAATCCAACAAGAAAAAAAAAAACAAACGTCTTTCATGTAAAAAGTTCAGTAAATATTTACTATTTATAATGAATAAACAGTTATGAAGACTTGCAAAGCACTGATGATTTTGTCCTAAAATGTAGTATTGTGCTAAATACATTGATACATTTTAATCTGAATACCATGAAGAAATAAACCATGTTATCTTCAACTTAAAGCTGTATTCCTTATGTAAGTGTCTTCTGCATGTATCCCAGAGCTGCAGTAGCCTTGGGCAGCCTCTGTGCCCGCTGCTGCTCCTATGCCACTCAGCAGTCTGGGTTTGTTAAGGAGCTATGATATTTTGAAGTGCTACCGTTACCATACGTCTTCCCAACAACAACAACAGCCTCGTGCCTTTGCTGTGCATTTGAAAGAGTTAAAACCAGCACGAGGAGGTCAGCCAGGATGGTTTCACACAATGCCAGAACTTTGTAATCACTTATCTGCAGTTTCTGTGGTGATTTTTTTTCCCCCTTAAAAGCCTCAATAATTTTTTCACAGGGCTAACTTGGCACAAGCAGAGTGAACCATGGAGAAAGACCATTCTAAACAAACAGGATGTGCTTCAGTGGCACACTGGTGTTTGAAGCTTGGTGGACATGAAATTTCCTCAGTACTGGTGGGGGAAATTACTACCTTGAATTTTTCAGAGCCTACTTATGAACACATTTATTTTTTCCCTTCCCTTCCCTTCCCTTCCCTTCCCTTCCCTTCCCTTCCCTTCCCTTCCCTTCCCTTCCCTTCCCTTCCCTTCCCTTCCCTTCCCTTCCCTTCCCTTCCCTTCCCTTCCCTTCCCTTCCCTTCCCTTCCCTTCCCTTCCCTTCCCTTCCCTTCCCTTCCCTTCCCTTCCCTTCCCTTCCCATGTAGTGATATTTTCTGTTGGAAAAGGAAGAAATAAACCTTAGAAAAGAGAACATTAAAAATGCTGAAAAATGAGAAAAGGGGATTTTTTGTTTGTTTGTTTTATGTTAATCTGGTACATTTTAAATTTTTGTGACAATTACAATTTAAGTATCTTATTAATACCTATTTCCATGCTCTAAACAGCTCGTTTTTCTGTTGTTATTGTGTTCAGTGTTCATCTGTCCTCTCTTGTCTGAGTACTTGAGCGCTGACATTTGCACAGTGTCCTAGGTTTGTTTGATAAAAAGCTCCAACAAGCCCTTTTTCCCCACTTGCAATACATTTGTCATAAAGGACAGGACAAAAACCAGTGTGCACAGTTTGGAACTGGATGAGGGCTGTGTGATTGTTCCTTCCCCAAAAGAAAGGGTGTCCCTTTGTTACAGATATACATGCAGGATCATCGTAACACCACTTTTTCCATCTGTCATCCTCTATTCCAGCAGCTGTGGGGGGTGGGACAGAGCCGTGATTTTTCCCTCCATCCCATAGAGCTGCTGGTGAGGTGCTGTCTGGACCTGAAGCTAGGCAGCAGGCATTTTGGCTGCCTCCATCCTTGGTTTTAAATATCTCCCGAGATCTTACTTGCATGAGATACCAGTGCAGAGCTGCTGAGCCTGGAAACAGGACATGAGAAAATCACCCAGCCCTCTTGCAGGCAAGTTGTACAAGCAGAGACCTGGCATGAGCTCTGTCAGAGGAAGTGAGGAGCTGGGGGCAGAGGGACTAAGCAGGTTCCTGATTTATGACGTGCCGCAGGAATTGCTGACAGAGCTGTAGGGATTACTTGGGGTACTGCTGATTCCTTCTTGTTATCACTGTCAAGGCTGAAGAAGTTTTGGGGAGCTACATATGTTTCTGGAATATGAATCCTGAATGCTCAGAAAGTCAAAGGGGAATGAGACTGCTGTGGATATTGCATTTGACATAAATGCCACAAAATAGCTTAGAGGAATGTGCTGTAGCAATTGAGTCCAAAACCTGCTCACTGATGAGTGCAAAAAAGTTGGATCTTGCAATTCTGCCTCCTCCCTTGACTTATTTATTTTTGGGCAGGGTGGTGGTGCATGTGCTATGAGATGGAAATAAATAACAACAGCTGCTTAAACCAACTGTCTTATGGCATAGATTTAGGATTTAGGAACTTTTGAGAGACAAGCTTTGATGAAAAAATATTACCTATGGCACAATCCTGATTTTTAATTTATATTTTGCTTTTAAATCTTCCTTCTTTTACAAAAAGTAACTTCTACTCCCATCAAAATATCCAATATATGCATTTTGGCATATATTAATATTGGTATATGTTACAATTCCTTTATTTGAGCATGCATAATATTAAATGAATATTAAATGAGGGAAAATAATTATTTTTTAATGGATGCCATTTTCCGTCTGTTTTCCTTGGATAATTCAGTGTATCCCATTAAAACATAATCTGTGAATAAACTTTTCTCTCCAATAATCACATGGTCTTCTACTCAATATTGCTGCAAAGATCTTGTCTGCCCATATGACAAATACTGTTGAACTCTTTTCTATAGCTATTTTGAAAGGCACAAAATGTCTATCCAAGCCTCATATTCTCCCTGACTATAGCAGCTGGTTAAGTGGGATCTCTGTTCTTATGTTAAAGTCAGTGGAAATTCAAACTTAAAATATCTGGCAGTCAACCTGTAATGTAGAGCTGCAAACTTAATGAAAAATACAAATTTTCTTAGTTTTGGAAACACCAAAATCACCCCCAAATTATCAAAGGCTGCCCATGATTTACAGCAAAGATATATTTACATTTTCTTAAAAGCATGACAGATTAAAGGACGCTTTTTTTTTTTTTCTTATATATGAATTCTGCAATATATTCTCAAATACAAGAACTGTATTCCTTTTTGTCAGTGTGTTCAGTTACTGCTAACACGTAAAGCAAAAGTTTTTTTCTGCATTAGTAGCCATGAAAGTTTTCAATGTTTTCTATCCATAAATTCTTATGACCTTAATGTCTATGAAGTGGATTACTGAAAGGTACATCTGTATAAAATAACAAGAAATAAAATTGAGGCAATATCAATGAGACCGTCAGAAATCAGGAACAGCTTGAATTCATAAACCTCTTTGTATTGTTCAGCTACTCACTTAATAATTGTAAGAATACCTGTATCCTGATCAGAAGATCCCATTTTTAATTTATTTTGGCTTTTCCAATAACATATAGATGTTGCCTAGAGCCAGACAAAAATAATCTGGAACAACGCAAATAACTGAGCTAAATTGCTAAATTTTTGTTCAATTAATATTAGATATGTATTTCATTTAGATTAAGGATTTGACATTGCAATTCTCATTAGCCACTGCTGAAAAAGTTTTTTGCATCTTTTACTTTATTCTGTACTTATAATTCAATGCATGTATTTATATGGAGTCATTGGGTTAATCACATGAGTTGATTTGAATCTGTTCCTGATCTTTGTCTATTGTAAAATAATCAAAATTGCAATCTCCTGCAGTCTGTAGTATTGTAGGTAATAGGCACTTTGGTCTGTCAGATTTTTGCTACCTATTCTGTCCCAGCATTTTTGGGCAGTTCATCACAGGCTGGGAAGCTCTCATCAGTCACAGGGAGCTGAAGACTTCAGCTAGTGAGATTATTAGTCAGCATGGGACAGGTTCTAAAAATTACAAACTATTTATCGTACAAGCAGGCTTCAAAGCAGGCAGAGAAGGACCTGGGAGTGATGGTGGATAGTCGGCTGAATATGAGCCAGCAGTGTGCTCAGGTGGCCAAGAAGGCCAACGGCATCCTGGCTTGTATCAGGAACAGTGTGACCAGCAGGGCTAGGGAGGTGATTGTCCCCCTGTACTCAGCTCTGGTGAGGCCGCACCTCGAGTACTGTGTTCAGTTTTGGGCCCCTCGCTACAAGAAGGACATCGAGGTGCTTGAGCGGGTGCAGAGAAGGGCGACGAAGCTGGTGAGGGGCCTGGAGAACAAGTCCTACGAGGAGCGGCTGAGGGAGCTGGGCTTGTTCAGCCTGGAGAAGAGGAGGCTCAGGGGCGACCTTATCGCTCTCTATAGGTACCTCAAGGGAGGCTGTAGCGAGGTGGGGGTTGGTTTGTTCTCCCACGTGCCTGGTGACAGGACGAGGGGGAATGGGCTTAAGTTGAGCCAGGGGAGTTTTAGGTTAGATGTTAGGAAGAACTTCTTCACTGAAAGGGTTGTGAGGCACTGGAACAGGCTGCCCAGGGAAGTGGTGGAGTCACCATCCCTGGAAGTCTTTAAAAGACGTTTAGATGTAGAGCTTAGGGATATGGTTTAGTGGGGACTGTTAGTGTTAGGTCAGAGGTTGGACTCGATGATCTTGAGGTCTCTTCCAACCTAGAAATTCTGTGATTCTGTGAAAATCAGTATATATATATATAGTGCTGGAGCTTGGTTCTGTTTTGCTGTCGTGCTTCCACAAGTGACACGTAGTAGTGCTCACATATAGCTTAAATCTTCATTTTATGCACTTATATTACCTCAGAATTGATGACTGTAGAGGTCGTAATCCGGAGTGCCTGTGGATATCTCAGGCACTGTAGCATTTTGTCATGCACTGTTTATTATTCAACTACTCAGGCAATGTCAGAAAAATCATAATAAAACTAGGAAGACACATCACATTTGACCCTTGCTGAATAATTTAATAAAGCTAGCTTGGTACACAAATATGAAAGAGCAATTGCTGATAAGAGCAGAACTATTGCTTCCTTGTCTGAGAATTGGAAACAGTTCAGAAGCTTTATTAACTATTCGGTGTCTTCATCTTCAGTGAAGTTTGTCCCTTAGGCCATAACCAAATGCTAAGCTACTTGTCTTGTCTCTTCTCCTCCTCTCAGCACTTGTGCTGGTATCTTTCCTTGTGCTGTATACGATTATGTTCTCAGTTTTGCTTATGTCTCTGTGCAATTATCCATGCTTTTTTCTTATGGATGCAATTTCATTTTCACAAATATTTTTCTCCCCACAGATATATATTTGCTTATAATGATCTCAAGTGGATATACCTATAAAATTTTAGCTTTTTAAGAATGATTGTTACATGTACTCTGCTCTGAAATGGACAAAATTTATTTTCCCTCGCTTGAATGTCCCCACAGTGAATACTGGAATAATTACAAAGTTTACAACTCTCCAGAGGCTTTGCTCTTTTAGCCCCCTGCATCCACTGTGACAAAGGGCCTATGGGGGCTTCAGGGGCAGTGAGGTGAGCTGCTGGTATTCACGCCCTGCCCCTCATGAGGTGCAGAAACTCGCGGGGCCCTTGGCCCTCTGTCAGGTCTGCTACCACCGTTTGACCAACCCGGTTCTTCTGGAGATGGTTGTCTCCGATTGAAGACTCCTTGTGCTGTCACATTCCCTACTTCCATCAGTGTCCTGGCACCCCAATGACTCTGCCCACGGTCTCCCAGGGTACAGACATGGGCTGGGGCCACCTCCTGCCCCACGGCCACTTCCCCAGCACCTCTCTGGCAGACTTGAGCCTTTCTGCTCCGCTGGTGGCTGCCACTGGGATCTTTTTTCTCAGCACAATGTCAGTTTAACAAGCTTCTCTCTCACCCACTCTTTCCAAAATTAGTGGCTGCCCTGGTGCCTCATTGAGACCTACATGCCCACAGATGACAGGGAAACAGTGCTGCCATGATGTCCCCCTGGCAGGCTGTGGGGCAGAGCATTTCTGGCCACAAGCACCTTCCCTTCATTGTGAATTCCTATGGGCTGCATGCCATATGCAACCTGAAAATTTAATCTGGTGTTTGGGGGAAGAATGGATCCTTGGAGAGCATCAGAGGCTCCCAGAGCACCAATATGAAGTGCAGTGCTTCAGAAGTGGTACCTGTTTCACCTGGGAGTAAAACCTGAGGTAAATTTTTAAGCAGTCAGAGTTGCCTGAGTTGAAAATGGGATGATGAAGACGTGTTACAGAAGTAAGATGAAGTTCAGCTTTCCTTTTATACCTCAGAGGGATTTTCAAGCACAGAGTAGTGTAAGCTACTGGCATGAGTCTATGTGCTGCGTGCGGCATACAGCTGTGTGACTGCCCTCACAGAGGCTGGGTCCCAGGCTGTGAAGAGTTTTTGGGAGGGCATGGTGGGCCCCGGGGATGGCACAAGGTGAGATGCTGGGGACCTGCTGTGCAGCACCCATCCTGTGGGGACATGGTGCCTGCCAGCTCCAGAGGGAGTCAGCTCCAGGCAGAGCTGGCAGCTCCAGGCTGGCTGTTGGGGGTGTCACTTGCTGGGGCCATGGAAGCTCAGGAGTGGGAGCAGGGAGGGGACAGCATTCAGCTGTGGGGGCTGGCATGACCCGGTGCTGCAGCATGTGAGGGCAGAGCAGCCAACATCTTGTCTCATCCAGAAGCCTGGCTTTCCCCGTGGGCAGGCAGGGGAGGCAGCAAGAGTGGCACTGGGAAGCCTCTGAGAAACCTGCAGGGTGTTTTCTCCTGAAGGTGAAGCCCTACTAGAGCTTCACGCCTGTGGACTGCTGTCCTGGGGAAGGTGCATGGTGGCCAGGGACAGGAGGCAGGGCTGTGCCCCTTACTACTGCAAAATGTGTCTTTTCCTTAGGTATGTGGCATCAGCAAGGAGCAGCTGAGTGCAGCAACCGGGGCAGAGCCTGTCTGTCTTCTGGGGTTGGTTGGGAACAGCATATGCCATTTCTGCACTCAGCTTCTGTCACATGGGGCACTGTGTAAAACTAAATCCTCCTGCCTTTGTAGGTGCCACCGTGGGACGTATCAGAGCCACATCAGTGTTGTGGCAATCCCAAAAGATCTGTGTGTGAGCAGTGATGTGGCACTGTCAGGGCTGGTGTTGGTGGTGAGAAGGGCCTGGGGATTTATTTAATAAGTGTGCTTTGAATCCAAAATAGACTGCTCCTGTGAGCCTTAGCTTTAGGCTGGCTTTGCTTTCAGAGCATTTTGTCAGATCATGTCTCAATCTGGACTGAGTGCTGGGGCTGAGACCTTGACAAAGTCTCAGGCATGAGGACTCCATTGTTCGGGCAGGCCCTCCGAGCTGTCACCCTGGGCTGGGTGGCTGTCCCCAGGGCTGGCGAGGCTCACCTCACTGGGAGCCGAGCAGGGTGAAAACAGCTGGTGGGCCTCTGTAAAAATAGTTGGCTTGGGTGAAATTACCCTGTAGATCTAGGCAAATCATAACCGAGCTTTAGACACTCTTCGAACATGCAGCAGGAATTTCTGCCTGCCTCCTTTTGCCATCATCATCAGTAAAGGGCTGTGTTAATGCCTTATGTTTAAAGCACCCAGGAGGAAGCTGTGTCTCCCTGTCTGTCCATTCCCATTCCCCCTCGAAGGTTATTCTGGTATTATGTTTTAAAACTTTAAATGGAAACTAAAGCTGTACTAGTGTGGATAGTATCACAAACTCTGTTGCCAAAAAGAGACTCCATGTATATAATTTTTTTAATCCCTAAACTTGAAAAAAAAAACAACCAAAACCCTCCTAAAATGAATATGCACAGTAGATAAGGAGCTCCATCTTATGTCCATGTGCACTCTGGCACTTTCCTTTGATTTTAGTGGAAATTTTAGGTGCGTGAGGACTAGTGATAGGAAAGATGAGCGAGTCAGGCAATTTTGATCTGTGAAACTACAGTTCTGTTGCCTCTATTCTGATTCTGCTCAAGTTCATCAGGAAAGATTAACTTTGGCAGCTTATTCAGTGACTAAATCTTGATATTTTTGTAGCTTAATTCATAACATAACTGTAAGCTATTGCCCTGTGTTTATATTTCCCATCCATTTCTCACATTTCCAAAGCATAGTGATATGTGATCCTGGCAATTTAGCTACCATAATTGGCATTTTTCTAGGGCCAAAAGGAAACAAATTCCTTATCCTCCATCCTTCTTTAATTTCTGAAAAACAACAAGTAACATGGTTAATCCTCTTTTTGATCTTTTTTCCCCCCTTTGAGTTTTTCTTATGGTCTTTTCCTTTTAATCTTTTACTTTCTTTTTAATCTTCACTCATTGTCCCCCCACATTTGAAGAATTTTGTGTACTTACATCTCTAAAAAGAATTGGACCACTTTATGGAAATAACTCTTTAGGATCTTGTTCAAAGCGCCATTATGTACTTTTAGCTGTTAGGGGGAGGGTGAAAAGAAAGGAGAGAAAAAGCAACTCTAAAGCAGTGTTTGTTTGTGTAGCCTAACAGAACATCAATTTGTTCAACTAAACACAAATACAGTACACAGATCACCCTAAGTTACAATGAAACAAGATTGTATTAGAGGAGCAGAACAGTGAATGAACATTTCCCTGTAATTGGGGTTGGATACAGGTGTGTTTGGGCAAGAGCACTTCAAGAAGAGCAAACCAGGGCAGCACAGCTGAATTCTATCAGCCTTTTGCAAACTGCTCTCATCTGCCAGCTCTTCTGAAGCAGCAAGGAATATGTTATGCTGTGGTGCATAACGCTTCCTAAGGCTGATGGGAGGGCTGTTGAGGCCCTAATGCCTGGAGGCTATATCTAACCCCATGAGCTTGGAGGTAGAAGAGTTTGTCTGCTCTGGTATGTGTATTCCTTGGTTTGTAATGGTCTTGTATGTGTGTATGCAGGGCCTTTAAACCTTGCCTAAAGTGGGCAATGTTAAGGTTGCAAGTCTTCCTTTGCATGTCATAATTTCTTATGTTATGTGGAGGATTACACCATGAGTAGTTATGTGGAAACTGGTAAAATGTAGTATTGATTATCATGGGCTTGCTATGAGCTAAAGTAGTTCTGCTTGCGGGGAAGACCTGAATATCCTGCAGTGTGTATGAAAAGAAAAGTATAGAGCTGACTTTATTGTACCTGGATTATGAGTTAGAGAGCTACCTCTGGGGTGAAGCCTACATATTGAGTTTTGTGATCTAGTGTTAGCACGGTAATCTTGATTGCAGGCTCAGGCTGGTATGGATCTGACCTTCTAAAACATGAGAAGAGAAAGTACAAATTTCTGTGCAGCTGTGTTAAGAAGCACAGGCAACTGTTGAGATATGTGGAACAGTCAGTTCACTGAATAGGGTAATATGAATTAAAATGCTTCAAGAAACAAGCACTGTGCACCTCAAGAAGTAGGGTGCTGCAGCTCTGAAGAAACGCAGTGAAGTGTAGGCATAGCACTACTCGCTCATGGTAAACCCCAAAATATCACTTCAAGTCCACAGGTGTGATTCTTGTCACTTGTTTTTCTACTCAGTTGCAGCATCCTGTTGTCTGTCTGTCCTCCCCCCTTATTTGTTTATCTATTATTGCTCGTACTAGAAAGCCCAATAAACTTGGCAAACAGAGGTTGTGGGTTTTTCAAGCAGGCAAGAAATTTACAGGGATTAGCTTGTGTCCAATTTAATTTATGTAGAATCTCATGCTCCTTTTACTGAAGCGAATTCTTTAAAAAACAAACAAACAATGAGAGTTTACAGAGTTCTGGAAAAGTTGCAAAACCTAAATGAAAATCCTTTTCCAGTTACATGAATATAAATTGGGCATAGTTCCCCTGAAGATCTTATACTAGTTTAATAAATGTATTTTATTTGTAGTTAAACTGACCATAATGCTTTTCTCTTCTGTCTTCAAAACACGATTAGGTCCTCTAAATCTGTTCTCCTTCACAAATGAGAATAGGTGAATAAGATCTCTCCCGATAACTTGGCTCTAACCAAGAGCAGGATTTGGCATTGCTCTTTATAAGGATTTTTTTTTCTTTTTTTCTTTTTTTTTTTTTTTTTTTCTTCTTTTAGGCTGATTTTAAAACAAATAGTTAAAACATGGAGCTGAACATTTCTTCTAGAAGTGGAATATTCTAAATGTACTTATACCATAGTCTGCTACTCATATAAAATTACAGACTTCACTTTCATCTTTCTTTTTACAAGAACCCCTTAATGACAAATGCAGGCTGTTTAGTGATACCGATATACTGCAATCTTAGCATGTGAATTAGTCATCATACAATCAGTTCAGGGGGTCAGGCCTAAAGAAACAGTTCAGAGTTGGCAAACTGCTAGTCGGGTGATGTGCTCTCCACTTCAAAGTCATGGTGCTTACTCCCCAGAATTCAGATCACAGAAAGAAACAGCTGGCATTGTCGTTTGTGGCAGTAAGGACTTTTTTTTTGTAGCAAGATAAGGTTTCACTACTTTGTAAAACAACAATTTACTTTAGAGTGACCTAGCCTGTAAAACACAATAGGAAGCAGGAATCTGCAGAGCACTGCTCTGCTGTTATCATGCAAGGAGACATGACCTGTGACAAACCACGCTGAAGAAGACTTAACCCCCTTACTCCTTGCCTGAAAATATTCAGTGTAGTCCACTTGTCAGCGATAGTCAAGGTTTTCATTTTCCAGAACAACTTTACAGGCTGATCTTTCCTGTTTGGGTATTATTCTCTTACATTTTTCCAGCATGGTCCATATCTGTGGCAACATATAGTTACAGACTACCAGCCCTAATGCTTACACAGACATTATTCAGCTTCCTGCTTGAGCTCTGAGGCTGTCATATTTCAGCTGAGAGTTAAAATTTCATGTTTAATTTACTGATGGCAGCTGGCTGAGAACAACATATCAGTACTTAGATTGAAAACCCTTTCTTATCCTGAATGCTGGTGTTCACGCAACAAGCGATGTGTTTGCATGGGCTTTCCGTAGGGACTGCGTGGAAAGGTGTCAGATTCTGGGCCATCTTCTTGCACAGCCTGCCAACTGTGATGCCGAGAGATTGCACCTGAGAAGGGCAGTTAGAGATGCTTGTCTGCAGATGTGTGTGACTTGTTTATGTGCGTCAAATCAGAGACAGGCTTAAGCACCTTTCTCCACATACTGAGGGTGTGTTTTGTTTGTGGGTTACGTTTTGTTTTATTTTTTCCGCCAGACCTCTATGATGTTCAACTGGAGCTTTTTAAGTGTTTTCACTCAGTGACCTGAACAGATCTGTTCACCAAATATGGTGAGGGGGAAAGGAGGAAAAAAAAAAAAATCACACGTTTAAAACTGCCTGGCAGATGTACGTCTCAAGGATTTGTTATTGTTCCATTATTGTTATTATTAATAGACTTCACTTCACAGGCAAGGCAGGCTTATCAGCCAAATGCCTCATTATCAAATGACTGAGACCCAATAAGTGCTTAACAGCATTCCTTACCAAAAGAGGAAATGATTACAGGCCAGATCCAAGTCCTGTTAAAGCGAGTGGATAGATTCCCACTTCAATGAAGTATTGCTTGGGGCCCCTCGGCGCTCGTTCTCCTCCGTGTTTTCTTACATGCTTTTTAATTCACCAACATGAACCAAACAGCTCTAGCCGCTCTCATCTCACAATGTGTTCTGCAACTTTTGGAAAGGAACCTGGACACAAGGAAAAATGCTACAGAACAAAAAGAGCCACAATACAAACCATATGACAATGCCTATTTCTTCATCCTCTTTGTCATGTTGTTTTACTCTTTCCTGGCATTAACTGTCTTTTTTGGTTATGTACGCTCGAAGAAAGCAATTTCAAAGAAAGATCCTTACCAGGAGTTCATCGAGGATAGGAATCGAAATAAGAAGTGGAACATGACCCGGCCAGTGGTGGTGAAATTTGACTTTGAAGAAGAAAGTATTCTTTGAACTGCTTAAACCAAAATACTCTGCAAATGCACTGGACTGTCTCTCCTGCCTACATTTCAAGTGAAGATCTACACATTTATCTTGTTCGTCTGTGCCCCTTACAATAAGTGAAAGCATTGCTTAAAATAGGTAATGGCAAAAGGGTTTTTTTTTTGTTTGTTTGTTTGTTTGTTTGTTTTTTTTTTTTCTTTTAATTCATTTGATGCTGAAATGTAGTTTTGCTCAATATTAGAAAACTCTTTTTAATTTTAAAGCAGCGGTGAAAAGTGGCCATTTTTAGCTCTTGCTTCCAGCTGTGTGGAACAAAAATGGGAATCCGTCGTACATCAAGACTCCAAATTTACTCAAGACAGAGGACTAGTTTGTGTATGCACGTACCTACACAAGGGGAATGCTGTCACTGCTGAGTTACTCAGACCTGGAAATTGGTGGGTAGTGTCCCTGGAAAGTGCAGCCCTGGAACTGCAGAACGCTTTTTACCATGCCTAGACCAGCAAATACTATTTAACATGTAAATATAGTAAAGCTTCTCTTGCATTCCCTCCCCTCAAAAATTAATTTCACATGCTGTGGCAAAAGATTCAAAAAACCATCTGCAAAATGTAATTAAAATGCATCTTGTGGAAAAACAGGTTATGTATTCAGTGAGTTTGGAGTTCTTGCCTTTTCCATCTCTCAGATGTGTTTATTCTTTGCCAGCTTCTCATTTGAAATGTATGTTTCAGTCCTAGTGAATGGTAACTACAACGGATCACAAACCTAACAGAGAAACTGCCTCTATCTGCAATAAATGTCTAACTGGTAAAATGTTGCACAGGCTTCATTCAGACTTGTGCTGAATACGTGAGATTTGCTATCTGATTTATTGATTTTTCTATTTAATAAATGTTACAGAAGTATGACATAGAACACATAGCCCTGCTTAGCGTAAAAAGAACAGCGCTTATTGCTTTGTGGTACCATGCATGTGATATTGCACTGCTTAGTGAACATGCTGTCTTCTAAGACTTTCATTTGTTTGTATTCTTATCTAGGGTCTCTCAATTTATGGTCTTTACTTGTTATACAACCTCTTAGGTATACTACATATATCTGCATTACAGATGCAGTTGATCCTCAGAGGGCTCTCCGAGCGTAGTATGTACTTTCAGGTGAAAGTTAGGCTCTGATTTTTCTTAACATGCATATGAAAATAAAAACAGCAAATTTTTATGAATATATTAGTTTTTCTTTTTCTGCTAGTGGAATTGCAATGCCAAGAATTTGATTTAAAGTGTGTTCATGGTTACTTGCTGACTATTTTAGGGATGTGTGGATATTTTTTTTTTTTTTTTTAATTCTTTCAATATTTAGAAAAAGTTCTTGTATGTATTCAGCCTGGGCTGAGCAATCAGATGTTGTTCCTGTTTCCTCGTGGGATATGTTAAGCGTTTCTGGTGTGTGTGTGTGCGCGCATGAGCAGGGAGGTTGATGTTATACATAACCCTCTTCACATGAATCTAAAATTTGCTTCCCACTTACCAGCATGCATGTTTGTAGAAATAGCCACGTTGGCTCAGGCTGTAGTGCTCTGTCTCCGACAGCTGTGCCAGAGGAAGATAATAAGAATAAGGTGATACTTTCTCAGTTGTACTTGCCCAGCCTCCAAGGATTTGTTGCTCGGGGGCCATCTGAGCCAGAGGCCACTCCTTTTGTCTAACTGCGAGGGTGGGATACGTGCAGAATACTGATGTGGAAGTGTATGAACATAAGCATTTTAACAGGCCAAAAAAATGTTCACAGATGTATTTTTGCTGGTTTCATCCAGCTCTAATTTAGACGGTTTTGACTACAGAAACAAGACCAGGGTTGCAGACGAAACACTGATTTGTGTAAGCACTACGTTATACGTGCCCTGGCTCCTTCATCTAGATAGTTTGGAGAGAAAAAATGAAAGTTCAAGTCATGTGTTCAATTGTGCTCACGGCTTTGGACTGTATTAAACAAAAATTGCTCTTAGCTGGGTGTCTTACGGTGGATTGGAGCAAGTGGGAAGACTTGCTCTTTTGGACACAGAGTTCTGGATGGCTGTTCTCTGAATGTGCACGTAAACACTGATTTCTTCTCCCGATGGAAAAGCCTTTCCACTCTTATATTGTAGTCAGTGTTGGTTTTTTTTTTTTTTTTTTTTTTGGTTCTTTGCTGTGTATGCTATGTCACCTTAAAAATTAAAGATCAACTTTTCTGAAACTTCTCTCAAACTGATGTCCTTTACTTCTGTAAGCTGTTTCTGCTTTTGTCTTACTGGGCAATTATCAGATCAGCCTAAGCCCCTTGAACATTCTTTAGCAATGTGCTGCCATTGTCTGGTGTTTAGGCTTTTTGGAAACATTCACAACTCATTTAACAACAAGACCACAAGCTCTTCAAACAATTTTGAACAGTGTGCGCCTGTGTGTGTGTGCATGTGTGTGTATGCCAACAAGAGGAGGCTTTTTCCCTTCCTATCTCCATGCAGCAGTAAAAATGTCTCTTTGTAAATGTCAGCCACAGGGTGTACGTTATTGGTGACATTATTGGACTCCCTTCTACTGCATGTCAAAGCCTGCTTGTCCCTGCCCAGGAGATCTTACTTACTAGTGAGAAATCAGAGGGGGCATTTGACTACTGCAGCCCCTGGGCATGACCTCAGCCATTTCGGTGTTTCTGTGACTTCAGAGCACATAGGTTGGTCTGCACCTCCTGCCTTCAGAGATGGTAAGCCAGGTAGAGATAGTTCTAGGTTTGGAGGTGTGGTCCAAGCCATATGTATATCCTTAGGAGTTGAATCCCCCCTTGAAAGAACAAGGAAGACCTCTAATGGACACATTGGTGTCTAGAGAGAACAAGGGGGAAAAGACACATCTTTTTCTCTCGACAGAAGGAAATGTGGCATAGAACTGTAGTTTTTGCTCTCTGATGTGATGCGTTGCCTGCCTATGCTGGGAACAGGAGGCGATGAGGGCAGAGTGTGTAGGGCTAAATGGCACATGCGCTGTGATGTGAGGCTGCAGAGGCAATTGACACATTGCTTGGAATGTGAGAAGAAAGGAGAGACACCTCATTTTCTGTCTTCTGTGCATGAAACTGATATTTGTGTGGTGCTTCCAGAGCACGCAGAAGCCTGGGATCTGTAACCTCGTCAGTCTCCTTTATAGTTGCTTATGGCTTTCTGTATGTGGGGTGTGGATCATTAATAGGAGAGCCAGGAAAACCCCATCCATGGTGTGCTGTAGGCTGCGGAGTGTGACTTACACCTCCGGGGTGGCCAGCCCACTCCAGACTAAGGAGCACTGGCAGTGCAAGGCGCTGTAACAGGCTTAGCCCAGGCAAGGAACTGCAGGAACAGTGTTTCCATCTGCAGGACTCCCTTCTGTATGTTAAGTGCCTTTAACTTTAGAAAGTTTAGAATCATAAAGAGAAGGGATTCATTAATTGTCTGTTTTGTGTTGTTTTTTCCTATCTCTGCTTACTGCTATTCTGAATTAATATTATTAATCTCTTGATGTGACTACAACACAGAGCTGCTTTACTCCTTACTGGTAAAAAAAAAAAAAAAAACAGGCTAAGACAAAGTAGATCAGATTGTTTTGACTCGCCTGCCTTTTGCTGTTTACTGTGTTACTCTGTAACGTGCTGCAGCTGATTTTATGTGTTTTTTGTTTGTTTTTTTTTTTTTTTTTTTTGGATGGGGTGTCCACTTTGAGCTCAGTTTAAAGATTTTGAGGTACTCTATTAATGGCTTTACTAAAACACAGATGTGTTGTATTTTTCACTTAGCCTTGTGAATTACTGTTTTATCACTCAGACTGGTCTGTAATAAGGAGACCTGAGCAAACCCGTGCTGATGTATATTAGGTTATCTAGTTCTATATGCATAGGTGCGTGTACATTCTAGCACGTTAGAACTGTTCTTCCTTGAATACTAGAGGTATGACAGACAAGCAGGACAAGCTAAAATGGTAGTTATTTTGGACTGCCACTCATGGTAATGTAAATCTGGATTAAGCTGTTCTGGCTGTTTTGTTTTGATGTTTCCAGGTAAGTGATCTATGTCTTGAATGAAACGTTACATTATGGGTCCGTTTTGATTACACACAGCTCTGATTTCTCAGTGAAACTTCCTGTTTCCATGGGAAGTGTAAAAATAAATGCTGTATATGAGCAAGTTTTCCTGGAGCCCGCAGGCAGCTGTAGACACTAAGAGCGTTATTTTGCTGTAGTTATCCATGCATGGAAAACTTAATGGCAGCAACTGCTGTTGCATTCCAGAAAAATGAAGTGTGCCTGAATTAAAGCAGGCTTGATGCTCTACGTGTCCCTTACCTTCTCTTCTAACTTGCATGTCAGATGCTGCAAACTTTTGTCTCTTTGTCTGTCACATGCTTGCAAGTATTCAAGGAGCCTGACATTTTGAAAGGAAGTTTTTTTTTCTCATCAGATGAGCATCTAAAATAACTTTATGGAGCTGTTCGAGTATCCCCTGGCCTGGATTCAGAGGAGCACACCAGTGTGTACTGAAGTCTTCAGTCAGCCATGTGCATGAGCGCAGAGGGATGTGGAAAGCACATGCTTGAAATTAAACATATGCTGCAATGTTTTCTCGAGTAAGCATGCTTCCCGAACTTGGAGCCTCGCTAAGTGCAGCAGTATGTAGCACAAACTTAAAGTAAGCAGCTGAAATAGGTTTTTTTTTTTTTTTTTTTTTTTTTTTTGTTTCCTTTTCCTTTTGGTGTGGGATGTGTAATAGCAAATCCTTTGCTGTGTAAGTAAGCTTAGTGAATTAACAGAGCTCATGCTACTGGGAATAAGTGAATCCTGTGGGCTTGTTTCTAATGAAATGAATGTGAACCCTCCCAAGTCTTTTCCCCCCCATAACAGAATGGTGCACTTAGAGGAAGCCTTCCAGCTCTTCTAGTTACTCTGAACAAATTGGAAGCCGCAGTAAGAAGTGATTGGCAGCTGTGTGTAGTGTGACTGTACACTGCCTTCAACTGGTGGTTTTTCTTTCTTAAAGTCCTAGCAACAGAGCCTTCTTTTCAGCCTGGGAATGCTGTGTGACCCAGCACATGAAATTGCATTAAATATAGATGACCTTTGGCAGTGACCCTTCCCCTCCATCGATTTGCTTTCATCCCCCAAGCAGAAGGAGAACTGAAGTGGTCATAAAATTAACACAAAGATAAAGGATTCTGACAAGTGAGGTTACATACCTAGATATCCTTGCATATATCAGAAGATACTCAGTGAATGTTCAACCATACAAAAGAAAATTGTAATTTCTCTGGCTAGTTTTGAAACCTGTGGTCAGGCCCAGTGTGCTTGTGCTGGAGTAGCTGTCCTTTTCTGTCCTTAGCAAAGCCCTCCTTAGCAAGTGGCAACAGATGCATGCAAACGACGTTGTTTCCACTGCCTGTGCCCTGGTGAGGACTGATGTTGGCTGCAGTTTTGTTGGCACAACTCTCCAAAGCTTAGAGTGATCGCTTTGCCCTTTGCCTGAGTCCCCAAGGTGTCCCAATGTGATAATACTCATACCATGGGGAGTCAGACCACAAAGGAGACACAGATTTAAGAGTATGACTACTTGTAGCTATTACAATAGGATCAAGTACGGATTTGGAAAAATCCAAATTTGGGATTTGAAAAGGGTGTGATGATAGGGGTAACAGTGTATTGAAACAGAACCCAGTTCCATAATTTGCTGAGCGCTGTCCCTGGTTTAGCAAAGCTTGTGTGTGGTGTGGTACTTGGTGATCTTGACAGACCAATAATTCTCACACTGTATGTTTTGGGATGGGGAGGTGTTTCTTTTGACATAAAGCTGAAGCTGTAGCTTCCTTCCCCCTGTCTTTAAGCAAAGCAGAATCGGTTTGGTTTCCAGCAGAGCATTTTTATTAATTAAGCCTATGAAATATGTTAATGTGCAGAATCATTATGTAATCACATAAATGACTTTGTCTTGCAGTACCACGTGACCTGGTTTAAATACATGGTCAGAAGTATTGGTGAAACTTCTTCTGTCTTTTTTTTCCTCCCTCTCCCTGGCACTTGCTGATTGATCCAATGGGCTGTGTTTTGAGGGAATGAGTTAATTGCAGTGGAGTGGTATGGTCAGAGCCTCTTCTGAGTTCTCGGGTTTACTTATTGGTGTTAATCCTGATGGGTTTGGGGGAGAGGGAGCATAATCTGCCCTCAGCAGTGAGTACTATTAGCCAGCCTGGCAGACTTGCTGGCTTCACAGGCGCTTTCTAGAAAATGGCAATTCTCTTTTTTTTTTTTTTTTTTGTTTTTGTGGTAGTTTAAATAAAACTGCCCTACTGAATAGTGATGTTTGGCTCCAGTCTTGGAATCACAAACAAAACAGAATTCCTGGTTTGCCTCTAATTGCCCTCTCAAGTCATCTCTTTTTTTTTTTTTTTTTTTTTTTTAAGAGACTTTCTGGCTTTCATCTGTATGCTTTGATCCCGCATCCTTGTGCGTGTACAGAGCTTTGGTTTCATTGCTAGAAGATCAGGATGCGGAGGATGTAAAATGACTTTTCTCTTGCTGGCTTCACATTTGATATCAGCTTGTGTGCACAACTCAGCTCAGAAGGACGCTGATTATTTCTGCCTGCTGTGGGGAGGCTGTTTGCAGCTGCCAGCTTCAGGCAGCAAGCAGCATTGACGGGTGTGAGGCTGGGCTGCAGCTCTCACCCCATGGACAAACCTTTTTCTCCCAGCATCCCTACTGGATAAGGACACACAACCTCCTAATTCCCATCTCTAGGTGGTGGCCTGGGCCTAACCTTCAATGCATTCCTTCTAGTATACAGGTACGGCATCTTCCATTAAACTTGTGTATTCACATGTTGATTGTTTTTGGTTTTGCACTTAAAAATGGTGCTTTAAAAATGATTTGCATCCTGCTTTGTGATATACTGTTAGCTGCCTAGTTTATATGTAGTTATTCTACATCTATGGGTTTAATTTAAAACAGACAAACAAAACAAGCAACTCGGCAGCAGAAGAATCTCAGGGCACCCAAGCGTTCCAGACTCTCATTCTTGAAAATATTTGCCATCAACTGAGCAAAATGAAATGTTCTTCATTTCAAAAGACCACGCCTTGTCAAGCACTGCTGTGTTGTTTGGAGTGTGGCCAGTGTTTTAAGCTTATAAGTGAAAGTTATGAAAATATCATCCCAGGTCTGAATTACAACAGTGTCTAATGCGGGGGAAAAAAAATTCTTTGTCAAGAGAATTCAGTAACTGGAATCTTATAGGGTGAAGAGGATTATTGCACATGTTTTGCTTGCAACTTGTGTGATGATACAATCAAACAGAGAGGGCACGAAAATCTCAACACCTCTGATGATATTCTCAGCGATTCTTAAAGGCTGTTTAAACACTGAACATCTTTTACTTCTGTGTTGTCCTGGCATGATTCATGGTTAAAATTCTGTAATTCTGACTGGAGAAGACCCTTGTCGTTCTGTGTGTGACACACCACGGGATTTCAGGTTTGTGCTTCCATAATTCTGCTGGTAAGTTATTTTTTTCTCAGACTTGAGTTGCTTCAGGTCCTCTCCTTTATTTGGACTACAGAGGTCTTAAAAAAAAAAAAAAAAAAAAAAAGTGGTTATTTGTGACAAAGCCAATAATAGTCCTGTTATGGTTTCCCTGTGCATTTGCCAGGATTCTGTGCAAGTTCATGGTCAAGATTTTTTCCTGGGCTTCCTCTACCTGCTACGCTCTGTAAAGCACAGGCTGGGATGAAAGCTTATTGTTCCAGTTGTCCCCTACCCTCTGACTGGTTGTTGCAACCTCATATTTTACAGGTGTTAGGATTTCTTTTTGGTTTTCCACTTTTATCCACTGGAGCTGGATTAGCAATTGCATTGGCTCAGGAAGCTGAGCTCATGAGCCTGCTGTCCCTGTGCCTTTGCCTGGGACCCGAGCACTTTGTGGATGTTTTACTGCCATGAGTATGCTTGTCCTTTGTGCACAGCAGCAGCAGCCATTTGGGTAGCTTGTACACTGTAAGTACACGTGAAAATCAACTCTGGATGTAAACTTCTGCCCTATGTAGTGGTTTTGCATCGGGCAGACAGGTGAGCCCTATTGTAACTGTACTGCAACAATCTTAACTCTCATTGCCACCGCTTTGCCATTTTGTGATTTTTTTTTTTTATTATTATTATTTTTTGTATTTTGAGTGCAATGATACCTTACTGGAGCCTTGTACACTTGAAAACAAACTTGCAGGATTAGTCACACTTTCTGGAAAAAATGGTTGTATTTGTGATGCTCCTGGTACTTTGGTGTCGTGCCCTGCACAAAACAGCAACACTGATCTAGGTGTTTTACAAAGGAATTGCGCTGTCCATACAAAATGTGGGGTTGGGACGTGCCTGTCTAAATTAGTTATTCTTGCTTTTAGGACTCTTATAAAGTACTTCCCCCCCCCCCCCCCCCCCCCCCCCCCCCCCCCCCCCCCTTAATGTTTCTTGCTTTTTAGTTGAACTTCCAACAGTTCTAATTGCATGGATCAGGTGAGCTCAGGAGTGGTCATCGTTGTCTGATTTGCTTATGTTGCATTTAGAGAGGCAGCATTTTGTATTGTTTTTATGAATTTTTCCGTACTTTTCAGTGGGAGGAGATGTAGAATTATATGCCAGGCAGTGTGGGAGCTTGAATCCTGAGCGTTCATCTCAGCTAACAGAGTGTGACCAGGGGAGGAATTTGATCCGTGATTTTTGTGTCTTTGCCAGATCTGACCATTACATTAGTATCGGTATTGACCCAAAATGACATCCTTTATAAGTGCCTACTATAGGAATTTTTCCAAAATCAATTCCTTAGAGGTGCATGTCTGTTATTATTTTAGAGAAGAAGGTCTCTTGCTTACTCAGATCTATGTGTGCTGTAAACCAGTTTCCTTTCCTGGGAGCTGATGTTCCTTTGTTGGTTTATGTGGACTGAGCATCTACCCCGTGTTCCATCTGTGTGCTTGTGAGGAGTTTCTTTCGCTTCCATTTAATTTAATTCAATTATTTTGTATAGGGTCAAATTCTGTAAACTGTGTCACCTTTGAGGAAAGAAAAATGAAAACATCAGGTAATGTTTTTGTGATTCACTCTTATTTTCACCAAATTTCCTGTAAAAGCAAATGTGATCCTTTATTCTTGTATCCAAATTATTTTCTGCCATTGCTAGAAGGTAACTGTTGCTGGTTTAATGAAAGAAAAAGACACCCACCCCTTCCTCCCCCCAACGATCCCTTTTCATTTTTTAACATAAATCTGAAAATCCTTTTTGAGTCAGTGAACAAGACACCTGTCAGCCAACTGTGTGCCGAGTTTCTATAACTTACAGAAAGACTGGTCATAAAGTGCTTAAAGCTCTGGGGACTTGGGTACCACCCAGTGCAGAACGGATTAATTTCACGGTGTTTTTCTGCATTTGCACAAATTAAAAATATGAGAGTCTGTGCTTTGTTTGTTTGAACTTCTTGAATTAAATTTCTTCAATTAGTTTTGTGCTCAGGTTTGGTAACTCAGCATTTTCCAGAGGTCTCCAAATTCCTACAAGTTTAATGCCAGTCTGATCTGCAGACCTCTTTCTCTGTTTTTGTCCCATTAGTACCTGATGCAAAAGGATTTGTTTCTGTAATCTGTTCATCACTAGTTTTCTCCACTTACATGTCACCCTTGCTCATATGTCTCAGACCCGATGTTCCTACATTACATATTGTAGGTGCCATGATAATCTCAGACCTTAATTTCACCACATCCCCATAGAGTTTTGATGCTTCATGTTGGAATCAGTGTTTGTAGAGATTGTACAATGGCTTCAGCAATCTTTTATGGTTGTCTTGTGGCAATCATGCTTTGATTAACAATGGGAGATTCTTGGTGATTTCATGTAATTTAATTAAACTCGGTTTAACTTTAGCCAAGATTGTCCACATCTTTTGGAAATTCACTTTTCTTCTTTCTAATGAGATCTGGTAAGACTTTTCTTTCCCTCCTTTTTGTTCTTGCAGAAAGATGCTATGAAAACAATACCTTTTAAACCTGTTGAAAAATGGAAAACCCACAAATGGAAAATTTTGGTTCAGAAAAAATAGCAACAACAATAGTTTGGTGACTCAGAACTTCTTGAGTCACATCTTCCTCTAGGGTTTAGATGTCCCTGGATGGGGTTAGGCTGCAAATCTGTAGCAAGCTTTGACAATTATAAAATGTCTCCTTGCAGTTTCCATGATTTTACATACAATCTAGCAGAAATTGTTCTGAGTTAAAGGATCTCCCTATTGCAGGAACTACACAGGAAATGACCCAACTGTCTTGCTGATGATTAAGCTGTAGCTTTGGTGTTCTCCTCACAACTTTGCCTCTAATACCTGTGCATGTGTGTTTTTGCTCTTCAGTCAAGTAGGATGAAGCTTTACCTGCTCTGTACTTAGGAGTCTAATCAGAGCCAGCCAGCACAGGTACCTTCTGTGGTTTCTGAAGTGAAATTGTGTATTTAAGTATTTAAACTCACTTTTAAATCATTTATTTTAAGACTGATGAATCAGTTTCTGGGGTCTCTGTCCTCTAATTTGTCCTTTTATCAAACTGATGAAAATGAATTCTATGCATGAAAAAAAAAGCAGTATGTAACATTTTGCTTCTATTTGCTCTTCTCGAATTGCTTCATAATAACATATTCCTTTCTGTGCTAAACTGAATCGCCATAGCGATTACTTAGGGTATGGAGGAGTATACTTACTTTTTTCTTTTCAGACATCTGGAATGCTGGTTTGTATCTGCTTAGTTCCCGAGGGCTGGTGAAGCATCCTTAATACAAGCTTGCTAAATATCTAGTACCTGTTGTCTCGTTGCATGCCTCTTCATTCTACTAAAGGATAATTTGGCAAATTGAAGTGTACCTCAAAATTATGACTAGTTTTGTTCAAATAAGACCCAGTCTGTTGTGGGATCAAGGCCAAAGCAGACAGTGTAAATTCTCTGTTTCCTGCTGACATAAATCACCTAAATAGATTAGCCCTGCCATGCTTGGGCCATGTAAAGGCAACTTGGAATGACCTACATTGCATAGACATCTTGAAGACTTCTGAAATTGGGAAATAACTATTTTGCTCTTCCTGCCTGTCCTCTTAAAAATTGCTGCAATTACACCGCTCTTTGAATTAATAGAGAATGAGAAGGTAAAAGTGCCATAGAACAACAGTCTATTTTTGGTGTCTACAAAACCCAATCTGCCTTTTCTGTGCTTGTCCCGTAAGGAAAGGCTGATCTACAACAGTGTTTTTCCAGAGATCGTGCCTGACTCGCAAATACAACTTTACCATTCTAGAACTAATTAGTTTTGGTTGAATAACTCATCAACATGAAGTAACAATAAGAATCACATTTCCAGGAACACTTTCCTTGTTACAGAAAATTGGAATCAACTGTGGAAGCGTGGTACTGAATCTAGTTACTTTTCACAGAGCATTCTTTTTAAGGATATAAGAAAAAAGGGCTTCCTGTTATGATATGAAGTGTTTAAATACAGCTGGTTGGGCAACTGGATTATAGATTACCTTTTAGCCGCCTTTGAAGATTTGAAGGATAGTTCAGGTAGCAGGGGAAGCTTTAAGAAACCTCTTCTCTGGTGCTTGTTAATCACAGGTTAGTTAAACGCTGGCTCTGGGTAGACCAGCACTGGGGATGGACTGCTGGAAATCCTTCCGGTTTCACACTTGCTGTGAGCCATGTAATCTGGTTAGTCCATTTATGTTACACAGACCTGCAGTTGGTTTCAGTTATGGAAGTTTTCTTTACACTGACAGGGCTTCGATCTTCAATTTACGGGCAAATTCTGTCACTGAAGAACCACATACAGTGCCCCTTTCCCTGCAAATCAGCCTGGGGTCTAGTTCTTTGTCATCTAAGCATCTAGCTAATTCCTACCACCTGCTGCTCTCTCTGTACAATGAAGAGATTTCAACCCTTCTTTTTTACCTGTTCTCCTTCTGCTCTCAGTGCTGGTGGATGCATGTCTCCTGCTCGATTGCACCTCCCTGAAGGCTGCTTGCCTTCGTCTCCTTCGCACATCTATTGCTGACCTGCTTCCCAGGAGTGTGCAATGATCTGCTTCTGTTCCAAGGTCTGAATTTGGGGGTGTTTGATCACTCCTGGGTGAACAATTTCTACATATTCTGCCTTTTCTCTCTCTCAAGAATCTACTGCACTTCTGTTTTGATTTCACACTCTGTCCATTTACAGTCAGACAAGACTTCAGCAAAATAAATTGATTCCCCTGATGCACGCTGTGGGACATGTTTCTTTTGAGTGGTGTCATGTTCTTTGTGACTTGTTTTTTCATTGCTCAGAGAAGAAGGGAGAAAGGTGAAGACCTTAGGCTTTTATATTTCTCAGTTGTCTCCTTACTTTTCATTTCAACTTTTACTTCTTGTCTTTCATCATTATACCACCCAAATGTGCTTAGGTCAAAACTAAGTGCTTTGCCCTTCCGTGTTTTACATTCAGGTTTTGCAGAATCCACAGCTCATCACATTCCTATCAACCTCATGACAAGAGAAAGCTGTTGAGGAATCTATGAGCCACATCAGACTTTTTTTGTTTTCCTTTGTTGCTTTGACTGTCTAATATTTTTACATACCAGGAGAATGTGTAGTTTACATACCAGGAGAATGCATACAAGATGAGAGGAGCTTATTGACCTATTGAGGCCTGCCCTTATTAACCCTGATAAAAATCTAATCAGCCAATCCATCACCACTGTGAACTTACAAGTTCACTTGGTGGCTGCAGCTTCTGGTTTCTTCCACAAACATGGCCCCAGGTCTCTTTTGAACTCACCACACTTGTTTACTTTCATTGCTGCATGTGTTGATCTCTGATCTCAGCTACCTGATGGGGCTGGATAGATTTTCTGTGTGTTACAGCGCCATCCTTAACTTTGTATATTCTTCTTCGTAGTGCTAACTTAATTAAAACAGCTCACTGATGGAAATATCAGCTTCCTTTAGTGCATGTATAGCAGTACTCACACTGAGAAGCTGTGTTCCCTTCCTGAAGTGATTTTGGTATGCATGGAAATAAATTTTCTCTGCAGTGTTAACCTGAATTACCCAAACTCATGTGACACCCCCCTTTCAGCCCAGAAAGTGTGAGCAGTGGCAGGTAGCATGGGAGCTGAGCGCAATGGTTTCATTAGCAGCTATTGTCTTGGGCTCTTAGTGCAGATCCAGTCCAAACGGCCTTGAATGCTCATGCTCATGTCTGAGTTTGAGGTGGTTGTGCTGTGCTGTGCTCTTCCCACCTGGCATAGCTCCAGAGAAGGTGCAGGTCACTTCTCCCACGGACTTGGCAATGCCTGATGTCTTCCTGAATGTGCAGAGCCTATGGGAACTGTGCTGGCCAGGGGAGGCTCTCATGGACACAGTAAATGAGTGAGCTTTTCCAAGGAAAGGCAGAAGGAAGAGCTGCATAGCTTTTAACCACCTTATAGCTCTACAAAACTTTACTGCTCTACTGGAATAAAAGTCTCATGAGCATGAGTTGCCTTAAATCAGGGATCATGTATTGATATCCATAAATTCCTGTTACCCCTGGCTGTTGTATGGATGCTTTGTGGATCACAGTCTTCATTTGAGGAAACTTTCTTGGGAAAGAATAATGGGAAATAATTGAGAAAGAAATAATAAGAAAGAATAAGAATTAAAATAACAAAAACAAACAAACAAAAAAAAAACCAAAAAAAAAGTATTTGGGAAAGAAAGAATAATAATTGAAAAAGAAAATAAAGGAAGGGAGGGGGGCAGTGGGAGATGTTGCAAATGTTGACCAGTGATTTCACTGGGCATCGCAGGTTTCCAGTACTGCCTAAGATTAGTCATACCTTATCTGTGCTTACATCTGGGCCAAATTTTTAGCTCATGTAAAAAGGGCATAGCTGCATGGTGCCAAAGTAGCTAGGCTAATAAGATCCAAGTAAGGACCTGACTGCTGAATTTCACTTGTGCTGGTTACTGTGTGTTGCATTTCATGTATTTCAAGCAATATGTTTCCTATTTGCATAGCTGTTTATATTTTAAACAAACCTATCTCAGAGCAACAATGTGTACTTGCTTTTTAAAATATTTGTCTTGATATGTTTCCCAATTTCTGGTCCTGGCACATCAAGCTTAATAGAACATATTCTAGTTTTGAGAAGATGAAATCAGCCAGTGATGTAATCTGTGTAACTGATGTCTTTCTTTCCTTCATGGCTCCATTGAAACTGCTGCCTTTTATCTCTCAAACTCTACAATAAAGGGAAGGTAATAAAAGAAAGTTTGGGATTTTAGGCCCTCGCTGTGTTTAACAGTTGTAAACATTGGTAAGAAAATCACATACTGACTTATATCCTAGCTAAGTCACTTAAGAAACAGAGATAGAAGGAACAACCACTAGACTCAATGTCTGTCAGTCAGCAGAGGTGTATTTATCTTTAAATTGGGAAGGAACTCTTTCTTTAAAGAGCTGTTTTGTGAACATCCTATTTTAAATTAACTGCAATATTAGCCATGCATCACCATTAGAAATGTCCCTTGGCATAAGGATGCTTCAGGGGGTGCAAGAATTACCTGGTGCACAGATACTTCAAGTTGAACGAAGCTGTTTTCTAGTGAATGACTTTTTTGAAATTGATTGCCTTAGGAATAGGTAAAACAAAAGTTATCATACAGTGGCTGTTTTGTTTTGGTGCTGGTGGGTCAAGTTCTGTGGATTGTTATTCTGTGTTATTGCCGTTGACTGCACAGCTGATGCTCACCGTTTTTTTGGCACACCCTGTCAGAAAAGCTAAGGAGCATAGGAAGTCCTGCCCAAAGCTATGCCTCCAAGAAACAATAAGCTTGGGCTTTTTGTGGTGTTGGTGAAATCCTGAGTGTTCATTTTGTCTCATTAAGTGCCAAAGCAAGGTGTTGGCAACCTTGAGATGACCAGCCCTCTGTGTGCTAAACATGGCAGATGTGGAAACTGAAAATTGACAGTGACGATCATTTAAAAAAAATAATAAAAAAAAAAATGTGCCAGTGCATCCATAATGAAATATATTTCAGGGTGGGAGAAAAAGAAAAATAAAGTGGTTTTTTTTTTTTTTTTTTTTTTTTTTTGTATTATCAAATGATTGTTTCATTGCATATGTTTGATCAATCTATTCAGCAAGCTCCTTTTCACTTATTTTCAATTCCCTTTTACTCTTGGCATGCTGTAATGTTCTTGTGCTCTTAATGCTAGCAAGGCCAATGCAAAGTTATCAAAAATATGTTGGTGATTACTGAATAGTTTGGTTATGCAAAATCAACTCTACTGTTGGAAACGTGGACTTCCTCTTGATCATTTCAGAAAACAGACCCTGATCAAGAAAAGAACTTATTTTTCTATTGTAAATGTTTCTACTACCACGTTTCCTTCAGAAAGAACTGCCATTAAATTTTGCCATTTTAAATTGTCATGCTTATACACGTGTATCAAAAGCAGAGCAATTCCTTTCCTGTAAGGAGCAAACATCACCTCTGAAGCAACAGGCATATTCTGTGATGCTCAAAGTGATGCTTTGGTAGACTAGGATTTTGTAGGAAATGATGAAAAATTCGTGCTGTTGTGCTTCTTAAATAAGGGTAAGCAATACAGCTTTTCTAATTATTTGGAAGTCAATAGAACAGATGTCAGATAATTATTTTCTTTTCCTTTGTTGTTTTCCTTAAAAATAGTAAATAAATAAATAAAATCCTAATGTACTCTCATTAAAAAAAAAAAAAAAAAGTTAAACAAAAGTAGTATTTGGGCCAAAAGTCCTGCAAACCTCTTTGTTTAGAATGTTCCGAGTTGGTGGAAAATATAAGACACTGCCAAAGGAAATCTGAGTTGTCAGAGGCCGTGTTAAGAAGGGGAGAGCAATAATTGGTTAGTGATGTCTGAATAGACACTGATCAAATAGATGTTGTACATCTAACGGCCACAAAGTGTAGACAAAAATTGGTGTATGACAAATGCAAACCAGTTATGTCATTTTGACCCCCATAACGAGCAAGGTGAGTGATTTCAGTCATAAGTGAATGGCCACAGGTGGCTTCTGTGGACTTCAGTGGAACTTCTGCAGGAGCTTCTGGCATCAGCGTTTAGTTTGGTGTGTTCATGGGAGTATGGAGTCTGGCTTTTCTGCCTTGTGTTGGTCTGGAGACCACAAGAAGAAGAAAGGAGAAAAAAAAATAAAATAAAACCCGAACTTCTTCCAATCGTGGCCTGAGAAAAAGCCACAGAAATGTATTCCAGAGCTACAACAATATCCAAGGTCAAGTACAGCAGTGATATGACAGATGGAAATGAATGCAGGAAAAGGAATGTGGTCTGGAGACCAAATACATTGTATAAATTTAGATTGCAATTCAAATGATAATTTCAAGCAGTCACAGCAATTCCATAATCTATAAGGTTTATTTATTTATTTATTTTATTTTTTTATAACAAAAACTTGAGTTTAGTCTTAACAGCATTTTTTTGTAATGCTACAGGAATGATACATAGAAAATAAGAATCAGATTCACAGTTGTACTTAGATACTGACAAAAAAGCGACACTTGCACTGATCCTCACCATGGCAAGCTGTACTCTGGGCTCTTGTGAAATGGGATCTGCAACAGCTCACGTTCTCCCCCCTTTTGTTGTTGCTGTTGTTGCAGGCTTTGAAAACAAATGCTTGTGCTAGGAGGTCAAAAAATCTTTTGAGTAGACCATATAGACTAGGTGTAACTCAAGAATGACTTTAGTATGCTTCCTAACTCTTCTCCATCTGGTCCTGGCACCTGATTTATTGCAGTACACAGGTCAAACTTGTCTCTGCTGTTTGACTGGTCATAAACTCCTTTTTGTACAAGGAGGAGAAGAGGAAAGTATTAGCACTCAATAAATTACAAGGTGCAAGGCTACTGCTGTTACTAGCAGTACCAACAGCACTGATTTTTGTCTGGCGTTGGAACTCCATGTTAGGCAGAAGTGCAAGTATTTTATTTTTTACCTTGAGAAATGTGAGGCCACCTGGAGTCCTGAGGTTTCCCAGACCCCATCTGAATGTGGGTGCACACTCTGCTGGTTGTTTTCACAAAGCAAGGGAGGAAAGAGTCAAGCAATGAGGAGTTACATTTCCTCTATCAACAAGACCAACTGCTGTTGCGGTGTATTTAGATACTGAAGCTGGCTTTTTTCAGAAGTGGCCTTTGAGCTTCCAGTGACGCAAGCTGTCAACGCTTCTTTTGGAGTTCAGTACGGGATTTTCAGAAGAAGTCCATGTAGGCCCAGCTCTGGTCCCCTGAATGTGTTGGTGGTGGTGCTTTTATTGATTTTCATGGGAAGTACTTCTGCTGACCTCAAAAATGTTAGCATCTTTTCATCTTCCTAAATCCACAACAGGGGTGTAAAATGTTGGTGTTTGTCTGTTGCTTTGGTGTTCTGGTGAGCTGTTTATTTTCAGTGTATTTTCTCATCGGAGGGGTAACTGGGATTTTTTTTTTTTTTTTCTCAAGCTGTCATGACACAAGCTGAATAAATAGAGCCACGGAGAGGTTTATCCTGAGTCTTTTTCACAATGTGGAAAAAAAATGGATAGACTTAGGGGCAGATGCAAAGTGGAGAGAAGTCAGTGGGAGTACTTCTGTTGTGTTGACTAAAATTTGGATTCTGATGGTTCTTGTAAGAACTATAAAAACTTCCTGAACAAAAATTCCACCAAAGTAATGTTTGCTTTTGTTGTCTATCAGATTTTCCTGAAGTGCAGTAAAACCAGAAAATCAGTGATTTTTTGAATGATAGAAAGAGGTCAGATTCAGTGGTTAATTCATTTTTTCACTTCATCCCCGTTCCTATTAAAATCTGGAAGCATTGCACTGCTCTTTAATATGAAGTTTGCAGACGAAAGGCTGCATAACAGAACCAAGACGATTGTTGAGCTGGATGACTGTTTTGTGTTTGTATAGCTGTATTAGCTGGCTGTACTCATTTAAAATAAATAAATAAATAAAACAACAAACCACACAAAAAAGTATGTGACTGGAAGAGGATTTGATGCTAATTTATACTCTCTTCTCTAAAGGCATTTAATAAGATTTTCAGATAGATACACTATATGATGATAAACCAAGTTTATAGAGATGAGATCTCAGCTAAAAATGAAGCTGCAAATATTGCACAGTTGTTCTGCATACACTGGGCTCTGCCTCGGAGGGCAGAAGTGTAACTGCTCTTCTGGTGTCCTGTTCGCTTTGCCACAGCTTGAAAGAGCTCTTTCCAAAATCTGGCTTTACTTGTGCAACCCAAATAAGGTGTTTTTTTTTTTTTTTTTTTTTTTTTTTTTTTTCTTGTTAGGTCAACTTTAGTGATAAAACAGCAAACAGGGTGAGTTTTGTATCAGGGACTCATTTTCTGGGTCTGCATTGCCAAAAAGACAAAAACCCATAAACCCCTGCATTTGCAGTACACAAGTCAGAACCAATTTGCTCTTAAGGATAAAATCCTTTTCCAAACCAGCAGTAGGATTTTAGGCACTCTCTAAAGAGACTGTGTTTGTGCTGTATGGTACACCTTGCATCTTCTGAAGAGGTGATCTGAAAGTCAGTTGCCCACCTGAGGCATCAGCAAATTGCAGTGGTATGATGTTATGATGTAGCACATGGTTTTAAAAGATGCAGTGAAATCGCAGCAAAGTCTATTTCACTCATAAGCCTGGGCGGGTTTTTTTTTTTTTTTTTTTTTTTTTTTTTTTTCCCTGCTGTCTTAGACCCTGGAAGCAAACATGCAGTTATAGAGGCGAAGCAAATCACCACCACCAGAAAAATCTCTTGTTCTGTTTCCTTCAGTATGAGATGGGGTAGAACACATTCACTTTATTTCATTGCTGGAATTTGGGCACCAGCTTTGCTGCAAGAGACCACCGAAGGTACCAGAACTGAGCAGCTAGGGCTAGGGTAGGTGCTCTCATCTAACTGAAATAACATCTTCTTAAACCTGTGATTAAATCTATCTAAACCTATACAAATGCTTGAATCTGTAATGTAGCAGCTTAAGTTGAACGAGTATTCCAGATTGCAGTGGACATGTGTTTTGGAAATTGTTAACATTTTTCAAAGTAACTGTCCCAATGGTCATTTTACTACTTGCTGGAAACCTCAGGAAGGTGAGGTGGGCACTGCGAGATCACCCTGAAGGGCAGCCACTATTTATCAACCAGCAGGGCTTGTTAGTTCAAATGATGCTTTTGCAGAAAAATATCTGTGTGGACAACGGAACTTTTTTTTTTTTTTTTTTTTTTTTTTTTTTTTTTTTTGTAGAATTGCAACGTATCATGGCTGCTGGAGAAACAGCACTTTTACACCTATGGAATAAAGCAGTTACCACATAGCCTTGGTTAAAGGATCTATCAGACAGATTTCTCCTGTCCTGCTCCTTGACATCCCATTTGAACATGCAACTCCTCTACTTCATCCTCAGGTTTTGGGGTGGAAGTCTATGGCTACTGCACAACTCTGCAATCACAAGTGCTTCCCTGAACAAACTCTGGTGCAGCCTCCCAGTAAGCTCTTTTTGGAGCTGACAAGGGCACGAGGGCTCAGGTCTTCTGCTGCCTGGAGGAGTTATGGGAGCCTTCAATCTCTGCACGGCTGAGGCACAGTGTGTAATTTCTGTGCTGCAAAGCAGTTGCACGCGAGGTGCTACCTCTGCACTAGCTGGGAGCAGTCTCCTTAGCTATTCCAATGGCTGTCCTGACTCCTTGTGGCCGCTAAAGACACTTGTCTCATACATGATCTAGTTTCCTCAGAGGACGCTGCTTTTTTGTGTTCAGTGATGCTGCGTGGGGCAATGCTTATTGCATTTAGTTACTACTTGATCTGCAGCCATTGCCACTTCTTCAGCTCTGCAGAAGTCTCCACGTACCTAACTTGAGATTGGTGACAGGAGGAGTTGTGTGTTTTTGTTTTATTTTTTTAACTAATGAAGTTTGGCTTGCCCTGAATGGTTTTACAGTGAGTATGTCGATCAGCAAAAAGTGTTAGAGCAGTTCCCCTCACCTGTCCCGTGTGCTGTTCACACCTCGTGGAGCCCAGTGTGCCCCAGCGGCAGCACGTACAGCAGGATCGGGATGAGAAGCACCCAAGAGATCTTTGCCCGGAAAGCTCCGAGATAAGAGCATGTACCTATGCTTACGTAGGCTCACGTTTTCCACTCGTGTACTCTCGTTTGATGTTACTTTGAATGTGGTTGGCTTATTAGCAGCACTCTCAAATTTAGCAGGAGGGAAATACTCCTTTATCTGTATAATGCTGAACATTGTTTCTCCTTTCTTTCCTGGATTACTCGGTGGTAGGTGGGTTGTTTGTTTTTCTTTTGGCTTCCTGCCTGTATAATAACAGCCTGCAAATACTCTGACAGATCCAGCTCCTCAAAAGCAGCCCCAGCAACAGGCACTACCTAACAGTTCTTCAAAATTTCATAATGAAGCAGTGGGGAGAGGATCTTCAAGTACCACGTCTGAAAGTTGCCCGTACTCCTTTGGATGGGTTTGTGAGATCCTTTGGGAAGAACAGGGGGCAAAGAAAAGCTGAAGAGATCTTGGCCATGCTCATTTGATTAAATCTTGTGTTGGGCATTGTGGGGATGGCAGCCCTGTTTTATTTCTGCTATAAAGTGGGTTGTTTTTTTTTCTGTTGTTGACTGTCAAAACTAGTCCTGGATAAAAAGCTTAATATTCAAAAGCTGCTGATAGCAGTGAGTTACTTGTGTGTCTGCAATAAGATATACTGTTACCTTAACTTGCCCCAGGTACATATATGTAAAATGTCAGCCTTTATTTACCGTCACGTATGATTTCTCCTATTTCCTCAGAGAGGCTTAATATAGCAATTTATGAGAGTTCAGCCTAAACTTGGCATTTTACACTTTTTTTGACTCTTATGGGTGTGATTTGTAAACTACATAGTACAGAGCTGTCATTTTTTGTATGCTGTCTGAATGCAAGGTGGTAACTGCTGCAGATAAAAACTTCCTAGCCCACTTGTTTCTGCTGAGGTCATCCATCACAGGTATAAAAATGTGTGCAATTATGATAGTATCCTGCTGCAGTAGAAAGTACTGCATTATCAACGAGTAGTTGAAAATGAAAAACTGTAGCTCAAAATTCAGCTGTCACTGGCATCAACTGCCTGTCTCATGATTCCCTCTGTAAGAACATAAAAGAATTACTGACGGCTATTTCCAAGGAGATTTCTATTTGTGATAGATCTTCTAGAGTAGAGTTTGACACCTCATTCCTGGAGTAAGTTAAGAGACACTGGCAGTGAGCAGTAGTGATAGAATGACAGGTTTCAGGGCTCATCCTACCATGAGGAGGTAACATCTGGGATTCAGACCTGGTGGACTGTCTGTTCTGTGTGAGAGGGCGCTGATGCTATGGGACAGCAGTGTTACAGCAGTCAATAGGCATGTCTGTAGGTGTACAGATGAGCTCTGAAAAAAATAAATAGGGTGCATGGTTTAGATGCCAGGCTGTGCAAATCCTTAGGATAGTTTCTGTGCAGTGATGCTAACAGATTAATCTTTTCTAAAGCTCCTGGGAGGAAGACTTTGGTATTCATACTCTGTCCAGCAGAGGGGCAGTCAGCAGAGTGTTAGGGCTTCTCCCCCTTGCTGCCCAGCACCCTTGTGCTCTACCACAAATTCTCAGGGAATAATCTACAGATGAACTGTGGTAAAAGAAAACCATGTGCAGCACTTGATAACAGCACACCAAGCTATGTTTGCCTTCTGGATGAAGGGGAAGGAGAAATGCTGTTTTCTTGTGCCAAGGAATGTCTTCTTAGTATACCAAGGATCCCTAACTGGGATTGCTGGGAATGAGATGGGCAGGGGATCCATTGTAAATATCTGTGTACTTAAAAGAATCAGAAACTACTTCTTTATTCTCTTCTCTGTAGTTTTCTTTGGTAGGCAAAGTTATGGAAATTAAATTCATTAATGACTACACAGTTACTTCATGGTCCTGTACAAAGGCTCGATTTGTAAAGAAAATAATAGCACAGAATTGCATAAAAATCCTCAGTATCTCCTGGATTCTTCAAATATCTTCATATATTCGTATATGACTTCATATATATATATGTAATGACATTCATATATCTTCATAGATTTAATTTATGAGAAGTATGTCACTTTTTTTTTTTTTTTTTTTTTTTTTTTTTTTTTTTTTTTTTTGCTGGCTTGTCGGCTGTTGGGTCCCATCAGTGTGTTTTCCTTCCAGCACTTGACATTGCAGGTGCTGGAGTGCCCCATGCAGTCTGAAGAGCTGTATGCACCTGAGAGCCCCAGAACTGTGCTAGCAAAGCGAAGAGATGTGTAATTTATCTCTGAGTTACTCTGCACTAGTACAGTTGACAGTAAGCTTACAGAAAATCCCAGGACTGACAGTTTGTTCAATGAGGGGACCGATGTTAAAGAATCCTGAATGTGATGGAGTACAGGGCTCTGATGAGAACTCAAGGTCTTCATTTGGCTATCTAAAGGAGGTATGTAATCATCAAAAGATGAAAGGCCAGCAAAACATGCAAATTTGACCCTACACCTTCACTATAAAGATCAAGTGTCACAACCACTTAGTTTCAATGGTTTTCTGGGGAGAGCTCAAAGGCACTTAATAAGAATCAGATGTAAAAGTTGCTTCTCACTAATTGGATTCAACAAAATCCTGAAGCTTTTTTGTTCGTGCTTAAGTGGAATCTGCCAGTTTGGCAAAGACAGAAACTACCTCCTTCCATCTGAGAGCAAAAAGTCAGAGGCAGGTGGTAATCACCTCTGAGAAAGGTAGGAGTGCATCCAGGATCTGCAGCAGCACGCTACAAGAAGAATTTAGCTTTGCGAGGTTGTCCCTAGTGTGCAATGTATGTTAGGGTTGCTTTCATTTATCCCTTCTTTGGTTCAGAAGGGGTTTAACTGTGTGTTTTCAGGCAGCACAGATGGGTGCTGCTGCCGGAGGGATGCTGCTGCTCTCCTCTCCCACCCACGGTGTCTTGTTGCTGTCTCTCCGCGCTTCTTCCCTTGGCACAAGCTGATCTGCAGCTGCACGGGGGGGCGATGCGGTCCAAAATGTGGCAGGGCTGTGCGTACAGCCTTCTGAGTTGGTGTGCTTCAGGAGGGGTGGGAGTAGCGTTTGCACCTACTGGTGAGTAGGCAGGCAAGCGTGACATGTGAAGATGTTGAGAAACTGCCTGGCTCGTTAAAGGTGTGTTGGAGAGTGCAAAGAACAAAGGAGATGTGTTAAAGCCTTCTAGGGAGTGGGAAGTAGAGCAGCAACTGGCAGAGGTGTCTGAGCAAGGGCTGGAAACACAGGGAAGCTGGGAAGAGGAAGGTGGAGGAGGAGGAAGGGATTGCTCTTGGGAGTGGGCTTTGGTGTGAGGAGGGAAGCTGGGCTCTGCGCTTGGGGTAAGGTGTGTGTCTGGGAGGGCGCCCCAAATGCCTGACAAGGTGCCAGCCAAATCCCAAAGTGCTCCAGGGTGAGGGAGCTGAGGCTGCCAGTGTAGGGGTGGATGTTGGCTTGAATATGAATGCTGGGGACCTTTCTTCTTTCCACCACACAGAATAAGAGAGTTAAAATCCTCTCTCTGGCCAGGCTGCGTGTCTGTCCGCTTCAGCTTCTTGAGAAGGGGACCACGAAGCAGAATGCAGATAAGGGTGAAACCATGGGAAATGACTGGCCTCATCTTTTGGGGTGCTGTGGGAGGTGTCGCAGCTGGGCCTCGTGTCTGAAACAGCAAGACGAGAAGGGAAACGTTCCTGTGGCAGGGTGATGGGCGCAGCCTCTGCCCAGGGAGCTGCAGCCCGCTCAGATGTGGGAGCTTTCGAGTGTTCCTGCTCAGAGAGAGAGCCTCAGCAAAGCGAGGAGGAGGGATGGGGTTTGTGACATGTGGGAACATCCAACTGTGACCCGTGGGTGTCGGAGAGGTGCTGCTCTGCAGGCAATTCCCCTGCAGCACGTTGGGCTGCCCGAGCAGGCCCTAGCTGTCCCAGCGGCGTGCTAGCTTGTGTTGTGTGCATAGCCGTGCCCGTGCTGCCAGCCAGCTTGTGTGCAGGCGGCCTGCTCGAACTTCACGTTTCGTCTGGCAGTGGGCGCATGAGGGATTTGCGTGTGTAGCCACAGAGCATGACTGCGGAGGATGAATATGAAAACATGGCTATGAAAACAGGATGGCTGTGCTGGAGGAACAGCCGGTGTTCCTGTAGTTATCTGCAGCATAGCTGGTTTGGGGTGGCTGTGGTTGAGGCAGCTATAGGAGGGGGAAAAAAAATAACAACCCAAAAAGCCCACCCTGATTCAAGCTGCTTACAATGCTAAATCTATCAGGCTGTCAAAGGGGGGCTGGTACAAATGGGAGGCCTGACACCACCTCTCCTTGCTAATCCAGTGTATATCCTGAGAAGAGACTGGAGCCCTGGCTTGATTTTAAAGCTGTCTTCCTTCTGTGGAGCCCCCTTGGGAAGAACAGCCATGTCTCCCAACCCTTCCTTGCAGCTGCTGCTGGGAGTTGAAATATGTATCCCTGTCTCAGAGGATGAATACAGCCCCTTTTATTTATGACAGTGAAAAACTTGAGGGGAAAAACATGGCTTTAAGAAAGGCTCAAGCTATTAACTGCTCAAGACTACTGTGCCGCGTGTGCAGTTCTCTGTCTGATGCTACTGGAGGATCAGGAATCACCTCCAGCCTCTCTGGAGGCAGCCATGGCTCTGCAGCTATGCCGTGCCTGTGGTGAGGTCCCCGGCCCTTCAGGCAGCAAGTCCTGCTGTTCCCCTTGACCACTTCCCTTTCCACCTCCTCTCCATCCACCGTGGCTCCTCCTGCCCGCCCTGCTGCTGTTTCTGTTTATCCATTTGAGTCTCTTTTAAGACCGTGCTAAAAATGTCTGAAACCAACAAGTTCTTATCAGATGTCCTGTGCAAATGCAGGAATTAAAATGCCTTGACTCACATCACAAGTGGAGGCGATTAAAGCAGCCTTGCCCTTGTGCTGGCAGGATACTCTCCCTTCTCCCTGGCAGAGCTCTGTGCAGCAGGGGCTGGAGAAGCTCTCTGCTAGTGCCCTGCAAATTGTTGCCGTTCCTGCCACGTGTCCATCGCTGTGCTCAGGTTGTGCCGCATCCTTCATGGTACCCGCAGGCTGAGGCTGGGCTGGCTGCTCTGTGCGGAGCTCCCAAGGCACTTGCGTGACTTTGACAAAAGCTATTTCCAGTTTTTAAAGATTTTTCTGGTCTCTGAATGCAGCTAGAAGCTTATTCAGGGTTTTCCTATCCCTTAGTGTCTCCTTGCCCTACAAATAATGAGAGGAAAGGGGTTGTTCTTTTTGATCTGACACCACTGCTTCCAAATGCTTTCACTGCTAAAAAGTTCTGAGTAGTGGGAGAGAGGGCACGCAGTGGTGGGGAGGCTGACAAATGTCCGTTTTCTTGGACAAGGAAATAAAGCATCAAGCCTTTGTTTGCGGAAAAATACATGTTTTGAAAACAAAACCTGGTTGTTGTGGAACAAGTTGCATGCGAGACTTGGTTCCTGTTTGTTTGCTGCCTTGCGCAGTACTGTTGATTTGTTTGTTCAACCGTGTCCATACAAACATTTTGTTGGGGCCCTTTGCTCTCTCTGTTGACATGCAAAGAAATTGTGCATCCAGAACTTCAGCTGGTTTTGACCTGCTTGTTTTTTTTGACCTGCTCAAAAAGCCTTTGGTTTTGAGCTGCTCTTGAGTGTTAGAAGCTTGCTGAGACCAGTCAAAGCATGCAGTCAGTCCTGTAAAACTTCTGTGTGTGCCTGTTCACAGGCATGTGGACAGTCTGCTGAAATGTTAGAGTGCCTTTGACTTTTACCATGGGCATGTGTCCTGAGATCACAGTGTTTTTAAGTGTAAATATTACAGAAATACAAATGTTCTTGGTTTTAAAAAGATACCTTTTAGCTGCCCTCTCTGATTCTTTGTTAGCCAAGACTTCTTCTTCAGGGAGAGATATCTGAAAGCTTCAAAGAGACCAAAGCGATGTTACAGGCGTGTAGGATCCTGTAGGCTGCACAGAGGAAGGTGCACAGTAGATGGGGGCACAGACGGGCATATCCATTAGGCTAACGTAACAGGTGGATGGGTCAGGGTCAGGGAAGAGGTAGCTATAAATAGAAGTGACAGCACAGGAAGGTTATTTCTGTGACAGACTTCAAAGCGAGGACAAGAAGCTTGAATGTGATGTTGAGTGAGTCAGTCGAGGGAGAGTGATGGGATTGGAGGACAGGGTCCGGCAGGCATGAGATTGGAGCTGTATTAGTAACAACAGGAGGGGAAAAAAAGAAACTCAATTATAAGTATGGTATTAGCTTGTTGAAACTCAAATCATTACAATCTGGAATCTCTTTCACTGTTTAGTCTGGCTTTTTTTTTTTTTTTTTTTTTTTTTTTTTTTTTTTTTCCAACAAAAAGAAAAGCAAACAACAACAATTTGTCAGCTTTAAATTTCTATCTACTACTTTCTGTAGGGCTCACGTACTACATACCACAAATTGATCGCACTTTTGGTGTTTTAAAGATCTTGAAATGTTTGCCTATAATTTTTGTTGGGCTTTCCTATGGCTTTTTTTTCTCCAAAAACGTTTGGGAGGGCTGAGTCCTTGTGACAAAATTATGCAAAGACTGATTCTGCCGTGCATCTGGTAATGGTGTTCTGACCCGGAAATGTGTAAACCTCATTTTCTGAGGAGGCAAGGTGTTCTAAGAAATATGCCTTGAGCTGAAGCGAATAATATAGAATAAATATAAATTTACTGATTAAGAAATGATTTAACAAGTTCCCAGTATTAACTTTTCTCAGTACATATTGTAAAAAATGCCTTAAGAGTAGTGTGTTAATGCTAGTGATAATAAAATGCTCCGGGAGAAGACATCGAACAGCACCATCTACTGTCCTGATTTGGATTGTGAAGGCATTGAGATGGAGGTTTTCTTCTAAAAAGAATATCCTGACAAAGTCGTTTTTGCTATTTTGCTAGCAGTTTGAAACCTCCCTTAACAGTCCCATTGTCTTGTACACAGACGTGGGCAGGTTAACCTTTTGATTTTGGTAGCTGAAATTTTGATTACAACTGCTTTTACCTGACATCCAGAAACTTGGTCATGGGAAAGATCAAGACTTCCCTTAAAGATAAATATATTTTGTCTAATGTAGACTTATTCTCATATGCTTACAGCATTCCTGAATTAATCCATTCATTAAGATGTAAAGGAAAACATTAACACATACAATAAAGGTTTGCATCCATGCATACAATGACACATACGGTCAAGCTTTTGATACAGTCACCATGTGACAGTCTACACACCCTGAAACAAATTGTCTGCATTGATGCTTATCAACTATAATTTTGGCCATAGCCAGCCTTTGAGATTGTTGTAGCTAAACCCAGGTAAATGGCAAGCAGTTACCATGAAGTCTGAGGGAGAGGGAGTTCTTCCAGCCCTCAGCAAGGCCAGCTCAACCACCTCCAGAAGGTGTGCCCGTAAAAGCAGGATATTAAATGGAACATGAGGAAAGATTGGCCATAAGGGCAAATAATAATAAAAAGTGGTGAACTCCTTTTGTACTCTTGCTTGCAGTGAGTGGGAGATAGATGTGCAAAGAAATGCTGGCAACCTAGAATTAAGGTTCCCAGTATTGTTGGCATTGAAACGAAAGGCCAATGTGCCCAAATGCCCTTCTTGGGGGACTGCAGGTAACTTCTGCAGGGGCAGCACCTAGCAGCGAGTGCAGGGTGAGTGCCAGAGCACACCCGTGTGCTGCTTGTGTGCAGGGAGGTCTGGAGACAGTGTGTAAGCAGGTGCTGGAGCAGTTCAGCCATGTGTGCGTGATTCCTGGATGAGGAGCTGCCGTGCCACGGCTGGGACAGGGCGCGTGCTGAGGAGGTGGGAGCTGCTGAAGGGCAAGGTGTGCTGCCGTTGGCACTGCATCCTACTTATGCCAGAAGAATAGCACGGAAGCTGCTTGGGGCGACAACAAAGCCTGTTTGTATCTGTCTGTGAAAGACTGAGGATGCAACTGTACCCTCAGTTTGGCTTGTTAGAGAGAGAGATGTTTGCTGGGAAGTGCAAAACTGGGTCAAAACTCTTCCAGGCTGGTTGGAAATTGAGGTCTGGTTTTGCTTCAGTCCTTTTTCCAATAGCAAGCATGTTTATTCCAGATACTTAGTATCTGGCTGAGATGATAGAATATCTTGTTTTCTGAAGACTGCACAAATGCATTTAATTGCTTTATGATGTATTTACCACTGCAGGGTAGCAATTTTTGTAGCAGACATATAACTTCAGAAAAGTCCTACAGCAGATAACAACACCTTAATGAAGCTGTACTCTCTTTTCACAAGGCATGTATGGTGTGTTCAAACAACTTTGTTTTCGTAATTGTGGTCTTAAGATGTTCTGGACCATCCTACAGCTTAATGGTGGATGGAAATATTATCACAGTCATTGGACTGACAAAGGAGGGAAGGGAAGTTGTAATTTGTACCTTCTTCATCTGCATCTTCTTGCTGCAGTTATCATCACAATCTGTTTCTAAACAAATACCTTTGGTTAGGGAGAGCCATTGGTGATGATTATTCTTACTTGCTTTCAGTACTGCTACTGTGAAATTTAAAGCAGAGAAGACAGCTTAAAGAAAAGCCTTAGTGGCTTAAGTAAGAATGATAAAGAGACAGCAGCAATAGGTTTCTGATTCAATGTTGAGAAAGTACTTCAAAAGTATAGTTCCCCCCCTGAACATATGATTTAAATTAATTGAATTATTTTAAACTATTTTTTTTTCAACCAAGTGTGGGGGAGAAAATATAAATGCTTTAATTTAACTTTTAAGCTCCTTTTCATCCAGCTAGATAGGAAATATTGAATTTTGTCTCAAATATTGTATTTTTCTTTGACCCTCAAAAATATTATGCTGAGAATAAGGAATCAGAGGGGTCATTTCAGTGTAAACAGATGAAATGCTTTTCAGTTTGTCATACTTCTTTTATTTTTATTCTTTGAAAATCTAGTGTTTGCACAGTTCCAATTATGAGCTCTGACACAGGATCAAATTCTCTGCTTTGCTTCGTGAGAGGTGTGAGCAGCTTAATTGACTGCAACGTTTACTTTGTTTCTGAACAATGCAACATTTACTTTGTCTCTGAGTAATCTGGCCCTGAAACTTGAGGTTCACACATCATTTCCAGTAACGTGCTACTGGAATGATAGTGGAGTCCCTTTGGAAAAAGGGGAAGGGGGGCAGTAAACATGTACCTAGCACGTGTTTTCAAGAACAGGTGGCTTAATCTTCCACTAAATAAAGCAATAATTTCAGCATATTCTGGTGATTACAGATAATAGTTATTGAGGTAATATTAGCTTTTTCAGGTGTGGCATCTTGTCCTAGGTGTTGTAACCTGTCGTTTACTGCTTCAGTGTATTCAGATTTACTTGGTAATTGCTTTGCTGAAAACCAGATTATATATTATTTAGCTGTCAACTGTATTGGAAAAAGGCCAAATAACTCTTAAATAATCAAATGTTACTCAATACTTAGCAGTGAGAACTGGAAAACAAGCTGGCTGCTTGCTTCATACTTATTAGATGGTGAATACTTGGAAGAAGTTCTTAATTGCATCTTCCTACTTCATCGTCCAACTCATTTGATGGCCTTGCAAAAGTTCAACTTTTTGATCGAGCAGACAGAAGGATCTTAGACATCGCAAAAAGACCCTTGAACTATTTTGACTCAAGGAAAAGCCCCAGATGATCCTCAGTTCAGCATGGTATTTCTAGAGAAAGTGCTCCTGCAGTAGAATTTCAGTGTAAGTCATGGTGCTTTCACCAAATTGCTTGGAAAAAGCTAATGGTCAGCATTTTTGAAAGTCAGAAACACGAATCCCTACTAAACTTCCCTTTGAGCTAAGCATGGGAGCTGCCTAACCCCCTCCTAACAAACAACTGCATTATACTTTACTTTGGACTTACCCAGCAGTAATGAGCTCAGTTAATGAACTGACTGCAGAATGGTGCAGGATTTAGTGTATCTGTGTGTGTATGACAAGTATACTCCTTATGGGAGGGAAAACCTGTCATTGTCATGACCCTGCTGGGTGACAGAGACGAGACTACAAAACCACAGAAGTATCCAGTGGTGGTGTCAAGGCTCAAGACTAGGTGTCCAGTCTCTAAGCCTAGCCCTTGGGGCTTCTGAAGAGCTCTGGGGGTTTCAGGACCTTGGTTGTAAACTTGCATCAAAGGCTCTCATGTATTTTGGTGAAGGATGGGGCTATTTTGGGTCAGACAGCTGAACATCTAAACTTGAAGACTGTCTCATTTCCTGCTCCCTTCAGATGTTCTTTGCTGGAAGCAAGCCCCGCAGAAAGGAGGCCGCAGCAGGATGGCTGTTTGGTTGAACAGGTCCCATTGCACAGCTTGTGGTCAGCAGACAAAAAGCAAGAGCAGAAACTATTTGAAGAGCACACTTCCCACCCTTCCCTCCTGCTCTGCTCTGCCTGAAACAACTTGTTTGATTCCATATGTATTATTTTCCCTGTCAGAAAATGACTCCCACTCGAAACAGGATTAGAGAGGTTGGCAAAGGGAGGGAGAATGTAATTATAGGACAAAACAGCATTCCCTCCCCCAGGACTCTTGGCTTCAGTTGTCACTTTTGATGCTTACTCTCTATAAGCGATATCTGTTTGGCTTGTTCCTTTTCATCTGATGACATCTTTTTTTACTCCAGTGTTGTTGCCCTGGTGTACAGATTTTGGATGTTGATGTATTAAAATAGGCAGTCTGCAAAACACAGTGGTTACTGCTTTTAGTTGCAATGAGATTATGGCATTAGGCTGAGATCCCATCTAAGTTTAGATGCTGTGAGATACCTAAAGCACGAAGGAAATCTCACCAGGCTTTTTCAGTTTGATGGAGAAGAAGGGTAAAAAACGAAATTCATATCAAGTCTGCACTATTCCTTACCTTCAGGTAGCCTAGGTTGAAAGCCCCATTATCCTGGCTCTTTGTGTGCATAGGCAGAAGGGAGCCGTAGACATCACCTTTCATATTGGCTTTGCAAAGAAGCTATCTTCATTAAGCAGATATTGTCTGGCCAGAGTTCACAGCTTCATGGGTCTCATTGGAATCACCAGCTTTCAGAGACAGATTTCTCAGTGTATCCATGCTCCTGACAAGCCAAGCTAAGAAACGTTTGTGTAATGTAAAGCAGTAAATCAACAACTACTTTGGAAAGAGGGAACATGGGCAATGATATGTAAAGGAGTGAAAGGTCAAGAAAAAAAATGTAAGTTCCATCAAGCAATATTTGAATTCTTTTTCTGGAGTTCTGGTTTTGTATACTGGGAATGGAGCAATGAAGGACTGGGACTTTGTCCACCAGTTGGTATCCAACCTGTAAAATGTTACTGGTGCAAAATCCATCTAAGAGAGCAGTCTCTATGCTGATTGTAGAATGACACTTGCAGCAGAAGTGCAGCAGGTAAGCTCTACCAAATATCCCTGTCTTTATAATGCATTAAACAGCTATTGGAGAGGATTTAGCTATAGAGAAAGACCTTTAAGACTGTGAGATGCTGTATGCTTCTTCCACGCTCGTCTGTGTTTCTGTGTCCTGGTCTAGAGTCTCTTGAAACTAATGAGACTCCTCGTGAAGCTGGTAGACTCAGCAAAATTGTTGTGAACAGCTGGGTGGGAAGTGGCATTTCTGTCCATTGGTTTCATCCTCAATCAAAACAAAATAAATGTTTACTAAAAGAAATACTAAAGCATTCTGTTTCACCCTTATCAAAACATCTCGATAAGTTCGATGTGGTTAGTTCCTCATAACATAAAAGTGAAATATGGCAAGTTTCAGTCTTGCAAGTAGGAAGAGACGTTTCTCGCAGAATGTTTTAGCTTAAATCAAATCAGCATTTTTCATGGGGGAAACAATTGTGTATGGTCTTCTTTATTTTTGACCAGCACTAGCTGAGACGTTTTAAAAACTATCATAATTCAAGAAAATAATACTTAGGACAATACAGATTAGTAATGCTCTGGTTAAGAGTTTCTACTGTCCAGCATCAAAAGTGCTGAGCAGGACAAGAAAGATGATGACAAAAGTAACCTTCTGGGTTCTTTTTGTTTGCATTAAGAAAACACAACACTTTAAAAACAAACATCTGTTTTTTGCTATCTTCATTTGCCATAAGAGGACTTACAGTGATTTCTTACAGTCTGTTGGGTACTGTATGTATTTTGTAGTTATAGAATTGAAGTTTATATTTAAAGTTGAAACTTGACAAATCCGAGAGTGTTTAACATCCCTGTTTCAATGAGTGGATAATTGAGACAAAACTGACTTTATTAAACCTCATTTTTTTTTCCTTACTCCCCATTTTTATCTGCTGGTTCCATATTTCAAACTAAATAGCTATGGTTCTTTATATTTACACACAAGTCAATATTTCCTCACATATAGTATTTACTGTAGAACTAAAATTATTTAAATTGGACATTTGCTTCCTTCTACCGTTTACTTGTATGGTGAAACAGTAAAAGCGTGTGAGAGTTGTGTTTCACCAATTTTGCTACCAAGAAGATGCCAGGAAGTCTGAAAGAGTATTGCTCATTGGGACAGCAGTATATCTTCTTTCTTTTAGGTACTTTAGGCAAGGAAAAGATGAGTGTCAAATATGATCAATATTACTGGCTCAATAGTATGGATGGGATCGAAGTTCTTGTGAGTAGGGTTCCAGACTAGTGCCCAGAACTCTTTGTTTCTCTTCTTGGCTTTTCACAGATCTCATCTCTAACTTTCAGTAAGTCTTTGTTTTTCCTGTCTTCACTTGTGAACTTCCAGCATTTCTTTGTCCTGTAAGTTTTTCTGGTCACCTTCACACACAGCTGTGCAGTGGTGGCACGCAGCGGTTCCTCCTTTTGCTGCCTGTAATTAGGGACTTTGCTGGTGTTGGCTCTGATTCCACCCCTTCCCTCTGCTGCTCCCCTGGAGGGAGGGAGATGGGGTTAGCAGGAATTTTCGTCTGGAGAAGAAAGGAGCAGGATAACAAAATGCAGAGCTATCTGCATTCCTTTTCAATAAATGGGCTTCTAAATATGTTGGTCACTTAAACTGGGCTGTAATTGGCCAACAAGGCAATTGGGCATGGTCTATGATGATCCTGAATGTTTTGCTAAATATTTTTAGTAACAGGTGAAACTTGCTGTTAAGATTTAGATGCTAGTGATGTTTTTTTTTTTTTTTTTTTTTTTTTTGTTTTGTTTTGTTTTAAATGAACATTTAGGAAAAAATTATTCAAATTTGGAAGGTCATAGGTTAGCCTAAAATGTGTCATGAGAAACTTGTGGAGTAGGACTAGCTGGCTGCTTTCTATCAAACAAACAGTTCGGGATTTCTATTACAGTTGGATGCAGGGCCCTGGAGGCTTCTGTGCTAGGGAATGTAGAGGCACTCAGCAAAAATATGCTGCCACGTGTACTGAACATTTCAGTCTAGAACAGGAGGAAAAATACTAGAGCAATGAGTTAGTATTGCTATCTAACCCCAAAGACAGTAACAGCCACATACATATTAAACCCCCTTTGAACTAAAGTGATAGATGTGTGATTTTGCTTTTGAAAATCTTTATTTCTGTCTCTGCTGCTGCCAGAATGTAGGTTATCTGATGGTCACCGTGATGAATTATGTACAATGATGAAATAAAAGTCAGTATTCTTATCAGTGCAGGAGCTTTTCCTAAGTGCTAAAGTACAAAGCATCACAGAAAATACTGCTCTAAGTATGTGTGTGTATCTGTACTTTACATCTGTGCATTCGTACATCACATTTCAACAGGCTCTCGTACCAGATGTATAAAAAATATCATAATCTGGGAAAAGAACATCTTTGTATTAAGAAAATAAAGGACATCTTTCTGTTCTATGCCTTTTTGGAGCTGTCTTGAACTGAATGGTATTTACTGAAGTTATCCTGACTGGAGTGAAGCTGCCAGTAGGTCAGCAGTGGGACTGGTGCTGTTTCACGCCCATGACTCAGGGCTCCAGCAAAAGAGCTGAAAACTGCTGCGTTTCTCTGGAGACAGGCTTTGCATGTCACAGACTTGCTGTTCTGGGCAGCATTAACGGTATCCTCTGCTGCCTGCTCTGCAGCAGTACGATATGACCGTCTCACCGGAGCTGTGCCTGAGCATGGCCAGGCGTTGTGTGAGGACCCTCACACACCTGCTAGACTCAAGGAGCAGATATCTGTGGGTGGGAAACAAGTTTTAGATGCTGTTATTTGAGTGCATGGCCTGAGTTACGTGGGCTTGGATGCACAAAGTATTGGAAAGAGTTACCACTGAAGATATTTTGGTCTAATTCCCAGTATTGCTGTAAACTCCCGGTATTATTTAACCCTTCTAAAATGAGGTTGCAGACTGAACAGGCACAAGCAGCTCCAAAAGGAGCTTGGAATTGGTATGGAACTATGCTTTAAATGCTGCAGTGATACAAATAACCCAGGTGAGAAGATCAAGTATGCTCTGGGCAGGCTGCTTGGAGGCTGTCAGCAGCTGGCAGCCAGAAGCGATGCAGTGGCTGTGCTGCCCAGCAGATCTACATTTCAATCCCGTCTGATCGGATGTCTGGTATCTGTTCTTAGTGGAGTGCACTGGATTCCCAGAGTAGGGGTCAGGTTTTTCTTGCCTTGGGAAAGCAGAAGTGAAAAAAACAGCGTGCGGTTCTTGGTCTGTTGGAGACATGCTGCTCTCTAGCGTTCAATGCTGGGCTAGTGCCAGGGAGCGCTGCAGTCGTGCATTCAGCATGCTGCAGCAGGCAGTCATCACCCGTCGGTTAGATTTAGGCTTATGTGACTTGCAAAGGATGTACCGATTTGATGGAGGAATGTTCAGAGATGTTTGCTGGGATTGAGACAGATTTTTGCCATCTGCTTGATAGCAAACCTTCTCTGAACATTTAGTAAAAGTTAAATCCTGCTGGTCTCAACCAGTTACCTGTGGTTGCAGGGGTGGGCCATGCTAAGATGAGATGCGTTATTATTTCTTTAAATTAAAGTAGGAATAAAAAAAAAAAAAGAAAGAAAAGCAAAACAATGTACAAATATTTCCGTGAATGTTGACAGGGATTTAAAGTCCTGTGGCAGATCAGCTGTTTTCCTCAGGGTGGGAAATGGCAAAGAGACAGGGGAGTCAGGGGTTAAGTACTTCTAGCAGAAGAAATCCTGTCCCTTTCAAAGGCTGCAGTTATAATTAGTGGAAGTCTTCACTTGCTTATGTCCCTGCACTGTCCTCTGCAGGACACAGTTTTTAAGGGTCCAAGCATTTCACTGTTGCCACTGTGGTAGCTATAAACTGATACGAACAAACAATTCAGGAATAAAAATGGGAAGCTCTTTTATTACATAGTAGCTATAACCTAGCACACAGACCTTCAGCTTCACTGTTTTGTTACCTGCTCTCAGGCTCTGGCCTTGGATATTTAGAGGCCCAAGCAGAAATTAAGCAGAGTTTAACAGAGATAAATTGCATACAAGGGTGCATTTGCCTTGTCCTCCTCCTAACACATTGGTGCATGTCTTCCCAGGACTTCTCAGTACTACTGAATTATCATGTATTTATTAACGTGATTATGATTCATATCATATCTGCTGGTACTCCACAATGCCTACTAAATAAACTGAGCTAAAAGCTGTGTCTTCTGCATCCTGATACAGGTACGCAGGATTGTAGGAGGTGCGACTGGGAGTGGCAACCTGTTCCGTTCTCTTGCCTAAGCTGTAATGAAAAACCTCTAATGACAGAGATGTCATGGTCTCCTGGTGATCTCTTAATTACCCTCACCACTGTAAAGCTTTGCCTAATGTCTCATTTAAGTTGTATTTGCTGTATGTTAAGCCTATTACTTTCTGCAGATGTAAAGGCTGGTCTATTCTTTTCCTCTTACCAGCCGTCTCTGTAGCAACGTACCAAAGGACATGCGAGGACCTGTTCCATGTGCATGTGGCTTTATCAAGCCGAACAATGAGGATGAGCAATTATGCTGATCTAGGCAGGCAGACGGCTTTGTGAACCCCACTAGCACCCCTCCTTCCAAGAATTAGGGTAGTATTTAAAAGTTCTCTTACAGAGAGAATTCTGCGTGACTTTGATGGAAAGGAGCCATCCTTTGTATTTGGTAGTGTTCTTTCTTTCCTCCCCCCCCCTTTTTTTTAAATACTATTTTCTTCTTTTTCTTTTATAATACTACTTTTTCTTGTTAATACTATGTACTCCAAAGGTAAAAGAAATTAATACAATGGTCATTGAAATGCTTTACCTAGTGCTAATTCTAACATTTACACAGTTTCCCTCCTTTTTGGAGAAGATGTTAGCTGGAGGCATGCTGCCTTTCTAGCTGGGGTGTCAGGTGTTGCAAGTCAGATGTATTGAAGTCAGAGGCAGGGTAAGTTAAGGAGGTTTGAGGTCTCAAGTGAGGCTGTAAACATGGGATCTGGTCTGGCATTGGAAAAAAGAGTGCCTTGATTTTTAGGACAAGCCAAGGAAACTTGCAAAATTGATATAGAAACGGTTACATTTGCTTTCAGTTTTTGTTGTATGTAAGAGATTAAAACCAGCAAATCTCTGCTTTTAAAAGCACAGAGCTAGTCAAACTGCTGCTTGCTTCAAATGAAGCAGAAGATTGGTGTGGGGCTAATGTATTCCTGGCTCCCAGCCACAGAGACGGGAGTAATCGCTTTGTGATCGCTTCATTTTTTTTTCCCTGCAGGATCTGATGGCAAAAAGATAAATGCAATTCAAAAATGTGTTTCTTTGGGGGATGAATCCAGAGGGCAGGCTTGCTTCCCGCTGCCTCGCTCCCTGCTCAGAGCAGAGCTGGGTGCTCCCAGAGTCAGCCAGATGCAGAATCCCGGTGTGCAGAGCTATGTGGTGAGGGAATTCCTGCTGCTGACTGACAGCTGGAGGGGCAGACGGCAGCAGAGGTTGCCCTCTTACTGGAGGGAGCCTGAGGAGTTTGGACTTGTCGGCAAGTAACGTGCAAACCCAGAGCCCTGGAGAGCACGCCTGAGCAGCTGCAGGGAGTATAGAGTATCTTTACCAAAACAGTACAAATGTTCTGCTGAAATGAGTTGACTAATAGCTTCCCTCTGTCCTGGTTTCCCACACACACAGTCAGCTTTTCATTTGAGTTTGCATGGCCTGGTGAAGTTGGCAACATGCAGCAAGGCTGACTCTAACTCTTTCTTTTCTTGTAGAAAATAAGTTTTCTGCTCATTTGCCCTCGAGAGGTAGAAGGTGAATCTGAATCTCTTCAGGCAGCTCAGCTCGGACAGAGTGGAGGACCCCAGGCCTTAATGGTGCTTCATGTGGTAGGTGGCAAAGCTACTGTCATTGCTGACTTCCAAGGTACTGTGGGGAATCCTCATTACAAAGGTTCATGTCTGCTGATTCCTGCCAGCAGGCAAGCTCTGATCTCAGGATAGCAAATGTTTTTTATAAAAAGTTCAATAATTTTTTTAGAATTAGGGAAGCTAACGAGCAAAGCTGCTTGACATATGAGAAGGAGCAAAGGCTTGGCTTATGCTAAACGAGATATGTGATAATTTTCTCTCTCACCTGAAGGAGGACATATGTGGAAGAAGTAGACGGTGATGTTAGAATTAGCATTTCTGTATCTTGGTCAGTTATTTGGTGGGAAAGTGCCAGGAGGAAAATGTTTACTCCTGTTGTAATTAGAAAAGCAATCCGTAGAAAATCTGAAAGTATCCAGCTTTGGATTAGTTCCAGGCTCTCTTGCTGCCCCTTGAAACAATTATCTGTCTATGGAATGGACACCAAGGACTCCACTCTTGCTTCACTGTGTGTGTCAGAAGTGTAGAGAAGCAAAAACAATGCCGAAACCGTGAAGATGTGTATCAGAAATATCTTGGTTTACAGTCAGTGTAACCTAGTAAGCTTCTGTAGCCCACAAGGGAAATACATGGGTAGAAAGGGAGGACAAGGGCATGCCACAGAGTGAACGTGGGCTATGGGGAATTCTGTTTCCCTAGGCAGACTTGCAAATGCAGTTGCAAAACGTTGACTGGTCTCGTTTTGTTATGTTGGTGCGAAAAGGTAAATTTCCTCTATAAGAATTCATGAAAAACCTTTTGGAATAATGTCCTGGGCAAACTTCATCAGCTGTCAGAGTTTGGGGTCTTCACTAATGAGCATACGTTAATGTACAGCACCACGCCAGCATGAAGTGAAGGTGCTGCTTTGCAAAGGGTGCTTTCTCTTAACTCTGATCCACACAGTGTACAAAAGACTTCCTAAGAACTGCAAACTCTGGTAATGCACTTGGCTGTCAAACTGTATAAATTCATTAGTAAGGGGGAATTCCATCCAACTAAACTAGTAGTCAAAATAATGATGGGTATTTTGTCCTTGTTTTTCCCTATATATATATAGGTTTGGGGAGGAGACTGCTCCCAGTTGACTGTTGTCTGAACATACAAAAAACAAACAAAAACAAAACAAAAACCACAGACACAAAAACACACCTGGTCCCCTATGTTTAAGAAGAAACCTGTAGGGTAAAAGCTTAGTTTGTCCTGGGGTCTAATTGAAACCCCATTGTAGATCTTATTTTTGACTTGAGATCATGCCTTAGTGTCAGTAAAGTAGAAAGAAAGAAGTAAAAGTAGTAAAGTAGTAGAAGGAAGTAAAATCTTCCTTCTGAGGGAAGGACCTTATAGAAAGTTTTATTTTTTTAATCAATTTAAGTCTGTTTTAGCACTAAATATGAATGTGTGTGCAGAACTTGAGCACTCTACAAGACCAGTATTCCCTCTGTAAATGAAGCATGTATAATATTTTTGTCTGGTCCTTCTAAGGCTATTTATTTCTTCTGCATCTCTGATGCTAAACATCAAACAATCAGTCAATAATTGGAATGGAATGTTTCAAGAAGTGTATAAAGTTACTTTTCTTTGTTGCCTGTGCTTCTAAAAACAATGCTCTTGATTACACAGAACAACAGGTTCTATAACTTTTGCTTTCTTAAATATTTTCAAGTCAATATTTTCTGTTTTAATAGAGCATCAAGGTCAATTGTTTTAATTCACATTGATAGAGATATGGATTAATTTGCTATTCAGTAAGATATTAAAAAGTGATATAATTTCAAGTATTACCTACAGCAACAAAACTCCAGGTGGAAGGGCATAGTCTTGGTGTTTTGTCTTGCTTAAGCTTGTGCATTTAGATCATCTTATGTCAAATACCAGCACACATTGCGATGATTAATAACCTTGTGTTAATGAGATGAGAAATGAAAAGTAGATGCATTTGGGTTTCAGAAGTAATTGGTGGGGAAAAAATCCTCCTGTGACTTAAATGCTTGTAATTTGAAACACATTTATCTAGAAAATGTGTTATTGGCACTTTTATAATAGATCCAAATTCATTTTTTAAGACAGGCAAGTTTTTCACTACATGTTTATTAGAAATTAGAGGCCTATCAAGGTCTATGATTTGGGAGATTTTTCTTTTATACTAATGATTTTTTTTAAACTCATGGATCATTGTGATGAGATCTTTGTCCTATCTAATTTTCCAACTGAAATCTGGATCAATTTACATGGAAGTAGAACAAATATATTTTTTTGAGAAGCAAAACCAGCATGCACATTTTTAAGTTAGAAAAGATATGAGCCTTGATGTAGCAAAGAAGTTCTCAATTTTTTTTGCTAGATTGGAGATTTTGGCTTAGTGTCAAGAATCCTAGTATGTTTACGCACTTCTGCAGCCTGCAAAATTGGATAGAAAATTCATAGGAGTGAGCTCTGTGAAGTAGCAGTGTTGTAAAACAGACATTTTAATTTTGTTATTCTCTCCTGGTTGGAATGACAGTTTCACACTTTGATAATCAGATTAAACAGACAAAAGCAGCAAACAATATCAAGGGGTGCAGTACGAAAGCACGACCTTGTTAGGACAGTTCTTACTACAACAAAAGCCCCTGCTGCATTCTTCTTTGTACTGGTATACAATGTAAGCTGTTGGCTAGCATGTACAGTTGTGCACTTTGTTGGAAAGCTGTCTTTGCAAAGTCAATATTTTCTCTACATGTTATTTGGAATTGTTTCTGTCAAGATTAAAATTATTTGCCTAGGGTTGCTTTTATAAAGGTTGCAGTAATTTAATTCTTTTAAGTTCATCTGATCTAATTCAGAAGGTTCTGTTTGTCTCCACAACTGTTTTTTTGTTTGTTTGTTTGTTTGTTTTTACCTTGTACGCATTGTATGGAAACTAGTTTTTCAGTGCACAAAAGAAAATGGTAGCTGATGGCAAGAAATGCACCTCTTTTTCAGTTTATTAAGAAGTCTATGGCAGGGTGCACTAGAAAAGAAAATCTGCTTTAGGAAACTAAGTGGTCAGGAAGAAAATGGTCTGTTGCTTTATGGGATTTACAGTTCAGGAGTCATGCTTCAGTCAGTATAAGGTTAAGTCGGTTCATCAAAATGTCAATGAAATACATGGATTTCAAAAATGTCAATTGCTTGTTGTATTTTTTTTTTTTTTTAATTTTATTTTTTACGGGAAATACCAGAGCACAACACTCCGCTTCCAAAACAAGACAGTTACCTTTTCTTGACTTGCTACTCTGCAATATTTAGGAAACCAAAATGTCAAATTTCTCTATTTCGGGAATGCAATAAAATAGTACAATTTTTTAGCATTTTCATAGAACCGGGCATCCCAACTCATGTGAATTGGGTAGCATTATGCAATAATGGGCTATATGTGTTTTACACATATGTTAAAAGAATGCAGTGTGGAATAAACAGTGATTCCAGTTCAATAGGAAAGTTTGCTGGAGTTGCCCAAAATAACAGTGAAGAACAACATTTGGAGTTTTTCCAAGAGAAAAGTTTATGTCTGAATTTCCTTCGTGTTTTCCGAAGTACATTTGCACATCATCATCACTTTCATGATATTTTTGTTTTACTTGTTTCAGTGAGCACACCAGGTAAAATCATGTTTATGAAGTAAGATGCTTTTTGCATTTGGTTACAGAAGGCTCCTGTCTTGGCAGGGGCAGCTGAGAACTGTGGTCCAAGGGTCATCACTTCAGTTAACTGTGGTTTTGTGTAAAATACATGGGCATCCTTTCAGCAGGCAGTCCAACTCCTTTCTCCCACCAGTGCAGAGCACTAGGTGGTGGTCATGAACACTTGTTCTCTCTCTTTTTTTTTTTTTTTTTTTTTGAGGGGGGGGGGGAGGGGGTCACAACTGTTTTCCCTGTGCCTGAATCCTGTGTGTTAGGACAGCAGTCTCTGATAGTTAGAAGATATAACCAGGGATCCATACACTTTTTTTTTTTTTTTCCCTTAACATTTTTTTTCTTCATTTAGCAATCTCTCTGCCTTTTCATTGCTCTGGATTTTAATGTTTTTCCCAATATTATAGGTTTTAGCATATTTAGTGTTTGCTAAGTGAGATCTTCAAAGAAGGGTGCCGAAGTACTTGAAATGTGACAAATTCAGTGTTAAAGGGATCTGAACATGCCTGTGTGCTGCAAAGGGTTGCTTTGAAAGCTGATCTTGGTTGCCTCCTGCTGCTGACAACAAGGAATGCATTTCCCTAAGATTTATGAATCTTTGTTGAAATAGAGAATGCTTGCAGCACAAAGCTGCCCTGGCACATACAGCAGGTGCCTCGGGCAGTATTTTGAACTGCCAGCCTGAGCAAATGGGCACCTGTGGAAAATCTAAAAGCTGGAATAGTCACAACATAGCACAGCCATGAGAAAATGGCCTGGATAGCACTTGTCTCCTTCCCTGGCAGAAGGAGACATGGGAGGTGAAAGCATTATGCTGTGTGTGCACTGAGGGCACCTAGTCTGGGAGCCCAGACTAAATGCAATGAGAGGTAAACCCAACCTACATATACCAGAGGCGTCAGGATCCCAGGCACCAGGTGCTTTCACCTACCTTCCACCTACTGATCTATGTTGTTGTGCTTGCTGATGTGGGCCTGGCCTAATGCTACTAAATGTGGACCACATCTGGGGAAATTTGGGAAGGGTGGAAGATGAGAGGCTACATTCAGAAGTGTCACCTGAATGTTCTGTTAAGGGTAGTGAAGAAAGCATCTATAAAGATGGTTGTTCATTCAATTCATCTCCTCTGTGAAGTCAGTTTTTCAGAAAACAAGCTGCTGAGAGAATCACCTCTATTATTTATGGGCTGGTGGGTTTTCCGATGCACGCTCTCACCAACAACTAGATGCAGGAATTGACTGTAGTCTAGAGTGGCTGGTCCTCCTCTGTGAACTTCAAAGACAAAATGCCATTTTAAAAACAGGTTAACTAAGTAGGTCAGTATTTGTTACAGGACGAGCATGTGTGGTCTTTAAGGCAGCCAAAGAAATTCTTTTTGAAAGTCTGCATTTTACAGCATTGAAGAGTTTGGCAGTGGTGGTTTAGCACAGGTCCTTTTTAAAAGCTGCATACTTCAGTGCGAAGGGGATTAGTCGAGCGCACTTTAATGAACACCTGTGAAGAGAGTGAACCTGTTTAAAAGAATAGACGTGCTGTGCTTCAAAGTAATCCATGGAGAGAAATATGGAGAGCCATTTTAAAAGAACACTGCACATTTTAACTAACTAATCCAGTTAAAAGAATAAGCTTTCAATGCACAGAAAGACAAAATACAAGAGAGAGCAGAAGAGAAGGGTTGTGTTATATGGCTACATCTTTCTCTGTTACACATTTTTTGTTCTTAATCTGAATAAAAGCAAGAACGCTTTGAAACACCTACCTGAAACAGATATTCAGGGTGCAATTTCAGTGGGGTTTCTCTATGGCAATGGGATTATGCATTTAATGGGTGTCAGTTGTACCTTGTCTGTGCTTTTTAGCTAATAGTTGTTCTGATCCCTCAGGAAATGAGAAACTTTTGAGTGAGGATGTAATGATCACATTCACTAAAGGAGAAGTAATAGAATTTTTGCTGACTGATTATTTTATCACCATTAATGCTTCCTTATGATGGTAATGAAAACCTTGAAATATTCAGCTGATGAAACGCTTTATGATGGAACCTGTGTTGGTCTTTTACAGGGCTGAATTTGTGGTCACAAATTCAGGTAATGGCTCTGGGAGGCTGGCACAGATGGCAGCAGTGGTAAAACAGTCAATGAATGGCATACAAATACTGAGGCAAAGGTCTCTCAGGCTCTTTTCATGCTATTAGTTTATGCTGAATATCTTTTGTATGTGAAACAAATAAAACCTCATCTGCGTGGGCAATGCTGCTGGATAGACCTACCTTCTGCAGTAAAAAGAACAGCAATAAGAGTCCGTTTTTCAGGATTTTTCTATTTAATTAGATGTCCTGTAACAGTGTAGCATTTCACACAGCTGTTCGTTCTTTCTGTGGTGGATGATGTACCAAAGCTTTTCCTGAAGTGGAACCTTTTCACAGATGTTGTGATTAAAATCATACGTTATCCTGGCCTCCCCCAGTAACTTGCTGCATGGCAGGTTTTCTGGGTCTTCAAGAAAAATGTATGCAGAGACCAAATGAATGCAAAGGTAAGGAGATGATACTTTGTCCCTTGTAACCCTTACTGGGTTTCCTGAAGCACTTTGCCAACTGGGCCCACAAGATCCATCCTGCCTTGACAGGAGGTGCTTTGCTTCGCTTCGCTTCACTTGTAGGAGTGGTGACAGAAGGAGAAGGTTTCCTGAGTTCATGCTCAGGGTCTGTAGGTTCAAGTGTTCAAATGCAGTGGTGAGTCTGAAAGAAGTTTTGGAGTCCAGCTATCCTGGCCGCAGTGTTTATTGCCTTTTTATGCTGCAGAGGGAAAGCATTGGTATCTCTCTTGTATTTGGAGGCATCGATATCTCCTAGTATTCTTTGTAAAAGGAATTTCTGCTATGAGAACCATCTCTCTCTAAAGTGTGATTATTCAGGGCGAGTTAGCAGCAGCTTTTCTCTTATTGTCGGGTTTCATGAAGCTGCTCAGATGAGACCCGGTTCACCAGACACAGAAACAAAAGAAGACCATAATCCAAAAATGTGTAAAATGAAGGGAATGAAAGTATCTTCCTAGGCTGTGTGGAATCAGCTTAAAACGGGACCAAAATAAGTAGTATTTAACTGAAATACAAAAGATCAAACCTCAGAACAAATTGTCAGGTAATTTTAGATAAATCCTCTTTGCTCCTTGTGCTAATAATGAGACTGCTCTGAAAACCTGGATCACTGCTGTTTCAGAGCAAACATCTCTTTTTATCTGTGTCGTTATTCGTTCTCTCACCTCAGCACATCAAACCTGAGCAACCCGTAGTACTTTGTGGCTGAAAAATGTCCCTCAGTAATAAAACTGATCCCCAAGGTAGCATGAGCTTCCTTTCTGGAAATGTTGTTGATCCTTTGAACTAGGTAACGCTCAGTCTGCATACTGATATAGGGGGAGAGATCCTCCTCCAGAGGTCAAGGCATGCCTTCTATCACATATAACTTTTTTTTTTTTTTTTTTTTTTTTTTTTAACAATAAAAAAATCACCTGTTCTTAGTTCTTGTTAAATATTTTTTTTGAAGACTAGAGGTTATTTACATGAGGGCAATAACGGAGTTTACTTGAGAGCCCAGCTCTCGAGGCCTGGTTGCAGGATGAGGCCCGGCTGCGAGTCCCAGCAGCACTCACCCTGCCCTAATCAAAGGACTGTGCAATTCAATCCACGCTAATCAAATCTTTCGAGAGATTACCAATTATTAATGGGGAAACGTGAGAAGAGGCTGCTTCGTGTAGATTTGGGAGGGGATTTCTGGCCCAGCAGGGCGCGCAGGGGGAAGGTCGCTTTTGGGCTGCGGCTTGAAATTTTTGGAATTGTTGCAGGGGGGAGGTAGTCAGGCGCTCAGAAGTTCGCCGTGAGTTGTTATTACGAAAGCAGATCTTGAAATGAGTAAAAGCGGTGATAACGCAGCCGCTGGTCGCTGGGAGGCTTTTTTGAGCCTCTCTCCGCCTTGCTGCCTCCCTCCCTCCTTCCCCTGCACCCCTGCCTGCAGGGAAATGCCCTGCCCGGCGCCGGCAGGGAGGCAAGGAAGGAAAAAAGGAGACGAGGAGAGGAGAAAGGAGGCGGGGGCTGCGCAGCTCCTGCACCTCGGCGGCAGGGAGCTAGAGGGCGGCCTGCGCCGTGCGGCCGGGCCGGCTGGGGGGCAGCGGGGGGCAGCGCTCGGCGGCGGCTGCTGGGCGGTGAGGAGCAGCCCTAGGATTTACTGAGGCTGTTGGGGAGCGTCTGGTTCTTCCCACACAGTGCGTTTGTTTTTATCCGTGAATGCATCCAGCCGTGCTCACCGCCAGCGCTGTGATTATCACCGAGAGGGAGCAGCCCTGCTGCTCGGTGCTGGACAGAAGGGAGGTGGGCTTGACCCCCGTAGTGTGTCGGGGGGTGTTCTGGGTGCTGCAGCTGTGCTTTTCTGCTTAAACGCTGTAATTTGCAATTCGCAGCTAATTCAGTGCTGCAGTTCAGGGCAAAGTGTACAGAAAAGAGCGTGATTATAATGATTAACTTCTTAGAGGGCGATCCTAATTCCTAACTGACCAGGGAACTCTGATAATTATTGTCTCAGTATGTCTGTTGTTTAACGAAAAATCCTCTCTTGTTTTGCTTACAATATATACATCTTATGTTGCTTTCCCCCCCTGCAAATTAGGTATTAAAATGCAGAAACACGTTATGTCAGTTGTTTTTTTTTTTTTTTTTTTTTTTTTCCCCCTCTAAGAGCGTCCTGTTCAAGTGAATTTTGGGTTGAAAGTTCACAAGTCAGAATGGGTTCATGTCCTCATGCTTGCTTGTACAACACAAAGCTTCTCACATCCAGTGCAGTGACTTGGCTGCACACATAACAGCATTGCAAAAGGAAAATATTACTTACCTTGACAAAAATTAAAGTGTATTTAACATGCAGTGGTTATGGTTGTTCCTGCCTTCATATAATATAGAGATTTTTATCAATGAAAAATCCAAAAGATGCTAATATTTGCATTCAAGTACTTTTTAACATACAAATATGTTTTAGGAATGTGGCTGCTGCATAATTTTGCATTCCTTATTGAAACCATTAGAAAAGAGCAAAGGGGTGTCATCTAGGCTGCTGTTAGTAAAATAATTCTGTTGAGGGTGAGGGAAGAGGCTGTGGGAAGGACCTTTGCAATAGATAAGTTCTGCTGTACTTGGGTGAGCGAAAGGAGAGGACTTTGTTGCGTGTTAACACAGTGAGCATCCTGCGGGTGATAGGCTTGAAGATATGGTCAGGCTTGTAAACTTGCTCTTCCAGTGGAAAGATGAGGCTTGTCTGAAACTGGGGGGACAAAATCTGTGTGAATAATACGGGTTTGAATTCAGCATCAAACCTGCAGTGCTTGGTAGTTTGGAAGAACTGGGAACAGCTTTGGAGAAATACTGAAGGCTCGATACACAGGGAATGGTGCAAAAGCAAAGGCTCACCCCATCTCCCTTGAGTACATGCAGCTGTGCCGTGCAAAGCTCTGGTGTGTGTGCATTGGCCGAGGCACAGCAGCTGTGCCTCATGTTGAGTCCCTGATCTCTTTTAGGGTTAGGCATGGCAAGGTGTTAGGGCGATCAGCAGCCCTGTTTGATGAAAGATCAGTAGGTGCCATTTTTTTCCTTAGTTCTGTATTAGGTGTTGGTGTTGTTCTGCTGGGGCTTTACGAAGACATGTGGTACAGTCTTCAGCAGTCAGGTCCCTGCTCCCCGACAGCTGACTCACGGCTTGTAATACTCATACCTTTGCTGTACGGTACCCCCGACCTCCAAAGTTACTCTGCAATCCTGTGTGCCCGAACTTGGGTTAAGGAACTAGGCTGAAGTTTTACCAGTATAATGATACTAAATGACTTTGTTTTATTAGATGGCATGCTGTAGTAAGCATGAAAAAACACATTGCGCTGAAATTCTAGATGAGCTAAAACAGTTATTAGGAATTACTTGGCTACAAAGTGGATTTCCAGCTTCATTGGTTGAAGTCCTCTCTTATAATCAATAAACCTGATCCCTAAGTTCCTGCCTGCCTTTTGTCTGTCCTGTAAACTAAGTCTAAGACAGCTTGCTCTTGGACCTCTCTGAGACAAAAGTATTCCTGGTGTAGGTTCATCCAGTAGGTTGCACCAAGGAGAGGAGAGGAATGACAGGGCTTCCTTGCTGCAGGTGAGCTTAGTCCCTGGATGGCCCATCAGTGCACTAAGGAAAGTAGCAAAAGGTGGCTGATTTTAGCACCTTACAAGTCATGTCTAAGCATGACGGAGGATGCAGGTTTCCGCATGTTAGATATGCCTGTCATTTAGACTTGCCTAGCTGACTCTGGCCCAACCTCTCTGCTCACATTTTATCTGAGCTCGTATCTAAATCAGCAGCCAACAACCAGCATCAGTGGAGAGCCCGCATCTCAGGTTCTCTGTTCTCCAGCAGCCCAGCCGCATCACGTCTGTTACCCTCAGTGCCTGGTTTTTGCTTTGCACCTTTTGTCATTGGCAGAGCAGTTCTTTTGTTGTCTTAGTTAATGCTAATTTAGCTGACACACAGTTTTGATTTTTAAAAATTGAAAATAAGCCTTTAGGCTGTTAATAGGTATTTTTACAAGCAGAAGAAAAGAAAGACGGGATTTTTAGCTAAGAGGGATCGCGCTCTAGCTTTATAGAAGGATATTAGAGGAACATGATTTTGCAAATGTATTGCACAACAATACACTAATTCTTTGTATGTCTCCAGAGGCCTCAGCCCAAAGGTAGCTGAAATTCTATACCATAATTGCATTCTTTCAAAATTGCAGCTATAAGAGACCATAGTTGTTTCCAGAGAAATGTTAAAAATGGGATGTGCATTTTTCTGTACATACGTTGCATATGCTAGCATTCAGTCATAGATTACTTCATTAACCTTTGCTCTTCAGAAGCCTTGGAAAGGAAAAATATTTGAAGGAAAAAATAGATCGGGGGGGCAAGCTGCAGGGATTTCATGAAAGGTCAGTCTCTATCAAGTTAGATCCCCCAGCCCCCTGCTCGAGCTAACAACTCCTGCTCTGTGTCTCCACAGAGAAACAAATGGATCTTGCAGGTGCTGCAGAGGCAGGGGTTGTTTCAGTGCTTATCCCTCATATTTTGTTTTCCTGTGTTTTACAGCGCTCTTGCATGGTTTGCTCAGTCGGATTTTTCTTGATCTTGAATTAAAGCTATAGTAACAACCAAAGCCAAACAAAGGAAAGGAGCATTGTACTTTTAAAATCCCTTTGTTTTAAATACAATGGAACAAGGGCTGCCTGACTGTGATTTGTGCCTGATATGCCTTTAGCATAGATAATTATCAATGCGCCTCATTTCGACTTGGGTGTAGCCGTTTTTTCGTGTATTATTTTTATTACATATTTTGGGATCCACCTACCAACAATAATAAACAAAACACAACTAAATTCAGTCTATATTCTGGATTCAATTTTAGAAGTGACTTCTCATGACCAAGTTAGAAACTTTTGAAATACGGGATCATAGTGGAAATGCTGACAGTATCTTAATCTCTGATAGTGGGTGTTTCTCTATGGTAAATAGATGCTGTTAGTGGGCTCTTTTCTCCACTCTCCCTACTTTGGAAGAAAGATAGTTTTATCACTCACTACCTATGAAACATTTTTTTTTTTTTTTTTTTTTTTGCTTAACCTGCCACAGTTTGTTGTTTTTTTGTTTGTTTTTATTTGTTTTCTCCTTTGAACTTGGAGTAGAACAGGACAGACAGGGAAAGTTTGTTGTACCTGTTCCATCCTTTAGTGTAGCTTATCCAGAAGGCTTCGATGCAGTCCGATGCTAGTATGGACTTAAGTTCAGTAAGTGGGTAAAAAAAGACTTTAAATCTAAGCTTTGAAATAGATAATCTTTTAAAGAAAATGGCGTGACAAGATAATTAAAAGGATGGACGTTTTAAGATGCTGTATATCTGGTATGTTGTATTGGTGGAAATTAAACCTTTTCTCCATAAAACACTAGCACTAAAAACCAACAACAAAAACAAGAAACAAAACCAAACCACAAATGAAACCCAACACAACCAAGAACAAACAAACAAAACTTATTTATGTGATACCCAGGGAACTGCTAATCTGTTATGTTCGTGTAAAGCTCTATGAAGCTGGTGCTGTGGGCAGTGCTTGCACGGAGAGGCGGAGGTGAAGGGGCACGTTCTCCTTTTGGGTGGCTGTGTAGGGGGTGCCCGCGAGGTGATTGGGAAGTCCTTTTTAGGAAAAGGAGCTGGCTCGAAGCAAGAGGACAGAAGTGAGATGAGAGCAGTGTTCTGCAGACAGTCGGGGTGGTGCCTGGGCTTCTGCCTTCCTCTGCCTCTGGAAGCACCTGACAAAGTGGAAGTGCCCTTACTGACTGCAGCATACTGCATAGCTTCCTGTAATTACTGTTTTAATTGAAGCGTGTCTGGGTGTTCACATGTTTTACATAGTATTTTGTCTTAAAGTCTACAACACACTATTATTAACTGGCACCGGTGGTGGGTTCCTCTTCAGCTATTTCCTTTAGCTAAAAATGCAGAATTGTACTGCCCTGAAGGGTTATTTAGCAAGAGTTTTAATGAAATAATAGAAGCATTGCACTCTAGTGATTTCCCCCATGCAGGGAAATGTCACAGTCCATTGGTCTTTCCCCAGAACATTACATGAAATTACACCTATTTTCATTACTCTGCTCAAGTACAATATTGTTAAGTAAATATTTGCGCAAAAATGTGACTATCCTAAGGTGTGAGCTGTCCCACAAGGTAAATAATTAAAGGATGTGCTTTCTCTGGTAGCAGAAACTGGTGCTTGATACAGGTTTGATCATTTCACATGTCTCTTTAGTAATCCATAACTGTCTTCTGCAATTATTTTCATCGTCCAGCCAAGCAAAGATAAAAGGTAGAACATGCCTCTTTCTGCTACTCCCAGGGAATCTCCATTAGCCTTCAAAGGTCACGTGGCTGTGAAAAAGCCAATCTGAATGGGAAGAGGCAGCCCACAAGGACAAGCTCAGTACGAGCAGAAAATGAAGTTGTTACCAGACAGCAAACAGCAGCCCTCGGTTCTTATGAATATTTGAATGAGTAACTAAAAACAGCTCAGCAGACTCTAAGCAACTGTGACAGCTGAAACTGCCTGGGAAACTTGCAGTCTACAAGGACCATGATGAAAAGATCAGCAGTCACATATCCACCTACGCCACCACAAGTATATTCTAAAACATTAGCAGATTCGTAGTTCCCAAATATTTGCTGGAAAATCTCTCTCCCTGTGAATTTTCATAGGCAAGGTACCCAAAGAATGTGTCAAGAAATTTAGAATTCATTAAAATACAATGATTCCTAACAATTTACTCGAGGCAAGAGAATAGCCACATTTTCTAGACATTGAAATATTGATGTTGCTGTTGCTTATACTCACAGAAAATTGGCCCTAGTGAATCTTTCATGAATATCTTTCAGCTAGTTCCACGTGGAAAGAAAGATGATGAGAACAGTTTCCCCGAAGCTGAAGTGTTCTGAATAACCTGCAAGAAAGGGGGCCAAGCATCGTAATAAGCAAACTAATGAAAGATAAGTCTGCTATATGTCTTTTCAACAGCTATAAAATACAGTTTTGAAAAGCAGAAAGCAGCTACGTCTTCTCTTAAAAAAAAAAAAAAAAAAAAAAAAAAAAGTCTGACACTAAAGGGCAATTTTCTGACACTGATTTTTTTTTTTTTTTCCAAGTATGTTATAAAGCTGTGTTTAAAACTGCACTTGGTGTGACCTTCCTGATTATATAGACTACAGTTAGTGCGTCCTCTTTGAGTTACCAACAGCGTTTAGTAACATGAACATCACTCACTTGGTTCTTTTGCCTGGGACTGCTTGCGCAGGGGTGGGTTGCAGATTCATTTTCGTACAGCATTGAAGGCACTGGCTTTATAACAAACCGGAGTGACATCTTCCTTGCGTATTTTTTATTACGACGTCAAGCCTATACAATAAATCTCACTTGAAAATCAGATTAATTGTTCAGATAAAATGTAACTGGCTTGCTACATATAAACAACAAAGAAAGAGGTATGTTTTTAAAATAGAAAGATGAAGAGGCTTTTTAACAAGAACTGAAATGACATTTTTAAAGTGGCACTTCATTCTGGCACTTGTACCATTGGGTAGCAATGACATTGGTTTCGGTGTAACATTTGCAGAGCTGAAATGGAGTGTGCTTGGAAAGACTGTGAAGTTCCCACCAAAGCAGATCTGTCTAAGCTGTTCCTAAACGTTCATCAAGAAGGATGTTGGAATAATCGATCCTATAATAAAACACAAAGATTGACTGGCACGCTTCTTGAACTCCTGCCTAGATCGCTTTTCTGTGAGCTCAGGAATTCGAGTGCTGTAGTGGTCATGCTTCCTAGGGGAGCAGTGGCAGAGCAAACTGGCTTAGATCTGATTCCACCTATTCTGTCAATACTAGCAGGGAAACATTGATGTTTCCCAGCAAATGTGGAATAAATCAAAATTTAGGCTAAAAGTCAGCTACAGTATTGGATTAAGAATTCTGTGCACATTTCTTTCAAATTTCACATTTGTTATGATTTTTTAATGCTCTTTTGATCTTGGTATTTTGATTACATCACACATTTTACCTGTTTGTGATTAACGGGTGGAATTTAGTTTGCATTTTGGCATAGTTATTTAATTTTGTTCCATATTGCATACAGAAGGTCTTGAAACTTGGTCACAATTTTCTTCTGCCTTATGTTTTTAGTAATGTTCTGTTCCTTCAAATCTTATGAAAGCTTTTGTGGATAAGCACATGACTATGTACATGACTATGTGCTGGCACGTATGCGTACAAGTATGTATTCAACTTAATGCAAACACAACCACTCTGAAAGCAGCGTGATTGCTGGCATCACCATTCTGTCTGGGTTTGTAGGCAACCCACCAGGTCATCAGTCTTCCCTTCTCCAGACGTGTGTGAAAGCTAATGGCCAGTTCTGGTGTCTTGAATGGTCCTACCTGCAAAACCTCTGCAGCTGTTGTGATTTTTCCAAAATTCATCATCTCTCCAACCATTTTTTTTTTCTCCAATAACAGCAACAACAAACAACCCCTTCCTCTCCGAATTAAACATCAAACAAAAAACATCCACCACCCACACAAGTCACTTGTTAAACTAATGATATAACCCTTTAAAGCCACCAGACATCACTGTTGCACCTCTGCCTAGGGGAATCTTCTTTCTGTTAAAAGCTCCAGTTAATTAGCTTGGGATCATTTCTTTTCTTAATATTTCTGTCACGTGGATCACTGCCTGCATGGAGGAGTACACCCCCAAAGATACTGTTTGCATTAGCTCTGACCCAAGTTACGGAACTCTGCAGAACACAAAGGCTGTGTATTCTTGGCTTTTATTTGTTTAGCTGGCTTTCAGGATTTCTGCTTTCAGTGTGTGAACCTAAGCATAGCAGGTACAAATATGGCTTGCTGCACATGCTCGTTGATGGATGAAGATTGCAAGGGCACGCAGGCAAAGGCTTGATCGCTTGCAGGTACTTCTGTGAGATGAGTTGAAGAGTGAGAGTTTGTAGTGATGTGCAGTGAACAGGAGCTCTGCAGGGAAGCCATGGGGTCCCTGATACTTCCTTACCTCCTTGCTCAGGCACATCAAAGGAATCCTTCAGCATTGCTAAGAGCGGGTGAAACCTCATTGCATTCAAAGCCTCGAAGCACTCTTGAATTTCTTGTTAGGCAGAAGTGTGGCTGAGTATCTGCCACAAATTAGAAAGTATTTGAAGCAATTTATATTTTGTGTTTTATTTGTTTTCTAGCATTTTAGACAACAAGGGATTACTTCATTCTTGGTGATCTCCTGCTCTTGCCTCTCCTTTACTGGTCTCGATTTTCCCACGGGGAGGTTGCAGGCAATGGTGATCAGAGGCTGGAGCTTTGCAAGTTGTAGCAGCAACAACAATTTGGTCCTTAAAAATAGTCTTTCTTTCTGTTTTATGTTTTCAGTTGGAAAGAGCTCTTTATTTTCCTTTCCAGTAAGCAAACGCACCAGACTCAACCTAGTTGTTATGCTGTTATCTGAACCTGTACCTAGCAAGAGGCATGCTTCCACAAGTGACATTCATTTAACTGTGAAAGTAGCACTCCTGAGATCTTAGCGTCTCAGCATCCTGCTGGAGAATGGTCTGTTTGGATGCGCATTAGCGACCTCTTCACCTACAAAGAAAAAGGATAAGGATTTGTATCCTGCTTGCCACTGGAGAAACATTTCAGCGCTTACAAGTGACTCTGGAAGTCATTTCCTCTGAGTTTTTCTTGTTTTTGTACACAAAAAACAAGACCTGAGAATTGTTTCACTGCTGCTACATTTTTTCTCTATAGGAGACAATAGCCTATTTCCTTTTGATATCCTCTCACTAAATTTATTTATTTATTTATTTTTAATTAGCTAATAATGGAAATTCTTCCTCTCTCTGTGTGATTCTTCACATACAGTGGGGACTTTTGTTTTTCTGATTCAGTGGCATACTTAATGGTTTACAATACGTGATTATTCTTTGAGTACAGAATAGATTGGGGAGCGTGTGTGTTGTGTGTGGAGTTCCTAGTTTCTTGCTTTTAATTTCCATTCAAAGTAGTCCTTTAAAAAAAAAATATGGATTTTTTGAATGACTGTAAAAATGTAGTTACTTTTTTCCATAGAAATCAGCCGTCAGAAGCTCATGTCTGTGGCAGTGTGATTGCAATTAAATGAGATGATGTAACAAGATTCTTGTATGATAAATCTAAGCAATTACTCTAAACCTGGAATCACTGTAAAATAGGGAAGACATCTGTTTAAAAGGGGATGAAGTGAGAAGATGCATATGTTATTATTGGATAACTAAGCATTCGCTTCGTGTTGATCTTTTTTTTTTTTTTCCTCCAAACAAAATAAACCAGAAAAAGGGATTTTATTTTTTCTTGAGTCTTAATTAAATAATGTTCTTAGGAATTAAAAATAAAGCATGCAAGATATAAAAAAAAACAAAGTCCTTCCATCTTAAGTACGACTATGATTAAGATCCACAAGGAAAGTTTTGATCCATACTTTCTTCTGAGGATTAAAGAGAGTCTGATTAGTCTTTTGAAAAGGACATTAGGTCATAATCTTGAATGGCAGCTTTCTGGAATACCAGAAATATATTCTTTATTATTTGGCATGTGAATGTATGACATTTAAGGCGCTTCTGTCTTCTCCTCATCATTGCACGACACTGTTACTGAAGGCATTTGGGAGGGGAAAGTATTCCGTGAGAAGTTGTGTAGCAGTAAAAGTGAATAACCTGAAGCAAAACAAGAAAGAAATTGGAACAAGTTCAGGTCAGGGATTATTACTTTGGGAATTAACAGCCAAAAGCAAGGCAGCAGTGAGGTTGAAGCAGACTAAATACTTATGAGCTGCAGTCAGGCCATACAAAAAGGGCTACAGGTACATGGCAGCCCTTGTACAATAATCAGCTTTGCGCCAGGAGTGATGGAAGTGCTTGGATACAAACATAAATGGTATAGAAATTTATATTCCCTACTATGTTTGGAAAAAAAAAGGAAAAAAAAAAAAAGCTGGTTTAACAAGTAGCTTGGAGACTGATCCAGCTAAACTGGTGTGGATCCTTAACATCAGTGCTTTTAAGTAACTTTGCTTGTTCTGGCAAACAAATCCAAGCTTGTTTCAATCCTATTTAGGTTCATCTGTCTTGACACAAGTTACCTAGGTTGAGTTTTAAATTACTGGGCTAAATGGATGTGGTCCTCCTGGTACAGCCCATGTTACAAACAACTTGTCTGCCAACTTCAGCTGTCGAAAGTATCCCTGATGGCTTAATCTTCTCTCTTATGTGCTACTTAAAGGTGCCTGTGCTCACTTGTTGGGCTTCTCAGAATGGTGATGTTGCAAGATGCTGCAGTTTTCCTGCTCTCTGTCCTGAACAGCTCTATGTAGCCCAGCTGCTGAACTGGCTTTAGTTGCAGATGGGTACAGCCCTACTGCCCATCAGACAAGACAGCAGCGGGTCTCCAGCAAGCAGAACTGCAGCAGGTTGCACGTCCATGCTGCTTCCTCCATGGCTTCAGGTATCTTTCTGTTGAGAGACCGTCTCCCACCTAGAACATTGCCCTCTCACAAAGCTGCAGAACACTAACATCAGGTTCCCGTCCGTACCCTTCGGTTGTGTAGGAGGCAAAGATACATACAGAGCAGAAAGATGTGGTTTCTGGTGGTGGTGTTTTGGATGCCAGTGGAGGCATGCAGTCACTGCCCTTGCCTGAGCTGCACAGAATGCTATGAACTGTCATAGTAAGCATAAAGGAACATCGTCTTTTATGCTTGCTTTTCTCATCCTAAGAAAAGTAAGTTCCTTCAAAATAAGGAATGTGACCAGTGCCTTTATGTTGAAACCCAGATACCTTCAAGTGCCAAAGTATAAGAGGTTTGGAAATGTAAGTTACTTGGAATCTGGGCGGTGAATATTTTGTACAGTGAATCTTCACGCTGGGATGAGTGCTCCTTAGTGCTGCAGTAATGCAAGTAAGAGTAAATATTTACATCTGCGGTGTAAGGGGCATGATATGGTCAGTGAACCAAAGGGAGAAAATCTGTCTGTACTGTCTAGGCCCATCTGTAAGGTCTGCCATTCTTGATTAGAGGCTGAGTTTTCTCACTTCAAAGGCATTCTTGTGTCACAGATGGACGTACTTTCCTTTATGTAGAGGGAGAAGGCATACCAAAGCAGGATATCAGTTTATGAATTTTAATGGTATCAATAATAGGAAAAAAAAACAAAAAACAACAACAGGTAAGATTATGCCTGGAGTGATCCAGTACTCTGTATACACAATTCAATGTTACCTATCCAGTGTTTGAAGACTTTGAAAGTCTTCCTTTTAAGCGTGGATTTCCCACGTGTGACTATGAACTGCTATTGTATTTTTACTCCTTTGGCTCTAGCACCCTGTGAATACAAACTATAGATTTCAAAATCATTCCCCTTTTTATCACTTATTTCCCATTGATTAATCTCTTGCTAAGACTACAGATCAGCTGTTTTGTCTTTTTGAATGTTAGTTTTCCATGCAAGGAGTGACGGAGCTGGGCAGATGACATTGTGATTCATAGACTCATTCAGGTTGGAAAAGACCTCTAAGATCAACTCATCCAACCTTTAACCGAGTACTAAAATCCACCACTATACTACTCTACTAAATTCTAAATCTACACATTTCTTGAAGACCTCCAAGGATGGTGACTCAACCACTTCCCTGGGCAGCCTGTTCCAACGCAGCACAATGCCTTCAGTAAAGAAATTTCTTCTAATATCCAGACTAAGCCTCCCCTGCTGCAATTCAAGGCCATTTCCTCTCATCTTAACATTTGGTGCTTGGGAGAGCAGCCCAATCCTCACCTCGCTATAGCCTTCTTTAAAGTTTTAATTTAGAATATTTAATTCAGAATATTCTCCCAGTGCCGCCTTCTTTCAGCAGCTTTGCCGAGTACCTGCTAAAGCCTTGCTAAGCTTTGTACCTGTAACGGGAAGCCATCGAGCAGCTTGTTGTCACAAGATGTTTGTTCACATTCTGCTCTAAGCAGCTGTAAATAAACATCCTGCAACAAAAACATGTTTTTGTCTTTAATCCAGGAAGGAAGAGGAGGAAGGGATTCGAGCTTCAGGTTGCTTTTATGGTAAAGTTGGCCTTGTGTGAGGTACAGTTGTGTATGCCTATGAACAGACCAGAGAATGCTCTTTGCCTCCTTTTCTGTTTCTTGCAACTCTGATTCCTTCCAGAAACCCCAGGAACTCATTCTGAGAAAGAGTAAGGTGTTTCACCCTTCTCATTTGCAGGTCAAGATTTGCTTTTATATAACCTGTTAAGAGCTGAATTAAGGCAGAAGACGACTTCAAGACTCTCCTGTTGCCAAGTCCTTGCCAAACTTTGTGCCCACCTGCATGGCAGAGCACTTGGCAACCAGCCCCACCAGCCCTCATATCTCTCACGCTGCTAGTCTAAAAGCCAAACATGAGGGAAAAAGATCACATTCTTCCTATCTTTTTTTTTATCGCTTCTTAGCGTGCATTGGGATTTCTGCATTGCCAGCATCATTATAAAAATTCAAGAGCTGGTAATTCAGCCATAGTTGGTATTATACCCTGATGTTCATTCCTTTTACTTTTCACTCACCTCCTGTCCCCAGGGTAAAGGAAAGTGACATTCACGGAAAAAGAAAAGTTAGGTCAAAACTACTCAATTTTCTACCAGAGCTAAACTTGGCTGCACAAGTCCTGAAGGACGGGTGTCTACTTTCTTGAAAACAAATGATATATTGATTTCCTATTAAAAGAAAGCACTGACAGGAGCATTCAAAACAAAAGCCTTCTTTCAGCAGAGCATTTAAATATGGGGCTGCTTAAATTGTGCACTCTCTGAAGTTCTCTGCTGCAACAGCTCTTCGGTGCCTGGCTTTGAACCCTGGCGTCAGCCGTGCCTCAGCCTCACCTGGCTCTGCCCTGCGTGCGGAGGGGCGCGGGGTCACCGCTCACACCAGCAGCCTTCACTGTGCGTCCCTGGGCAGGCTGCTCAGGTTCTGAACTTCTGAAGAGTCTCAGAGTCCATTGAGGGTTTTATTTCCTTTCTCTGTCTTTCTTCTTTTCCCTTCTCTCCCCCTGACATACAGATGTTTCACTGTGAACTTCAAGATTCATTTCAAGTCTTCGCTTTGCAAGGATAGGGATGAGGCTAAGGGAGGTAGATATATATATATAAACAATTTTATTTCTCCTTTTTCCACTGTTAACTGCTTACATGTATTGCAATGCTCACTTCCCCCAAATCCAAACCAAAATATTGCCCAGACAAAGGCAAATAGGACTAATGCGCTTTAAGTTTTAATACTTTCTTGGGTGAGTAGCAGCAGCTCTGACATGCTTCCCCAATGAGGTGCATCCATCCATCTATCTATGTAATCCATCTATCTAATCCATCTATCTATTCGTCTCGCTATGTGATTAATCTGCTCTTTGCACATGTGCAGGTATGGTGCTTGCTGCTAGTCCGATTGATAATTCCTTATTACTGCTCATCCTGGAACACAAAACAGGTGGCTTTGCCCCTACTTCATTATTATTAGTGCTTAAGGTGCTATTATAGTAGCACTGCTTTCTGTTGGGATGAACGGGGCTCACGGGACTGTTCCCTGCTGCATTCCTCCCAGGTGATGCTCTCTTCTTCCCAGGTATGGGGCGAGGGGCAGCTCGTGCCTGGAGCTGTTCCTTCTTGCCCCGCAGCGGCAGGGCGACACGCTGGCCCAGTGACTCACGGAGAAAATATCCTTCAGGTACAGGAAACGAGGAGACAAACCAGCAATCTTTTCCATTACCATTTGTCATGAGCTGTGTGAATAGGAGGGAGATGATAAACTTTCAGGTATTTCTAATTTGAAAAATACCTGCAAGACTTGCTCTAAGCAGATTGATATTTTACTTAAGATTCACAGGAAGCTATAAAACACAGCAAATTGATGGCAATAGGATCCCAACGGTTTCTTAAGTAGATGAAAGAATGCTTCAAAGCCTATTTGTTTAGTTAGTCTCTCTTTTCATCTTTGTTAATTGTTGAGAAGGATGAAATGACATTAGTATGCACAGCATGTGAATTACAATCTTTTTTAAAAGGATTTTTTTTTTTTTTTAAACATAGGTGTTCACAGTGCTCCTGCTTTCTCGGGAGTGTAAGATAGCTGCATGTATGTTTACTGACTGACTGTAAAAATTATTGCCATAATGATTAAAAAAGACAATGTAAATCAGTAGTTTTGGAAATTGTTTTATTAATTGTGGGATACCATTTTCAGACATCCATGCTCCTATTTTTTTTTTTTTTGAGCCCATTGCAATACAATAAGTAATTTTGTTAAATGGGCATGCTATTAGAATTCACGTAATAATAGTTCATTTGGAAACTATTTTATTAAGTGTTATAATTTCTTTGTACGATTTTGTATTGTATGATAACACAGTAGTACTTGAAAAACTATGTTTTTAGTAAGACAATTGAACTTTTGTGTTTTACATACAATTCAAGAGACCTCATTTCTGATCCTCCAAGTGCATTCATAATAATCTTTAAACTGAGAGTGCTGGCAAAACTTTTAAGTTTGGGCATCTTTCTTCTTCTTGGGGATGTGCTGGCAGAAATAACAGAGTGATTAATCTGTATAAATCATTCATTCCTAAGATCTGAGTGATATAAAATTAAACAGGCTTTTTTTTTTTTTTTTTTTTTAATTTCTGTAGTTTTTCTAAGAAGAGTTCATGCATCCCCATCTCCAAAACAAAAGTATTTTTACTTGTTATGTAACATAACCATGGCAAATATAGTTAAGGAAAAAAAAAACAACCTTGGTGATCTAACAGGACATGGACTGCCACAGAAGTTAGTGCAGCACCAAAGGCAAAACAATGTGAAATATATACATACATGAAATATATGTATTAAAAACAGCTGAATGTCCAAATTATTATAATATAATTTCTGGTGTGCAAAATGGAAAGTCATGTGTGAACTGAAGCTTGTTCATCTTTAGGAATTAGAATACCATGCGGCATTTAGTGAGATCATCATTGTGATGTTTTAAAATTAACTAAATATCAGATACGCTAGTAAAAAAAAAAAAAAAAAAAAAAATTACAATAGGAAATGCTTCAGAGTTGGTTTCTTAGAAGGTGTATCTGACATGTATGTTGCCAGTCGGTAGAAGAATTTATCTGGCCTGGCTACAGCTCACAATGAGCTTGTTTGTGGCTGGTGTGTTGGAGCATGTTCTCCACATGGTAGCAGTTTGGAAGCAGTCAGGGTGGCATTATCTAAATAGAGATTTAGAGGGAGAGGGGAGAATGAACTTAGTCGCTGTTGCACAGACAGACAATTTTTTCAACCCCACTTAACCAAAAGCTGCCTGGAGCGGTAACGTTCTGCACATGCCAAGGGCATATCAGTTTGGCTGAACTACAAATAACAACTGAAATAGCAAAAAAGTGATGAAAGCAGGGCTGTGTTCTCCGGTAAGCTGATTTTTGCAACAAAGCTTTGAGTGCCTTCCAAATTTTTTTTAAGTGTCATGTAACCCAGGGTAGGTAGATTAGCAGGCTTGTGGGATCCTTTTCCAATAAATTCTTGTAGATTTTTTCCCCCTCAGTACCTAAAGAATCACATTATTGTGCCAAGATCTTTTCCTTTCTTCTGGTGGCCCCTCAAACACTGTTAAAAATGCTTGTTTCCACCTTATTTTGTACAATCTCTGCCTTCCCAGGTTTTCTGCTGGGTACAGAAGAGCCTAGTTTATAAAGATATAGAATTGAGAGGCTATAAAAGAGCTCCCTCTGTCAGTTTGTCATGCTTTAAAGGATTGTGGACCCCCTGAAGAGAAGATTAATGGAAGATTGTCCAAATTGACAAGGGTTCTGAGTTTTTTTAGCAACTATTTTCTTGTTTAGGCTAAGAAAAGAGAAAGAAAAAGTAAAGTATTTCTGTGGGATAAGGTGATAAAAGGGCAAGAATGGTGAAATTCCCTCTGTGCAAGATGTTGATCATGGACTGTGTGGAGCCCAATTTTTCAATTCAAGACCTATCTGACATACTGTTTTGAGACCTAAGTCATAAGAATTGAATATTTTGTACTTAGTACTTGCCTAGAACCTGAAACAAAGGAATTCAAATACTGAATGGTATTGACTTTGTCAGTGCTGCTTGCTAGCATTAATAATACCAAATATATATCTCCTCATCCTCCATTGAGTACTTGGATGCTTTTTGGAGATACCTTACTTTTACAGAACCATAGAATAGTTGAGGTTGGAAGGGACCTCAGGAGGTCATCTGGTCAAACCCCCTGCTTGAGCAGGTTGCCTGGGACCATGCCCAGACGACCTTTGAAGATCTCCAAGGAGGGAGACTCCACAACCTCTCTGAGCAACCCATCCCAGTGCTCCAGCTGTGAATTCCTTTCTCTTTCTTGCTAGTCCAAAGTAGTATCTGCACTTATTAGCTCTTATGTTGCCCTCAAAGCTCTCTTGTCCCCAGCCCTGTGGCAACGTCTTGGCATGCCAAGATGTAAATGATCCCCTAATGAAGCTAGGCACCTGCTCATGCCAGGGACCAGCCAGGACTACTCGTTCCCTTGTGTTAAGAGAAGGCTCTGCTGCTTGCTCTGTGTGCTGTTGGGAGCCTGGAGGGCTTCTTGCAGGTCCGGGCCTGTTGTAAGTGCTAAGCTGAGGCTGGTTAGCAGCAAGCCCTGTCTTTGGAGGAAATGATGGTTGAGTTCACTCCAGTGACTTGATCCAGTGACTCATGGGTTAAGCGACTGCAGCTTGCTGTCTTTCCTCTGGACTGGTTAGCTCTTTCTGCCATCACCAGCACGCATCTTTGACTAATATGTATATCCTCACAGCTTGGGGTGACAGATGGGTGAGGAGGAGGAGGACCAGGGCCGCGGAAGCCAGGTATTTCTCCATGCCGTTCCGAGCACACATGCTGTGTGGTGAGTTTGTGGTGGCCCTGACCCCGCCAGGAAGCACTGGTCTCTCTGTCACACAGTACACATATGGTTACCAGGTGTGCAGTGCTTCTGGGATGTGTCAGATCCCTGTGTTCTCATGAATCACCCTCATGGTGCACACACAGTAAATCCACTGCTTCTAGAAAGGGCCAGGTGTGCCACGAGTGCCGGTGCAGCTGATCTGTACGTACGCTGTTGAAGTGGCTGAGCTTGAGGGTGCTGTGGCAGACCTTTGAGCAGGCCAGATGTCCAAAGGTCCTAACTGAATGTCAAACCCTCCGATTTTATTGGGACAAAATTTCTCAAAATGTTCTCTTGGGAAAGCTGCCTGTATAACAGAGGGGGAGGTAAATTATTACTTGTGGCTGTGCTGGGGAGGTGTGCCCTTTGGTGTGCTTGTTTTGCAAACCTAGATAAACCATAGATAAAGGGTAACAAAACTGCAAATGGACGGAGTTTCACAGGGATTAGTAATTCTAAAAGAGCTGATCCTAGAAAAGTATTGTAGGGCTGAAGTGCAGGAGTTTACTACAGGTTGTCTTTCAGATTGCTGCCAAAGAGTCATTGTCCCAGTGAGAGCTCTCTGAGCTGACAGCTTCTGCCCTTCCACCCAGCACGGCTACAGCACGTCCTGTTTAAATAGCTGGCTTATTTCAAACATTGCTGCTTGTTGCACTGGGGACAGAAGTGTAACCCATTCTGCTACTCACCACTGTCATGAGACAGTGGGAAGCTAATGCTGCATAAACCTGGCTTTGGCCATTTGTTGCATGTGTGTGTGTGTCCTCTGGGTCTTCCTAGGCTCAACAGGGAGAGCTTCGCCTTCCCCGCCTTGCACTTTTGCCGTAGGCACACTCGCTGCTGAGCACCTGTTCCTAGTCTGAGCTGGAAGAAGTTCAGGTAAAATACACAGCATCTGTGTGGTGTCTGGAAGAAATGCAAAAGTATTTGTGCTTGAAGAAACTCAGGCCAATAGCCAAGCACCACAGCCATGCGCCGCGCATTTGCAGCCAAGTAGAAACTTGATGAGTCTTTTATGTGCTTCTAGCAGCTTCGCTATTATCTCAGGTGCATTTAACTGTACAGCAGCCACTATAATTTAGAGTGACTAGAAGATTCAGCCAAACAACCTGTTCTGTGGCTAATCTATTCTGACTGTGTACCTACAGGACATTGTTTGATGTTACTTTAAGTAGTTGCTACCTGTGGGAGATGGTACTTCTGGGAATACATTTCTGGGTCACTAGATATTGCAAGGCTACACAGGATTAGAGAGATAACCAGCTACGTATCTACAGTATCAGTTGTTCCCAGTCTCAGTGGGTAATAAATAGTCTCACAAAAAATAGCAATAGTCGATATACCTACTAAACCATCTGTTCAGGACCGCTCAAATGGAGTTGGTTAAGTAATTATCCCTTAGGGGCTGTTTATATTTTAGAGTATCTGCTTGTCCTTTAGATCCTTAACCTTTAGACAGGTCCACATAGCGATGCCATGATTTATTTTCTTTGTGTGGTCTTGACCTTCTGCTGGCAGATTTAACATTACCTTCTGCAAGAATGTAGCTAATGCTAGAAAGGAATGAATACATGAATTTCTTTACTTTCCAACCGGTGGTTTTATAGTTGAGTTTTTGTATTCTGTGCTATTAAGCTATCAATTTCAGGCATAATAATCCACAGGGGCTGGAAGGGAATCGTGCAATAGTGTAATGTAAGAACTGTGTTTTGGGATAATGCTATTCCAAATATGCTTACTTGCCTGCCTTTCTTTCCTCTCCATCTTCTTTGCTGTTGGCTAGTTTTCTCAAGTCTTTAAAGAGGCAGAAGTCAAGTTCTTAGCAAATCAAATTTCTCTTTGAGCATCTAAACCTCCTTTGTTTGAAACTGAGAGAAGAAATGTTATGGGCTGGAAGAAGACAGAGCAAAAATAGTGTTTTTTTTTTTTTTTTTTTTTTTTTTTTTTTTTGGAAATAGTTTTATAGTTTTTCCTGTTGAATTAATGGTGCTGCTGCTGGGTAAATTTATTCCCAGTATCCGAACACTCTACATTTCTAATAGAAATATATCGCATACTGCTTTTGTATTAGGTGGGCATAATGAAAAGTAACTAGTGGTGAGACTCTGCTCCTCTGGTGGCCTCAGAAAAAGGATACCATGCCTTGGGAGAGGCATGAAGAATGGGTTTGTTTTCCTGCTTTAGAAACAGTGATCCCTTACAGCGGACAGCTGAGGCCTACCAATGGGGTCGTGTGGGAATACTTGCCCTGCTGCTGCCAGTGGGGCTCCTAGATTTGGGTAAGGAGGGTGTCTTAATCTCTTCATCAGGTGCTTCAGCTTTGTTGCCAGTAAGACAACTTGACAGATCTTATCTCTGTGTGTTTGCAAGCGAAATGGAACTGGTTCACGTATATTTTAAATGGGTTCTGTTACTCATTGCCTAGGCTCTCAGCTTGCTTTGTGCCTTCAACTTTTTGTTTATATGAAAGCTTTGATAGCCTTTAAATCCGTGTCTGTGTGCCACTTAAAAACAGACAAATCAGTTGTGACTTCTGTAGTCACCACTTTAATGGCCAATCCTGAGTGCATGACATTTGTGCCTTTCAGTAAAGAATCAGATTTAATGTTTATGAAAGAGATGCTACGAAATGCTTGACAGTGCGTCCTTTTGTGTTCAGGGGGCAGGTTTCTGGTTTTGGGCCTGTGCTGTGGGGAAGTCTTATGCAGGCCCTGGTCTGGAGTAGGTATAACCCAGGGCTGTAGATGTTGTTTTTGGGACTTGTTAATGATCTTTGTCCCCGTTTTCTACACACAAAATGAAGAAAAAGAGTATTCTAGCCCCTGCTCTTTATCTGTATGGTAAGAGGCCCAGCTCTTGTTTTACCTGCCAGGAGCTGCCATGGTTGCAGAAAAGAGCCCCCAATTTCTGAAGATTCAGATTTAATACTTAAGCATTTGCTCACTACATAAAGAGCTAAAACCAAATCATGAGTTGCTGTCCACTTTCAGGCTCATTCAGGGGAATGAAGCTTGTTCGGTGCTGGTGGTGGCAGTCCCTGCCCCCCTGTCGCTCGGCTCTCAGGTCATGTTGTTACTTAACAAAGGTTTTCTAACTTCTCTACTAGGATGTTTTCCCCTGAATTCCTCACCTTGTTCTCAAAAGCAGCCTTTGTATGCTGAGACAGGAAAACATGATGTTTTAGTTGTTCTCTTGCATAGAAACTTCATGGGCTTATAGGCTAGGAGGACTGCATTTATTACGTAGCCTTTTTCATTGGTAGATGTCGCAGGAATACACAAAGAAGGTCAACGCCATTATCTCTTTTGCAGATGGAGAAACTGTCTCTGTGCTTATTGCAAACGAGGAAGCTGTCTCGCCTTGCAGACGTGGCCTGGAAGCTGTACTTAGCCTGTAACTGAATTTGAACTTGTCTCAGAATTTATTCCTTTCTATTGCACCTTTGGAGCCCATTTAACCTTTTAAAGTGATTGTTTCTCTAACAGTAAATATGAAATATTATCGTAGAGATTGCCACATCCTTTTTATTAATTACATTTGAGCTTTATTATGTGAAATGGAAATGGTTTAATTGAGCTGCTCAAATCTTTAAAATTGGCAGTATTTTCCTACTAGTATTGTAGTAGCCAATGGTCAGAAATACTGAGGACTGCATACTACATTGAAGGCTACATATGTCCACCTTTTTGGAATCAGTTTCTTTCTCAGTGCAGAAATTTGGAAGAAATGTAGGGATTATTTTTTCACATTTATCTGAGCTGTAAATATCCAGCAGCTTCAGTGAAGGAGCTTTGTATGGGCAAGCAGTTGATGGGAAATCCCTGCCCATGAAGTCCTGCTGAAACATGAGGCTGCTGTGCCCCAAGCACCTGGAGCTTCTCTGCTTTCCACTAGCAATTTTTACACATAACTTATTGAGAAAACTGATGGTTTGTTTAGGGTTGGCTTAGGGCAGAGCACTTTTAAACAAAGAAAAATATATGAATGAGATTAAAATCACAGTTGAATATAAATGTGAGGGTTAACCACATTTAGCATTGTAAGCAGAAGTTTTGGAAGGAAAATTTATTTTCCTGCTTCAGGGTCTGATCAGTCCCTGTCCCAAAGTAGGACTCTCCTATATAGCTACATGTCCATATTGCCTGATGCAGGCATTACGCTTTCTCATCTTGAAATCTGTCTTTGACTTTGGTAGAAGAAAATACAAAAATAGAGAACCAGCAGTTTTTCTGGTACCACATGTTGGCACATGTGGAGGGATGGGAAAGAGAAATGCATATGGGGTAAAATACAGACTACCAATTGGTGGCACTAGACTTAGTCTTTGTAGCTTAGTTCACCATCTGTAAAATGGCCTTTTTATTATTTTTTCCCCCAGCTATAGCAAACATAGCAGTATGTTACTGCATCTCTTTCCTGTAAAAGACTGTGAAAATGGGCAGACGTGGAGTGGAAGCTGGAGTAAGGGGATCTCAAGGAGTTGGTTTTTTTGGGGAGGACAGTGTGGCAGGCAGGAGTGGAGCTAAGTTCAGGATCTGACTCAGGGTTTCTGTGTTCTAGTGAGGGATTCAAGCCATCAATGATTTAAACTCGTTAAGTTTGCATCCTATCCCAAATCTCAGCAAATTTGATGCTGTATTTGTCTTTTGCACATTTAAGATAAGCAATTAGTTTGCAATAGCAAGATCTTTTCTGTCTGCTATGAGGCCACTGAAGGGTCCTTCACAGAGCTTGTCTTCGGCGAAATGTCTCTGTTACCACCAGTGCTGTTTATGTATCATGTTCCTGTTGCCTGCCTGTCTGCTGCCCCTTCGCCCCAGAAATGACCCGAGAGCAACTTGGATTTTAATAGCAAACATGTAGCAGTCTGTAAGGAGGTCAGGGGACTTCTGTGAGGAAAATGCTGTGTATGTGTAAGAGATCATTGCATCTATAGGGCTGATAGCTGTTTAAAAGGTTAGCAAGCATCTCCCACTCATGCACACAGGGAGTCTGCCAGGTTAGATATTTCTGTCCTGGCATATCTCTAAAATCGTAATGACTTTTATTTAGCATTAATGTGGATGCCTTGAACATTTCCATGGGACTTCCACTGTCAATTCAGCATTAAAGTGCTATTAAAGTAAAGTGTTACTGTAAGAAGCAGTATCTGCCAAACATTTCTCAGAAGAGCACTGTGCTTTACAAGATGGGTAAGTGTTCGCTCTTCTCCATTTTCATGTAAAAGTCAAAGATAAGTCTTATTATTGATTAGACAAAACAATAGAGGGGAGATGTGTGAGAACCATTGGCAAGACTTTTTATGACAAGTGGCATATCAGTATATATTAATTTGCTGCTCGCTGCACTACAGTGTCCAAGATGAATCCTCATTGGCATTCAGAAGAACATAATGTGAAACTGCACAGGAAGAAAGGACGCTTCCTATATAAAATTGCCAAATTGTTCAGACTGAAATGGTGACTCTTGGCTATAAAACTACATTGCAAAACTCTTCTAACAACTTCTAAGTGAACTGTACTTGATATTTTTATGTAGCATCATATATATTTTACTTCCAAATCCCATTTTCAAAAGCAACCTTAATAATTAGGAACAAGTTCCACTCAAAGCTAATGGGGTTAGGCTTCTGTGTCACTTAATGTGACTTCAGAAAGTTTTAGCTGAAAAGATCAAAATGACTAAAGAGGGCTCATGTTTCCATAGGAATCTTCTGTATTCTGCATCACAGAACCTTATCCTGCAAAAGTGGTGTAATAAATCCTAAGATCATTTTACGACCCTCCTCCACTCTGTTTAGAAGATTTACAGCAGAAGTGGCCAACTGATAAAGACAGCAAAAAGTAACGCAAGTGAGATCATGAAATTGACTGAATAAATAAATCCAGTTCGCTGTTTGCAATTCAGTTTTCCAAGCTCTGAGGTACAGCGAGGTGATGCTTTCCAGCCTTCCTCTGCATTGTTTTAAAATGAAAGATGGAATATCCTACCCTATAGCATGACAAAAGCATGGGCTGACAACAAACAAGATGTGAAATTTTAATAAGAGGTATTTAGGTAGAAAAACTGTTCTTTGTATTTTTGTGCATTTGCTACACAGTAATAGGAAATGATTTCTTATTTGAACATGGATATTTGAGAGGAGAGGAGCACAGAGACCCCTGAATGACCCAGGTGAGATACTCGAATGAATTGTAGATCCAAGACCTGCTCTGCCCAGTTCAGACTGTGAGTCCGAACCCCCATCTCCTTTATTTTGGCTTTTGGATAATTTGGTAAAGTGGTCTTTCTCATCTTTTGGGGAAAGGGTTTGAAAGGTCTCAGTTAAATCCGGTTGTGGAAAAAGAGTTTGTTTTTGTTTTCTTGAAATCTTAGTATTGTGAGACAGGAAATCCCTTTCCTCCCTACCTGTAAGTGCCTGATGGGCCTGCCCTCTGCCAAACTGATGCATTGCAAGGACTGGAATTGGAACATCAGACAAAAGAGCCTCTCATGTCTCTGGTAGCTCTGGAAACTTCATGTTTTCTACCCTAGAAAGAGTACTAAGAGGGGTTCTTTTCTCATGCCACTACAGCATTCCCAAGGAAGATTCATGATTGGATTGTGTTCCTCAGTATTATAAATCAGAGCTAATGGCAGAGATAGGTTGATGGCTTGAAGTAAGTGGAAAAATAAATTGGGCAATGAGAAGTCCTAGGGCTGAGAAGACATAAATATAGAATTTAACCCCCCCGAAGACGACGACAGACCTTCAGTTCTTAAAACAGCACTTAAACAAACAGGACAAAACCTGTTATACATGGTCTTTGCTCAAGTGATGGGAAAGTTGAAATCTGGGACAATATAAAACCTGTGGGAACCTTTTGAAGAAGTGAAAATTTCTGTGTTTCCTGAAAAATATAGAGATATGGAACATGAAAGATTAATTTAAAAAGAGCATCAGGCTTTTTCAGGGGAAAGATCAGAGGACATAAAAATCTTTGTCAATATCAGATTAGAATGACACATAAAAAAAAAAAAAGGCAGCTTATATTCAGTCTCATGGGGTTGGACTGTCAGAGCTGAATGTCTTTATTTGGCCTTGATAATTGTTCTTTTATCCTTTGTGCATTATTTGGTATGTTTTTGCCCATAGCCAACTGTCTATGTCCCAGACCTCTCAACTGGCAGCTCCCCAGGTTCAGTTCTCAGCTTTATTCTCCTTTATGACTCAATCATGGACTGTAAAATCTCTGCTACAGCAGTGATTCATCACCTGAATGTGCTCACTTTAAAATAAAGTATCTTTTTTGTGATACAGAAAAGATGAAAAATTATTTTTCAAAGTAATTCCAGAGGTATTTTCAGTCTAGGTATCCTTCCTACTTGTTTTTGGTCTAAAGTTATATAAGATTTTTTTAAAAGATAAAGAAGATGTAAAATATTGTTTAATGATTATTTGGATGCAAAATCGTACTCCCAGAAGGAAACTGGAAAAAAATAATTCCAGGTGGGTGTTTTGTTGTTTGATGTCATGCTGTTTCTGATCTCATTTATATTGACAGACATTATAGCAACTTCTCAGAAGGAAATCAAGTTGTTCTGAGATGTACTCGCCACTGATAAGACCAGTTAGGATGTTGCTGCTGCCATGAGCCGTGTTTGTTGTCTTTTCTGCAGCAAAAGGTTAGCTTGCTCTGTTCTTGGCTCTTCTGGATGCCTTTGGAAGAAACGAGTCTTTTGTTCATGCCTGTGAATTAGGCTCTTCTGTTGAATTTATTGCGAGAAATGAGATACCTCTGCTAATGAAAAAGGATGGCAGGATATAGATCATTAGCTACAGAACAGTTTTCTTTTGGAGAATGCTGATTCCTGATGAATTTATTACTTAGTATGGCTTGGGCACGTATGTGGGGAAAAAATGGTGATAGTCTTTCATTTGTTTGTTGCCTGTTGTCACTTATGGTATGGTTTTCTTCCAGCCAACTGAGAAAAGAAAACTCCTTTAAAAATATTCTTGTTCTCAATATTTTAAAAAAAGTGCTTGCCTCAGTGGGATGGATGTTCTGTGGTTTCTGTAACTAGGAATGGTTTTGCTTTGAAGGACTTGAAAAGTCTGTAGGTAGTGCCTCATTGGCATTAGCCAACTCCCACGCCGTCTAGCAGGGTCTCCTCTTCTAATGTGCACCAGGAGATGCACGGCTCTGGCAAGGAAAGCCAACTGTGGGGACTGACTGCCCACCAGAGCACAATGTCTGTCATTCGTATGCACGGGAAATGTGTGCAAAGGTCTCCACAGAGCCCCGTGGGAAGTCTGTGCCGCTTTTCTATGCAAGCTCAACAGAAGCCTGTTAAAGACATCGTTTCTGAGGGTGCAGTACCAAACGGTGATCCGGAGCTCCTGGGCTGTAAGCCCATCCTCGTGCTGAATTGTTGTGTTATTATTATTATTTCTTCTCCTCAGATGCCTCAATGAGGTTGTATTTCCCATAGATTGCAGTAAGGATGAATTAACTAGCAGTTTATTTTTAACAACAGTTACTACATTTCAGCCGTACTCTGGGTCTAGCGTGATGTAAGGGTATGCCTCCACACAGGCACCGTAAATAGTCTAAGACACTTCAAAACATGAATTTCCTGGGACACAGGAAAGAGAACCTGGCTCTTCCAGCCTTAAGCCTTCTAGCCCGCTCAGTGCATACCAAATCTGGGTATCAAGCGGCTGTAACCCTTACTGTGATGCTTTGGTGCCATGTAGAGAGCATGTCACCCACTGGGAAGCGGAGCTGCCTTGTTTTTCTTCGGCCTCCTTGGACAGTCATTTTCCCAGTCCTGTGTATTGATGTATCTAGATGTATTGCGGGGCTCAGTTCAAAGGCAGTTCTTAAAATAAATCTTGTGGTAATGCTGAGAATAAGTACTGGGAAGAGGATGGTAGTGCAGAAAGGAGAAGGGCACCGGCTTTTCTTCTGATTCACAGGTTGCTGTTCTGCACTTCATGGTGGGAAGTTACCCACAGCTCTGCTGTTCTGGGTTCCTTCAGCAGAGACTGCTTGTGAATTGAATGGGGAAGGTGAGCTCAGGGTAGGAAGGAGAGGGAGAGGAAATTCCGTGTCTATGTAGCTTTGAACCACTCCATGTTCTCTCCTGCTCCGATGCGTTGAGTGTTTTCAGATACCGGGGGCTTTATTGCCCTGCTAATGCCCAGAGATACAGGTGGCTCCTAGAGCTGAACCGACTCGAGGGATGTGTGCCCCTTGTTCACCAGTGCTCATTGTTAAAGTTCTGTTTTTTGATAAAAGTAATTTAAGGACAGTGACCTGAAGAAGTTTCTCTTCAACAACAGAGTCTGTGGCACCACTGTGGTAAATAATTCATGTAATGTGAGGAGAATCCCCAGTTCTTTCAAATTGTTCACACCGTGTGAAGCCAGAATGCAGTTTCTTAAACCGCAAGCAATTCCTAGGTTAAGTGTTTCACCTACTGTGGCTGGTCTATAACTGTTACCACCTATGGGAAGGTTCAAAGGATGTGAGAAGGTGTGGAATTAGAAGAGGCTTGCATGGATCTAATAGTATTCTGCAGATTCATTAAAAAAATAAATCTGAGCGAGCTGTGTTTTGGAAAACATTTTGCTAGACCTGGGAAATAAGTTCTATTCCCAGCTCTCCTCTAGATTTATGTTGGATCTCGATAAGGCCATTTATTAACCTGTAAAATAAGGATCAGTGATTTTTCTTTTTATTAGGGACTTTGAAATATAGGATTGAAAAGCCTTTGACGATTTTTCTTATATATATATATATATATTATTTTTTTTTTACAAGCTTTTGCTTGAACTAAACACCTGCCTCCAGGACAAATGTTTCTTGCTTTTGCCATGCTTTAGTATGTTACTCTAGAATAGCGCCACAGATATTTTTGTTTTTAAATAATTGTTCGTGCATTTTCTGTACGCAGGTTCGCCAAACCACACTGGAAAGAGACGAGTTTTCCATCTTTTTGTAGTGATAGCGTGAAAGCATGTTGTGCTTGCTTCTCCAAAAACTTGCTCTGGTAGCCAATCTGGCATTTCTTTTAGGCATGTCCTGACAAAGCTCCACTGAAGCCAGCCAGAGCTAGGACCAGGAACTGAGAAACCACCGGAAAATCAGGGTGAGCTGCCATTTTGCAAGCTTTTAATCTGGTCTGGAGCATTTCTTCCCCCATTTTGCAGCCATAAGCGGCACCTGTGCTCAGTGCTGCAGCAGCAGCGCAGGAGGCAGGAGCGTGCCCTCACCCTCGGTGTGTCTGGTTTTGCATTGTTACTGGCACGATCACTGTGATCATTTTATTCTGATCAGCCCTAACACCTCTGTGAAATAAGGCCAGCTGTAAATACCTGACAACTGTGGCGGAGCCGTGAAGCAGCCATCTCAGGGGCACAAGTACTCCATTTTGATTAACAGCATTTTCCTGACGGCCCTAAAACCTACCGAGCTGTCAGTGGCATCTCGTGCTCTTTCCAGGTGCAGTATTTTAACCATCAGTCTGCCACAAATTGCAGTAGCGTAATTTGGGGAGGAGATTTAATTACAGTATTGATTATGCATATATATATTTATACTCTGCACAAATCGAAACGCAGCTGCAAGAGAACCTGCAGTTAACAGTTTTGCTCCCTATTTACAAGGCTGCCGGGATGCTGGCGTGATTGATTACCTTCACAATACGCCTGTCTGTGCTCTTCAGAGCATACCCTGCGTGTGGAGAAATGACTATTCCCTTAGGGAGGATGGAGCTCATAATGCAAACGTCACATAATTTTTGGTATTAAAGACGGAATAAAAGGCCTGAACGATTTTTATTAGTAGCTTCTTTAATGAATTCACTGTCCTTTGAACCCAAACAATTTAAGCTTTAAACATGAAACCCAGGAAACCTATTTTCTAATCTCTGAGAATTTTCTCTTCTAGTTTAATAGACTTAAAATTGTTGACTTTTGGTTCTTATTTAATCCCTATCAGACTAAAAAGCTTTCTTTTTAAGAAAGAAAAACAAACAAAAGAGGAGAAATAGGCCTTTAAAGTGAAAGATTCTTTTTATTATTTTGAGCTATTTATTGACTTGAAAACATACAAAGGGTTTATTATTTTACTGCTGGAAAATTGCCAAGCAGAGAATGAACTGCCAATGATATGGATTATATATCACACTGTATAATTAAGACAGCAAACAGCCTGCTGGAAAATATTTTATAGACTACTTTATATAATGGAAAGTTCACAGCAGTCTAACAGAGACCACCTAATATGTCTTTTAATATGAATTCTACCAGAGATTTAAATTAAGGTTCGAACACTGGTGCTTTACAGTCTATTAGTCTTGGTAATGATTACACCTGCCTGCACAGCCTAATTTTAAAACTTTATTATCATCCAGAATTAACCTCCTAGAAAAACTCAGCAGAGATTTGACGCGGTTTTCTCCATTTTCTTTGCTACATGAACAGATCTTGCAGACACTGCCTTGGACTTTCTCCTTTGCTTTTTTTTTTTTTTTTTTTTTTTTTTTTGTCTAATTTATGATCACCGGTATCCTTTAATTTGATACTTTTCTGTTTTGTGATGAGGAAACTGTCGCAAGTTGCTGATTAATGAAGCTACTACTGAAGGAAGCCAGGCACAAATGAGCTCTTTAAATATACATGTAGATTCATTTTTAGCACATGCAAGATATTTAGAACTTGCATGGGGGCTCCTCGTGTCTACAAACCTGTTACCACTGAAATAATTAGGAATATTGCTACTGACCTGGCTGGGACCAGATCAATAGCTCTGTGTGATGTTTTATTTCAGTGTCCCTGTACAGAGCACCAGTTTTCATGTAAAAGTGCATTCCATGGCATTCTCTAGAGCTTCTGATCTTTGCCATACTGTGCCTTTATTTTAGTTTCAGGCCTTACCAAGGGAATGTTCTTGCTACAAGGTTGTACTCCCTGTTTAGCTCTAGATCTATTCGCACAGTATCTCAATAACATGATTAATGGAATTAACTCTGGTTTTGCCTCCACTCTTGGTAAGCTGGTGTTATTTCAGATCTTTTCAGTGTTGATGAAAATTTGTCTGTGCAAAATGGTAGTCCAGACGGGACGACCCCCCCCCCCATCCCCTCCCCAAGAGAAATGTCATTTGTTTTCACTCATTTCCTTTTTATGGTCACATTTAGTGGCAGTATTCAGCTTGCTTTACTGGAAAATGCAGTATGGAAAGAATTTGGGTTTTAATAAAAAGGGTTAAAGAAACCCTTGTGGCTAGGTTTCCTGAGTCTTGATAGTCATGAGACCTCATTGACTGCTTTAAATCCATATAAATGCACTAATGCACCTAGTGTTTGTCGTAACACTGAGATCTCTGGACTTGTTGGCTCCAAAGGGCTAGTAAGAGTCTTCATATTAGCTTTAATTGTCAGAAAGGGAAAAAAACACGCTGAAATGTGAGTTCTGGCTTGGTACAGCTGGCTCCAGAAGGAGAGCTCTGAATAGAGACTTGGTGTTCTTCGGCTGTCCTCTGGAGCAAGCGCTGTCATTGCCATTTCTCCCAGGCCAGGTGAGTCCCATTTCTTTGGAGTGCTCTGGCAGGATGCATGCCCCCAGTGGGGAACTGCACACTTTGTAAAAGGAGCGATAGAAACTTCCTCCGTGTCTCCTGATGGATAGATCCATCCTGCTGAAGGCTATCTTCATTCCCACCAGGTCATCAGAACCAAGGATTTCAGGCAATGTGATTTAAAAATAAAATAAAATAAAATACAGCTCCCTCACACAGTCTGAATTGACCCATGCGCTTTAAAACTGACCGCTGACAAGTACTTTGGTACAGCTGCCTTAGAAATCCTGGCAGTCACCCTGAGCTGATGGCCATGAGGACAGGGACCCCCTCTCAGATGGTCTTTCTAAGGCAGTGCTCTCTGACCAGCCAGTAATGCTGGAGAGCTCTGCATGTGTGCATGGAGGCAATTAAACAGAACGTGGCTTTGGGAAATGCTCAGAGATTAAATTCCCTTAAGTAACACCAATGTTTTGGTTGTACTATTTATAAAAACTAATGAGAACTTGAAAAGACAGGGATTAAAAAGAATTATTTGTCTATTGGCAATTCCCAAGGCTGATTTGCTTCATGAGATGGAAATGTATATACCCAGGAAAGCTTTAATACACATCTATATTGATAAAGTTATTAAAAAATCAGACCGTTAAATCCTTTGGCATGGATAGCTTCTATACAGTAAGATCTCTTGAAACTTCTTCCTCTTTAAGCCCCTCTTGCAAGACTGCTGTAAGCCTGTCAGTCACAGAAAGGTAGGGCACTTCCCGGGCTCCTAGGCACCGGCATGGCCCTGCTGTGTGCACCACTGCATGGTTTCTCTGCTGGCTCCTTGCTTGGGTGTTGGCAGCTCTGTGGTGTCAACCTAGATGGGAATGCTCTCGGCACGGGGATGAGCTTCAGGAGCCTAGGAGGGCAGGGGTGAGACTTGGACGGCACAACACGTGTGGTCCTCTGCTACAGGCTGAACTTGCTGGCAGCTATCTCCGTGCAGTAAATGTGCAACTGCTTGTGCTGAAACTGCAGGGTGATACTTTGGAAGGGACACGGTTCTTATGAGCAGGACTAAATGCTAGTTACTATGTGTCATCCTGGAGCTGCGTAAAAACTCTTGAGGTAGGGGGAAAGAGCTTATTCAAGTGGCAGAGAGAGAAAAGAAAAAGAGCAGTGTGGTTTAAGAATTGAAAGTGAAGGAAGATGAATTGGAGATTATAATTAGAGAGCAAAGGAGCAGGCAGCTTTTCCAGCCTCAGTGGGAAAAGATGATTGACCTGAGCAGCAGGAGAAAAGAAGAGGAAATATTGCTGACAGCTAAAATTCAGAAGTTATTTCTTGAGAGACTGACCTCTAAAGGGAGGAAAAAAAAAAAAAAAAAAGAATAAAAAATCCCAGCCAGTGAATTCTGCAGCGTTCATGCTGGACTCAGCTTGCTTGGAGAAGCCTGGGAAAAACACTTGAAATTTAGAGGAAAAACATGTGAAATCTAGAGTATATTAAATAAAATTGCTAAGGTTATTATATACATGTTGTTTCATGTGTTGTGTAGACATGTTTGTAATGCTTGTGCTCCTTTCCCCGTGTTTATCAGAGGTTGTCAAAACACACTTTGCAGTATTTGGTAAAGATGCTGAAGATGCAGAATTAGAATAGTAAATAAAGCAAGGCAAAGGATAGAAAAGAGTGGTACCGGCTATTTAGCACCTCCTCTTTCCATGCTTTCTTTCCCCATTTTTTGCTGGGCTAATCGGTGTATGAGGAGTGGTTGTTCAATGAACACCTTCTTGCAGTTATCAGGTATTTCATTTGTTCAAAATACCTTTCTGTCATAAATAATACAGTGATTTGTTTTTATCAAAAATAGAAAGCAAAGGCTCAGCTCTTTAGCCAGGGTGGGCTGGACTCATGCTGTAAGATCACCCTGGACAGTGTTGTTTCCTTCGCGATGCCTGGAGCGCTCCTGGGAATCCACGGGGCTTTTCCTTGGGGCTTTCTGTAAGCTCCAGTTTAGTGCTAAGAAATGGTGTGAATTTTCTGAAGAACAAGGCTGAGTGATTTAACTTGTTTTGTTACAGCCCTGTTATGGGAGGGCAGAGGCTGAATGCAGACAGCTGGACGTGAGCTGGTTTGTCTGTCCAAAGGTTTGGGGAGACACAACTATATGCTGCTGCTCACCTTGCAGCCCTTGCCTCCATCAGTTACTGCCCTTGGCATTAATCTGCACCAGTTTTAGACTATTTTCCTCCTCCTTTTTTTTCCTTCTGGTTACAAATTATCATTGACAGCTTTAGTTCCCCTTACAAATTACATATCATAAGAGACTGTTCTGGTTACTGCTCACTTCCAAAATTCCCACTTGCTTTATATCCCTTGTAGTTCTATTTCCTTTGTCCCTTCCTTCCTTCATCGAAATTTCTCTTATCTGAAAAGGTGTTGGGCATAAACAGAACAGTGCACTGAGGTGTCTGATAAGATTCCTGTAAACAAATCCTGATTTTGAGTAACATTTTGGAGCATTGCTAATGATTGTCTTCTGCTATGGAAAATTGGCCTCCCGAATAAGCGTGTGAATATGTGAGCAAGTAAAATAATTACTTGTCATGCTAGATTCTTTTTTTTCAGATAGCAAATTAGGTCCTAGTAATTAGGTCCTGATTGCTGACATCTAAGTAATCGTCCTCCCCACCCCTCTCCTTGCATTTGCCAGATAAAAACGGAATGGAAATTTACCCTAAGCATACGTTCAACTAGGTAACAGCCGGAGCACGGGGGCATTCCAGAGCATCACACATGGGCCGCATTCAGGGTCACCATCAGTGCGTTTGCTTCCTCAGGCCATGGTGTTTGGAGGTCTAATGATGCAAAAAGCCCTACTAGCTGCTTGTTAGGCTCCAGTATCCCTTTAAAAATCAGCCTGCTCATTATTCCAGACCTGAGATTATTTTTTAGCACATCTCCTTCCCAAGATAACTCTGCATGTTTGGCATATCATAAAATCAACCGGGCTCGTACGTAGCTGCCCGTCTGCCCCCCTGCTCTTGTACGGTGCCTAACGCTCGAGAATCTTCAGCTGTGGGACAGGTTCTCTTTTTGCAACTCACTGGCCTTGATCCCCATCCGGGGTTAATTTTCATGTGGCAGCCACATCACTGTGGTGAGAAATGCTGCCTGCCTTTAATGTGAGGGGAAAAAAAAGGAGTAAGGAGCCTGGGCAGTCCAGCCGTGCACAGGCTGTGCTGGGGGGCTCAGCCAAAGGCTGCTGCGGGAGTGTCTCACCGTTGTGATTCCAACCTGTGAAATTATCCGAAAATCGAGCAGCAAAAATGCAACGCCTGAAAATGACAATGGCTTGCTTTTCTTGCTGCAACGAGAGAGATTTGCGGGTAGCGGGATGTGACGCCTAAATCCTCACAGCCCTCTTATCTGTCTGCACGGAGCATGCAGCACAATCCCCGGCATTCCCCATGGCTGCGGTTCAGCGAAGTAGCTAAGCGTGTCCTGAATTTAAAGCGTGGCTCCAGAAGGGCTGCTCATATGCTTAATGTTACACAACGCATGTGATTATCTTGTTAGGAGAGGGAGAGAAGTATTCATCTTGCAAGATTCCAGGCACAAATGTATTTTCTTCACGTGCAACCTGTGTGTAACTAGCGAGTAAAGCAGAGCTGGTGCTAACACACGTCGGGGAGACTTCCCTGATTTGTGCTGACCTGTTAATTTCACAAAGATGCAAGATGGTCCTTTTCTTTCTTTTTTTTTTTTTTTTTCTTTTTTCTTTTTTTTTTTTTTTTTTATAAAATGTTTGAATTCTGACGTGAAACTACAAAGTGAGCAGTGATTATTTGTTCTTTGTCAAGGACCTGTTTTCTTCTATTTGTCATTAACATTTGTCAGCTGGTAAATTATGCAGTTTTTTCTTCTCCCTCTCCTACTTTTTAGCCAGCCGTAATTATGCTAGCTGATTCCCGTGTAGACTTGTTTTCAGCTGCATTGCTTACATGCCTTTTTAATAGACTGCAATTTTTGTTAAGTAAGTTATGTCAGATTAACTACTTCCGATAAGATGGGGTATTATACTTGGGTTTTCTTTTCCTCCAGCTGGATGCAGAGAATATGTCACTGCTGACTTGCTTTCTCCTGCCTCCCTCTAGCTAAATGGCAATATGCCACTGCAGCAAAACTTCTGTTTGAGGATTCATTGGCTTTTTTGTTGGCTAGTAATGAGGCTTTGAGGTAGCTCACTGCTCCTGATTAGTGGCAGAGCACGTGAGAAAAGGCATCCTGCAAACCATTCATTAACTCCTAGTGAAAGCCTCAGCATTTAAGCTCATAAAGATGAGCAGGGACTCTCTCTCTCTTAAATCCTTCCCTTTCAAATTTGGCTCTTTTGGGTGTTTTTTTTTTTTTTTTTTTTTTTTTTTGGCACCTTCCTTGTTTTGCAGAAATAACGGGTAGAAGCATTGATGATACTCCTGTTCTTGCTGGATTTGTAGCGTTCCTGCTGCTGGCAGGGACCCCTGCTCCTGCTGGGGCCCCGATGCACGGTGCCATGGAGGAGGCTTGCTGCCTGCTGAAGCTGGTGCTGGGCTTCATCTCCTGGCCCTGGGGTCCCGAGTCATCTCCGAGGGCAGCAGGGTGCAGAGTGAGGCTGCTGCCCCATCTCCTCCCAGCACAGGCACCCTCCTCCAGGGCTTGGAAGGCAGGAGGGAGGTGGTGGCTGAGTGTTCAGCAGGCTGCAGCCTCTCTTTGCTAGGCTGGTGTCGCTCCAGGCTGCAGAGCATCCTGGGGGCCTCCGTGCTTGGGGCCATCTAAAGCAGCAGAGCCACAGACCGAGTAAAGAAATCCCCAGCTCTTACCCTTCCTTTGTTTTATTCCTCGATCAGAAAATGAAAGGTTGTTTCACAGTACTCGATGTAAGGGCCTCTGAGTAGTTGTGCAGCCTTACAGCTGAGTTCCTATATCTCCCAGATTTCAGTTTCAGTCACGGTGTTAATAGCTTTACCAGGCTTTGTTGTTTTAATGCAGCACAGTGAATTATATTTCGGAGCGCTCATATGAAAGAGGATTAGCTGCTGGAAACTCTTTGTTTGTCTTAGTTTCTCTAAAGAAGTAAATAAAATGTGAGAATAATGGTACTGTATATTGCAAGTAATAGGCTATTTTCTGCCCTGGTTTCATGCTGGAATGGATGTCATTTGTCAACTGTGAGGATGATAGAATGAATCATATAAGTCGTCTTGAATGTGATTTGCCACCTGCCTGATTGTTCAGAAGTGTATGCATGCTTAATTAATCTAATTAGTCAATGCATATATAAGAAGCAAATTTACAGGCTCTCTGTCATCTTAAATAAAGTATTTTTGTTTTCCTAGGATAAATAATTCATTATGGAGCTGAGTACTAGACTGTAATCCTGGAGAGCCGGTTTCTTGTATAATAAAAAAATAGAATTACGATGTTTCTTCCTTTTTCCATCTAGATTTTATTTGGCTTCTCTTTAGACAGGGATTCCACGGAAGGAAAGGGGATACCTCTGCACTGGAGGAGCATAAAATTCATTTCTAAAGGAGGAGCAGATTTCCCTAGCTTCCCCACTGTAGGCATTTTCTGTGAGAGAGGGTGTCTGTTTTGGAACAGACGCAAACTGCAACATGTGCTCAGTTATCCATGAAAGTAAAATAATTAACATGCTGAAAACTGTGTCATGCTGAAAAACATGACAGAGTTCGTACAGTTTGGATTTTTCTACTTTGGAGGTTGGTCCACTGTGTAAGGCAGTATCATATGACCACCAAGGGACAAGGGCTTTATCTCTGGTAGGATCAATGCTGTGCAAACATACCAGTACAATGCAGAAACATGTAGGTAGGTGGACAGTCTTCAGTTTATAAAATCACACTGTCATGAGCTGCTGTGAGAATGCCTGTGTAAAGGGAGGTCCTGAAGGTCAAAGGTAGATCAGAAACTGCAGATTTTAAATAGCTATTGGTTACTGGTATATGCCAGCCTACCAAGAAAAAACTTGCCCAAGTCTTCAAACCTTGGTATGAGAAGGGTGTCCATAACCATGAGGTGCTGCCTTTAGCAGGCATGTGGCCAATCCTATGAATGGTAGCTGTTCCCTTGTAAAGGTTGCTTTAGGGACGTGGTCTGACAATGAATCATAGAATCACAGAGTCATAGAATATCCCAAGTTGGAAGGGACCCATAAGGATCATTGAGTCCAAGACCCTTTCCAGGGTTTTTGTTGTGGTCTGCTATGGGGAAGAATAAAGTCTTGTCTGAAAATGGGAAGATAATTTACCATCTGATCGTGTTTTAAAAGTCTATGCTATCCAGAGTAGACAGAAATTCAGTATCCTGGTTTAGGTTTTGGATTTCTTTTTTCTTACTGGCTCTCTAAGTAATAATACAACATGAGAACATTATTTAATAACTGCCAAACACTGCTTTCTGAAAATGTGTAAAGGCAATTCCTTTCTCAATTGCCAGGGGTAATCCTGCTTCCTGGCCTCCAGATCCACAGGAGAAGTCCCTCGACCTGACTACTCATTGAAATGTATAGCTTGATGTTGTGAGGGCCAGGGAAATTACTGGCTGTAATCACTGCTTGTAGCTGTAGGAGGATCGAGGCTGTTGCCTGGGTGAATTTGTACTCCTGTGGTATCTACCACTGCTTTTATAGTTCTCTTCACACCTCCTTGGCAGGTGTGGCCACCAGCGCAGAACCTGTGGTGAGGGGGTACTTAAAGATGTTGGTTTTGCTCAGTTTGCACACAGAGGTTAGTGCAGAGTTCCTGCAAATAAATAATTGTGAAGCTGTGTTGTGATATGATAGAGCTGTGACGACTGCTGTGACTACAGCTAGAAGTGAAGGGCACTGTGTTTCAGGGCAGCGTGGCCCTGTCCCATTTTAGTGCTCTCGTGGAAGCCCGACTTGGCCTTTCCTTAACAATTTCAGCCTGTGTTGAAACTGCCCCTTGTAGGGCTTTCTGTGGGGTTTGGGGCTGACGTCCTTCTGCACTTCATGAAAACATTTTATCAGCTACCCTTGCATTTCCCCTGCTGCTATCGTGTGGTCAGCAGCATCACGGGGCTGCTCAAGGACCAGGAGCACAGTGGCTGTGCCTGGCAGTGGGCCCAGCTGCCATGTCGGGGCCGCTGCCACTGGGCTAGGGTCTGGGGCCTGCGTGGGGCCAGGGCAAGCGCCAGCGTCCTGGGCTCTTGAGAGAGGACGTGCAGGTGCTTTTCTCAGTGCTACCAGGAGGTGCCTCTCTCTACTTGGGATTTATGGCCCGCAAAAAGAATCGCCTTAGCCTTTTCTTGCAGAAATTGCTTGGGCTCACTCCTCATTTCTGTCCAAAGGAGTTGTGCTGGTGCTACGGGCCCGTTATGTGGTAGCCCAGTGTCTAGAAAGCGTGCTGAGGGTGGTGAAGGCCTCCCTTTTGTTTAGTGGGAGAAGTGAGATGCTCACGTTTCACGTTCAGGAGTGTGTGCCCACACATGGCCCAGTGCTGTGCTGCCGGCCAGCTAACCAGCACCCCGGCTGGCTCCTGGGCTCTCCCCCTGGATCTCTCAGCTCAACCTGGGGGCACGCTGACATCTCAGGGCACTGCATTTCTTGGCTTCTTCCTTTATGTTCGTGCTTTATTGTCTCCACCATTGAATTTTATGCCAAATTTGGGACTTACTCTGTTTGGCAATGTTACTTTCCTGATGCAAGATCTCTTACTATTTCTGTATCCCCAGTGCTGAGCTCTTCCTGTGTGTCTGATCCCATCGCTGCATTTAAACTATCATAAATGCAAATAATGATAATTAGATGGTGAAAAGGGGCTATTACAGATGCAGTTCAGTGCATATTTCACTGATTGGGCCAAATCAGGAAGCTCTGCAGCGCATAGCGTCAGCTTTGTGAGTAGAAGTACTTATTACTTATCTCAGATCGCACCGCACTATCAATTAATTGCTCACAAATCTCTGGTGCCAGTTGCGTGGGTGGTGAGGAGCACTAAACCTTTAACTCTTCGTGGCGCAGAGTTTGAATTACAATGCCCGTCCCGCAAGGTAGGAAATCTGTGAGTTTAATCGGGTGGAAAGAAGCCCTTTGTCTACCAGCACCCTGCCGGGAGGGCCAGAAACAGGCACTGTGCACCCGGAGGGTGTCAGCCCCCGCACGAGGGGGTGTCTGCAGTGGGTAACCCCCGGCCCCTGCGCTGGGTGCCTGCAGCAGGGCCCTGCCCGCCACGCGTCGCAGCAGCACCGCGTACAGCAAGCGGTGCCCCCAGCCCCGGGCTGCTGCGTGATCAGAGAGCGTGGCGCTGCGAGGAAGCCAAAGCCAAGAAACCAACCACGGCAAGAAGGCAAGGTAGAGAAATTAAAAGTGTCTATGATTTGGCAGACAGCAAAAATGCCGTGCAGCGATCATGCTGCCATGAGAATGGGAACAAATCTAATTCTCAGGGCACTGATAAACTCTAACTATGCATTTGTCTCTAGAAGGCAGTGGGGGCAATGGCCATGATTAACTTGCCTCAGAACTGCCTTAAAGCAATAACATTTTTTATTTTTGCATCAAATGTTAATTATGTTAAGGGTGCCAAGGACTGATTTATGTTTTAGCAGAATTGAAGGCACAAAGAGAAATAGGAAGCTTTTCTTTCCCAGAGCCTAAAAGGAATCCTCTCGCAGAACTGGTGGAAAAGAACAAGTCTCATGAGTGTCAACTTCTTGCATTGACTACAAATTACTTTTTTCTTATTTAATGTTCTGAAAGCAAGTATTGGAAATTAAATCACTAGCTTTCTCATTTCCAAATATCAGTGTTATTTTTAGAATGGGAGCCTTGCTTACTTTTATTGTGTAATGGCCCACATGTATCAGCAGCCTTCTCGCTAAAACCCAAATGAAAGCACAGCACTGTCATTTTAGCATAAACAGGAGGATGAAGAAAAGAGGATACCACCAAACTACTTTGTGAAGAAGTGATAGGGATTTATCTCCACAAAAGCATCTTGCTATATGTAACAGTTGGCATTTCTGGTACACTCTTTGGCCCATGAATTGTCAGCAGATAAGCTGTGTTGGATGTCCCGCAGGAGAAGCAGCCTGTTAGGAACATGCGTGGAGCCAGCGCTCAGTCCACGCAGCTCAGCTTGGCTCCCTTTGGCCCCCAGGCACTCTTCCTAATTGAGTCAGCTCAGTGCAAAGCTCCCTTTCCCTCTCTGCAGCGCTTACCCTTCCTCTGCTATCCAAACACTGCATCTGCTGTGACTCTTTGAACAGTGTCCAGTGCTCTCTTTTCCTTTTGCTCTTCTCCCAGTATTATTTGAGCAGATCTTATAGCCTCCAACAGAGTTTGGGGGTGCGTGTCTCGTGGAACTCTTTCTTGATGCATCCCACGATGGGGCTGGGGTCTGGCAACAATTCTGCTGGGCCTTCAACAGGACCCACGCTCAGAAAAGGTCCAAAGTCAGCGTGTGGCATTTCAGAAGGTAAAAGATGCTCCATTTCTGAGTCGCCAGCTGAAGAGTGAGCGATCCTTTTGCTCACACCTCAGTTGTGAGCGGCAAACACCGTTCTGTCCTGCAGGTCTGACCTAGGCTGCTGCACTCATGGGTGCAATGTGCTAAAATGCATTTTGTTGCTTTTTAGCCATGTCTTTCCTATGCTCCTTGTAATCAGGACGTAGAAAGAAGTCCCTGTAGGATGAAACAAAAAAACAAAACAAAACAAAAAACTAGAGAAGCCAGGTGCAGCAGGTCTGTAGCTGCAGAATCACTGTCTGTCTTGTTTAAAGCTCACTGAGCCCCGTGCATGCAGAGGAAGCTCTGGCCTGACCTTCCCCAGGGGGAGACGCCGTGCTTGCTGCTCTGTGTTTACCTTTGTACGGACCATTGTGGAATAATTTATTTTGCTCAGTTTGTCTGGCCAAACGATACATTTGTGCCCTGTGGCACTCGCGTGTTGACACGAAGACCCTGTTGCAAATTATGCGCCATGGGTCGAGGACTTCAGACCAGGCATGCTTTGACCTGAAGTAAATTCCTGTAGGAATGAGGAGGGAATATACAAAAGCAGTGTATTTTTACTTTTGAGGCATTTTGTTGATATAGGAAGAGATATACTGAGCCTCCTCATGAAGTGCTGTGTTGCAATTCTCTGCGCTTGGAGGAAGATGAGCTAAGCCTTCAAATGTCTTTTCAGTATGGTGCAGGTATTTTCAATGTTATCTGATCTCTGAAGGGGAAAAAAAAATACTAATCAGAATAAGGACTGCTTTGCATGTATGAAAGCTGATGTGCCTTTCAGACATGTCAGTCAAAAGGGAGTGCTTACTAAACAGCAGCAGTGATTATTACAAAATTTGTGCATGTAAGGGATTTCTTTTTGTGTTTAACTACAAGGCAGTTGTAAATACCTGCAGCACAAAAAAATGTGTGTGCTAGGGGAATCTCTGTCCTTTTCTCTGCTTTTAGCTGTTTTCTCCTGTAAGCACTGTGTGGCTGGTCAGACTTGGGGCAGTTCTTCCCCTTTTCTGAACAGCTTTTGTTGCATGTGCCACCCTATGGAGGAGCAGTGGTGATAGTGCTCACCTCTGGCCCTTGGCTCATGCTTCTGGCTGATGCAACCAGGTTGAGGTGCTCTGCAAACGGGTTGTGGGTCGGTCCCCCAGTCTGAAAACCCTGCCCTACACTGCAGCAGCTCTTGCCCTGTTTGCTTTTGTCTCGTTTCTGGCGCTCCTTGGGCTGGGTGCAGTTAGGAGCAGAATGTGAGATCAACTGTGCTGGCTGCAGAAAGGAAAGGTGGGCCGCTCGTAGCAAGTCCAACCCCAATTCAAATAATAGAGACTTTTATTAAAATGTAACTCTAGCCACTCTTGTGCTATTAAACACAATAAAAAAGTTTTATTTATTCTATCTGCAGTATTTCCACTTTATGATACATCCCAGGAACTCTGATAGGTTCATTTATTTGTCATTTGAGCAGTGAAATATGAAGGAAGGGCTGGAATCTATAGTGTTATTATGTGGGAGTTATTTTTGCCTCGTGTTTCAGTATTGTGGATCACAACGACTCTCCTTTGGTTCCAGCCTTTCATCTGGCATGAAGGTAGCTGAGCTTTGCAGTCATTTTCTGAATGAACGAGGAAGGGAGGAGTGCTGGCATGTCATGTGTTTTATGGCCATGCAATAATAATACCTATGCTAAGCATGTGTTAAAAATTAACTTAAACAGTTAAATGCAGTGCGTGAGGACTTCTGTTCTGTGTGCCCCATGGTAGGAGCTAGACTTCTTGCTTGGACCCATCCAGTTTAAACAGCTGACTATTGGGGCTCAAACCATGGAGTTAAGGCAGTTTGTAAGACTGTTAGCTGAATTCTCTCCCAGCAGGGGAAAAAAAGAAAAAAAAGAAAAAAAAGAAAAAAAAGAAGAAGAAGAAAAAAAAAAAACACTAAATTTGCTAGCTAAATTATTCATTGTGAATCACTCACTTAATTCTCATAATAAATGGTTTCCTACCCTTGGTTCTATTGACTAATTACTGTGCTTAATGATTTTACTTGCTTTTGTTTTCCATGCAATTTAATTTTGCTGGGCTGAGATCGTCTGGAAAAGTCCAAATGAGGGAATGAGGCTTGCCTGTGCTGCTGGAGCTCCCACTGAGCACCAGGATTTCAGCTGCAGCCCTTCCCAGCTAAATGATGTGCAGGGCTCTTACGGGAAGAGCTGTGGCTGGAGCAGCGCATCCTCCCCTTAAGCTTCTTGCTGCAGGGGAGCCCACACAGCCATGTGTTAGGCACCTCAGCTGGTACCATTTCCTGCTCTTTGTCCAGTTTCAGCTTAGAGCTGCAGCCCTGCTCCCTTTCTGCTTCCCTTCCAAAGCTCTGCAGCTCGTGTGCTGGTGTGCATGTGGAGCCCCTGCCTCTGTGGCACTCCTGGTCCCTCTCCTCTGCTTCCCAGGGGCTACCCAGGCAGCTTGGTTTGAGTTGAGGGGACAGGGACTGGCAGCTTGAGGCTGCTTTACAATTATGCGAGCATGCTTGGGAGTTTATCTACAAGCTGCTTGTATCAAAAGAACTTCAGTTCTACTGCCTGTTGGGTGTCAGTGCCACCAAAGGCTGGCACGCTGGGCTGGTCTCGGATCGCCCCAGCCACGCTGAAGGCTGTTTGCCTTTGCTGGGCAGCACAAAGCAGAGCCCTGTCCTGCCCCAGCGGCTGCAGCAGGGCACCTCTCACACACAGCCCTGAAGTGCTTTAAGGAGGGATTCAATCCTGCACCCTGTAGTTGATAATATCGGCGAATGAGCTAGAAAAGCTTGAAGGAAACTCCTCGAGTGTGAACTCACAGTCTGACACTTGAGCAGCTGAAGGTGATGCTGTAACTACAGCACTTGCAGCTCTCTCCCACAGGAACCCGTGAGGATGGCTGGAAGGGAAGGGTACTACAATTGCTTTCACTGTTGCCTTTGTGCCAGTAGATATTGTACAGATGGATCTATTCGAATGAGCACATGCTGTGACTGATAATTGTCCAGTAATGAATATTAAAAAAAGTTTCTATTTCTCTCGAAATGCTGGTAAGGCTGCTCTGCACCACGCACAGCAGTGAAGCCCGACCAGGCGTTGCTGAAAGAGCACTGAATTGGAAGAAATTAAAGGAATGTGAAACTGGAAGTGAGGTTTGAATAGATCTTATCAAGGGCTCTTCGCACAAAAGTACCTTTGACTTCTGCTGCACACAGATTATTTGCACTACCTGAGGAAAAGTCTCGAGATTATTTACGATCCAGGTTACTGAGTTCTGTTTGAGTTTCCAACAAAATGTGCCAAAATAAGGCAGATACGAAGTAAAATAGTAACAGATTTTCTTCTTCATTGAGTAGATAGAAGATGCCTTTGTAGCTTTTTACAAGACATGGTGCATTATCTCTAGCCCATTGCCAGGAATATGATTTTTTTTTTAATATAGTCTTTTATCATATTTTATTTTTTTAAATTCTTTTTATGCCAGTCTTGCAATTCTAATGCTTAGGGCTTCACGTCTGAAGTGTGATGTTTCCTTTCTCCCTCTCAGTTTGTGTGTTCTCCCTACATTGTAAGACGATCTATGGTAAACCTTATAAATACCATTTCACACATTTTATGGCGTGTGGGCCAGCGCCGAACCTGGCCTTGCCTCTGGAAGGGGCAGGGTCAGTGTCTGGGGCTGGCTCTGGAGGGTAACCAGCTCCCGCTCTGTGGCAGGAGGGCTCCTCTGGGTAGCTGTGTCCCCACAGAGGGATGCGAGCAGGAGCTGGCGACACTGCCCCGTGCTCCCAGCTGAACTGGCAACTCCAAGTCATGGGAGCAGAGGCAGTTTTTAGTGGATTAGGGCTGAGAGTCTCTGGCCTTTGTATCTGAGACCCCAGGAGTTCTTTGGGAAACCTGTAGGGCTCTCCTTGCTGCCGGGGAGAAGAGACTTGAGTTCCCCATTGTTCTCAGGGCCTCATTCCTGGCATAGCTTTCCGTGCTCTGACCCAAAAAGCTAAATCCCAGCAGTTGTGCTGATTTGCTTCATTTTTATGTTGATTTTAATAGATCTGTTTCCTGGGTGAACTCCTGCTTAACATCAGAATGGCAGCAAGATTGAGTGTTTCTGGGTTTTGGTGTGTGTGAAGGTAAAAATGAAGCCTGTAATAGTTTTAACCCAAGAGAGCATGGGGAAGCTCATCAGGTAGAGCACTTTTCAGCTGTTAATGACAATTAGGAAGTACCCGTGCTGTTGCCTCCCAAGGCTGGAGAGTTGAGGCAGATCCCAAGAGAACAAGTTACCGGTTGCTTCTAATAACAGGCAGAGCAGTGCTGCAAATAGTGCACCAAATCAGCCTATTTTAAACCCATGCTCTGCTGTGCTATGAAATCATGAAGAGAGAGACAAGCAGCGCAAACCTCATGAGAGTTTTCCTAACGTCTCTTTGCTGTCTTTGCCTTCTTGTCTGAGGCTCTATTTGCAGCGAATCATGAAAAAAAGCCCTGAAGAGCTGACATTTGGGCTTTGGTCCTTGACACCTAAGTAAAATACTTTAAAGTGTAGTTTGGGAGCTTTAGACTCCTTCCTTCCACTCAATCTCTCAAACAACACTTTTGAAATGATGAAAAAAGCACTAGCGGATGTTGGTTTTGGGTTTTCCTTTCTTCTGACTTAATCTGTTCTCTCAGGTCCTTGTGGCCAGCGCCTCGTTTCAAGGCAGCGCTGCCAGCCCACTTGTAGGTTGTAAACCCGCGGGGTTTGGGGCACTGGCAAACACTGTCACTTTGTTCAGCCCTTTGAGGCAGGGCTGCGCACACAAGGGCGGTGTGAACAGCTCTGTCACTGGGAGGGGAACACAGGGGCGAAGAGGTAGCGTGCAGGAATGCACAGTGAAAATTAGCAGGGCTTTTCCACTGCAGGCCTGCCTATGAAACTAATAAAGATAGCTCTCAGCGCCTGTGCAGGGTGTTGTTCTTGAAGATCTGTTGCAGTACTGCCTTCTGAAACCTCTGGACTTCTGGAACAGCTGGGGGAGTTGTTGAAAATAAAAATAAGTCCAATTCTTTGTGCTTTATGCATGGGGAGGAAAAGCTCTTGAATGCATAAACAGCTTTCTGCTATTTCCACGTGGCTCTGTGATGAGAGGGTAGCAGAGCAGAGCCAGCTCGTGCCCAGCCTTGCTGTTTGTATCTGTGCTTCTCTGCCAGCTCTGTGCGCACTGCACCTAGAGCAAATAGCTGTTCTGTAATGTATTCCCCCCACAAACCACTCTTACTGGAAATAATTAATAGTAATGGACCAGCCCGTGGTCGTAGTTACACTGATGTGACGCTATCATAACTCTGTTGACTGTGCCATACACGTTTCCCAATTAGCATCTCTTTCTGTTTCACCGTAAAATAGCGTGATGTGTTGTAGGGGTCAATAGTGTCTCATGCTGACAAAGTGCTTTTTCAGCCTGCTTTATTAGTATGGTTGTAGGTACCACGTTTCCACATGTGCATACATCAAACACGTTTGGGAGGCTGCAGCTCAGCAGGAGCTTGGGAGAATAACCCTTGATCCTAAGAGCATTAAACAAGAAATACACAAGGGTTAATTAGGTGGCAGCAGCTCGGGTTTATACAAAGCGTCCTGCAGCTGTATCAACCTAATTCTCTTGTCAGCATTGGCTCCTCTAGCTGCCTAATCTGCTCACAATGCAGCTTTTTACAGAAGTCAGCCACAGTTCTCGTGGAAGTGACGGGTGAGCCACGGCGCTGAGACGCGTCCAGCTCCGTCTTCTGCAGCCCGGGGTGACTTGTGCTTGGAGCTCCGGCTTATGGTGACTCCTGGATTTTGACACTGAACAGCTGCAGGCAGGAGGAGGCACCCTGGCTGATGCTGGAATCAGTGTTTTAGCACTGGATCTGATTGTTTCCCGGGCAGAACCCAGAACCTTATTCCTACGGATCTGTTTCTACAGAGCAAATAACTTTCTGTTGTGGAGTCAAAGACTTAGTAAATAAAATTGAAGTGTCCTCAAAGGGCCACGAAGCTATTCATAGCTGAAATGACGAGTCCTAGGTGAGGCAGGAAATTAAATGTGCTTTGTCAACGTTTCCAAAGTGTCATTTTGGAGTGATATTGCTGAAAATAAGCTTAAGAGAAGACATCAAAGTAAAGAGATCTGCTCGGATCACATCTGCTTACATGCTTGTTTGCAGTCATTACCTTTCCATCAAAGATGCCAGTCATGTGAACCTCAAAAGAAAAATCAGAACAGTATATTCCAAACATTTTTCAACCAAATTCTGCTTTCTGCATCCCCCCCCCCCCCCCCCCCCCCCCCCAGTTTCTTTCTAGAGTGACTTGCCTTTTGCTGCTTGGAGGTTTAGTTTGGTTCATTTCATTACACAGAATTTAAAGACAGATGAGACAAAAATGTACATGGGTTATTCTGTTTGTAGACGGGCACTACAAAGGCGAGGACATGACATAAACTAGCATCAATGCTACAGTAAACAGCGCGAGCTGCTATACAATGAAGAGAATGTCAGCAGCATGCTGGATGTGTCAAAATGAAATAGGACGTCCATGTAGCAAAAAGTGCTGCTAAGAAGCCCTTTCAAGTGTTTAATGAGGGAAAACAGATCGTTAAGTATGGATTTGATTTGGGGAAGAACAATGCCTGCTGCTTTTGACAATGGCTCTTGGGTTGTTTATAATCAATACGTTATCACGCAGCTCCTCCAGGCCTGTTCTGCGGTGTGCCGTGTGTGTCAGTACCCGGTTCAGGAGGGACCTGAGCTCATTTTTCAATTACCTGCTTTGTGGAGGGATCATCACCTGTCAGGCTGCAGCGCCCGGAGGTCAGCAGACAGACGAGGCCCCGGGACAGCTCGGCTGTGCCTGGGGGCTCCTGGCAGGAGGGAGGTGAGAAACGAGGCCCTGCTCCCAGCACGGGGCTCCTTCCGCTTTGAAAGGAGTTCTGTTTCAATTGAAAAAAAAAAAAAAAAAAAGTTTCATGCCTTCCACTTGGCTTTTGTGCCATGGAATATGTCTCTGACTACCCCTCATTATGGATTTCCTTAATTATTTGATTTCCCAGTGGCTTAGTAATCTAATATAACCCTGGGGACAATCCCCTGCCTGAGATCACAACATGAATATCTAATGTTATATGGGATCCAGAGATTAGCAGAGCTAAATCCGAAATCCTCTGGGACTAGGGGAATTGGTGGGGAACTGCCACCACATGGCTGAAACCGCAGCGAACAGGAGGACAACCGCGGCGCGGCGGCACAAGCAGCATCGCAGCCGCTCAGCCTCATTCCAGCCTGTCCCAGTCCTCAAGTGGTCCTTGTTACTGCAGGGTCGTGGGGCTTTGAAACGAGCCCATGTGTGGCAACATGTGGCTGGAATCTGCCGCTGCTGTCACCGAGAAAGTTGTCTCAGGGGACAAACTCGAACTGAGGTTAGAGCATCACTGCAGGTCACCCGTAGGGGCTGAAGAGAGACACATTGGGTTTTGTGATGCACAAAGCATCATGGGTCCTGGGGATGTGAGAGAGGGGAAAGAGAGGTCCTTTTTTTCTGTGCTGTATTGCTCCTCGCCTGTTTTCTGCCTGCTGAAACACACCCATTATCTCAGAAAGTGTTACTGCTAGTTGTCTGAGGCAGAGCAGTAAATCACATCGCAGGCAGAGGGAGGGTCCCAGGTTTTGATTGAATCCCAAACCAGACAGGTCCTATTATCCTTTTTGTCTCTTATTCAAATATGCTTGAATCATTATAGATTTTAACATAAGGTACTGAAAAATATGCAAATTTCAGTAGGATTTCAAGCTTTTGAGATTTAAATTTTGTAAAACCAGCTAGTAGATTTCAGTATCTTACCTTAATTAAATCCTGTACCTGCAAATCTGGTCACTAAAATGTGGACTTCTGATTTCTTTTGTTTTGCTGTTGTTTTTGTTTTTGTTTTCCTAGTTCAGTTGCAACTACAGTTTTATTATTATGGATTTATTATTATGGATTTTTATTGTTATGGATCTGCTAAGCCCTTAAAATCTGTACACAGGCAGTTGTATTTATTTTATTTATTTTATCCCATCCCACGTGATAATGTGGGAAAAAATAGTTTATGGAGAGGAGAGTTTTGACCACAGTCGTTGTGAGGTTGGAGCTTTGTCACCCTGCATGGAAGAGCTGCAGATGTGCAGTGTGTGCAGATGTGCTGTCAAATCCCATATAGATTTTTTTCAAATCCACTGTGAATTTCAACATTTTCACCATACCAATTGCTGCTGGTTTTGGTGGTTGCTTAGGTTCCTCCAACTCCTGCTAACACAGAGTAATCCTTCTCCTGGAGCAGTGTGTATTGAGCTTTGTCCCCAAAAATTGCTTTGTATCGGTGTTATTGATATAGCAACACTAATATTTTCAGAACTATAACGAGGTGCAAAAGAATGGGAAAAAAAATAGATTCCCTCCCACATTTGTTATTAGTCCAACTTTTCACAACTCATTGTAGCGAGCTTTGTGGCTGCCTCAAGATTTGCTCTCCAGCAATAAGAGAGTAAAGCATTAGGCAGATCAAACAGTGTAAGAGCTACTGAAGTGTTACCCTTTGCTCTTGCATTAAAAGCTTGTTGTTACTACCTGTTTTGAGAAAATACGAGTGTTTGGTTCTTCAAACCTAATGAGCACCAGCTGGGACACATTTCCGTTTCTATAAATGAAAGTAGATTTAACCTTTGTACAGTGGTTTTCACCCAAATTATTCAGCCTTGGGGATATTGTGCTGAGTGGCAGGATCTCGCCAAGCTGTGCCTTGCTTTTCTGCCCCATTTGTCATTGCAGTGCAAGGATGTCTCAATAAACAACATCTGGAAAGTGACTTGAAGTTCCTTGTTAATCATTTATTGGTTATAGGCTGAAGAGCATTTGGTAAACAGGGGCTGATGTCAATTACCTGGCAAGAATTTTGGTTTGCTCAGAAGATCTGAAGGACGCTGTGATCCTTAAATTCTTTCAGTCTCTGCTCTGGGAAAATATTAACTTGAGAGAGGCAGAACTGTTAAGTGAGAAATTTTAACAATCGACAAATGAATGTGGCAGCCTCTTCACAGACTTGTCTGCTGAATAAAATGTTTGCACTTTTTATCGTTAGTATTGAAAGCCTCTATGTGGAGTTGTTTGCTCAGTCTCTGGGGAACAATAAGTTTAGATCAGTTACTTTCAATCCCTATATTGTGCTCTGAGTGCCACCCCAGAAATGTTACTGATGTCTAACCAGAAGCATGGATGGGAGTCAAAAATCTGGGTTCCATTCTGCCTGGGCTTTGTTCGTGCTGCGCTAGGAGCGTTCCCCTTTGGCTTCCCACGGCAGTGCTAACATGACACGCTGCTTTCCAGAACAGTCTGACACTGTTCTCGGAGTCTTCATACTCCTTAGGGAAAGCAGTGATGCAAACAGATCCCCACCGTGTCACTGCGGCTAACCGCGGCAGGCTGGGCATCGGCAGGAATGTGCTTTGCGGGTCCGCGCTGGCTGCCGGGAGCTTGGGTGTGGTGGAGCACAGCAGCCCCGAACCTGCCACACACTCTGTCTTACAGGGCAACTGGCCATATAGAAAAAAAAAATAATTAAAAATATAATCAGAAGATCTAAATAAAGCTGCAGTTTTAAATTGCTGCAGTTTTAATTTGAAAGAAGTGCAGACAGGATAGTCCTGGTAACAGGGAATTCGTTTAAGCTCTTTGTATGCTGCTGAGTTTTCTCAGGGTGTGATTTTATCACCAGGGATGCTCCATCTCCACTGGCCTCTAGGTACTACTGCAATATAAATAATCGCTCGCTGGTAGTTAATTGATTACCGTCACCTTTTCATAATCTTTGAGGTCTACTCTTCTCACTCATACCACCGTTTGTGTCTATCATGTGTCTGACTCTGGTGGGCTTGCCCTTGATCTACACCCACTAAAGACAGGTCACCATTCATTGCTAAGAACTGGTCTCTCCTCTGTTCCCTGAGTGGTTGGTGGGAAAACATCATCTGCAGGGCCTGTTTGGGCATTGCAGGGCTTGTACTATTGATTGCAGAGAAACTGCATAAAAAGAAATACGGAAATATTTTAAAATTATGGATTTTCTTTGTGGGTTGTAGTGTTATTTTTATGAATGCTCTCCAAATCTTCACCATGGAACTATAATTATCCATTCAAAAAGTAGTAAGATGATCTCTGTTTCTTTAAGATGAGAAGAAGAATTGAACGCAATAATTATTTAAATCCCTCCTCAGTCTTTTCTCTCTTTCGTAATTATATTTAACTGTATGTGGATGCTCTGAGGTTATAGCTTGGGTCTTCAAATTACAGGAAAGGAAAGGAGGGAGGGTGGCTGAAAAGCAGGACCTTACGATTGCCAACTTGGCACTGAGTTAGCCCAGATAATATCCAGAAAACACAATTAGGACTCCATGATGCCTATGCTTAAGCTACTCAGATCTCATTTTTTCTATAATTAGAATAAAATGCTCTGTGATTCTCTCACCTACGTTATGCAAAGTCATTTTTTCCTCCCTGTTTTATATTTAAGAGCACAGCTTAAGACACTGCCATGTGCTCTGGTTTACGTGGTACTGCTTCCCAAGTTCACATGGGTTTGGTTTCAATTTGGAAGTATGTTGAGGTGATGGGAAGGTTATTAGGAAATCAGGTATTATTTAGAGTTTTTCATGGAAGATGGAACTCAGAAATATGCACGTAGGGCTTTTCTGTCTTCATGCGCTTTTCAAAAGGGGTAAAGATTTTAAGCACAACTATATTCTACCAGATCCAGAATTTTACAGCAGTTCAGAAGCTGTGTTGATAAATTGGACTTCTCTAATGTTGTAGCACTATTCTTGATGCTTTTATTTTTTTGATTTGCTTTTGTAAATCTCCTTACAACTGTCTTGGCAGAGTACTAGTTTAACCAAACCTGTCAAATCTACCTTTGTGAGCAAGAGTATGGCTCTAAGTGTCAGGCAGCGACCTGCCTTTTCCCTACGTCTCCACGAGCCTGGGATGTACCGAGGAATAGACACTGCTCCCTTGCACGACTCCTGGCAGCGAGGTGAATCCACGTGGTTTTGAGCCCGGTGCACCCATGAGCTGATGGCTCCAAGCGCAGGGCGCTTTGCTCCGGGCTCCCAGGGGTGCCTCGGTGCAGCAGGGAGCAGGGCGGCCCTACTCTTTGCCTTTGCTGGAGTTTCTCTGCCATAGGAATCAGCTGAATCACTCTTGTCAGAGAGTGCTTATGGTATTTCCTTTCAGGAACAACCTGTTTGCCTTTAGAAAGGCCCAAAAGGCACTTATTTTCAAAGCATTCCTAGGGAAAGGTATAACAATCCTACTCTGTTTTCTTCCTTCTTCGGGTCAGTCTCCATCCCACAAAAACAAACAGACCTGTTGACAAGCTGCAGGCAGCCAGCATTTGGTGAAGCTTGATCAGTTTGCCAAATGGCGGTGGCTCTTCTCATAGTGACCTTGCAGGAGAAAAGGGGGTTTTGATTATTTCAAGTGGCTAGACTTTGTTATTCCCCATGGCCCCAAACCGTGTCGTTATTTGCAGTAAACCACAAGACTTTCCAGAATGGAGACAAGGTTTACATGGAGTTTTTGACTGAAGTATTGGCTGATTGTGATAATGTTTTCCTCATTTGTCTGTGGTGTAAAGTGCTCTGCTAGGACATGGAGTTTGCCCTCGAAAAGGAGGGGAGCTCATCTGCCTGTGGGGTGCCGGTGCCCAGCCCAGCAGTGGGCAGAGGGCGAGCAGCCCCAGCCAGCGGGGGGACAGGAGTGCTGGGCATGGGTCCTGGGCCTTGCTGAGGTGAGAGACATTCAGGAGAGAAATGCTCTGCGTTCCTGCAGCAGTGACCAAGCTGTGACCGGCCCAACAGAGTGCGCTGATTGAGATTTCACAGCTCTGGGCTGCTTGCGGCAGCTGCAAGGGCTCTGTGTGGTCAGCACACATCGCCTGCCCAGCATTCAGGCTGCTCGTCCCTGCTGTCTTCCTCGGGGTGCTGCACTGATAATTAAGGCTAAGGATCGTTACTGCCAGGCTGCAGACAGCCTACTGCCTGGACGCAGCGTGTCCTCTGAGCTCGCCGCAGCTTTCCAAGTGCCCGAGTCAGATCAATCAAATGCATGTCGTGGTTCAAAGTGTTTTCCCATTTCATGATTCAGGCTCTTCTTGCATGCCTTGTTCTGCATCTGTCAGGAAGGGGAAGAATTACGTCCTCTGGACATGCTCAGGGTTTTCCACCAAGTTCAAGGAACTGTATTAAACTGAACCAGTTGATCTGTCCTCAAACTAAATGTGCAATAAGGCAGTGCAGGTGATTTAGTTATCTCAGTGCAAACCTCCCTGGTATCATCATATCGGGAGTGATTTCAATGTCTCCAAAGTTGGTCTGGTGAGTTGAATCCATTTATAGCAGGAATGTGGAAAGTACTGAAGCCCCTCTGTATGAGGGCATGGGGGGGATCCCAGAGTCTTCATCTTTTGTGTTTGAGTGCAAGACACATTCCCTCAAAAACAAACCCATTTCTTCCCTTGTGTGCCTGTGTGTGTTTGTGTGTTTCTCCGTTATTCCTGGGCAGAGGCACCAGGTGTGTCAGTGCTAGGGTGCCGAGAAATAACATCCCGCAATGCTCTCCTGTAGGGGGGCAGTCGTCAGCATAAACGCCCGCAGCCCATCAGACTCGGAGCACGGGATTGTATTTAACCAACATAGGCAGGTAGTGGAGGTGTGAAATTGAAAAAGTCATGACTGCTTCCTTCCTTATTCTTTCCAGACAGGTTTCTTGTATGTACTTAGAGGCCGAGAGTCTCAGGGGACGGTGTTACCACCTTTATTACTTTCTCTCTAATGAGATTTTTTCAGATTTGTCGCAAAGCCACATCCTGTATCACAGATGAGGTACCAGCCTTTGCTGCACCAGCCAGCTTGCTTTACAGTGGGGAAGCAGCGGGAACTCTTGCCAGTCTGTATTTTCTCAGCTTTCTTTAACGTGTTTAAAACTTAACACAGAGATGCCCTTTCTGAAGGGACAAAATTCAGCCTCAACAGAGCTGCTGTATCAATCAGGTCCTTGGTAAGAGGGAAGTTTGCTCAGAATCATATTTTAGATAAGACTTAGCACTAGCCTGTGCAACCTTTGCTTGCAAACAAAAGCCCATTAAAATAGGCAGAACCACTCATCCAAGCCCGTACTTACATCACACTACCCTTAAAGGCTTTAATTCCCTATTACTTAATCCCACAAGCATTTATATATTACAGCACTTCACTTACAACTTCATACACCTGCAGCCTTTGGTGCCACTTTTTTTTTTTTTTATTTAAATAAAATTTAACATGAGTCAAGTGAAGCCAACTGGGGCTTAGTTCTTCAAGCTGCAATAAAGTCACGGGGGCATGAAACTGCGCAATACTCTCGGAAGTATTTAGCACGGGGCAGAATGGCAACCTGCAGTTCTAGAGCCAGGAAAAACAGGAGCATGGTTAGTCTGAATTTGTCCTTCCAGAGAGCTATATTGGGGTAGATCTTGTGCGGACTTGGAGGTACCGCTTGTGTAACGGAGCACCAGCGGACTGACTCCTTAATTGGTGCTGTAAATGCATCAGCAAGTCTTTTAGTGTCCGTGAAATCAACAAAAACGCCACAAGAGGAACATTTGTTTTCAAAAGGCGCTTGACTGAGGAGACACCGTGCATTGATCCAGGGCTATTGCTCTGCTAGGCCTTTTTTCCTGTGTAGTTGTCAGTGATGAACCGTTGGCAAGGGGGAGTTAGAATACTTGAGAAGACTGCAGACCCCTAATGTCAACCTCAACACGGACAGAAAGGATGACTCCAGCACCCAGAAAGGTAGGAAAAGTGTGATCTGAAAACGAGCTCTTGTCGTGTGAGAGGCTGCTCCCAGCCACTTCATCTCTGGCAAGCTCCCAGTGCTGGAAAGCGTCAGGCTGTGCTCCGCTGAGCTTCGGGGAGAAGCATCCACAAGAAAGATGTAAAGTTTTAAAAACAAAAAATAATAATAATAAAAAAAAAAATCCATGACTGAAAGAAGAGCAGATAATTGCAATTTGTCTCTCTGAGCTTTTGTGAGCAGATATTGAATAGAAATTGGCTCATATAATTGTATTTTGGGGAGCCTAGATGCACCAAAGATTTATAGGTGGTTTTATTTTTGCTTGCAAAAAAACCCTGCTCTTTTCTATTTTAAAAGAGGGACTATCACCAGGTGTCACCCTGAAGAATTGAGCCCACTACAGTATTTTGTTACATATCAGAAAACAAAGTGCAAGGCTGGTACACTATTAAGCAACAGCAGCGGAGCTGCCATTCTCAAACTCATTATTCAAGCCTCTCTTTAGTTCAATTATACACCTCTACAGCTAAGGAAGATAGATGAAGGTCATTTGGGAGCTGTAAACCACAACGCATTGAATGCAGAACTATGTTCTTAAGCTGATTTACACCTTGTTCTCCGTGTCGTACAGCATGGGGCTTCGATTGAAATGCAGAGGCAGTGATTGAAAAGCCTTTTTCCTCTTCTTAGCTCCAGATCCACTCCCTGTAATTATTACCTTGATTAGATGGTGAGAGACAATGACTTCTGCTTTCAGTGTCTGGGTGGAGACAAAACCCCAAATCCTGCGACTATCAGCGCTCAGGCGGAGCGGCTGGGGAAGCACAGTGGCGTTTGCAGCTGCAATAAGTTAATTCCCTGTTGTGTGTATCGGTCCAGTGAGGAAGAAAAAGTCTAATCGAGAGAAGCAACTTGCCCTTCCAGGAGAGACAAAGAAATGCCATCTTGTACTGATTTACCTCCTTACGTCTCACAGCATGGGGAATGTTGTGTACATTGAAGAAAGTTAATTAAACAATGCAAATGTGCGCACACAAAAGATGCTCTCATGCTATTGAGGGATGATTGTAGGCTTAACTCATGTGGAACAGAGACATTTTTAAAATAACTTTGTCCGAAGTGCACTGTACAAAACATCTGGGACCAGATTCTTAGGGCAGTGAGTCTGTGGGTACAAATGCTAGCAGCCAAACATCTGCTTACCCAGTAATGCCCGAGGGGGGCAGTTTGTCTTGTCTGTTTTTTTTTGTGTGTTTTGGTTTTTTTTGGTTGGTTGTTTGTTTAACTGTAAATCAGCCTCATGGTCTCTAAACATTGTTCCAGAGCTTATGCAATGCAGGCACCTTGCTTTATGTCTCCGGGCTGAGTCCCACGTTACTTGGCACTTTTACTAAAGTCACTGGAAGCAGAGGCCAGCTCTGAGGGAGCTGGGTCTAAATACCACCTTGTATGCCAGTGGTGTCTTGGGAAATGTTTTGTCAGTCTAAGCTAACGAGTAAAATAAGAGGGGGAAAAAGACGATAAAATTAATGATTCAAATTATTTTCTGAAATGTGGTTTGCTGGTCATCCTGCTTCTCTAGCAACTCATCTTTATGTAGAAATAAATTCTAAGAGTATACGTGATATTGCTCCTTTAGCAAAGAGAACAGAAATTAGCACAGACCTACATGCACTTTTGATAAAGAAATAAAGACTACTTAAACAAGATTGTGTGTATATATATATATATATTTATTTTTTTTCTGTAGCCCCAAACTTGCTTCATTAGCTTTCCCTCTCTTTTGATGGTAAGGTAGCAGACGAACCACCATGAATGTGTTATTACTTATGATATTTCAGAAGTTGTTTCAGGTGGAGACATTTCTCTGGTATTTTTAGTTAGTGGAAATAATTACATAAAACTCATTTAAATATCAATATTCTATGATAATATTTTATTTTGAAATATGTAGTGTTTTTATCATATATATATATATATATAATTAGTCCTTTCAAGTTAAAAAACAGAACTGCTCTCTAGATTGTCTTCATCTTAGTTTCAGGGAATCCTTTAGGAGTTGTCCATGACTTCAGTATTCTGGCAGTGTAGAAAAACTTAATTCTGCCTGCAGACATGCACATGTGATCCCCACTGATTTCATAGCCACTTCCACCTGAAGGCTAGTGCTTACTCTGTGCTGTTTGCCCAGCATTTTGTTAGTTCTAACACCTGAAATCCTTAAGAAAGGAGCTTTCTGCCCATGCGCATGTCTGGATGTCCCTGCTGAGTTTGGTCCAGGCACACAGGCAGGTCCCCTTTCTAGCACGGCACCAGTGCGTTATTATCTGTAATTTCACATGAATCCAGTCCCGCTGTCGTCTGAGTCACTGGGAGCACTGAGCGGGCTCGAGACTGCCGAAAATTGGAATCTCTAAGAAAGGGGCCATCAGGGATAAAGGTAATGATAGATACATCCAAAGACAATAAAACTATAATTATATATAATTTGCTAGTAACTTAATTACAGATATTCTAAATGAACATCTGGAATGCCCTTTTCTCACGGGAGCAATCCTCCCTTTGTCAATAAGGCCGGGGTTTAAAAGCAAGTGGGTCTTGGCCCTCGTGCAGACGTTTTTTAACCTCAAGTTATGCATCAGCTGCCCAAATGCCACACCAGGTATTGGCATAGGCAGGCTCTAATTGTGAGGGTGGAAACCAGCCACATGTTGCAGGCTGATAAACATTGATTTTCTTTCTCTCTGTTCTCCCCCAGTGATTTTTAATTGTGCTTATGAGGCAGAATTATTAACTGTGAATACTACTGCCTCCTCGTTTGTTCCTTCTTCTGGCAGTGAATGCCAAATCTACCATACGTCCCATTCTGGCTGAAATACTGCTCTGAGCCTGTACTGGCATCCTGCAAACTCTTGGAAAGGGCAAGGCATGGCCGTACTCCAAAAAGAGGGGAGCAGGGAGGAGGAGAAGTACTCGCTCCAGGGTGCCTGTTCTGTACCCTGCGAGCCCAAATTCCCCGCAGAGAGCACTGCTGGGGAAGGGTGACCACCTCTGTGTGAGCTGAATTGTGGCTGAGGTCCTTCCTTCACAGGAGCTTTGGAAAGCCCAGGATGGCATGTGCTCGGGCTCAGATGCTGCTACTTCCATTTATGCTCTTAGAGGTAATTGCCATTTTTATTTGCCAGATAAGATGACAAATATGATATGACAGGCCTTAATCTCAAGGATTGGGAATGCAAGATATAGAGATTCCTAACATTTCTACAAGCCATGGACAGACCAAGTCTTTCGCATCTTATGTTCTCATTTTTCCCCAGCTTTTTTACATATCCTAAATCCCAGCAATGTCAGATGCAGAAATTACTGCAAGCAGGCTCAGAATCCTTGTAGAGAAAGCAGTGAGTACGGAAAACCCACTGGTCCTAATATCTCCTTATGTGGACTCTGTGCTCTCATCCACCTTCCTTCTGCGTGTCTCTTACATGTGCAGCATAGACAAGGCAAACTGTCTCCTGTCTTTTGCTTTCTCTTCTCTATCTGTTAAAATCCCTGTGGTTTTGTTGCTGCTGTTGTTTTTATTTTATTTTTTATCGAGAGGAACCAAAGGCTTATATCACCCTGCCAGTTTAGTGGAATGTATGGCGGGGAGGAGAGCTTTTTCCATGTACACATTTGGACCTTGGAAACGCTGCTTGCCAAGACAGGAGACCCACTAGCTCTTCTAGCTCTCAGCTGAAAGTTCCCAAAGTCCTTAGGTGATATGGCAGCATCAGCTAATTCCAAGAACTACTGGAAACAACAATCTTGTGCAGGTGTCTAAGTGCTCAAACAGAATCATTTATTTCAGTGTTTTATGCAGTGATCTTCTTCACGAGCAGCATCTGATAGCTTTATGCGAAATTCTAATAAAGTACTCCAGCAGGTTATCCAGGTGGACTCTCAATTAGCTAAGACATCTTGACCTATGAATCTGAATAAAAGGCGCAGAGCTTATTGGCATGGCATTTCTAATAAGCACGAAACTGCCGTGGGTAGAGGAGTTACTGAAATCGCCATAATGTGGGGCAGCAATTCCAAAGGCAGGTGACACCTCCCCAGACCCCTTGTGTGCTCCCTGTATGCTTCAAGAGGGTTTCTGGGCTTTGTTTAACGATCCCGGATGTTCCTGAGGAATTCAGAGCCGCAGACACAGGCTTGGAGTGAGGCGCCTGTCATACGTGAGCCTGTGTATCTATCATTTGTAGTCCAGCTGACTGTAAGGCATTTTGAGTGGCTGGTACGCAGGGAGAAAAAAGCAGTGAATGAGTCCCATTAGTGAGGGCGGATGTATGGTTAAGCACAGACATCAGCGTAAACCTCTCTTCTAATCAAAAGTGCTACAAGAGGTTAATCTGAAAGGCCTTTCTTAGTCTTCTTGGGTATTATCCAAGAGATTCGTATGCTCTGTACTGTTTGCTACTCCATCTATTTTTCTTGGAAGGTGCTGTGCTGATCCTGCCAAGGCCTCAGTCTGTTCTCAAGCAGCTAGGCTGTGCTAGCAAAGAGCTGTTGGTCTGAACATCTACGCCTCCTTGCGTGTGCCCCCAGCCAAACCAGAGCCTGCTCTGACCACTAATACCTCGTGCTACCTAGTATTCTTGATGTAAGGTAGACTTAGACATTTTTTTTTGGACTCTTGCTGTCCAGCCTAGAGCAAGTTATCTGAGAAACAAGAGACTCGTGTCACACACACTTTTTAGTGTCCTTGCTGCTGAGCCGTAACAACCTGCATTGTTTTTCCACGTTTCCTGGCCCCAGTTCCTGTTCTCATTTGCGCCGACCATTCAGGTCCAAGTGTCACAGCTGGGGGTTCTGCCCTAAGTGGGTGAGGGTCCCGATGGCAGGACCCCTGGCCCTGCCCTCCTCCTACACAGGGCCACAGCCTCGGGTGGGAATGGAGCTCCCCCAGCCCATCGTGCAGTGACTGCAGGGCTCCCCAAGAGACGTGAGAGCTGGGCTGCAGCATCAGGCAATGCAGGGCTTAACATCAAAGTCCTGCAGGTCTCCTCGGCACTCATCTGCTGTATAAACTACAGATAGCAGAGACACTACCTCTCCCCTCGTCGTGTCTTTTTTCAAAACAGAGCCATTTTTTAAAGCAGCTGCATTTTGTGAAGGCTTCATTCCTCAGACCTGCTCCAAAGGTGGCTAATGGAAGGGCACCTTGCAGAGGGCTGCCTGCCTTTGGACCTTGGCCAGACTTTATCTGGGGTTAGGTTTGTTCACGTTGGGTCAGTTTTGAGTAAACGCAGAAGTAAGACTGTGGGGAGGGATTTGCTTTCAGATGAAATAGAGAAATACATACTTTTACCTGTTCCTGTGTTGAGATATTTAGAAAAATGCAGGTTGCCAGGGGTTTCTGAGGCTCATCCGGCCCTGTCCCTTGCACAAAGAAGGGCTGACACCTGAGGGTCCTGAGCTGAAGTGCTTACAGCTCACGGATCCTTGCATCCGTGTCCATAGTTTCTGCTGGATGTTCAGGGTGTCCCAGCCCAGTTGTTGGGATCATCGGGTTACCTATTTACCAGCAAATAGACAAACAGAACAGGGCATTAACAGCTGTGTAAGGATGAGCTTTATGTAACAGAAAAAGAAGAATCCTCACCAAATTGGGAACACAGAATTGCAGCAGTGTACAGTCTGGATAGTTTTAATAGTCATAGATTTCAAGGCCAGAAGGGAGCATTATGATTGTCTGCTCTGACCTTCTTCGTGATGATACAGGGCCACTGAATAGTCCTAATGCCGGAATAAAAGAGTCTGCTTAGCACTACTTTTCTAAAATGATTTCTAACTATTATAACATTTTTCTGAGTTATTCTCTAACCCCTAAATTACTCTTTTTCATATCAGGTTGTCTGTCAATCTCTTCCCTGCTTCTTTTCTGACAGCCTCATCCCCACCTTCCAATGTCTTAGGTGCCTCTTTTTTTTTTTCTGCTGTCAAACTCGGGCTAATTCATTTTCAGTTCCCTTAAGAGACCTGTCTGAGCACTGAATGATCTGGACTCTCGCGATTTCATTAGCCCTCATTATTTTTCAGTTAATGGTTGGCTGGCAGCATTGGTTTTGATTTTTTTTTTTTTTTTTAGTAGAAATGGAGCAGGTTTGTATTTTATAGTCATTTCTCATCAGTCTTGGGGAGAAAAATCTATCTAAAATGTCTGCAAAGATACTACCGTCTCCCTGAACCCAAGCTTTATTGTTATTTGCATCACTTTCAGTTATACATAATTTTACTGGGAAAAGTATATGAAGTTACAGCATACACAGCTGTTCAGAGCCCCAGCAAATCCTGCTACAGATGTTCCCTTACCTCCTTTGTTACCAGACCATAATTTTATCAAGGCACCAAAGAGCAGCTACCGGCAGAGACAGAGCAATAATGCTTTATTTTCTCACAATGCTGTATATTTTCTGATACTTTCAAGGTACAAAGGAGCTTTTCCGAGTAACATTATTAATTTTTCTACTCTTCTGGAATAAAGCGTAGGGAGTTACAGACTTCAAAGTGTTATTGTTCAGCCTGGCTCTGCAGTCAGACAATGCTGAACTGCAGCTTTCACATGGCGGAGGGGGATAGCATGCTTCCCTGATTACCCTGTACTGGGCTTATTAATTAATCAAGCACAAGCCTGTTACAATGACTGACTCAAGAACAATCACAACAGAAGATTGTTGTGGAAGAAGGGTGAAAGAGATGTAAAAATAATAATAATAAAAAAAATATCACAGTAACATATGAAAATATTGTCCTGAAGACCACAGACCCACGAGGAAGGAAAGATTTGAAATATTCTGGTCATCAGCCTGAAGTTTTCAAAATGCATGGGGTGTTGGGTCCCACATTTTCTCAGCAGCTTCGGTAATTTCAACTCACACAAAATCCATCAGAAAATCAGCCAGGCATATCTTAGCTCAGAGCAGACTAACAGTCCTGTTGAATTTACCTACATAAAACTGTGTATGTTCAGTCACTTGCGGTCACTGGTCCAGCGAGAAACAGAGCGATAGTCTGGGGGCTGATGGACACTGCCAATAGCCATGGCCTTGAGCAATGGGCCATGACCAGCTCCCCTAAGAAGAAGGCCATTATCACTTGTCCTCATTTTTTTAATAGACAGAGTGATTATCTGTACAAATAGAAAATAAAATAGAAATTCTCTTTTCCATCCAGATCTGTCTAGGCTGTATATGAACTTGTATTTTTTGTTCATTCACTGATTATACATCAGCTGTCAATTTACCATCAACAAACTATCTTCTCTGTAAGTGAGTTTACGTGGAACTTAAAATATATGCAATTAGCATTTGTTATAATTAAACTTCAGTGCTGATGGGGGAAATGTCAAGAAATTTATACTTAATGTAGAACGGAGGAGAAGGAAAAAAGATTACAAGAAGTAGTGTTTGATAATGGAGTTAGCGACTTAAAAGAATTAGCCAGAATTAGCAGCTGGATCAGCATTCGCTTTCCTGTTTTTCCCAGAAATGGTCCTGCTAATAAAACAAACACAGATGTGGAATGGTTTTATAGCGCATCCTTAACTATCCTCGTGCAGTGTCTGAAACCTAATCATTGCAATGTTTGGCATGAAAGCCAGAAAGTGAGCAGGTCATTATGTTGCTACGTGTTGACATGGTTCCTCAGTATCTTCTCCTGAAATAAATACAGTCTCTCTGTAGATTTGCTATAATTGGATTCTACTGCACTGTAATATGTAAATCATAAACTCCAATTACCAGTGCCTAAAAATAGAAGATCATGTAAGTGTCTTAGGGAGAAGTATACGAGCAGCTACGAATGTTTAGGATACCAAAAATATATGTAATTTTGTTACAGTCCTTGTCATGGCCCTTGGTCTTCAGCTTTTTTTTTCTTTTCCAAACAATTTCACAGTCCTCTCTTGGGTTGGTGTTTTGTCAACAGCAGCAATTTGCTGTATATCACCCACCTTGTACCAGATGCTGACTAGAGGTACGTTGGCTCTTTTGTCTGTCTGTGGCATGTTAATCATGAAATACCTACCTTACAACAGATGAGCATGAAGGCCGTTCGGTTTGTTGTGTTTTAAATCACACTTAAGGGCACTGTAATAATCTGGGGACGTAGCTTGCCTGTTGCTGTTTCTATGTGATCTGTGATGAGTTCAGCAGTTTGTAAGGACAAAATGTGCCACAATATGCAAGGTTTGTGAAGCTGTGGGAGGGAGTGAGGAGGGCTAATGCAGCACCCCTTGAAAGGGACATCAGTGCAGTGAGTATGGACACCCATACTCTTTGTTCCCTGCCCAGAGGCGATGTTCCACAGGTGGGTTCCTGCAGCAGAGCAGAGGTGGTTGCACCAAGAGCATTAAGGAGGTTGGATTGCACGTGGCAGCTCACAGAGCTGGGCTTGGCTGTGGCTCGGTGCGGTGGTACGTGGGGAATCCCCGCGCCAGATCCAGCTCTCAGCAGATCACTGCTCTCAGCAGATCACTGCTGGCTCGTGGGCCCTCGGCAGGGAGCAGGTGTGAACAAAGCCTGCCTCTGGGATGCACCGGATCAAACGATGGGGCTGCATGCATGAGGCATGAGGCTTGGCTTGCTGATGTCATTTGTTGAGCGCAGTTGTTAGAGGCAGGAAAATGAGAGAGGAGTGAGTTCATCGGTGCCAGCTGAGTTAATACAACCAAAGAACCCATCTCTACTCCTTTCATCTTTTTTCTTTTGTCACTGAAACTCACTTGCTTTCATCCCTTATATAAGGAAGACCAAACAAATTCAATTTTCATTTTTTGCACCAGTTCAGCTCTTTGTTTTCCTCAGACCCGTCTGCTCCTGGCTGTTCTGCTGCCTGAAGCTAGCTATGGGTAGAGACGTGTTCCACATTTACATTGCACTGACACCGTACCAACATGCAGGATGTGAACAAATGAGCTGTTAGAATATGTCCTAAGGTGAGCGTTACAACTAGTGTCCATCACAGTCACCCAGAGAGATTGCTCCTTACCATCAGGATGCGCTTACTGATCCAGGTAACGTCACCGCTCATTAATAACATCACCAAGACTTCTTTGGGATAGATTGTTCTGCCTCAAAGGGTCTCAGAAACTTGCAACTTATTTTCTGTCCTGCCTAAAGGATTTCAGAAATAAAGAAATCAAGGAGGAAATGTGAATTTATTCCACCTACTATTTAGTTTTTGTCTTTCTATTTTTATTTTCATAAATTTTAACGTTGTGATGAAGAAATCCAGTATTCTCTTGCCACAGAAAGGGTATCGATTCAACTATTGTCCTTTGTTCACCTTATGCTCAGTGTATAGGTGCAAGAGAGCATTAAGGCAGAAACTTTCACAGACACCTTGGAAGCGTAATTGCTTTATTTTTGTTGAATTCTAGGGTGACATTGGTGTCTCAGTCTCAAAGGCTCCACGAAGACTCCAGCTTAAACAAACATGTATTACCTCCTGGGCAACACAAGTTCAAATACCTTTAGCAAACTCTTGCATTGATCCATTATTCATTAATGCTAGATGGTGCTGAAACTTGCACTTTGAGATGATCAAGTGTAACATCACTAATAGAAACCTTGTGTCTTCAGTAAGAAAAGAGAGGCCAGGAAATCTTGCTTAAACAACAGTACTGATTTCAAGATATTTTATACTAAAGTGAAAGAATAAAAAGCCTGCAGCTAGCTTCAGGAAGGCTTACAGAAATGCTTAAAGAGGAACATTTTTATCACGAAGGATTACATTTCCAGGGAAATGCCTTTGATACTTAAAAAAACAATAACAACAGCAACAAAAAAAATGGTTGTGCAATGCTGGAAAAAACCCATCACTGCTCTCCAGCTAGACGTGAGCCCATAACACAATGGGATCCTATCATGATCTTTCATTTGCTGAGCTCACTATATTTTTTCTTGACACAGCAATTACTGCTTAATCTTGTTAGGATAGATGGTAATGGAGCTAGTTGTAAAATACCCCTTTGTATTTTTTTCTTTTGTTTTGTTTTGAATATATTGCCTTGATTTTTATCACATTTATGTGCACATCAAAGCACAGTTATTCATTGTTAAAGCCAATCTGCAATCAATGTCATTTTCTGTATTTTGTTTACCCAGATTAGTGGTTTGATCCCGCTCATTGACTTCAATAAGAGCTTGACTTACCCTCTCCCCCCTCTCCTCTGGGTCTCCACTTTACAAAGGAGCAATTTGTCCTTGGCCCTGGCCTTGGTGCACAATGGAAGGCGCCTGTGGCAGTGGCTCCTACGTGCTCGCAGGAGCCACCCGTAGACCCATGGTATTTTTCTGTGCAGGTGCTGGGGCAGGCAAAGGGTGGCCCCAGCACGGGTCCTGTAACACCTTCTGGGGGGACAGCGGCTGGAAAAGACGGGAAGAAGAAATGTAGGGACAGGGAGGATGGCAGAAAATCACCGCCAGATGAATTGGGAAAGAGGGCACCAAGCTGTGGTCATGCCAAGAGCTGGACTTGAGCTCTGCTTGCCTGTGAGCATGGGGAGCTGCCTTGAGCCCTCCAGACAGAGGCCTGCGTGCATGGGGAAATTCAGGTACCAAAGACAACTAGGTGGGGGGAAATGAAACACACTCAGAAGAAAGGGCAAGCACAGTCCTTTCTGACGTTCACGTATGCCTCTGCTTCAGAGTGGTTCCAGTTTTGAGTAATCTCTGTGTATTCACTAGAAACCTTCCTCTCTTCAGCTGATGGGGTATTTGTGCTCTCCACTCCTTCCTGTGGCTTTACCACTTGTTATATATCCTCTTCCTCGAGTTAGGAATAAGTAGTTTTTTCCCCTACGAGCTGCATTCCCATTCTGATGAACAAGAAACTTAATGCAATATTAAGCAAAGAAAGAAACTCATTTTCCTATCTCTCTAACCTGACTCGGGCTATCAGTTACCCTTGAGTAAAGTGGAGATTAATCTGCCCCATGTGTGCTCGCCGTGTTTAACAATAGCAGGCTGCTCGCCTTATCAGTCTTCCCCTGGAAGCTCTGATCACAACACTGGAGGAAGAAAAAGCCGGTGTTGACTCTTGCTGAGGATCTTGACGCCTGGCGGAGTGTTTACCTGCTGGGCCAGTGCCAGTGCACCGCCGTCGCGGCTGGCTGTGGGAGGGAGGCACGGGACAAGCAGGAGAAAGTTCCCATTAAGGACCGCTGGCAGCAAGAGCCTGTGGAGGGCCAGGGGCAGCTTTCCTGCCCCCATTTAGTGGGGAGAGGCTGTGTGAGCAAAGGAGGGTTGTATCTGACAGCGAGCCCTGCCTGCCGCAGGGACCAGCCCGACTTAATCATAACCAGGCTGCAATTTTTGCATCAATGGAGATATTTTGCCTTTGCTCCTTTTTCCTATTTTCTCCTAAAGATAGCCTGCTTTCTGGGGCCACAGTTGAGATCATGTCCTCCCACCATGTATCTCAATGTGGCGAATAAGCAGCTCACTTGGTTCTTGCATACCAAAACCAGTGCCCTTCCTTAGGTGATCTGAAATAGAGAATCCTCTCCATCTCTAACTCCTGCCTCAAGAAACCTCTGTAGTGTGCTGTGTACCAGAGGTCAGCTGGTTAACTTTGTGCAGATTGGTGGCACTTAGGATAGAACATGTTTCCTAGAGAACTTTTGCTTAATAGATGACAGTAAGAAGTGCCCAAGGGGTCGTGGCTGCTAACATTGTACTTCCTCAATCACTGCCCTCAATTAATTTCCTAAAAAATACATTTTGAACATTTGAAGGAACTGACAGTACCTGAAGTTGGGCATGTGGAGTTTGCAGCATTATGGGGCCCTAATTTTGACCTGGACCTTGCAACAATATTTAATATAAATAACAACCTTTGGAGAGGAAGAGAACATCCTCATCCTCAGATGTACGGCCAGAAATCTGGACTCAGCCTGTCAGAGCTGCCATTGTGGTTTTGTACGGATATAGGGGAATTATTTTTTCCCGTTCCTCTTCTGTAGGAGTTCTGAGGTCAAGATCAGCTCCTCTCCACAGACCATCTGCAGAGGGATGTGCACCCTCTGATGTTTTGTGGGCCAGGAGGAGAGCAGTGCAGGCTGCCAGGCTCCGGGGTTTCACGGGACCCACGTCTCCCTACCAGAGGAGGGTGAGAAGGGGACGCGGTGGCTGGCAGAGATGCTGCCAGCTGCTTCAACACTTGTGTGGAGGGACCCCCCTTGGCAATTCAGGCCCAAGAAGCTGCTTACACCAAGTTTGCAAAGCAAAGCCTTTTTTTTTTTTTTTTTAAATATTTATTTTTGCTGTGTGTGTAAGGATAAAGGGCACTTAAAAAAACATATTATTGTTCATAATTATTTGATGCCTAACAGTAGATTTCTAGTATTTTTTTATTAATCTTCACCCTAAAATTCAGCATTACCAATATATCATTTTCATTTCAAGCTATAGCTATTCTGCCAAGTTCTACTTTTTCCCTTTATTGATTTTATTCCTGTCTAAAACCTCTTTCTGTTGTTCTGTAATAGAATAAAAATGGGCTAAATCAAGCACTTTATCCAATCGATGTCTCTTCATACTTAACCAAGAATCTCTATGCCAGAAATAACATTCCACAGTCTGGAAGTGATAAGGATGAAAAGGTCCATTACAACATATTAATCATTGTTCCTTCATTTTTCTTTAGGCAGGACAAGTTCCATTGCTGTTTATTCTGCGACGTGTGATGGGAATCTTTGAAGCTTGCTTTACAACAGCAATGACCTTAGGCTCTACATGCTTTCTTTGACTGCTGCGCCAAAATATATGCCCATTGGTATGCATAATTCACACGTGCAATTGCTAGGAGTGAGCACAGTGCTAAGTGGCAGCCTGCAGAGGGGAGGTTGGTTGTTTCTCTGTGCCTCGTCTGAATGAGCAGAGGTGGCAAGCGTGTGGTGAAATAAAGCTCACAACTGCACATGGAAATGCTCAGGTGGTAGATATTCCCCGTGCACTGAGACAAGTCAGGAGGCATGCTCTAGGGCTAAGGAGAGTGCTGAAATCCAATCTTTTGCTTGTGGCAGGAGATGGGAAACCAGCAAAAAGGTTTAGAGGTCTGTGGGTAGGGAGAGCTCATCGCAGAACATGGCCCAGCGACTTCTGTATCTGACAGGGCAGTAAAACTTGTGCGTGCTCAGGAGTAGGGTTGTTGTTGCTACAGAAGAAGATGACAAAGAAAAAGGAACAGTAAATATTTTCATTCTACGTGTTCATCTTCTGCCATGCTAATTAGAGCTCTTCCTACAGTGTGTTTGCTGACAAGGCCCCGCAGAACCACGTGTTTACAATATCTGATCAGTTAGGGTCGCATCAACACTGGTGTGGCTTTGCTCAGCTCTGGACTAGATGCAGTAAAACACTTCAGAGTGGCCTCGAGCTCACTGGCAGTTCACGGGAAAGTGCAGTGCTGCTTCAGAATGGGCTGTAAACCATGCAGTCTGCCAAGCATGGGTGTTTAAACCAGCCGGCAGGAGAAGGGGAGAAGGGTGAGTCCTCCAGCCATCACGTGTGGTTGTAGAGAGGCTCTGTGTGATGTGATATCCAGAGCTTGGAGACCTGTCCTGAAGGTAAGGGCCTCTTCCCAGATAACCTGGCAGGGCTCTCACTCTTTCTTTTTTCCTACTGCCCCTGTTTTCCTAGAAAAATCACTTTGAAAAGTAGAAGTAAAAATGAAGGTGCTCATTCTGCAGTAGGTTAACAGACTAACAATAATCAGTTCCTCCTTCTGCTGGAATAAATTCAACTGCACATCTTCTGGAAGGCTGCTCTGTAGATGGTTGTAGAGTGCTTTCAGATGTTTTTTTCAGACAGTTGCTTTTCTTCGTGTGGTACATGTATCATGAAGAAAAGAAGTCAAGGGTGCTGGGGTCAGGGAAATAGGCTGTGTGAGGGACTGCAGTTGTGATCTGGTAGGGGTTGTACAGAGTGGGATCCCTGCTCTCTGGTGAGCATTTCCACTTCTCTTGTTCCATCCCAACTGTATGCTTGTGGGATACATCCTGATACATACCCCCAGCCATGGGGGAGGACATTTACCAAGGGTTACCAATCTCTCAGCAGGAAGGCAGGGATGGCTCGGACACCCCTCCTACAAAAGATGCTCAGCTAAGGCAAAGTACTGGACTGTGGGAGAGGCAATTGCTAGCCCCAGAGCAACTAGTCCTAGTTGCTAGTCCTCAGAGCAACTGCCATCAAGATCAAATCATATTTGAACAGGGGCTTTCAGGACAGAAACTTGGGCCTCACCTGAAATGGAATTTCAGTGCTCGAGTCCAAGCTCCTTTTTTCAGTAGAAGGCTTATGATCAGTGCAGAATTAATGTGTCTTGCGACTGAAATGGGATCTTTTGAAACACAAAAGTTATGCTGCGCTTGCCAAGTGGAAAATTTGGCCCACAGTTATTTTTGAGCTTTCAAAACCTGGCATTTTCCTTCCAATGATCATTCTCCCCCTCCTTCTTCCTCAAAAATAGTTAGACTTAAAACAGCTTACACTCCACTTCCTCTGTATGAAGCAGCAGTACTTACAAAGCAGGTAAAATTGGAAATTACATGGTATGTAACTGAGATCAATAATTAGAGCTACTTTACATAATCTCAGACTAAGTGCACCACTGCCGGGGTGTTTCTCATTAGAAGTTTGTGAAATGTTCTTGCTTGCTTGTGCTTTATGTTGCCTGTTCCTTGGTGTCTCTGCTATTCCCTGCACAGACTTGCTGAAATAATTTGCTGTGCACTCTGCCATTTCCCTATCAATGAGGATCCACATTTCTTGTATGTTCAGTTAAACAGAGGTCTGAAATGACTTTTATGCAGCACACAAAATTCAGGTTGAACATATTTTAAGGATCTGGCATTTTAAAATGGTATGGATTTTTTTTTTTTTTTAAGCCAACATTCTTGGTATTAAATGAGATGTTATGAAATGGAGATGCATAATGTGGTGGCACTGCTATTATTCATGACAGATCAATTTTGTATGGAAGGTTATGGCAAAAAATGCAAAACAGACTGCCACAAAAGGTTATAACAAAGATAGATCACAGGTGACATTGTTTTCTGTAGAAACTACAGACAGATAAAAACACATAAATTAGCAGGAGAATAAGTTTCTCTTCTGATTTTGTTGGCAGAAGGGTCAGATAAGTTATTTACTTGTTATTTTACAAGTAGATGAGCACATTGAGAAAATGTCATCAGAGAGCATTTTGGACTCTAGATCACATCCAAGCACTTCCATGGTCCTTAGAAGGAAAGCAAGCAGCAGCATTCGGGATATGAAATTGTGGCTTATTAAAACAAAAACTTCACGCCTGGATTCTTGCATGCTGCTTGTGCTGAGCAGAGCCTTTAAGGAGCCCTCACCCCCAAATCCAGATGTAGAGCATGGTGCTGATCAAGGAAAGGGCAGAGAATCTGGCCCCTGAAAGCTCGTCCCTCTGTCCGTCCCGGCTGTCAGTCAGTGTCCCACAGGAGCAAACCTGTGTGTTGGGTCTGGCCACACTTAGCATCAGCTGCCTGCCCGCCTTCTGTCACAGCATCACTTCCACTTTGGCGGCAGGCTGGTATGGGCTCTCCTTAATGAGAAAGGAGAGAAAAAGGAGAAGGGAACAGGACCCAGCTGAGGAGCTGCGGTGGGGGTGCACAGCGGGCTGGGACGAGCGGTCTCTGCCCCACGGGCCGGGCACTTTCCCTGCAGACATGGGTGCTGTGCCTCGGGATCTCTTGTAGTAATTTAAAACTTGCTGCTGTTTATGGAGACAGTTGACAATTTCTCCTCCACACGAGTTGTGATCATCAGTTCTCCTATGACTAGAGGGTCCTGGTTTTGTGAAGGATGTTTCTTCACACATAGTGAAACAGATATCAAATTGACCTAAAGGTTATTTGCTCTAAATTTCCTTTGGGTTCTGTTTTCTTCAGCTGGCTGGAAACAGGTTGCTCCAAATGAAATTAGCCTACCATAAATCTTCTCTCACTTCCTTTCCTGCCACAGGCTCTTACTTCGTGTCAGTGGTCTTTGATTTTTAAAAATATATTTATTTTAAGCTAGACTTGGAGGAATTTTTGTAGATCTTAGATTGATCACCTCAAGAGTTTCAATTCAGCTTCATGTTGCCACAGCATCTTTCCTGGGGTGGCTGGCACCAGGAGCTTGCACCCCACACCTAAAAACTATGCTGCATTGCCTCGATCCTGGTGTGAACGGTCACTTCTGGGGTGTCAGTATGGGGAACCTTTGCCACTACCAGGTTTTCATGGTCTTTCTGAAGTAATTCAGAAGGAAGTCACTGAGTTTTGTAACACGATGTCTTTAAGTGAGGCAGCTATCCGTGAGCTAAGTGAAAATATTACAGCTGTTGCTTTATAGGTCATAAGCGCTTGGTTTTCATCAAAGCCTTAAATGTTAGCCGATCCCAAGGGGCTGACCTTTATATTAGGTATCGTTTGTCAGGGATTAACACAAAATTAAGTTTTAATTGTAAGGTATGATGGAAAGTTGGCTTTGTTTAAAAGAGGGCAATAAAAGGAAATTTATGTGCTTAGCTGAATAGCAGAGAGGGATTGGGTGACTAGAGGATGCTTAATGTTTTTTTTGGGGAAAAGTAAAGAGGTGAAGAGCCAACAGGGAGACAGGCCCTCCGCTCGCTGATAACCTCCTGAGCTGCCGGGGCTCGTGCTGCCCGATGGAGGCTGCCACTGCCGTGTGTTTTCGTTCAAGCCAAGCCTCCCGCAGATTAAAACCACTTAGGAAAAGGCCGGCCAGCCAGCCCCGCTTACATTTTCAGTCCAGGGTAAAGCTCACTCTTCACTGGTATTCTCAGCAATTTAGGGCTTGACTGAGATTGAGTTTGACAGTAAAAGAGATAAAACTTATCATCTGGTGTCATGATTCAGTACATAGCCCAGAAGATAGATGGCTTGTTTCAGAGGTTGATAAAAATATATTTGTTCGTTTGCCATCGTGCGATCTGTTATATTTTCAGGCAATCTTACAATAGGAGCAGCATCCATTAGCTCGCAACAGCTGTGTGTTGTCTGTGGAGTTAAAAGGAATTAAAGCAGAGCCGTGTTTAAAAAACATGTATATTTTTTTAGACGGCGGCAGCAGCTGGCTGGAGCACCGTCAGACACTTGGGTGGCCGGAGCAGTCACTGCCGAAAGGGACGCGCCGGCGAATGGCAGGGCAATCCATAAAGTTGCTGTGGGACACGATTCTGCTGTGCTGCGGGCAGGTGAGAGCCCGGCCCGAGTGCAGGCAGCAGCAGGAGCTGTGCCGAAACCCAGGGGACCCCCTGCCTGTGCCTTTATGCAGCCCTTGTGGGAAGGACGTCAGAAAGGCTGTGCAAACGTGCAGAGGTTGCAGGAGGACGGATGGCCAGCAATGGCAGATAGGCAGTGTTAATGGGGCCGTGTGGCACACACAGCAGGCTCTGAAGCTTAACTGCAAACCAGAGGGAAAGTGCTCCTTCCAGCAGGGCTGAAGGAGATGGCTTCTTTTCTGTCGGAGAGCTCCGTGCCAATTTCTTCCTCTTCTGTGCACTCCCCTTCTTCCGTTCGGTTTCCCTTCTGCCTTCCTAATGGGCTTTTGCAAATCCTGCCTGTGCAGAACGAAGCAGTCTGGTACTGACTCCTGTGCTGGTTTCCAAATCTCTTAGAACAAGGGAAAAGCTGTTCCTGTCCCTCGTATTGATCAGCTCTCTTCAGTGTCATTCACACAGAGTTTCTGAATCAGGACCCAGCATTGCCCTGCTGAAACCCAACCTGACCAAGAGGAGCCTTGGCCCAAAGACCTGCTCCTTGCCTGCTCTTTGCAGTCAGGCATTGCACACTTACAGGGTAGCTAGCTTAAAGCATCAAGGGAAGTTTCACAGGATGTATTTTTATACCTGAAAATCATTTCTGTGTAGCCTGTGAGACACAGTCTTATTCAGAATTATTATGCAGAATTATTCCTGTTGCAGTTTTTTTCTCAAATGTTTTTAATACAATTGCTATTATGAATATATTTCCTTGAAATAAAATGAGATGATAAATGAGTAGAAATTTTATGGATTCCACAAAAAATCAGAATGTTTCCATGAACATAGTATTTATCAGCCCCATGTATTTGTATTTATACAATCATTGTCATCAGCTGCCTTAATTATCTGTTCAAATCCTGTCCTTTAGGTCAGGAAGTACCACATTTTCTCTGAGAAGAAATCCGCTGGGGATTTGGTTTCATTCATTTCTTGAGACCACTTTTTTTTTTCCCCTTCGGGCAGGCTGGCTGCGGTTTTCTGCCAGGATTTCTGGTGCCTTTTCGCTTTTCACATGTTGTGTCACCTCTTTCTTTGTGATACTAAACAGGGGTGACAGAGCTGAGCTAAGATTGACCTTTTGTTCAGCTGCGCTTCTCCTGGATGATTTTTAACTTATTTTTGGATGAAAAGGGATTTTCTTTCACCAGGAAAGGCCTTTGGTTTGAAACTGGAGAAGATATTTCTGAGCCATCACTGAATGTTCAAATTAACTTTCCAATAGTGCCTAACTTTTGTCTGCCCCAAATTTATCCAAGCAATTACCTAGGTGCATAATGAAGCTCTGTACTGAATAAAAAGCAGATTTTTGCTAGTGGAAGACAGGAAAACCACTTACTGCACACTCATTTTAAGTCATTTTTTTTTCATTCTATGTTAATCTGCTGAACCCTGGTAGCTATTCTGTAACGTTCAGTACATGACACATATGCACCTTCCCAAAAACACTCTCGGAGGCTTTGCCACCCAGCTCCTGCCCTGGTTGCTCCATCCGCCTGCAGTGTGTCTGCTGGGCAGGGACCTGCCTCTGCTGCAGGCCCGGCAGTGCCAGGAGCACCGTGACACCATCCCTGGGCCCTTGCCACAGTTTAAATAACACTTAGCAGTCAGCTAGCTGCTTAATTAATTGGGAGCAGCTGCTGTCTTCTTACCTGTATTCTTTAAGGAAGGTGGACACAAGAAAGAGGGTGTTAGGAAGATTTCATCAACAAAAATGCATTAATTTTAAGGAAGAACTGAGCACGTCTCATGTGATGTGTCTACCTGGGGTGTCTTGCTTTCCTCTTGTGCCTGCTGAGATGTAATTCCTTGTAGTGCAGTTCACCTCCAGCACCTTACCAGAAAACCCAAACAAAACTTCTTGTATGTACAACATCCCTTAACCCAGGAAAAGACATACTGCCATTGATTGTGGCTTGCTTGCAAAGCTAAGGCACAGCACTGCCATCCTGGAGAAAGCACCTGCGGGTACCCAGCACGAGGTTGTGCTGCTGAGAGGGACAGTGGTATGACAGTGCAGGCAGGGCAAGAAGACAGATGAAGGTGGCATCTGCCCAAGCACAGCAGCTAACGTCCTTGGCTCTGACTGGGCCGATGGTGGGGTGGTCACTGCGGGTGCCAGCAGGGAGCCGGGTGCTTGTCCCCAGCAAGGTTACAATCCTCGAGTGAAATCAGCGTAGGGAGTTGTGTCTGCCATCCAGTCTGGGCTTAGCTACCTGCTTCTTTACAAGCTGTGGATAACTAACTGCCTCTGGTCTTATTCTTACCTTGGTCTCTTCCCCGTTAAAATAAGTTAAAAAATAAAGTAGAATTAGTTTTGCAACATTCACAGGCTACTACTTAGCATATGGTGATTTCCTCCAGAAACTGCAGAAATACATTTCAGTTCCAACCTGTTGCTGTACTCGGTACCATTTCCATCATTTTTTTCTGCAACCATTAAATGTGTATTTGTGATGAAAGGTTGGATGTTATTTTGATAATATTGAGGCTGAAGAAATGGTTATTGTGATTCTACTGACATGACCTTATTTCTGAATAGGCAGCATTAATGATCCCCCCACCCCAAACAGAGCACGTAGACACCACACTTTAACACAAATATGCAGTCCCCCCTCTATTTCACTACCCCAGGTTGAAGAAGCGCATCTCTCGGAGGATATTTCCCATGGAATGCAGATACATCTCAGGGGAGCTCATCCTTACAAGAGACGGGAAGGTCCCTCAGCAGTGCGTGCTTCCCCCTTCCCTGCCCCTCGCTACCTGAACATGATGCACAAAGCGGTCTTGAAAAGACGGAGGCAGGAAAACTTCAAACTTAAGCCTTCTGGGTCATCTTTTTATATCCTAAAATAAGCTCAACAGCAAAGAGGCCTTTAAAAGAGCCTTTTCTTTTAGTTCAAATGCTTTAATGAGAAGTGTATAAACTGACATTGATCTCTTCCCGTTAGGGTTTATTACGCCGAGACACTAGAGATGTTTTTAGATGATAAAGTTCTGCTCAAGTACTCCGTAAATAAATGCAGCAATAGAGTGATTTGCCTTATGTCAAGAAGAGATGAGCTGAACAGAACAGGACTATGACAGGCAACTTCTCACAGAAACATCGGAGTATTACAGGAACACTGGGGTTGTCAGAGTCCTTTGAACCCAACTGAGCACGTTGCATGTGGGCTTATGTCAGGGACAGGGGAAAATGGATTGAACATAAGACAGCCTTTCTAAATTCTCCTCTTGGCTCTGTTGTCATCCTTGGTAGATGCTGCTCACCCAGATCAATGTTTCTGTTGATATAAAGTATTCTTGCCACTGGAAGAAGTCTCATTTAGATGCAGCCTAATTTAATTTGCTCTATTTGGACATGCTGTGTAATCTGGTGTTGAAAACTAAATCTTAGAACAGCTTTTCTTGACTGTACTGACAATTACACGAGTTAAGTGGTTTTGCCTTTTGGGATAGCATGTTCACATCTTTGTGGCAGGTTTATATTTGTTTTATTTAGGTGCTATTTCAAGTTCAGGGTTTACATGATAACCACTTGGGCAGACAAATTAACAGTTTCTCTTCTAATTAATATCAAATAACTTTCATTGGAGGCCTTCAGGAATATTACTAATGAACATATTCAAGATAGATTACTCATAAACAAATACTTATGTCTTTATTCCTAAAACATCATTTAAGTCTGAAAATATTATCACGCAGCTTCAGAAAGTTGTGTGTTGCATCCAGCGTAAATGTAATGATTACATTAGCATCACATTTACAAGCTGTCAGCTGTCAGATTTTACTGGTAAATATATTGAAGTAAATAGCAAAGCAGTGTTGCAATTTCTTATGTTAATATGGTTCTGTAGCTATTAAAACAGTCTAAATACAAACAGAAAACAAAGCTTGACTTTCTATACAGGAGCTGATCTGTTTTCCTCTGGGCTGGCTTGTGGCATTAGTGGAAGCGTGAGGTCAACATCCCCCTAGGAACAGCTCAGATGTCCTCTGGCATGGGACACACCGCCTGAGGATCTGCCTCACTGGCTCAGAGACATTACATCATAGTTTTAGGTGGGATTTGCCTTATGCTGGCTGCTGGAGGGGGTGGATTTCTCTCTTGCTGAGTTTCTTGGGGGAGATGGCAGATGGAGAAAGGACGTTGGCATTGCAGGGATGACAGAGCAACAAGGCAATTGGTGTTCTTCTCACAAAGAGGCCAAAGTCAGGCTAGCAGAGTCTTCGGATGAACAAAACTCAGGGCTCCCTCTTCCCCTTCCTCCCCCCAGGCAGACCCCTTCCTTACTACAGGGCTGAGCTTAACACTGAAGTGAACAGTAAAATATAAAGTGCACCATCGTACAGTGCGCCATATCATTTTTCCTTGACATCTCATAACTTACCCTTTTCTACAGCTTTTTGTTCTGAGCCAAATGTCATAAGTTAATGCATGAATAAATGAGGACGGTTCTCACCACTTTCATGATATGTTGCAAAATATACACAGGTGGTGCTTTAAAGCTTGCCATTTGCCTCAATAGCTAAGTACCATTTGCATTTTACGGGCTTCTATGTGTGTCAGAGCCCGCACCTGTTCAAGACCGATTTCAGTAGGCATTATACCAGATCCTATATTTTACTTCTTTCCAGTGGTAAATAGGTCAGTATTTCATGACAGAAATCTATTAAAAGAAAGAAAGTGTTCAGTCTGAGAGGAAATATGGCACATACGAATTTAAATTAAAAATAAATTGGGTAATAATCAGTCAAAAATGATAGAAGTGCTGAAAAAATCAGTCCAAGCTGGAAGAGTTAAATAAATAAATAAATAAATAAATAAATAAATAAATCCAGAGAACCCCCTACCTCAAACTCGCATGCCTTAAAATCATGTTTCCATAAAGTTTTTAAGTGGGTACTTAAATATATGGCCTGCCAGATGTAATCAGGGGTGAAGCACATATGCTTGAAGTTTTACCTGTTCTTATGTACATGGCTGATCTTTGGCTGAAGTGGCTGCACTTGTTGAGCATCTCTAGAAAAAGTCCTTCTGCTTACATGTATGCAATAAATGCCATTACGTTCCCAATATTTGTTACACTGAATATTCTTTAAAACACAGCAAGTTTGACCGTGCTCACAGGCAGCACGGCACTAGATATTGTGATACCTGATGAAGAATAGGAAGATTTACTTAAGGCCTATTCTGAATGTGTAAATGATTCAAAGGACTAGTGGCCTTAGGAAGAGGTAATTTTTAATATCCATGCCAATGCAAGACATCGCACATAATAAAAACTCCACACTGTCTCAAGGGGTTACAGTCTACCTGGAATGACTGCTGATGGTTTTCAGCTTGCTGTATTCTAGTAAGGTGCTCGGAGTGCACTGCTGTTCCAGTGCAAATGTGAGCAACCCCTGCTTAAAGCCATCCGTCATCATTTGCAGTCATTTCATCTTGTGCCTCTTGGCCCCAGCTAAGAACTTCGAATCAGTCCGAATGAGAGTGTTCGTGATGTTTACAGTTTACATTAAGTGGCTTTTAGAAAGGAATAAAAGCTTTTACTTCGTGTATTAATCGTTCTGTGTATATTATTATGATGGTACTAATAGAAGCTAGTATACACAATAAAAGCAGAATCAAAACACATCAGCTCTGGTTGTCAGGAAAATCAAAGTTTTTAAGAGTTGCATGTACGCAGATTAAATTGTGTTAAGAAATTTGTAATGCTATTAGGTGGCCTTTAAAGGCTTTAGATTGATAAACCAGGGCTTAGGTTTTCCCGTTTCCCATTGTCAGTGGGCGTGCACATGCACTCACAGCTGAACTGGAGAAGCTGGAGACCGAAACATGCACGAGCCCAAGAGCATCGCTTGACACGCAGTTAGAAAAACGAACTACCGTGGGCTCGAATGGAGACGTGTTTATTGCTCATGTACCCAGAATTAATCACAAGCACCTACCGTGGCGTTTAGATCTTTGGCTGTCCTGTTCACAAGGTATTTCGGCACCCAAATCAAGCTGTTTGTCACAAGGGCAGGTTCAAGTTGATCTCAGCGGGGGTGAGCAGGAGCTGGGACTGAAGCAGGGCAGCACTGGAGCAACCGGGGTCTTGTGCTGCATCTGGCCTGGGAGGGCTGGGAGAGGGCACGGAGATACCTTCTCTAACCTCCTCCTTCACAAAATGCTCGGCTGATTCGATGTGTTAGCATTTTGGATGACTTCTTGTATGTTATTTTGGAGGGAGAAAAAAATAGAGGTTAGGCTGGGTCCCTGCTGCTGCCCTCTGCTGACACAGCCTGGGGGGATACGCGTGTGAAGAGCTCAGACCCTCATTAGCAGAAACCCAGGTGTGGATGTGGGCGTTTGTCCAAACTGGGCTTTCCTGAAGCAGTTGGTCAGTGCTCACCGGGGGATCTGGCTTTGCTGGTACCTGTATTGCTGTTGCAGGGGCAGGCTTCCCCAGGACCTGCTCGCGCTGAGGATGTCAGTGTGGCTACAGGCCCTGTAAAGAAGTGCCAGAACACAAATGGTGCTGAAAGGAAGGGGTCATGCAGTGACCAGGGAAAAGCAGTCACTTGAAAACCTTGAAACCGAGACAGACCACTTTGAGATCAATCTTCTGCTATCACCAGTAGCTTTATAATAGGTGTCCAGAAGAGTCCTCAGGAATATCAGAGCCATAGCACTCTACCCCTCATACCTTTCCTGAGAGCACAGTAAGCCTATATATGTGGTCAGACCACAAAAGTGGGAATAATATAATTTTCACTCGGATGTTTGCTGTTTGTTCTTCAGCGCTAGACAAATGTAGTTCAGAAATGCGTGGCTTTTCCTGTAAGAAAGTGTGGAAGCTTTATCTCAATTAAAATGACAGTATTTATAAACTAAAAAAAAAAAAGACAATGAGAGAGCTTTCACAGTATAACATTTTGACTTTTGCTTCCTAAGCCAAATATTCATTTGGGAGTGCTGAAAAATGCCACTTGTTGAAATCAAATTACTCCATCCTGGTTGGCTGAACCAACATCTTAATTGCTGAAGTACCTATTATACCTCCTACAAGAGGAAAGGTGTTTTCTAACCTTAAATCTAAGCTTGTTTTTTTTTGTTTTTTTTTTTTTTTTTTAAACTACATTTTCCCAACTTCCCTGTAGTAGGAGGCAGCACACAGCTATGTTGTCCAAAGAGCAGACCTGGGAGACACGTACTCTGGGAGCAGAATTGGGATTATCCCAAGTGTGTGACAATCTTTGTGGCTGAGTGGCAGCGGTACTTTAACAGGTGATGTTTCAGCCTGCTGTTGGATCGCTGCTAGTGACAGACTTCATTTCCCTCTGCTCTGTACTCCCTTCTGGGACTGGCCATGCGTGCCCCTCTGCTCTGCACACTGCTGCCATGGCTGGTCCCCACTCTGCCCTTCTCAACAAGCTCACTGCGACTTGCTCAGTGCAACCCTCACCATCACCTCCTCAGCACAACAAATTAGAAAAGAAAGCCACCTGTACAAACAAAAAGCACGTGGTGCTGGGCTGTTATTCCTAAATGTGGTGTTTGCTATCCCGAGCCCACGTGCTGTCACCGCGTGTGTCTTCTGTGGGTCTGCTGGAGCTCAGCTCCGTGGCTCCACTTGCTGCCGCTGGAAGCTGCATGAGTGAAGTGCCAGTCACTCTGCCACAGATTTTGCTTTAGAAATATCATAGCGTGAGCCACACAACGCACACAGTGCACATCAATCACGGCTGCCCCCTGGCTCGATGCCTGCCTGCTGCTCCATTCAGAGAGCTGGCAGCGTGCAGTCTCTCTCAGAAGGTACCTGCTCTTATCTGGATGGAGGACTTACAGGCTGGTTGTGTAATGCGTGGAGCTGCTGGCCCTCGTGCCATGTTTGTGAAATGTCGGGAATGAGCTGGAAAGGAATTCCCTCCTCGGGTGCTTTGGGTTGGGAAAAATGCATTGCTGGACATAGCACAGCATAAATTCCTGATAACTGCTGTCCATAGCCATGTCACTCTGAGGTATGCACTGATAATTACAGCATCATTAACCTACTGCCCTGCGCTGCTCGTTGCTGTATTATACTTTCAAAAGACACACCACTTGGCAGAAAAGAGCGTTGGCTGAAGCTCTTATTCAGACAACTTTCATTCCTGCATGCATCCCCCCTGGCTGTCCCTGAGGAGTCAGTGCCTGTAAGTCACTGCTCAAGCACGGACACTTCCCAGTCTGTGTTAAGAACCTTAAAAAAATTGCTTTTTGGCTAGTGGGCTTACCTGTAACTTCTTTTGGCTTTAAAAGGATGAGTTCCTGATGTTAGACTAGTTTTTGATTCCTGCATTTTTCCAGCATTTTCAAGCCTAGTGTTGCAAAATATTTCTCATGTGTGTTGATCATAAAATGGGATATTGACATTTTTAGCTATAGCGCAGAAGCTCAGTGGCAGATTTTCCTTTGCAAAGTTTGGCTTTTGATGACTTTCCATTTTCCAAATAAAATCCATTTTTACTCTTCCTTCCCCTCATCCCTCCGTCACGATACAGATTATGGTGTAAATGTTCCTTGAGCTTAACAATTGTATGGGCCATTGTTTGCATCCCCTGGTGTGCAATGTTTTTTTGGACCATTGCATGCCAAACCTCAGTGTCCTCAGAGAGTCCTATCATATGAACACAGCTGTTTTCACAAATATTCTCATGATTTGTAGATGCTAAAACTGTTCTGGGTATTCACCTACTCTTGTATTTATGAGGCTTTTCACTAATCACACAACATTTCTGATGTGATTGTTTGCTTTGAACAGCAGTTATTTTTTTATAAACACTGACTGCCATACTGGAAAGTATTGGCATCACTCTCATAGGAATTAAGTCATATTTTTCCTACGGAGATTTATTATCTACATTTCTGCATCAAACTGGAAAACTATACGGAGATAAGCCCTTTTAGATTGACTGTTACAGCCTGAGTGTGGTGGAATGTGGAGCTTTTGTATGCCATCAGCTGAGGACTTCTGCAGAACCTCAGGCGAGCGCGTGGATTGACGGCTCTGCTGATGGAGCTCAGACAGTGCTCTCCTGCTCCAGCCATGCAGTTGGCTTCTAGACTTGTGTTTGTTTGAGTTTGTATGCTAAAGGAATGCACGGGGACATGGGCATTGTTCTGTTGGCACGGAAGTTACCTAGACTTATGTCTGTTTATTTTTCTGAACCTATTGGATGAAGTACTTGATACGGTTAATTTATTATGAGATGTAAGTTTAGTAACATGGTAAAGAACTTACTGTGAAGTGATGGACAACTTGTATTAGAATTCCTCTACTAATGCTGTACAACACTCATTTATTATTATTATATACCCTAAAGTGCTTTTGGCATAGTTTTGACACACTCTACTAACAGACATGCAGACCAAATTTATTGCTCAAGATAGATCCCCAAAGGAATGGCAAACTATCCACGCCGTTCCTGTACTGTCAGCTACACGCTCTGCCAGCTATCCAAACAACCACAGGCAGGCAGCCAGAAAAAACATATTATAACATGTTATAAAACTCTATTTTGACTTGCACCTTTGTTAAAAAAAAAAAATATAAAAAATAGAGGGCTGAATTTTTAAGTAACAATAATAGAAGAGAGGCTTTTGAATGTGGGACCTACTAATCTAAAAGCAATCCAGTGACCCATCAGACTAATAACATATAAAGACTAGGCATAAGCATTCAGCAAAGTTCTGAAGTCAGCGTGGGGAAGTGAAATGCTACCTCCTACACCTCACCATTCATTTTTTCTTCCCCTCATGATTTAATATTGAACAACGATGAAATATGTCATCCATAATGGGAGAATTGGCTGAAGTGATTTTCCAGTAATTAAAAAAATGTATGGAATCTGGGTCAGTCTCCCAGCAAAATACCCAATATAAATTGATTCAGAGAGAGCCTAATCCATGAAATATATGATTTCAGTTCATTATCTGATTTCTGAAATGCTGTAGTACCTGAGGATCTTGTTTCCATTATCTGGGCGGATGGAGAGTAATCCAAAGTTCCTTTAAAATCAAAGGGTGCATTGTAGCTTCCCCATGATGGAAAGCATGCTGGACATGACTGAAGTGAATGTCAAAACCTCAGCAAGTTCAACATGTCAGCAGGGAGAAAGCATATTGCGTCTCCTCCCTGCCTCTTCTTCCCGTGAAACAGTTCTCTTAGCTGCCATGCTGTGCCCTAGTGCACTCCAGCAGTGATGGGCCAAGGCCCACTTGCTGGAGCCACACACTTAGTTTGCTTGAAGCCACCAGAATTGCATTTCTAGGTACAGAGAATTGTCTTTAATTACATTAATTGAAACCATTTTTATACAGTTATCCAAAAGACCGTCCACTGATTTCAGTGAGCATTAGATGTATGTTTTATAGGTTATTTCTTCTGCCATTTTTTGCTATAGTAAACTCCTCTTGGCTTCTGAGATGCTTTTCTGGCAGGAAGCCTGCAAGAACATCCAGACTGCAAGGATGGTAGGATATTTATATCTTTCTCTGTGTGTGTGTGTGTGTGTGGCACCAGGAACGATAATCTTATTTGAGGCCAGACTGTTCCCCTGTTCCATCTTCAGTAATTTCAGCAAAGTAGATTTTGAGATTTTGTTGTTTTAAAATCAGAATCTCTTTATTCCTATTTCATTAGAAGAAGTTCAACAGATTTGTAATAAAGGATTTGAAATCACTCTAATTTAATGGAAGCTCTTTCCAAATATGAATGATAGAACTGGTACATGACTAATCAAATATATTAGTGCACGGAATGGAGATTGCATAGACTCATTTGTCTTTTTGTTCATGTTTTATATTGTCTATATTTTAGTTCTTCTTCTTCTTTTTTTTTTTTTTTTTTTTTTTTTTTTTGATTTTTCCTTTACCTTTTCTCTGAGTTTCAACTGGGCAAATCCACTTAGGGTTCATTGCAGGATGGTCCCAGAGTAGATTGCATAGTACTTAATGGATTGCATTTCTGCAAGACCAGTTAAATTATATTTATTAGGGAGCTTAGGTTTATAGAAAATTAATACAAATATCAAAAGATGTGTAACATTAAATATGCTTCTGTGTTCCCTAATTTTAACTGTTCCATGTACTTGTATGGAGTGCAACCATCTTTGTAGGCCTAGGAAGCTATACGTCTAAGAAACACATTTACAGCTTTCTATGGAGTTTTGATATTACATTCCATTCACTTAAGATATTTAAAAATCAAGAAGTCTTATAAAAGTTAATTAGGTCTTTAAAAACGTGAAGTGTAATCAAAGAGTTTTGCTTCATGTCTGGATGTCGGTGTTAGACTATTGGCATCATATTGCATGATTAAGAGTCACTCTCCTAATTTAGCTATTAGACAATCATTAGCCTGATTACTACATATTGACTGCTGTACTTAGCTCTCAGATCATACTACAGGAGGGAAAAAAACACACCAGCAGAAAGGAATAATTTACCGATGACAGCTTTGCTTAACAGTTCTCTGAGCTGTTTTGGTTTTTAAAATGTTTTCCCTTTCAAAGTAAATTCTCACCTTGGCATTTAGAGATGTAAAAGCCTGTCAGGTTGTTATAGCAGGCTCTGCGGCTGGGGCTGGCTTTCATGCTCTGAATGAGACCAAATGCTCCCTTTGTACCGCGGGCTCTGAAGGTCACTCCAAAGTCAGGCTGTATTTTCGTAGTCAGAGATAGAATTTAAATCTGCTTCTGAGACCCAGAAAGCTTGAAAGCTCTAGTTCAGAAACATTTAGGTCCCCATTTCCTATTGAAATCCTTCTTTGTCATAGCTTCATGCTTGAGAAGTAGGAATGATGTTAATTCGGGCTGTCTAGTCTGGTTCGGCTGCAGACCCCATGGGGAAGGGGCTGTGCCTGTGCAGCGCCTGGCGTAGTGGGCACTTGATTTCAGTGGAGGCCCCAAGGACAACGGCAATGCAAACAGCAATGATATGAAATCAATGGGGAGTGTTCTCTTCCTACAAAGCTGAGGTGATGCTGTATGATCCGGGTGGTTCAGCTTCTCTCACCTGCAGCATGGTGGCAGGGGACAGCCAGCCCGCTGTCCTGAGTGATGAGACAGGGAGCAGCGTGCCACCTGCCTGCAAGGCGTCTCTTTCCCGCATATAAAGGCAGGCTCCACAGGGTGAGAGTGAAGGGGAGCCCTTGCTGAAGGGGAGGAGCGAGCAATCTTTTCTCTCCCCTTTTCCTAAACATCCCCCTGTGGGATGCTCTGAGCTCATCGAAGTCCTGTTGTATGGGGCACCTCACCAGGTAGTGCGTGTCATTAGTGTAGGGGTGCATTCCAGAGAGATCTAATCAATGCTTTGACTTCGTTCTGGGGAGATGTCTTTCTTCTGAGGTAGTTTTGGCATAGTCAGGCTTTTGGAGGATGAAGTCCTTGGAACGTGGCTCCATATCATCTGTGTCATGGCTGGTGGCCAGTTGTAATGGTTGGTATTTACATTATTCCTCAGCCCAGCTCCTTAGCCCCCTTCAGTGCCAGCCTGTTTGATGCTGAAATTGAGCTCACCATACTCAGGATGAGCACAGAAAGCATTTATCGTCTACTACTTCTGTGAGGATTGCTCCACGTCTGTGCTCTGCAGCATGGTGAATATCATCCATAGTAAGCAGCTAATTTAGATCTCCTATCTGAAATTGTGGTAGTGATGATAATCAGTGAACACTGAAATGAACAGGAACTTAGCTACTTTTTGAAAGACTAAAAGATGAAACTCAGATCTTCTGTTACGGTATTCTATGTGCGCTATATAATGCTAAGTACCTATACAGACACTTATGTTAAAAGATAACACAAAAGTTGTTGGGACTTAAACCCATGTAATGCATTTTTGTTCTCCCACCAAGTAATCTTAAATTATTTTCCTTGTCAAGATGATTGACTGGTCTTGATTGAAGAATCTTTCATTGTCAGAGAATACCTTTTTGTTTTATAATTTCCCTAATTAACTCTAAATCCTGCTACTGCTAGCTGCAAAGAACTGATGCCTTCCAGAAGTAACTGCCCACATAAATGCAGACCCCTTTCAATGTCGCCTCACAAAAGTTTCTTTTCCATATCAAAAGACATACGTGCCTCACAATAAAGCTAAATCGCTTCAGCTAGAAAAATGACATGAAGGCTGGAAATACTGATTCGGATAAAACGTCAACCCACACGGCCCCGGACCGCCACAGCCTGCGTGCGGTCTGCGGCCTGGGCGAGCGGCGGGTGGGCGCTGGGGGAGCAGCCTCGCCAAGGGGCCAGCCCTAGCCTGCTTTGGGGGCTGCCGCGGGGCCGCCTCTGCCATCGCAGTCCCAGAGCGTCCTCCTTGTGCTTCCCCTTCCCTTCAGCTTCCTACAGCGCCCTGCAGGGCTCTCCCTTTCTGGTGTACGGTCCGTAGCCTCAGAGCAGGCCCACACACCGCAGGCAGGCCCTGGGAGCTGTGGGTGTCAGGGCTGATGATGCGTCGGGGCTGGTGGCATGGCCGGGCACTGGGTCGGGCTGCCCACGGACCTCGTCACGCCGTGGGGCTTCGGGCAGCTCCAGGTCATGTCCCCAGTTAGGGCTGGGGACGGGGAGGTGACCGGCCTGGCACGGGAAATGCGGCCAGGCTCAGCTCTCCGAGGTTTTCAGCTGCTTAAAAGGTTTAGATCGGCTTTGGACAAGTTTCTGAGCTTAAGCTTTTGTGGGGCACGAATCTTTTTTCTACTCACGTCAATGTGTTTTGAATCAGGCCCTTGTTGGGACAGGCCGACTCTTTTGATATATTAGCCTGTTGCTGATTAAATGTATATTTCACTTTTTAATTTTCACTTTTCAGGATAGCCACTGCTCTAATGGAGACCCATTTAGCCACTGCTATAGATCAAAAAAGCCAAGCTTCCTCTGTGCCACTATGGATTTTCCATGGAGCTGCCCATAAGAGCCTTGAAGTTATTAAATCCTTTTTTTTTGCTGTCAATTAAAGACTGGTAAACATCAGTCAAGGAAGATATATATATGTATTTTTTTTGGCTTGGTAATTAATCAGTGAGCCCCTTCACTCTCTCTGCTCTCCCTCTCCTTTCTGTGCTTCATTTTGTCTGTTTTCAGCAGTAGCAGGCAGCTGTACAGCAAGGACCTGAGGCTTTGGTAGCAGAACTCAGTGCCTGGATCAGCCATAGCCTTACAAATTGGAGCAATCCCTGCTACACGTGTTGAAATATAAAATAAAATGGTTCCTATTTTGTTTTACTTTGTTTTGTTTTGTTTTGTTTTACTTTGTTTTATTTTATTTTATTTTATTTTATTTTATTTTATTTTATTTTATTTTATTTTATTTTATGTATTTTATTTTATTTTACAGTGCTGCTTTGCACACAGAACACACAATGTCCTTTTACATTAAGAAATTAGTTACATTTCCTTGATGGCTCACTTTCTTATTAGGTCACATTTGGCATAACTATTCAGGACTACTTCTAATTATTTATATAATATCATCTTACGCATGAGGATGGCCCATTTTCCACTAATTTCTCAACCCTGTTTTTCTTTCTCTAATGGCATATGACCAGCTCCTAACGTAAAATAAAAGAAAGGAGGGTGAATAAAAGGATAGGAAAAGAAAAAGAGCTCTGCTGTACAACCGAAACGGGTAATTATGCTCCTCTAAGCACATCGCTAGAGCCCAGCTGGCACAATTAAAGAAATAGCTGATCAGTTCCAGTTATTGATTCTGCTAACATGTTTGTTCACGGTTGCTTCTTGTCTAATTAGTTTTTTCTGCTTTCTTAGTCTGAAAGCATACCTTTTCAGTCAAATCTGTTTTCAGGCATCAGATAGCAATGCTTTATTTAGACCACTTGCTAGCCATTTACTTTAATGCAACAGTACTTCTGTTCACTTTTTTTTTTTTTTTTTTTTTTTTTAACCCAATGTGGGGCTGGTTCTTTGCAATTGCATTGAACTTTGTAGAGCAGTCGGACATAAGCTGAAATGTAAGGTGGTGTATCCTAGCAGTGAAATAACTCATCTGAAAGGCAAGGTTAGGGGATCTTGTGGGACCACCTGCCTAAAACACGGATGCCCCTCTCACAGGTTGTAAGGGGTCTCTGGCTGTACTTGCCGGCTAGGGAAGAGTGAATGTTAAGGCCCTGCGCTCACATTTTGGTGTCGGGAACAGACCATAATAACTGCTCAGAGGCTCTTCTTGTGTACTTGAATCTGGTCAGATTTTTTTTTTTCCTCTTCTGACAAAAGCTCCTATGCAGACAACAGGACTTTGAAAGGATGGCCCTTCTCCACAAAATGGGGACTGGGCAAAGAAAAAGGGATTGTGACCTTAATGGGAATCCAAGGGTACTGGTTTTTGTCATTTTTGAAGTGCAAATGTGTAGCTGTAAAATGCTTTTGGTTTCAAATGTCCATTTTACATAAAAATGAAGAGGACTGATACATCAAACAAAAAAATAATTTCCCTTCCCTAGAATCACACCATGTGAAAACATTTATAAATGTAGCTTTTTGCCCTGATTCTGAACAGCAACAACAAAGGAGAAGAAATCCTGGACTATTTTGCACGACAGAAAATCTATTTCCTAACCAGCTCGAGTGCTGGTGCTCCTTTGTGCTGCTAAGCAGCTCTCACACTGCACCTCAAACACGACTGCATTTCAGTGGTAGATAAAGCTTTACATATTTCAATAAAGAATAAATAGATCATTGCACTCTGAATAACTTTTATCTTATATTTAAAAACACCAAACAGGCAAGAACGTGCCGCAGCCTCCACGACACAATGTGTGCGTCTGCACACATGAACGAGCACAATAAGTCTCGAATGGATAGCGGTAGTCTGACAGATTTAAAGATGCAGAGCGTAGAAAAGACATCACATTTCTGGAACTTAAAAATGTCGCTCAGGCAATGACTTCTTCAGAAACGGGAATTGCTTATTGCTTTGTGCAAAGAGATTTGACGAGTGCATTATCTGGGCTGAGAGAATAAAAATGACTTTTGTGTCTGTTCGAATCCTGCTGTTCTTAAGATTTCTTTGGGGGTTATTAGATCTGTATAAGTACAGGTTGCTATTAGCTGCTTTCAGCACCCTAAGATGTATACATATTTGAGACTCTTCAGTAGTGCTTGTCTTCATGACTGACATTGCTGTTTCCCGATTCCCCATTTTCCACTGAGGGAAGCTGTTAGCAGAGGAGAGCTCTACCTACAGCCTGGTTATCATTCTGGGAGCATCCGGCATGAACATCCTAAAGTTCCTGACACATCTGGGCTCTATTGCCTCCGCCCTGGCCCAATGTTCGGTGCAGGTTCATGCCCGTCCCTTATCCCAGGGACATCCTGCATCCCGTGGGGCCATCCCTGCAGTCCCATTGCTCTCCGAACGTGGGGAAGGTGTGGGGCAGGGAAGATGAGGCAGTCCAGGGACCCAGGATGGGTGCTAGAGCCCTCTGGGAAGCGCTGCGGTGTGCCGGGGGGGCACAGGGCTGGTGAGGCAGTGGGGACCTGTGGGGGGTGGCTGAGGTCGACTGCATCACCCCCGACACAGGATTCCTGACATTTGGCCTGCCCAGGGTGGAGATGAGATGAGATGATGGGGCAGGCTGGCAGGGAGGCCACCAACACCCCCCAGTTAAACGAGGGATTTGGGAAGCTGTGGCTCAGCCCGCAGCCCCGTCACAGGCTTCCCTGGTGAAGCTGAGCAGGTAGTCTTATTTCACTACTCCTCAGTTTGACATTCGTAAAATCTGGGCAGCACAGAAGATGGGCTTCCCTCTGTCTGAGGAGATTTGGGAGGCCAGAAGCTGTCAGGGTGGCATGTGGGCCGTGCAGCGGGCTGGAGGAGGTGAGGAAGAAGGAGCAATGCTTGGCGGAGCGCCCCAGGGCTGGCTGCTCTTTGTGGTGGAGCTTTCTCCTCTTCCTACCATAAAAAAAGATGTAAATTGGAAGGGTACAGCACTTCTCGTAAAAACTCTGTGCATTTATATTTAAACACAGAAGTCACACCGCTCACTATTGAAAACCCCTCAGCTCTGTTGTTGCACATGAGTGGAGCAGAAAGAGACCATTATACTCGGCAAAAATGTATTTTCCTTGCTCATTTTCCTGGAAACAAAACCTTCAAGCCCTGGTGGCGCAAACCTCACCAAATGGTATTGATGAAGAGGGAGACATCGCACATGGCACCAGATCACCAGCCCTGTCCGAGGGAAAGGAATAAAGCTCCAAAATATGGCAACAGATGCCTGCATGGAGCAGCGAGCCTGCCTTTGTGGCAGCACAGAGCAGTTTACCAATAAAGCTCTCTCTGGCTGTTATAGTTGTGTTCAATAGCAATGACAGCTGTCAAGGAGCTCGGGGACTTGCCGTGATGCCTTCAACATTTTAATCACTGCAGGAAAGGCAGGGAAAAACTGTTTGTGTTGTGAGCGCTGTTATTGCCGTATGATATTTAAAAGGAGCCGGTAATTGTTATTTACCTAAAAATTAGAAGCAGCTTTCGCTTGTTGTGATACAGCTCTCATTTCTGTAAGCAGGAAGGACAGGTCCTCTTGCATCCTAATTCTGTACAGTTAATTGGTGATTTACACAGCCCCTTTTGCCACGGCGCGCTCAGTCCTCAGATGATGAACTATTTTTCCCTGAGAAGCTCGGCTGACAGATTTTAATATTCCATTAACTTTGCAGTTTTACTGTAACGTTGCATCCTGAGACACCAGGGCACTTTGATTCAAACTACAGGAAATTAATTTTCTCTCTTTTATTATACCGCCAGTAACTACCTTAAAAAAGAAACTTTAAAACTACTGATGACATGAGTATAATATGTAAAAATGACAGGAAGAATTATGAATTTTATTTCCATAAGAGAAGGGGGGGGGGGGGTAATTATAGTCCTGAACCTATTGTATTCAATCTGAAATTAAGATACTTTTCTAAGACATGAAATTCTCCCAGAGAAGAAATGATCATGATGTAAATCTTTGCTGTTGAAAGGCATTAACAGTTGTTAACCCCTTTCGTTGCAGCCAAAATGTTTTGACTGAATATTTCTGCAAAAGAGAAAAATCACAAAATTTGGAATCGAGGGCTTTTGGTATCAAGAACTTTTTTTTTTATTAAGAACTGAAGTTTTAATCTTGTCTGGGATGACCACAGCTTTCCTGGGGTGACAAAAAGTATCGCTACACTTAATTGTCTCGCATTTGAATGAGTTCAGTTTCTCGATAAGAGGCTGCTACGGCAAAGGTTGAAATAATTGCAATCACAACAGTGCAGTCATATTTTCTATAGATGGATGCAGAATATATAGATGAAAGTAGATGATATTATACAGGCAGGTGTATATTTTGGTGTGGAAGAGGAATCTATACATTCTCTGAGCAGAAACAGTGGTTAAAAGTTAACAGATGTTCAAATGGAGGAGTGTGTTGTTCCTCACACACACAAAAATGGTTAAATCTATAAATATATATCTCTGTATCCCTGCCCTCTGTAACAAGCGATGGCCAAAGCTGCCACAGGTGGGCTACGTGCCTGAGGCACTGCCAGAGCCGGGAGGGAGAGGAGATGCGGGATGGGGGCCGATGGAGGACACAAACCCACCCCATGCAGATCTTCAGGTGAGCAAATGGCCCTCTGGAGTGGTGTGCTGCCTTGGGACAGGGGGGCTCAGCTTAAACCTCTCAAGTTCCTCTCTCTCTGATTTATTTTTAATGGTTTGATGTTTAAAATGGGGCAAGAGGGATGGATTTGAGGAAATCTGTCTGATCAAGCGATGACTGAGACTTTGGAATAATTTCTGAAAGGTGGCAGCATTTACAGGGATCGTGGAAAAACATGTACGGGAGGATTTAAACATCTTTGTTCTGTTTGAGTTTTAATTTTAAATCAAAAGAGGATTTACAAGCTCCCATGCATGGATTCTTTTTTTAATGGGATATCACACATGGAGGTTTCTTTCCATTTATCCTCAATTTAAAAAGAAAGGATTTTCCAGCCAAATATTGCGTTGGGCTGCAAAATGTGATACCTGCATGCCATTGAGACAGTGGGTGACAGAACTGCTGCACAATTTGCAGCTGAGGTTGAGGAGGCACATCGACTGCACGGGGAGGGATCCTGCCAGCAGAAAGGTGGGGTTGCGACAGACTCCCAGGGGCTGCTGTAAAAAAGATGAGAGTAGCCTGGAAATGCTCATCCGCAGCAAGAAAGGCAGGTCTGTGATATGCTTTTGGATGTCAGGACGAAACAGGAGTGCTGCTTCTGAGGGGGACAGGAGGAGTTCCAGCACAAAGCAAACTTTATTGCTCTGTGCTGCTGGAATTAAGGCAGTCAAACAGAGATTGAAATTACTCAATGCTTGTCTATCTTTCAAAATGCTACTAGTCTAATAATAGTATTTTAATTCTATCCTTGTGATTGATATTTTGTCCACCATCTTAACATTTTAAAGAAAAAGATTTTTTTTTTTTTTTTTTTCTCTGTTTATGCCTAAGTAAAAAAAAAGAAGAGCAGATTTTGCTCATACTTCAGTGACACCTGTGTCGGATTAGGGATGACCTGGGAGCTGCACTCTCTGCCTGCTGTTTTCACAGGGCTTTTGACAACCGAGACCTGCACCTCTATAGCCATGGGTGAAGGATTAGTCACATGGAGAGGAACCTGCACAAAGTAAGCGATGTGATACTATTTCCCGCTGGGATAGTAATTCCACTTTCCTGACAGGACAAGTACAGAGGTAATTGAGATCTCAGAGAGATTAATTGCACGTACACGGCAGAGACTATGGCACTAGTAGCTTTGTTACTGTAGATTTACCTTAACTTCCATGTGCTTCAAGGGAAACCAAACAGGGATTTATGAGCTTTTCAGTTTTAGAGCATAGTATGGCCATATGTGGCTGCTGGAGAGTTGTACTAACATTTGGTAAATAAACTTTGGAGTTTAGAAACAACTTTACCAATGAACTCTTCCGACCCTCTTCCACGTGTTTCCTGTAGCCTGAGAAATTCTGGCTCAAAAGTGTTAATTAATCTGTATAAATTCTCAGGTGGAAACTGCCATCCGTCCTTAACCAGCCCTGTAGCCTCCTGTGGCAATTCTGTATTTATTATTGATATGAGATTTTGTCTGTGAGGTGATAAGGGAGAGCAGAGCATCCTTGTCATGTTTCTGTCACTTAGATATGGTCTGTCATTCCTCTGTAGTTTTAGCCAAGCTAACACAGTGGAGAGGAATGATAAATGCCGGGTGTTTCACAGTAGAGAGGTGAGTTTTGACTGAATTTGAGGTTGGAGACGCTTGCTTTATGGTAGCTTTTACCTTTCCGTACTTTTTTTTCCCCTCATAATTGGAGACCCACCTAGTCTTTCAGCTTAATCTCCATGAAACACTACAATAAATTTAGGTCATCTTCCAATAGCAATTTCTGAGCCTTGGAAATTTTACTCCTCTGTTCTGCTTTGATGCCTTGTGAAGAACCAGCTTTAGCAAAACAGTATTACATTTTTACTCTCAACCATAAATCCAAATCCCATTGCCTGCAAGCGCTAAAGCTGGCACATGCTTACCGGCCTGCAGCAGCACTCCTTGCCAGCACCGCCCATCACGCCAGCACCTGAAAAGCTGCAAAGATCTCTTTCTTCTTTTCAATTTATTTGTAAATGCCTGTTGTGGGGCAAGTCTACTGTGAAGGTGCTTTGGAGGCTGAGGCTTTCCATCACTTCGACAGCTGCAAAGCCTGGCCGGGGAGCTGGGCTCTGCTGCGAGGGATGCGCTGCCTGCGAGGGATGCTGCCCGTGAGGGATGTGCTGCCCTTGAGGGATGCTGCCCGCGAGGGATGCTGCCCGCGAGGGATGCTGCCTGTGGGTCTCTCCCCCTGCCGCTCGCCTGTTGCCATGGAGAGCAGATTTTGCCATGCACACTGGTGGGTCCCCCGTCTCCTCTCTTCCAGGGTGATCTGCTGTCACTGCAGTCATCACAGTAACTGGGCTTATTTATTTTTTTTTAATAAACTCTTCTCGGTACCACATATCACTTTGAGCTGCCTAGGTGCATCCTTGACATTGGCAGCGTGATGTGCTGCTGCTCTTTTAAATCGGGAGACAACACCCAGATGCGCTCTGCTCAAAAAACTGCTCGGTGCTACTGTGTATTTCGCGAGGTTACTTGGGATACACCTTTTGTCTTTAAAGTGGTGTAGGATGAATGTCTTTCAAATGAATAGACAGGCGACTGGAAAAAAAAAAGGGGGAAAAACAAGTAACAAGATCAAAGACATAAATAGAACAAAATATGCACAAGAGATCTCATCCGAGATCAAAGATGTGAGCGTAATTACCATGAGTAAGACGTGCGGAGCTCACCAGAAGAGAATGTGTGGTGTGCCTGGAGAATTTGGCAGAAAGGAGCCGTCCTGCGGGGCGCTGAGTGTGCCACGAAGGGAGGACAGGGCACTGGTGGCAGGGCTGCAGTGGGGGGAAGGTGCAAAGCCCCCAGCTACTGCACTGCTGCTCGCTGTTGGGTGGCCCAGCGCGGGGTGGCAGCCGTCGATGTAGCTGAGAAAACCTTTTACCCAGCCTTTTATGTTAAAAATATTCTGATCATGCGGGGAAGATGCCTCAGACCCTGTTCTTTAACCCTGGGTGATGTGCGGCTCTCCGGCAGCCATTTCCAAGGTTAAAGGTGGTGACTGTTACACGTGCACTTGGACAAAAACAATCACTGCCATTAAAGTATCTCAGTGTGGAGAGGAATCGTACAGAACATGAAGAATTTCTTTTTCCTAACTCTGTTCCTCAGGGATTGCAAGTGTGTTTGTGATTGTTACGGCTCCTATTCACACATGCCCACAGAACTTCCTCAGAAATTGAATAAATAAATAAGTTGTCCAGGAGGGTATATAAGGAAGGTTACAGTGGCTGAATGAAATTGCAAAATGCTGGAAAAGCCTTGGTGAGCGTTATCCTGGTCGTGTATAACAGAATAGTGTTTGACTTTTGGTGGAGGTAGCCCAAATTTGTTCGTTTCCTGAGAGCACGCTCTGGACACCGGTCAACCCTTGCTGTGCTTCCTTTTCCACAAACAGCTCAAGCATGAGAGGAGTGTGGAAACCCAGGGAGTTTTAAGAGTGATCAGTATTTTTATACCCCTCTTTCTATGGGCATGAACCAGAAATTCAGACACAGGTCCATGTGTCAGTCCTGTTTCCACTTGACAGAGGGGGGAAAAAGAGGAAAGCATCTATAGTGAGCCTGTGGCAGGGCTTATTTTCACAGAAACATTTTTGGAACTGTGCCTAGCATATAGATGTAGGTTTTGTTTGTTTGCTTGCTTTTTATTATTATTATTATTATTACGGTAGCTTACTCCTTTGTATAGAAAAAAATGCAGTAGGGAACTAGAAAGCACGTGCAGTCTAGAGATGAGTATTTCTGCCCCTTTTATTCTTCTGACTGCTTCATTTTCTGTAAGGTCCCACCCTGCTGGTGCCTTCTGCTGACCGTGACTTTGAGTCCAACACTGAAAGCACAAGCGCTGCCTGTGTCAGGTCTCGTATTGATCTGCGAGCTGTAGAATCCGCAGAGGCAATCCTGCTTTGCATGACAATAGACAGTCTCCGTTGCAAAATCCCTATTAAAAGTACATTTTCTGCTTCCGTGATAAAGGTGGAGACTGATTGGAGCTGCATATAAGCATTTTGCAGGTACTATAGAATTTTCATGGTGTAACAGTAAATTTAAAAATTGATAATTTTCAGCAGGCAAAAAAATAACTAACTTACACAAGAAGTTGCATGGCTTCTTCTGTTCTCATCAGCACACTCGGCCCAGTTCCATCTTCCATTGTGTCCCCGAGGTCTTTCCAAAGCAGAATACAGATTCAACTGAGAGCAGACTTTGTCCTTTTGCAGGAGATATTACTTCACAGCAAGAGCACTGTCAGGTCTTTAGGCCAAGATGATTTATGATTTATCAACTCAAGGGCATCAGGTACTGCCAGATCAGAGACAGGGTACAGTTTATTCTGCGGGGCTCACCACTGTTTCTGTTCTCCTGCGAGCCTTTGCTTGGACTTCCATGCTATCAGGGTTCACTAAACCTACTCAAAAAATGAATATCTTTTTTTTTTTTTTTTTTTTTTTTTTTTTTAGTTTGGCACATCTTAACAGTATTCACACATCCTTTTGAAATGACAAACATGCCTGTGGGCCTGGGCAGCCTGCTTTAGGTGACGCTGCTCGATCAGGGACATTGGGCAGGATGACCTCCAGAGGTCCCTTCCAACCTCAGCCCTTCTGCGGTCCTGTATTTGGAAGCTCTCCGGCTCTTCATCTTGATTCAGATGATATTACAATAGAAAACTCTGTCCCATTTTGTTCTATAAATGGGCTCGACAGGAATGGTGATCACAAATTTTGTGTGTGTCTAACATATTTAGTTATTTTCATTAGATAATGCTATGGGCTCTGGTTCAACTGAGTACATAAATGCCAAAGGCAGGCACACGAATAATCCCGAGGAAGTCAAGAGAGCTGCTTTTACAGTGAATACTTGAGCGTAAGTGCTTGGCTGAATAAGAGCCATACTCTTGTTTTTCATTAAAACAGTACTGAGAAGTGCACATAGTTTGTGCAGCAGAGCAAGGGGCATTAATTGTGTGCAAATCTCTACCTTTTACATAGTTTTGAAAATCTGACACTTAGCCGTGAGCACTGCTGAAAGACACAGCCTTGCCTCTGACAGGTCAGTGCACAACTGCTGGGCAGTGAAGTGAGCTGGATATTGGGCAAACTTTGTCTTCTGTGGTTATTTGGCCTGTTTGCTGGTGAGGGAGAGCTGCCAGGCCTATTTCTGGGCTGCCAGCAACTGCGGAGAGGTCCTCGGCCCCGTCGGCTCACCCGGCGAGCAAGCGCTTGGTTCCAGCACATTGTGAGTACCTGAGTTAGGGTGTCAGGAGGCAGCCAAGGGCAGCAAGGTAAGAGAAAGCTATAGGTGTATTCTCTACATTTGTCTCCTTCTTTCCTGACTTATTTAAGCCAGGTTATATTGAATTTATCAACGAGGTAAGACAGAGCTGTCTGGTGGGGCCGTTCCTGCCCTGCAGAGGGGCACTCGGGCATGCAGCCGCTCCCCACAGCAGGCACATGGGCTCTCAGGCTTTCTTTCAGAAAAAACTTTTCCCTTACTTGCATCTGAGAAGCTTTACACATCCATGGAATTTAAACAATATTTTGGCCTGCCTCCTCCCTAAGTCTGAAGCTTTCAATGCGATTCCAGCAGTGAAAGAATTTTAAGGTGGGTGTAGAGACCACGCAAACCTTAGTTTAAGTGGGAACCGGGCCCAGAGCGTGTGTATCGAGGGCTATTTGAATTACATTCGGCAAAGCTCATGGTTTCTGCAGAATCATAGAGCCTGACAGGAATAAAATACTGCTTTAAAAAAGGGACTTCTATTTTCCATTCCTCTGAAAAAGAAATAAGGAGGAAAACATATCTGTGTCTGTTCAAAGACTGCCCAAGGACAGCTTTCATTCTTTGTGACCCACTTACATAAACTGCTTCCACAGGAACTCCTCCGACATATTTAAAGAAAAGAGAAAGAAGAAAAGAAAACGCCTGATCAGAGCCTCTCATCTTCACTCTGAGAACAGAGCCAGGCTTGAAGTCATTGATAAATATCTTGCATCCATAGCTACCCTTGCAAAAAATAAACAAAGCAGCAATGAGCAGCACTGGAAACGAGAAATTAACTCTGTCCATGTAAATATGACACAGTCTATTTTAAGATCCTTTTGGTTTGAAGAACTAGGTCAATGAGCTGTAGCTTCAGCCAGCGCAAGCTGACCTATTGCTCTCAAGCTGTCGTTCTCCAGCCAATTTTTTCTTATTTCTGGGCACAATGTGAGCACTCCGGGTGTTTTATTGGTATTACCAGGCCTGCAGGAGTCCAGCGGGAAGCAGTGCTTTTGATGCCCATGGCACAGACATCGCCATGGCACACACCTGGTGCAGGCGACGCTTACTGGAGTCCCAACAGCCAGGAGCCCCAGAGCCTCTGAGATCTCTTTGTGTGGCAGGCGAGGAGCACTGCTGTGCCACAGCCTGCCTGCATCTTCAGCCCTCACTAGGTTGACTTAGGAGCTGAGCCCTCTGCCTTACTGCCTCTGAACAGATATTGTTGGTAAATGCAGCCTGTTGGACCTTGTCGCATCCTGCCCAAGAACCAAATCAGTGTGTGGTTTGAGGACAGAAAAAGCTTTTTCTCATACTTCTTCGTATTGTTTCTGAGCGGTGGTGTTTGACTCTGAGGAACACGCACCTGGCAGGATTTCTGGGGGCTTGTGGTATATCCATCTGCATCTCCCAAGACTTCCAGAAAGGAAAGGGAGAGTGACAGAGCTTCAGGGAGTGCTGGGCTGTGGTATTGCATGTGCACAGTGAGGCCCTATATGACAGAAAAAGAGCCTTTTGTGGAAACTTGGAGAGTCTGCCGGCTAGGTCTGGTGAAATGTGGCAAAATGTGAGTCCTTTTGGGTATTTTGTTAGTGCCTAAACTAGCAGCAAATATGCTTAGTGTTGTTGCTTCCTAAGGAAGAAGAAAATAGAAACTAATAAAGTCTGCTGCAGTTGCTTGTTGTGGTTAGAAGATGTTCACTCTCCACCGTACTAATTCCCCTGACACCCTTCCATGTTAGATCTGCCAAAATAAAAAATATATTTTAAAATTCAGTTTTATCTTGATACAAGCCCTGAATTCTTGTTGTTCCCATCACACCGATACTGAGTCATTGATATTTTACATGGTACGCAGAATGGCTGAGATAGCAGAGGAGCTGATGATTTGCATAAGGATCCTGAAGGCATTTTTGGCTTTCCAGCATGCAAAAGATCTAGCCTGTTGCCTTTACCCTGAGTCTGCTGTAATACTGCATGCCAGGGATGATAATTCATTTTGTGAAACATGATCAGAAGAATCTTTATGGAGGCACGACAGATGCAGCTGTAGCCATCACTTGAAGTACTTTACGGTAACCTGAAAAATACATCTCCTGATTTTCTTTCTTGATGACTCTTTAGGTATCATTGAATTGTAACTGTTGCACACAACAACATGCCTAAAAGAGGAAGGAGATAAAAAGGCTAAAGCGCCCGCAGCCAGAGTTTCAGGACTTAATTGGACACTAACTCCTCCACTGTGAGCATTCCTCCAAAGAATGGCGGAGTTCTTGTAGGCTTCAAACAATGGAGATGCGTGGGTTGATGCCATCTGCAGCCTAGGGCTTGTGGAACAAAAAGATGTTTGAAGAAGAAGGAAATTCTCAGAGATATGGTAGAATGGGAATGATCTGAAAGTAATCAATCATTACGGTGACATAAATCACAACACACAACAGCCCACAGCCAGAAGATGTCAACTACCGCCCGCAGCGCTTCAGTCTCTCTGGCATCATCACTTTTGTGTGTTGTGCCACTGCTCTTTTGTGGGCCATCAATTTTGCTGGGCGGTGAAATGCAAGAATGCCGCTGTTCCTCCTTCCCCTCTAATGTGAGCTTTATGATTGCGCACCCTAACGTGCACTTAAGGCGCATTCATCCTTTGACCCGAACTAACAATCGATTGTGAGCTGGGTGCCAAATCCACCAGATGTTGCTTGATCTCATAATTACGTTAGTGCTATTGCTCCAGCGCAACAGCATCAAAACAATACCAGCCAATCTGGGGCACAAAGCGAGTCTGCAACTCTCATGTGGTCATCTGGTCCACGCCTGACATTTTTGCCTAAAGCTCTCAGATGTTAAACTTAATTTTCCTTCCTTGATTATAAGCAAAATGATCTGTGCACAATATTAAAAAAACATTTATCAGCTGGAAAACAGTAAAAGCCATGGCATAAACTCATATAAATGTTAATGAAAGGCAGACAAAATTAAGCAATGTTATTGTGTTCTTCAGGCTCCTACACACTTTAACTTAAAAGAGGATTTGGTAGGGGAGATCAGAACAGGGTTGGAGGATAAGCACAAAAAGCATTGTTTTGAAATTTACTCTGATTCTCCTTGTGGTTAAAAACGCTGGTCACAAGTTCTGCTAAATGGAGTAAGCACAGCTCTTCTTTAACTTATTCCAATATTGATCATCAGGTCGGTATAAATCATAAGTCCCTTCATCTCGACAGAAAGGCTCCATCTTTCTGCTCTTGCCTATAAAAAGAAATGTGACCTAGCCACTGCATACATCCTACCAAGAAGCTCTGTGGAGTATTAAAGCAAGGAGTGTGGCAGCTGTTTAATGGGGTTTCTTCCCCGGGGCTGAGCAGTGCCATATCACAGGTCTGCAGGGCATTTGGAGCACAGGGCTCCAAACCCCAGCGCAAACGCATCTGAATGCAAAGGGCTCAAGCTCAGTTATTCTCCACCTTGTGAAGCTGAGCTGCAGTTTGCTAAGCTGATGCTGAAATATAACGAGGATGTTTTTGTCCCATTTTTTCCAGCTCTCCCACCCCCAGAATTGTTGGTGGGCCTGGTGCCCTATTCACCAGCCTCCCAGTTTCCAGATCCTGCAGACGAATCCTGAGCACTGGTGGTGTACATGGGCGCAGGATGATGTGTGGGACCAGAAGTTCAGGGGGCCCTGACCACTGCATAGGCTGCTGTAAATTTTGACTTTTTTAAAAGAAAAAAACACATAGGTGACTGTGAAATTGCAGCATTTTCCTTCCCTCTTGGTTGTGACCTATAACACATCTCAAACTAGGCAGAAGGAAAACTGAAGCACAGGACAGTAACTATCAGCTAAAAAGAATTTATAAACAATACAATTTGGCTTCAGCACACCCTTCTTGTATTCTCCGTTTTACATTATTTTCATTTCAAATAAGAATATATAGTCCTACCACATATAAGAGAAATTTTATTTCCTGCCCTGCTACAGTTTTTAAGCATAATGGCCAATGTAGACCAGTGGGCAAATATTATATCCTAAAGTTTCAAATAATTGCCATCTTTATGCTTCATATCTGATCTTTAACAAATGTTATTTTACACAGCGCAATTATACTCCAGGACATAAAACTCTGCGAGTAATCCTGAACCTTTTAGCAGAGCTAGGTATTTTCAGGGTGCATGGACTTCTAGATTCTGATCTAAGTAATGGCACAAATCTGAAGCAATTTCCTTGAAATCAGTACGATTACATCAGCACAAGCCCCATAAAAGTGGGATGAGAGTCAGGCCTTTATTTCTTTTCCAGTCAGCTCTAAAGATATAGTATTTTCCATTTAGTCAAATGAAAAGAACTGTAAAGGGATAGAAAGAAATGATAGAACTAAATTTTATTATTTAACATATGGGAAACTTGGTTATTTTTTTACCATGAGCATATGCAGGAAAAAGAGCTGAAGTAAAATGGAAAAAATTCCTCTCAGGTGTTGTGTCATGAAATCCAAGGAAGTGACATCAAAGATTAAATCTGGTCCATTTATTTTTAAGCTATGTTCTTTAAGTATCAGATTTTATGTCTGGGGTTTAACGTGAATTTCAAAATACCCTTTTTCTTTTGGTAAACATAAAACTGAATGAGGATCCAGAAAACCTTATTCTGTTGCCTTGGTACCAGCGTAAGATCCTGGCAGTGGGCACTGACATTCTATTGAAGGTTTTGGGCCTTGAGCATGGAAAAATGGCAGCGGGGGTCGGGTCACGGAGCACACCAGCCGTGGTACGTCGGCAGTTTTAGCCAAGCAGAAGGCTCTCATTTGCCCACGGACAACCCATGGCTTGCTGACCATCAGAGAAGGCTTGCCAGTCAAAGGAAAGTCATCTGGTGTGCTGGGTCACACTGGGGTGATCGTAATTGTCTGTTGGGAATGGCCAAGAGGCCGTGTAACTTGTTCCTCGAGCGAAGGAGAGGCAGTGTGCTCCCTGCCAGCTATGGCAACCTGTTCTCCAGCTCAGGTGAGCAATAGAAGGCTGCTTCAGCCACAGGAAGACTTCCCAAATTTATGGGAAAAAGAACTAAAGGCCTTGTTCGGGTTAACAGGAGCTAAGAGAGGAAACATGTCAAGCAGAGGCAAGGTGGGCACAGTGGGAGAGGTGCTTCCAAGCTGCTTCATTCCCTGCGGGCCCCAGTGAGGTGCCCTGGAGGTCCTTGGGGCATTGAGGTGTCCCTTTGGGGCACCCTGATGCGGGTGAGCCCTCCTGCAGGCCTGGTGTGCTCTGGAGAATTTACCTTGACCTTTCAGAGCCTGGGCAATTTGGAGGAGTGTGGGAGGCTCAGTACGAGTGAGACGTGTATCCGTCATGCCAGACCTTGTTCCCAGTCCAAAACTGAAAACCTTTCTGTGGGAAGAAGTTAACTGGAACTGCTGAAGTTTCTTTTCATGGGTTATTTAAGCAGTACAAGATGTTGTCAATTCTGAGTTTCTTCCATGTTATTCAGGAAAGTATGTCTGATTATGTAAATTAAAAGTTGCTGCTTAAAAATATTTTGCTTGAGAGATTGCAAAGGCAACACAGTAAATGAATTAAGATCAGAGAGTCTTGCTCAAGTGAGAAGATCGCGTAAGCAACCACATGTGTTATTGAAAAATGCATATTGTTTACAACGTAGTCTTACAAGATCCTTAAATATTTCACTTTGAGGTTTGCTTGATATAAAATATTGCATTTCTTCAAGTTTGTCACACAGGCTGGGCTCTAAGCTGATTTGCAACTACATGCAGAATAAAACCACTATGCCATCCCACTGTAATTTTGGATTTAATTTGGTTACTTTCCGTCTTTTTAAGAGAAACAAGAGAGTTTTCAAACCAAAAGGCATTGACTGCTTACCTAATTAAAAATGTATCCATCTGCTGGTTTGGTGGCTGACTTGTTATTCAAAGCATGCGGATCTAAGTAGGTTGATTTATTTATGAAGACCTTATGACACTGAGAGATATGCGCTCAAAAACATGTAAAAATAAATGCGGCTGCAGATGGGTAGATACACATAGATCTTTATGGGGTTCTAAATAACAGATAGATTTTGGAAAATAGGCTTTACAGGGAAGCTCCTTTTATGATCCTTCCACGTGTTTAACATTTAAAGCTGAAATAACAAAGCAGCCAGCTAACATGTTGTGAGATAGCTCCAGACTAAATATCCTATAATGCCTTCTAAAGTGCAGTGCTGGGTTCTGAAGGCTTTGCGCAAGTGATACTCTTCAGAATATCAGCAATTTTTTATTTAGAGAACACTTTAAAGTAAATTTTAATTAAAGGAGAAAATCATTAGTGCTCACAAGCATCATGGGTTGGAATCAGGGTAAATGCCATCTTCGTATATTTAATTTCATTGGTGTATTGGTAAATCTCTACCAACCTAAGTTTCTTAGTAACTCTGCTCAGTTCTGATGGACTCGTTCTCAGTGCTACGAATATCGCTGCAATCCTCAGGTAAGTAAAGTTTGCTCATCTGTTTACGGGCGCTGGGAAGTTCCCAGTGTAATGAAACCATCATGGGATTTGCACGTGGGGTGTAGAGCTGCTGGTATTAAATCTCACATCATTACTGCTGCAATTCCACTGGCATGAGCTGGCTTCCTTAACATAAATGGAATAATGCCCACATTTTGTATATGACGGTGCAGTGAAGCTGAATTTGTAGGTGGTCTGCATCGGCCACCTGAGAGGTAGGAGGAAAACGGAGAATGACGTGGCCGGGAACAATGCTGGAGTAGCTTTACAGCCTCTCCCTCTGCTTACAGCACAGTTTCAGATGGGTCCTTCTCAGTTTTTCTTCTGTCCATGTGCCTGGCTACACGTTTATTTGGGTTTTGTACATGTTTGCATGTGTGTTCACGTTCATAGGTAGAGCAAGTCCAGAAGCGACATGCGGTAATCCTTTACAGACCACCTGGTCACACTGGTATCCCCTCAAATTGAAACCATCTTGCATCAAGCAACGAAGCTGCTTTCAGCAGAAATGTATTTTGTATTGTACCATGCATTGACAATCGTGCGCAGCTTCACAAAAATGTACTTCTCTAAGCCCAAGGTCAGTTTAAACTAGTTCCCCAGCATATACATTTTTAAATTCCCTGGCAATCTCTTTTTATTTCCATGTCCAGACAAGCATGTGGGTTTCTTAGTGCCAACAAAATACAGAAATACGGTTTGTATGTAGATTTAGCCAGGGAAGGATATTAGACTGAGCTGGCTTTTGGTAGGAAGCCATTCTGGCTTTTTTTTTTTTTTTTTTTTTTTGTTAAGGAAAACTCTAGAGATGTTTGAATAATCCTTACACTAACAGATGTCACCACTGGGAATCTGTTTTACTTTTACAGCTCTTTATTGGAGTGGCTTGCTGGCATTTTGGGATATTTTTGAACAGTGGGTGAAGCTCAAACAAGCCTGCATTGTCTTGTGCTTTGATCTGTCCCACAGATATATTATGATGAAAGTTTCTGATAGAAATCAAGAAAAGAAAAAACATACATTTCACCACGCATGCTCCTTCCGTGCAGAAGCATTGTCTTCTGCTTCTATAAGGAACAGACAAAAAAATTTACCAAGGGCCCTTGGCTTTTGTTTCCAACACGCTGCAAACGGCTCTTTTCCTGGTCCTGGGCAAGCCCCTGAAATGGGGGACAAGGGATCGCAACGGGTCAGGGCAAGCAGTTAGTCACATTCCTCCTTAGAACCGAGCCCGTTGTTCCTGCAGGCTGGGCGAGTTTTCCGCTGCTGATCTTAGCTGACGTGAGGAAATTGTGGCCAGTGTGGCAATGCGAGTGAGGATCGGTGGTGGTGGTGGGCACGGGAGGCTGCTGAGGGGAAGGGTGGCAGCTTTGTGCCTACCAGCCACAGCAGTTGCACATTTCTCCCCAGAGGTGATGTTTTTGCTGTTTTCCTCAGGGTACCGCGCGAGAAAATATTTTGGAAAAAAAAAAAAAAAAGTTGTTGGAAATAGCAGCTACATATGTATTAGGAAAGTGTGACAGCAGAGTGACTCAGTAAAGCAACACCCGTGAGTGATTTCTGATGGAAACCCAGCCTCGGGGTGAGTCCAGAGACGTGCTCCTGCACCCTGCTGCCGATGTGGACCTGTGCGCAGGAGAATCAGCTCGGGTCTGGGGCTGGCTTCCACTGACGGAATGAGGTGCTTGCTGCTAAGGAAAGCTCGGGGCAGAATGGGGCTTGGCAAACAGTGTTGCAACCAAAGAGAAATTGTTGGATGGTGCCAGTGGCGTAGGAAGTCAGAGGGACTGATTTGTATGTCATAAATTAGAAAAATTCCTCAAATGAGGTTCATGCCCGTGTAACACAGGATGCAGGTACAAACCTGAGCGTGTCTGTGTTCTGGTGCTACAGGGATGCTCAGCTCCCCAGGAGCAGGCTTGGGATGTGGTTGTGCTAGAAGCTGTACAAGAGTAGCTCCGTATATGACAAGAGCCAGCAGATAGGTATAAATAAAAAGAAAACAAGGAAATGTAGTGGCTGTGCTGCCAGCATGACAAACTTGTTCTCTGAGCACTTCCAAAGTCTGAGGAAAATAATGGTTGCCATTTTTTAAATGTAAAATCAATTTGTTTTTCCTTTTCATTGTCCTTCTCACAGGTTTTCATTTCTGTATCTTGCTTCATATGAAGTTAATTTAGAATTTGCAATATTCTGCCATAAAATCAGTGTAAATACTGAGCTAGAACACATGCGTATGCACGTACTCACTTTCCCCAGCTAGTGGTTCCCCTGGAATACAACAAATCACTTCTTAGCTAATAAATGACCACTCTTTGGTACCTGCAGCTTCTCCATAACCAGGACAGAGAAATGCAAGCCATGGGTCAGACTGAGCTGAGCTCAGCATTATTGCTTTCAGGTTGGCCAGCCTACAGACCACGGGTATAAGGTCCCGTAGTGCCTTATAGACATTACTGAATGAAGCTGTGCTTCTCCATCTTCTTCACAAGAGTGGAGTGATGCCTGCAGATCTCTCTGACCTGATACTTATTTAGCATCTCTGTTTTAAGGCAGGCATTTGAGGTGATCATCTCCATCCAGCCTCCAAGGTTTTGCTGTAATGGCTGCTTACGATCTCTCAGGGAATGTGTGCAAAAGTCAGAGTGCAGCCCTCCTCCTGGGTGCAAACTCCCAACCTTTATCTACCCCTGTCCTGGGAATGTATCAGTCACTCCTGCATTCATGGCAGAAATGCACACATGCTTTCCACTTTTTAGAACAAAAATCAAGGTGTTTATATTTCGTTCTACAGCAAGACAAAGACTCTGCTCTACTACTAAAGAAGAACACAGTAAATAAACAATCAAAAAAACAGCAGTTGTTTTTATTTCTTACTTTACACACAGAAAAAGTTTTCTTCTATATGGTTGCAAAAAAAAATTTGTTCCTCATAATGGGTGGACTTTTTGAGAGAGCGTGGTTTACTTTGAGTTAATTAGGATTTACACTCTCTTAGAAGTGCCAGAAATCTTCAGGGCTCTGTAGGGAACCTGTCTCTGGTACAACTTGATTGGTACCATTATTGCATAAATAAGCTCTGAAAAGATTGCTGTCTACAAACACACGGAATAACCATGAATTAGAGCTCTGACATGCTGTTCTTTAGAATATTTTACCAAAAAGATGATTCAGAGACTTTGCACTAAAACTATCTTTACATCTGAAGGCATGTGTGTGGAATGTTTATTGGTACAATAGAAGTTACCCTGTACTTTTTTTTTTCTTTTTTTAATAATGCCTGCAGTAAAAATTGTTTAAAAAAAATAAAAGAGATCTCAGTATGATAACAAATCCAGAACATAGTTGTTTTTCATTAATATTAATTTTAGATTTATTATGTTCCACACAAAGGGCCCAATTCTCCCTACCTATGAAAGTTTCATATCCAAACTACTACAAAAATTTGACTTCACCTTAGAACAGGCCAGAATCCAGTTCAGAAATCTTAAACAGTGACCTTGTTCTTGTCAGAGGAAGACTATGTCTGTCTGACTCAGTCCTCTTCCCGCTGCAAAAAATGGGTGCGAGCTTTTAAACAGCTCTGGATGTAGTTTGCAATTCCCTGTGCTTAGCCTCCAGCTTTACCCTTCACGTGCAACCCAGGCTCCTCTGAAATGGCTGCAGACAGATGCCCTGCGCTGCTTGGCCCGGGCTGTTGGGCTCAGCCTTGTTCTGCACGCCCCGAGCAGCTCTTTCAGCCGCCCCACGGCGCCGTGCGAGCAGCCCACCCTGCTGCCACCAGCCCTGCGCCTTCATCCCGCTGTTGGTGCTGCGCCCAGATGGGTGAAGATGAGTACGGAGCACAGCTGCCGGGGGCTGGCAGCACAAAGCTGGGGATATTCGAAAGCATTTTGTAACAATTAAGGTATCTGCAAACCGCCACAGCTTTCAATAACCTTCCAATGAAACGTGCGTGCGCGCATTCCTCTCCGGGTTGCCGAGCATCTGTGCCAGCACAGCAAACAACCGGCAGGGCCGTGTAGTTATTTGCACGGCTTTATTGGTGACACTTTTCCATGAAAAAACTGCAGAGTGCTGCCTGCCTCCTGGTCTTAGTGAGGCTGGCAGCCGAAAGGAGCCAAGCCAAGCCTTACCTTGCAGAGCTGAGCACTTGTATTTATGGTGTTTGTTCTGCTTATTAGGTGAAAAGCTGGAATACCTGCTTTGACATTCTGGGGCATTTCTTTTCTCTCTCTCTTTTTTTTTTTTTTTTTTTTTTTTTTTTTTTTTTTTCTTTTCTTTGTTAGGTCTCTGCTCCTTTTCAGGTTTTACGTTTTGCCAGTGCCCTTTAGTGCTTGTTTATGTTCAGAAGCATGAACTGCATCATAAACACTCCTGTTTTGTAAATATTTTTGGTGACGGGATTTCCTTTCAGGGACCCATAATGGCATAGTGTAAATTTTAGACTAACCGGGAGACTTTTTTGTTTTGTTGTAAGGAGCAGTGTAACAGCAGCTCCTACTTCAATTGTCATTAAAATCCTTTCACTTATGTTTATCTGGCTTTCCTTGGCAGTGCTGGTTAGAAAAGGCAAAAAATCTATGTGTCTGTCTGTCTTGATATTGTCAGGTCGTCACACGGTGCCTTGTCAGAATAAATACGCTGTCACAGTCCCTGTAATCAGCATAAAGGCAGTAATAAATAGCAAACTATTGTGATGATGATCGTGGTTAATGAAAGGAAGTGTACGTAATTTGCAGTGCCTAAAGCTCACTTTTTGCAGAGTGGATTTGCAAATGAACTACAAACCTGATCCTTTCCTTACTGGGGTCAGCTGCAGAACTCCTGGTAATCCCACCCGAAACAAAATCGTTCGGCCAGCCCGACGCGTGTAGAAAGGCGTGCTGCCTTCCTCGAGCTGTCTCCTGCTGCGGCTTTTTGCATTACAGACCGCGGCTCCAGCTAACGCAAACATCACCTGAGTGAGGAACCAACCCTCGCTCACGTCGGGTAACCAGCTGTTAGCTCTGAATTTTGCTAAGCAATTTATCTGCAGATATTTTACCCTCACAGGCGCTAAGAATCGCTAGCTCCGGGCAGGGAAAGGCTGCCCCACCTGCAGGGCCCAGCCGCGGCCGCTGCTCGCGGTGCCCAGGGGGTGCGGTGCCCTTGGGTGCCCAGGCCGAGCGCCTCACTGCCCACCCCGCTCACCCTCTTGTCCACAGAGCCGTGTGGGAGCAGAGTCAGTGGGCTCGCATTTTTTTGTGGGAAAACGCTTTTCAGAGAAGCCAGGTGAATTTTTCCCCACAGGCTGTGGAGTTGCATGCTAAAGGAAGATTGCGCGCTGCCTCCCCCCGCTGCTTCTTTGTCCTCCTTTTTTTTCCCCCATCTCAATGTAGTGCTGGGCCCCAGGAGGCCCACGAGCACACAGAGCTTCCTACTGAGGTTGTCACTTGACTGACAGCAGAAAGCTTCTGGGGAGATGGACGAGCACGAGTGGGTGGACATAGGAAAATGCAGAAAGAAAGGAGAGAAAGGAGCGGTGTCCGGCAGGACCCCGGCCCCTCTGGGCAGCGAGGCATCGTGGTCTGCATGCTGGGTCGGCCACTGGGCCCAATGTGAACCAGCTAACGATACACAACGTGTGTGCGAATCATCTGTCTGGCAGAAAGCACTGCTAGAAATGCTGTGGGGATGTGCTTGGGACAAACCGCGCGTGCCAGCGGCCAACTTTTGGTGCACTCCTCTGGTCCCTGGGTGCTCAGGGATCCAGCAGGACCTGGCGCGAGCTGCAGGCGCAGATAGGTGCACGCAGGCTCCGGGGTGGCAAAGAAATGAATTTCTCTCCCCACGGCAGCTCTCTCTGCCCTTCGGGGCCGCTAACCGAGTGTGAGGGGTGCGGCGGCTGAAGGAGCGATTCGAGGAGGAATTTCAATGCCGCAGCGGGGTTGCTCGGTGGGGCTGAGTTTAGGCTGATGGCATCTGTCGAAACCAAGCTGCGCTTTTACGATCCGCTGGAGTGACGGGGAGTATGGAAACTGTGCTTGTTTTGGCAGGGCGCCTGAAAGACCCTTTTTGTAGAGCCAGAACGCAGTGGGGGTAGAACTGTGGGTAAAAGTGGGTTTGGTAGAACTGCGAGCGTTTCGTTTCTGAGAGTTGTGATTTACTTTGCGTTTGTTTGACGTGAATTCTTCTAATCAGTTAAGGTTAAAGACACACCAGCGATGTCGCACAAAGTGCCAAGCACCTCGAGTCTCCCGGCGGGGGACTCCCCCGGCTCGGCGGCCAGGTCAACCCGGCCCCAGGGCTGCCACTCGGCGGGGGGGGGCGGCCCTCGCAAGATGGCGGTGGGGCGGGCGGCCCGGCAGGTGGCGCTGCTGCCAAGCGGTGGGGCCGGGCGGGGCGGGGCGGGGCGCGGGGCGTGGCGAGAGGCGTGGCTCCCGGCGCGGGGCGGGCGGCGATTGGCGGCGGGGCGTGACGGGCGGGCGGGGCCCCGCCCCCCCGGGCCATGCCGTGCCTATGCCCGGCGCGCGGCCCGCGGGCGGCGATTCCGCTGGGAGGGAGCGGGCGGCGGCAGCGGCAGCGGCATGGCGGGGCTGCGGGGCTGCGCCCTGCTCCCGCTGCTCGTCGGCGTCTGCGGCGCCGTCACCGGCTCCCGGGTGTACCCCGCCAACGAAGGTGAGGCGGCGGGGACCCGGCGGGGAGTTGGGGGCGCTGCTTTGGGGTCTCCTTGCGGGGTTTTGGGGGTCCCGGGGCGCTGTTTTGGGGTCTCCGGGTGCTGTTTTGGGGTCTCCGGGCGGTGTTTTGGGGTCCGGGACTGACCGTGCTGTGTTTGTGCCTCTCCTCCCCGCAGTGACCCTGCTGGACTCCCGCTCGGTGCAGGGCGAGCTGGGCTGGATAGCGAGCCCGCTGGAAGGAGGGGTAAGTGCCGTGCGGGGGGTTTGGGGTGCCAGCTCCGCGGAGGGGCGGAGAAGGGGTTTGGGGTCAGGCACGGCTGTAGGAGCCGCTCGGGACCCCCCGGGCTCGCTCCCGTCGCGTAGGGTCTGCAGGAGGCTGCCGGGACCCGGTGCCGGTGCGGGTCGCTGCTCGCTGCCCCTGCCCCGTCCCGGGGCGCCGCCGGGCTCGGAAGGGGCTGGGGGGCCCGGGGGAGCCCCTGCTGCATGGGCTCTCCCGGGGCTTCCTAATAGGCAATTAGGAAGCTTCCTCAAAGTGAATGATTTAAGGAAAATGCCAGCGAAGCACCCTAAACGGCAATTTAAAAACAAACAAACAAACAAAAAACAAACAAAAAAAAAAACAACAAACAAAAAAAACCCACCCAGCCAAAAACTCAAAAACAAACAAACAAAAAAACAAAAAACTCAAATCCTTTTAATGTGAGATGAGTAGAGCAGCTTGGTATGCTCAGGGGAAAAGTAACGAAGTGAAGCTGATTGGAAAATAAGTGCTGAGAGATCAGGACCCGTGCACAGCAAAGCCCTGGGTTCTTGGGGAAACCTGCACACTGAGAGGTGTGTGTGTGTGTGCACACTGAGTTCTGTGTCTGTCTGTCTGTCTGTCTGTGTGTGTGTCCCACTTGCAATCAGACGGGGAGTGAAGGAAACAGCAGCGGGTGGAAGGAACCCGAGGCTGCGTTGGCTGGCGATGCATTATGCATAAGCTGTGAATAGCCATAACACGGGAGAAAGGGGGATTGTTCTGCGCCCCCATTGTCGCTCTGCATGAACTTGATACAGCCCTGGCTCGGCAGCCCTGTCCCCAAACCTCGGCGCTTGGCAGGGCTGCTGCTGGCGGCAGGCGCTTGTCCTCCTCCTCGGACAGGGTGGGAAGGTGCAGCCCTGCCCTAAGGAGAGCATCCTTAATCCTCTGCCCCCCAAAGGGCAGGCATGAGGACGGGCTCTGCCGTGCGGCTCTCCAAGGGATGCCTGTCCTGTACGTCAACACAGGACCCGGCGTATAAGTTTTATTAAGTCAGTAGCGAATAGATGACCGGGGACAGCTGTATTTTATTAATAGCTCTTGGTTTCTCCCTCTTCCCCCCCCCCCCCAATGTTTCCTCTGGAAGCTCCATGCAAGCTGGAGAAGGAAATGTGTGCTCTTCTTGTGGACGTGACTCGTTTCACTAAACCTACATACGTGTGTTCTATTTTTAAGCCCGTAGTGAAAAATTTAAGAGTACATGGTCTGTCTCTGAGATGCAGTGCTTGGAAAGCATTTGCTTTGACTTCATATGCTGCAGATTTATTTCAAGCAGCAGCAGTGAACTCTTTTCTTCATCTTCCTAGGAAGGCTCTGTCCTTCGGAGCCAGTTTTTCTTGAGCTGTGTGCACCTTTTTGTCTCCTACAAAAGATATTTTTCTAGATCTATATATACCAGGTGGTTCCTGCGGTGCGAGGCTTGTGTGAATGAGAAGGGCTACAGATAAACGTAGTCATTTAGCAGTGACTAACTGTAATCAAATATATAGGAGCCCTGGAGGAATTTGTGAATTGCATTATAAATATAATTAATGATTTACTCCTGCATTTCATAGTTGAAAAGCAGGTTTTGTGCCCAGAATGTTTCACTCTGCATCATTAAACCGTGGGAAGAGTTGAATTATAAAAGTTAACTTTTTCTTTCAAGCTGAAATTACAGCTCTGACCACATACTTAGTTACAAATCATTAGCAGTGGCTGGAAATTTTGGGGCTGTGGTCACTTTCAGCTCTGGCTGTACGATGCGCTCGGGTTTGGTTTGTGGATGTGTGCTGCTGAAATGAGAAACGCTTCTGCTGGGAGCCGGGCGTGTTGAGAACCCGATCCCAGACTTGCTGAATTCAGTCGTAGCCTGCCCGTTGACCTCAGCGGTCTCTATTGAATCCTAGAGCGGCATCCTCCATTGTCTGAGCGGGGCAAAGGAAATCCCATCAACAAGTATTGTTTCCCTCTGCTTCTTCCTTTCCCTTGTACCGCACACAGCACAGGTAGCGTGGGCAGCCCGAGGGTAGCGGGATGGGAGGTGATGGCCCGTCAGGACAGCGCCGTAACAGGGAGCTCTGCTGCGGCAGCTGCAAATTAAACAGCGCCGTCCTCTTACCACAATGTGCTGCGCTTTACATTGATAGATGGCTTTTTAAGGTTTGTTTTTTCCCCTTTTTCTGTGAAAAGGAGTGACACGCTGAGTATTGAGCCCCCCCTGCTTTTGCTTTAATTTGCAGTTATCTCAAGGCAGTAAATAAAATATTGTTCTTTCTGCTCCCAGTGACTCATGGTGCTAACTACTGTCACCCTATAAATGGATTCAGCTAAGCTGGAATCTTTTTAAGTAAAAATCACTTGCATAAGAGCAGTCCTTGCGAGAAGAATGCAGGATATTATACAAGAAGCCCCTTAATGTTAAGAAGGCTTCTGTTTATCAAAGCCACGGCTTCAGTAGCTTTGAAAAGCACTTCTGGGAAGACTCTGAAGTTACTGCTGTTTTTTTCAAGGATAATTTTTACATGCTTTATTGTATAGCTTGCAAACCCAGGCAGTATGTAGACATTCTCTAATACACTTTTTTTTTTTTTAATTAATAGGTGTTTTTGTTTTTTTAATACCAAAGCACTGTGGGGGTTTTGCTGGAAAGCTCTGTCTCTCTTGCTAATGCCCCCACTGCCTCCTTTCTTCCCACTCCAGGAAAGCATTGTAGTAAACTTTGCTTGATAATACTAAATACAAATAAAAATAATTAAACGAATCAAAGCTTTTGTTTTTGTTTTCTTTCCCTTTATAAGTTCATCATCTTGAAATGCTGATTTAGGGCCAGATATCTTCTTTGCATATCTTCCCTGGATTGCTGTATTTTTGTTGTGAATTTCCTGTTAGTTTCACGCTTCTGAAGAAGGTGCCTGAACTTGATCGAGAGGTGCAAGAGTTTGAAAGCGTGCTGCTGTCTTTGAACCTTCTGGTTTATTTCAAGCATCTAAATTTAATGGTACTTCCTGAGACTTCTGGAGGACAAAGGTGTATAGTACACCTTCTCTTCCCACCTTGCAGCTTTGTTTGGGTGGCAGTGCTGTGGCAGCATGCTGGTAGAGCAGTGGTGTGGTCTCCTTGCCTGTCCTTCCACCCACAAGTGCCACCCAGGCCAAGGACCCGGTTCTGCAGAGAGCTGCTCTGCCCAGCTCCACAGCAGAGGCTGCTCCATCTGCGTGCCTGGGACGTTGCTAGCCCAGCTTTGGAAGCTTTCAGAACTAATAAGGGGTGGCTTAGCAGCTTAAGGTCCGTGGTAGTGACACCAGAAATGTGGACATTAATTTTGCTGCGAAGTTCTGCTACTCCATTTAATCCTGATGTGTTTTTCTTCTCCTTTCCCTCTTGGCAGTGGGAGGAAGTGAGCATTATGGATGAGAAAAACACTCCAATCCGCACCTATCAAGTCTGCAATGTGATGGAGCCCAGTCAGAATAATTGGTTACGAACTGATTGGATTCCCCGTGAGGGGGCTCAGAGGGTATATATCGAAATCAAGTTCACACTGAGAGACTGCAACAGCCTGCCAGGTGTCATGGGAACTTGCAAAGAGACTTTCAACCTCTATTACTATGAATCAAACAACGATAAGGAGCGTTTTATTCGAGAGAGCCAGTTTGCCAAGATCGACACCATCGCCGCTGATGAGAGCTTCACCCAGGTGGACATTGGCGACAGGATCATGAAGCTGAACACAGAGATACGGGACGTGGGACCTCTCAGCAAGAAAGGGTTTTACTTGGCTTTTCAGGACGTCGGAGCCTGCATTGCTTTGGTGTCCGTCCGTGTTTTCTATAAGAAGTGCCCGCTGACAGTTCGAAACCTGGCACAGTTTCCAGACACCATTACCGGGGCTGATACATCCTCTCTGGTGGAGGTTCGCGGCTCCTGTGTCAACAACTCGGAAGAGAAGGATGTGCCAAAAATGTACTGCGGGGCAGATGGTGAATGGCTGGTGCCCATTGGCAACTGTCTGTGCAACGCTGGCTATGAAGAGCGTAACGGCGAGTGCCAAGGTAAGATGAGCCATATTGTACTTTTCATTAGGGCTTAGGAGAATGCATAATTGAATCGGAGATGAGAGTAAATGGAATCAAGCCAGTAATTAGCAGCCCCTATGGGATGCAGTGGGACAGAGGGGTTTAATGAAGAAGTCCAGTAGCTCCAGGTGGCAAGGCTAAGAATCATACAATGCAAAGCAAATGATACTGCTGATAGGCAGAAGGCAAAATGCTCTTTCTAGCAGGCACCTCAATTTGAATTGGCTCACAGCGGTCACCAAAATGTGAATGACTGCAGAAACAGCTCAGCTGAGCTGCCGTCCTTTAAAGAGAGAACTCTTAAGTTTTATCTGGAGTGAGCTTTGTTAAGCACAGGAAATTCTGACAAAGTTTCCCTTGGATAATGCAGTGGGGTGAGAACAGAGTCGGGATGGGGGAGTAGAACAGGGAGTTTTAGCTGGATTACTTTCCCCCTTTAGGAAGGGGAAGTCTTTGGTGTTTTACTTGTTGCAAATTTTTTGAGTGCTAAATAACCTTTTGATATTTGACACCGCTGCCTTTGTTAAATATTTTAATTTCTCAGAGGGTCTCCATTGTTAGCTTAATAATGGAGGTGCTAGGATACTCTTAGAAATGCTAAAAGCCGCCCTCCCTCCCCCTATCCTGTGTCCTGCTGAATTGGGGATTAAAGTTTGTAGAAAACACAGATTATCCTAAAAAAAAGAAGGGGAGGCAGAACAACACCTTAAAACCTGTGTTCTATTCACTTCCCCTTCCTGGAAAAATAAATAGTAGACGGTTAAGGTAGGAGAGAAGAGTTTATAAATAAAATATCTTTGTCCTCAGTGACTGAACTCTTGCTCGTGTAAGCATAAATTAATATCAAACTGGGATGGCTTCTTGCACAGTTCAGTGGCCTTTAACTTTCCTGGGTACCAAATTGGAGGTACTCAGCTCCTTAATGGGTTGGAGCCTGTTTTTTGTTGTTGTTGCTTGTTTTTTTGTTTGTTTGTTTTTTGGTAAAGGTGTTTTGGATCCTAGTGTTCCAAATGTATTGGCTTCGCATCCTCTTGGTGCATTTTTCACAGGTCAATGAGTCAGAGAACAAGGTAGCAGAGCAAGCAACTGACCGCCTTTGTGCTAGACTCCCAAGAGAACAGAGCCTTTTGAATGTTCTGCTTGGTTTCTTTTAAATGATAATTTACAGTCAATATGAAGTTCCCTATTACGCCTTGAAACTAAGCTTTGGCAGGAAAAAAGCACCAAGGATAAACCTCAGCCTCCGTTTGAGCAGGATTGCCATGGGCTGCAGGGAGAGCTGAAAAATGAGCAGCGCGATGAGGGGGCACCCTGTTTGGCTTAAATCATTACCCATGGAGTCCCGCGAGACAGAAGCCTGGAAAGAAAAGCTGTGTACGATGAAAGATGCAAATCCACGGACGTGGTACTGAATGGGTGCTGCTTAGGAGAGCCACGGGTGGCTGAGGAGGTGTTGCTAGCTTCAAATAGATCCGTAACTTCCAGCAAAGCTTCCCCACACATTTACAGCCTGGGAAGTGAGAGGAGGAAGTGAATGGGGGGATGTGCTTTGGTTTATTGCTCGGAAATTGTCCTGCCTTCTCCTGAAGGCTTGCTGGGTCAGCCCTGGGCACACTGGCTGACACAGATCTAACACTTCTCCTCGTCAGTGGCCTGAACGTGATGAGCTGATGGCGCACACGGGGTTTGCTAGTGGGCAGAGGTGCTAGCGGGCTGCTTTTTCACTCATCCTTTTCTGTTGTTGGACTGAGAAGTGAGCGTGTCAGGTCAGGTTACCTGCTGGCCCGTAGCTGCAGCCCGGCGGTCGGGTTCCCAGGCTGGAGGCAGATCAGGTGGCGTGGCTCCTGGAGCAGGGGAAGAAACTTTGTCTCTTGGATCCATTCTCCGGAGCGGAGCCGGCCTGTGCCAGCTCTGCTCAGAGGATTCGAGCCAGCAAGTAATTGCAAAGCGCTAAGCCCATTTCATCAGCGGTTACTTGTGGTTTCCTTTCCCTAACATCTGCCGTTCTCCAGCCAGGACGGCTCCCCAGGAAGCTCCTTGAGCTCCTCAAGCCAAGCAGGCTTGCTCGGGCCTCCAGCACGGAGGTGATGGCGGGGCGGCCTCCGACACCGTGGGGTGAGCCTCCCCACGCCCTGCCCCGTGTCACGGCGGGCGGCTGGAGTGAAGCAAGGAGGATTCCTGTGGGTTTGGAGCACGGACGGGGTGGAGGAAAGGGGCCGAGCCTGTGAAAGGCTGTAGAAGGGTGCCGGGCTGAGACCCGGGGCTGGTGGGCAGGTTCCACCCCAATTGTTTTTCAATAGGCTGACTGCGGCAGGATGAACACAAGGGAAGGTCAGAGGTTGTCCGTTCCCTCATCCATCTTCCCCTGTGATCCCCGGGTGGGAGTTAGGATTTATTAAGATCTTAAAAGTTTGACAAGAGCTTGGTGGGCAGGAGTGGCAGGGGCCGAGGGAGCAGGGACTGTGCACCCGCGGCTCCCCTGGGAGCAGCCTCCAGCCCCGCAGGCCCCGGTGGGCTCCTTCCACCCCCCGAGTGCTGCGTCAGGCGCTGCCCCTGGAGCTGCTGTTGCTTAATTTCTGCTGCGTGTGGGAGAAAAATAATGGGAAGCACTTCACTTCTGAAGTGGCTCCTGTAGTGGGCATTAATGACTCTCTGACCTTGGCGAGGATTTATTTAAAATAAAAAAAAAAATGCGTGGTATGGAGGTGTTTGATTACACACAGCCTGTCCTTCATTCAAACAGCTGCTGTTTTTTTTTCCATCAGACTTTGATCATCTTACTGAACATCCATGTATCTACGTCTATATGCATGCGCATATATGTATGTGTGCAGAAAAGCAGAGCAGGAAGGGAAGGAAGCAAAGTATTTAATTCATGTTTATTTGAGAAACTTCACAGGAGTAACAGGGATGGTTCTGTAACATTGTCTCGATCAGTAAAAATGCTAAACGAGCACTGATTCTTTTCTTACAGCTGCATTTGTAGCTGTGAACTCAGTGCAAAAAGAGAACTAGAGAACTTCCTATTGTTCTCTTTTTTCTGTATTTTTTTTCCCCAAAGTTCTCGTGCTCATGGCTGTCCATTCAGGAGAGCATAAATGTGGGATAGCGTTGATGGAATGAGAAACTATCCTGACTAGTGACACATCTCCAGGCTAAGGCAATTAGTGCTTTAGGGTAAAGTTGAGACATGAAGTTATTCTAAAATTTGCTTGTATGTATCATTGTTATGCAGATCATTTTGTTACACGTTAATATATTGTGGTTTGCATTTAGTTATGATTTCCTCATGATAAACTGCGTATCTTTTTATCTCAAACAGTGAAGGGGGAAACAAGCAGGAAGGGAGAAAAGACAGATTAAAGAAGCAATAGACTGTAGCCATCTGTGATGATTTTGATGCTGTGAAATTACAAATCTCAATTTTAGAGCTGCCATTTAGTATAAATATGTGAGACAGTTGAGATTTTTACTGTGATATTGTAAAGGTTATGAGAGCCAACAGCTTTGTCTTCATCTACATTTGCTTTTTTGAGTTGTGAATTGGCCAATTGGCAGAAAATCCAGTGTCATTTAAAATATGGCTCAATCCCGTTCTCATATCGCTGCTGTTTTTAGAATTTTCCTTCTAACTTCGATAAAAGCATCCCTAAGAAGTAATAATTTGAATGATAAGATGCTTTTTATCTCAGAGGCTTTGAAGAGTGACTGTGATCATTGAGAGCAGCAGTTCAGTTTATATCAGAAGACTCCGGTCTAATTATATTCTTTTCTGTGATAAGATTTTTGGATGGTGGGTTTTGTCAGGGTGGGGAAGTGAAGCAATTTGTGTGTGCTTTCCCATTTTAGTCATAGACAACTTTTTTTGTCAGAATAACACTGATGAACAGTCTGGCTGCACAAAAGGGTAATCAGAAGGGTGACTAAAACTGCACAGATTTGAGATTCCAGAAAGATTGTTGGTTTTTTTTTTTTTTTTTTTTTTTGGTTGATTTTTTTTTTTGGCAGGGGGAAAAAAAATGCACAGACTCAACATCTGAAGCTTTAAAAGGAGCTGAGAAGAAGGAAGCTACCAGGAGGGGCATGAGAGCAATACTGAAACACAGTCTGTCTGAAACAAATTTAGCTGGTGCTTATCTCCTCAAGAAGTGATTTGGTTATATTATGTTCTGGTGGAGCTCAACAGATCTTCCAAGGGTTGCTCTCTGTGATTTATTTTTTATTTTTTTGTTACCAACTAGGGTGTTTTAAGATCCTTCATTTAAATGTTATGCAGGTTCTGTAATGCTTTTCTTCCTCGCTGGCCCCTTCAGAAGTCAAGCCACTGCTGTTGTCAAGCAATTGTTCCTTTAGATATTCCTTGGAGAAAAGCTCATGCTTCTTAGCTCTGAATTGCTGACAAAATTGCTGCTGCTACGTAGGAGAGCAACACCTGCTCATTATTCTGCACATTTTTGGTGAAGAGGCAGCTCAGTCCTCACTGTGGAAGGCAGGTGAGCTGTTGTACTATGAATTTCATGGTAGCTCTGGGTAGTCCTTGATGGGGCATGTGACAAGGTTCCTTTTGGTTGGTGTTGGATTTAAAAACAAAACAAACTTTCCAGACAACTTGTCTTGTGTGTGATGACTTCAGGATTTAGATCTTGGCTGCGTAAGGGTGATTATCTGTCTAATAACATGCTCCACTGAGCTTGGTCTTTATTGCATTAGTGAGAAATGATTAAAGAAATGCTCAGCAGTACACTTCAGTCTTTGGAGGCTGCATCAAAAAGCCCCCCAAACTCGTGAGATGGGTGTCTTATCAGGTTTCATTCCATTATGCCACATCCTTTTGATATGTTTTGGGGAGCAGGTGAGGTCACCCAGTTTTGTGAATCAGAGACAATTACCACTCCCACGACTAAATGGACACTTCATGAATATTCAGGGCCTGTTTCACCTCCCTGGGAAGCAAACACTTGGGTTCCCTTCTCTTTCCTCTGGCTGGAGACTGAGGAAGCTCTCCCTGTGAAGGGGGATTGGCAGCTGTCAGGCCACTTCGTCTTTTGCATGCAAGCAAACTCCTCATTTACATCTTTTGTATACACCCTCATGCAAAGTAGCACACCCATTTCCCCATTTCACAAAGGAGATAAGAGCTTCCTTTGGAAACGCCAGCCAAAATCTCCTTCTGTTTATGCAAAGCTCTGAGATCTGGATTTTATGCAAACGCATCCCGTTTTGATTTAAATTCTTTGTTTAAGAGATAGTGTAATATTTGCACAGCGTGCTCCTTGTGTCCCGGTCTCCTCCTGACGAGGACTGATTGTGGCTCTTCCCCCAGTCTCTGCAGCCCACTTCCAGCCAGCCTGTGGGAAAGTGCTGTGCTCCAGTGCCCTGGGCTTGTTTGGGAAACGCTTGCTGGAGGTGCTGGCAGCACTGTCTGTCGTGGCTGGTGGGGCCACGGGCTCCTGGCTGTGATCCCCTCTAGCTACTTGCCAGGAGCCACAGGACCCTTTTGTAGCTACAGCCTCAGCCTGGGGAATGACCTGCATCAGGCAGCGGCATCCCCCCTGCCCCAGCAGTGTGCACACACACACATGTATGTCCCAAAAACATGCTTCATGGCCTTTTCTGTGCCGTGGGTTGAGGCTGGGCTCAGCCCTGGTGTGGTGCTGTTCTCGTGGCCAGCCTGGCTACAGGAGTGGGCTCGGCCTTTGGTGGTGCAGAGGGGACGAGGCGGCTGGTAGCACTCGGGTAAACATGCACAAAGGGAGCTGCTGTCTTTATTTATCGCACAAAAATAATCTGTGAGAAAAGTTCTGCTTTCCTAAGCCTCACGATTACACAAGAACCCATGTTTTGTTTTATTTTTGGTTTTAGTGGCTTTCTGTTCTTTTTAACTTTTCTTTATTTCAACTTTACTGAAAATTGCCTTTGGCTTGAAATAAAGCTGAGGCTCATTAAATGCTCCCAAAACACAGGCTTGTTCAGAACAGATTTGTTGAAAGGTTTATTGATATAAGCTAGAACACATGCTGCATGAATGTACTGTATTTCTTTAAAGGACTAGTTCTCATTTTGTGTCTTTATAAATCAGTGGTATGAAATTAGGACCCTGATTGTGTTGGGGCTACATCCTATAACAAACCAAAGGGAAAAAGAAGGTTTGGGGGGTGGTGGTGTTCTTTCTTTCCTTTTTTTTTGATGCCCCATTAGTGTTTAACTTGAAGGTAATTTCACAGGGGTAGTAAAGTGCGCAGTGTGAAACCTGGTGGCATAATTAAATGGAGGAAAGGCTCTTTAAAACAACAAAGGAACGTGCAAAAACTTTGGTTTTGCCCTAATAGTCACCCAGAAGGGGAGACCATGCTGTTTAAAGTACAATATGGATGGGCTATTAAGGTTTTTAAAAAAAAAAAAAAAAAAGCCAGACTGTACAGTTGTTATTTGCTTTAGTTCCATTAGTCGTGGGTGCCTAGAGAAAGCCCAGCTCTCTGGTCTGTTTTTGCTTTTGTGTTTTTGGGGGTGGGTTTAGATCTCAGTGTGTGTATGTAGACCAACTTAATCTCTCAGAGTGTAGTGGAGGGGGTGTATTTACTGGGGGCCTGCTGCAGGAGGGCATGTTGCAGAGGTTGTGCTTTCAGCAGGCTGGGCAGGGGTGGCACTCCTGGGGAGGAGGAGGAAGAGGATGACTGATGGTCTCCTGCTGGATGGAGGTCTCCTGCTGGAGGATGGAGGGAGGAAGGTGAGGTGCCTTCCCCAGAGGCACACAGGGTGGCTGTGGCTGAGACAAGGCCAAAGGGAAGGTTATCTGGTTCTGCCTATACACAAGAAAGCTTTTTTTTTATTATTATTTTCTTCCCCCCCCCCCCTCACTCATCAAAAGGATTTGGTCACCTTCTCCTCATAAGTTGCCAGTCTTGCATGCTGGAACTCCTTAAAGTGCTGTTTAAATAAGGCAATCGATAACTATCATTTTTCCTTGTATATGTGGATACTTTGTACAGCCACAGTTCAAAGCTGCAGTACAGTGTCTTAATTACCCAGATAATCCTGTTTGCTTGTATTTTTAAACTATGAAGCGCTGGGTAATTATTCAATTCTTAATAGAAGGCAAATGGCAATGTAAACAATAATTAGGATGTTAGACTAATGCGCTTCAAAGCAAATTGGATTTTTTTTTCATACCGTTCAGCATGAAGTCCCATAAAGCTAACAATTTAGTGGCAAGGAAACAAGTTCCATTTTGTTCATATTTTATGGCGTTATCTCTCCGCGCCGCGTTCCTGTGAGTAACTGTCTGAGCCAGCACGGGCCGGCCTCCTGCTGCTGTGTGCGGGCCCCATGGGCCAAGGCCCGGCATCCCGGCGACCTGACATCAAGCTGGAGCTTTTTGAGCTTTGGGGGCAGGATCGTGTGCCATGGGTAGAGCTACAGCCTCTTGCCTCCAACTTGGAGGGCTCTCCTAGCTGTCACGGCTCGTCTCCAGTTTTACTTGGAGAGTAATGCGGGCTGCAAATGCTGACAGAAAATACTTGAGTACTTGAATACTTGTCTGTAAGTCTTGTGGGTGGAACATGTCTGGCTTGGTGTATCCACAGACTGCTGATTAAATCCTGTTGTATCCACACCTGGCACTACACGTAGCTAGTGATCGAAGCCTGTGTGACGGTAGCAGAGGCCTCGGTCAATACAGCTGCTGCTTTTCTGAATATTTCCCTTCAGACTTCACGAATGCCCCTGTCACGCAGAGGGCTTTGTCTGGCCTCCGCTGTGCCTCCTCATTGCTCCAAATGGCTTCAACAATCAGCTTTATTTTCTTCATTATCAACATTAAGAGAGGCCAAAATGTTCTTCAGCACTGATGCTGGAGGAATTGAATTACAGAAACTTAATTTTTCAGTAGCCTTCATTTTTATTCTGAGAAGTGAGCATGTGGGGGGGAAATCAGTGGAGTACTTGAAGAGGTTTTGGTTGTGTTTTTTTTGATACTAATGCAGGCTATCTTTATAATAAAGTGTTTACTTAAAGGGTGTGGATTTCTTTATTTTAAGTCCCAGAGGCCTCTTGCCAGGCCACATTGTAATAGCGTTAATTAACGAGTCTGTCTTTCCGTACATAAAACATCTCTGTCTGGGGAGCAGAGGAGCACTGTCAACCAAGGCTTCTGTGAACTTGGTGCTTGAATTCATTTGTTTTTGGGTTTAAGTGTTTTCTGTAGTTGAAAAAGACATCGCTGCTTTGAAAACAGTTTGCTTTTGAAGCTCCTGGCCTGGCAGCACCTGGAGCAGCCGGTAGGCAGGGTTGTGTGTTGAAAGGACTGGATCAATACCTTCCTCTCCAGCTCCTGGGCTGGGCCGCGCTGGTGGCTCTGGGCCCCAACCCCAGCCTGTTTTGGGCCACCATCCGTCACAGGGACACCCAGCTGGGACAGCGTGAGCCAGTGCCTGGGCTCTTTTGAGGGTGGCCATTGGAAAATGGATCTGAGGAACTGACAGCTTCGGAAAAATCAATTTTTATTTTTATTTTTTTTACTTTTTTTTTTCTTTCACTGCTCATGTAATTATGGAGAGGATTAGAGGAGGAATGGAGGGCTAGGAGATCAATAGGAGGGCACAAGTTGCCTGAACTCCTCTTCAGATGTTGGAGTACTGCGTTTTGTTGTACTTAGCCAGAGCATGTAGAAGATATCTTTTGGGCTTTCTCAAGAGACAAGTAAACAGAAATTAAGAAGGTGTGTGGGTAGTCCCTACTGTTTCAGAGAGATGCTTGGGGGCAGCGGCTGCTGGATAATTACAGCAGGAGGTGCTTAGATGCACCGTGTTTGCTGACAAGCTGAAGAAGATGGTTCTGGCTTCCCCAGCCTGGTGTGTGTGTGCCTTAAAACCCATGCTGGTACCTGCCGGTCAGCTCCTCTACCCCTGCCCTTGGCTTTCTGCTCCCCAAACTTCTGTGTGCTGACAAAAGCCCTTCCAAAGCCTTTGGGCATTGCCCCAAGACTGTGACCTAAGTGCCCTCCTGCTGGTAGAGACAGCCCCTCCTTGGGAGCTGTGGTGAGAGTCCAAGACTCCTCCTGTATCCAACAGTTGTTCAAGCAATGAACAAACAATTGCAGTGCCCCCAAATTGCACCTGAGCTATTCTGAAGAGGAGACAATTTCTTGGGAGGCTTCCTGTGGTCTTGTGCAGCAGAGATGCTAGGAGATTAGCTAAACTCTGTTGCTGTTTCTTTTTAGTGGCTTTGGTATTTGCATTTTGCACACCTGCCAACCTCCTCTTAATCTCTGAAGTACCATAACACAGTTATTAGGTTGACACATTTTGTCCACTCGTAATTAGTTCTTGGATTTCCTCGTTTATTTTTGTGGTGATCAGAAGTGTCCAGGGTAGAGCTAACAAGACAGTTGAAATCAGGACAAGGTCCCTGTACACGCTCCACCTGCTCGTTAATCAAGGATTCTGCAGTTAATGAGTACTTTCCAGGTAATATTTAATCTCAGAGTAGCAATAGTTACATTTAATGCAAAGTAACTTATTTTTTTGCAGTTTGCTACTGAAGTCATTCCCATGGCACGCTAGAAACCATCTCCTGCACTGATCCCAGATACCCGCTTCTGTCACACTGACTCAAGTTTAGATGACGTCTGAAAATGCATGCCTAACTGTTGGTTCCAGTACTGAAGGCTGGACACAACGTTTTTGTGAGTGCTGGGTGAATGTGCATACACATAGACATGGCTGATAAAGTACATTGTGCAGTAACACTTTGAGGTTCAAAGGCCTGTCTAGGTAGGGGAAAAGCTGAAAGGAATCAACAAAGATGTGAAGGCAGCATGGATAACTTCAGGAGCGTCATTAATCACCCGTGAGAGTATTTCCATTCTTCTGGCTGAATCTGCCTGTGTGCAGATGCTTTATCCATCTAGGTGATTCACCTTAAAGTTCTCAGTGCCTCTTTGAAGATGAGCGCTTGGTACCTGGTTTTAATGTACCCAGAATTAATGTACACAGTGACCTTGAATTCAGTGCACCTAATAGCTTGGGAAATTGAGCTCAAAGGGATTTGGGCACTATGAAAGCACCCATTCATAGCTTTAGGGTGGATAAAGAACTTTGATTTATGAGAGAAAGGAGAACAAAATCCTGAATGTCACCTGCAGCGGAGCTCGGAGCAACAGTAGAAGGGACAGGAGCGTTGAGCAAGCAAGAGGCACTGAGGGTTGGGAGCAGAGAGCAGTGCTGGCTCCCAACGGAGGCTGAAGCAGGTGCACGGCAGGTCTGATCCAGCACTGCAGGGCCACAACCGTGGGGACCTGCTCTTGTTTTAACATGACTGGTGCAGTCCCAGAAGCAGTATGTGGCCTTACTAAGCATCATGTCTCCTTCCTGCAAGGCTGCACTAGATCAGTGACTGTGCAGAGCTGGTCTTGTGGGTTCAGGATGAGCTGTAATTGGTGTATGGAAGTGTGAAGGAAGGTCCCCTCTCCATCTTGCCTGTTTCGTTGGAGTTTGGTTTGTTCTTCCAAGCAGTCAGAGGAGCTCTGTAGCCCTAACTTGCACCGAGTTTTTTAGCTGCTGCCTGCTCACTGTGGGTATGTTCAGGAGGTGGAGCTCTGCCCACCATGTTGCTTTGCTTCTTCAAAGGTCACTATTAACTCCTTTCTTGTGGTTGTGCATTTAGCTAACCTTCTGCAGGGATCATGGTAATGTGACCTCTCTGTATACCTGTATTAAAGTTGTTTGAGTTAAAAATGCACTGTAGCAGAGCAAAGAAGAGACGTTTTTCCGTGGGATTGTTGAGCTCTTTGCGAATGCCAAATGGCTAAGTTAACTCTTGGGCAAACACTGCCTTTTATTTGACTTTGTAGTTCGCCCTTTGAAATACATATTTGTGTCAATCAGCAAGTCTCCCTTCCGGACTTCTGGTTGACCCTGCACAAAGAAATGTGACTGTGCAATTATTAAAGGTGAGGCCTTCTTTTTAACAAATGCTGAGTAATTGCTATTCAGTTGTCTCTGTGCATCCGTCACAAATGACAGCAAACTGCCCTTCAGCCAGCTGAATAACAAGGAAGATAGGTGTTTGGAAGGAACAACTCTTCAGAAATTTGCAATATGTCTTAAGTATTGTGTCACAGTAACTTGTGGGTAGGGCAAAGAAGAAACTTGCCTGTCTCAGCGTAGAGTGTGAGAGCCTTATTTGGGCTTTAAAATGCAATTGGGTCAAATACTATACCTTCATCTCTTGGACGGAGTCATTGGGGGTCATCAAAGTGCAATGGAGGGCGGGCAGAGTTTGCCCATTATAACACAATCTGAAGCAAACACGTGAATATAATACCCTAACGCTCCTTACGATAAAAGAGGCAAAATCTTGCTGTGCTCCCCTGCCACAACATTGGAGCATTAGCAGCTATTGGGGAGAAGAAAGCTAAATATTTCCCAGTTGTTCTGCGGTCTGTAGACTTGGAGCTGGCTGGTGCTAGCACCTTGATGGATTCTGTACAGGGAAGTTGTCAGCTGCAGCGGTGGGGATATGGATGAGCTGCATGAAGCAAGCGCTCAAATCACACATCACAACCATGTTTGGAGAATATCCTCTATTCTTTTACAAGGTTTTTAGTCAAGATCCTTTGAAGAAACACAAGCTTGGTATAAAATTAATTCTGGTGTGTATGCACTACTGACACTCTGTAGACCTACTGCCAAGATTGTCCAGTGTTGCTGTGACCTGCCTTTTCTTTCTGTGTTAGCTGTTAATTCCTGTATCCTTCTTTCAGCCTGTATGTGATTTCTCAAAAGAAACTGTTTAATGCCATGAATTCATCAGTCATGGGTCTTGCAAGTAGACCTTTGATAACAGACAAATACACTTGATACGGGGAACCTAATTTTCTTTAAGGAACACTATCCTTTTTGCTACTCAAGAAGTTTTTTTTCTGAAGGTCGTGAATTCTGATTTTCTTATTCACATCACCTAGAATGTTTTTGGCTTTATTCCAGGAGGAAATACTTTAAATACTAGGCGGTGTCTTTTTAGTTAGTTCAGACCTTGATTCCTGGATACACGGGCAGAAGGGCCATGAAGGCTATGTTAGCACTTACTGTTCAGATCTCTTCAAGGAGTTGGAAGTTCATACTTGCTTAGAGCTGAAGAGATCTTGAAATGCCTCTTTCCTTTAAGCAGAGGTGTGTATGAATTGGCTGTGAAGAGAGCTGGTAATAGGGCAGGAAATAATGGGCTTAAATTGCAAAAAGGGCAGGTTAAGCTAGACCTGAGGAGAAAAAAAAATCACAATTGTAGAAGATCGTATTGCCAACACATGTTGCCCTGGGACATGGAGGGATATCTGCACTGGAGAATTTTCAGAACAAGACAGTGGAAATCTGGTGGCATGGTTTAGATACATGTTATCCTCCTGTGGGGCAGGAGAACAGACTAACTGGGGGGCTCACCCGACTTCTGCAGTAAATGCTCTTGGAGGGTTGCTGTGGGATCACCATCTTCTTGTAGCTGGCATGTAGCCCCCAAGCTTTGACCTGGAAATAGAGACCTGGTCTCACTCTCTCGCGGCTTCTTCCCTCCAAGAGAAGCTGTTTCAGTCTGATGAGGTCTCTGGGCTCAGAGAGCTCAGTCCCCACACTTCAGTTTCCAAGTTTGCCAACGTGGTGGTTCCAGCTAACCAGGGCCTCGTCAGGCACCTGGCAGTGCCCATGCCTCCCTCAGGTTATTCAGAGGTGGGGCCGTGTGCCTTGCTGTGTGAGGCTGGGCTGTGTTTTGGCTTCATTTCCCATTCCCTCCCACGCAGCTCAGGTATTTGGCAAATTCCTCTCAGCTTGTTGAAAGATGGCCTCCTGCGCGCAAATGGCGACCTTTTCTTTGCATCCAGGTTGGTTTTAATGGGCAGCACGTGCTCACGTACAAGCTGAGTAAACAGGTACCTCCTAAGGAGATACTGGCTGCTCAGGTGCAGCCCTGTATCTGTTGGGGTATGGAGAAGGGCGTTAAAATTGTTTACGAGGTCAGAGCTATAGCGATCTTTACACCACCTTTGAATTACGATATCATTACCTGAGCTGTGGGAACCAAGAAATAAAACCTCTTACCGTGAAATATGAGGAGTGCTTATGACTTTGAAGTATAGAGAAGAAGAAAAATGCACACTACATTCTAGTGCATTTTTTGTTCTCTTGCGATGGGGTTGATTTTTTTTACAGGTGACATGTATAGGATAGATATGGCATTCGTTAATAGCATTTTTCCTAGAGAAATGCTCCTCTTACTAGTTCATTTCATTTTGGGTCATGCCAGGAAAAATGTTCCTTTCTAACATGAATAAATTATTCAAGCTTATTTAAATAAACATGGCATTATTTATCTTCCTGGTACCTGCATTTGTGCAAGCTCAGTCCCTTGTTTTATTTTACCACATTCTGCTTCCCATCCTTCACTTGAACAGTATTTCTGCCCTGTTGTAGAGGGCATTGTTATGTTTAAGCCAAATGAGAAGATGCACTAAAACATCGATCGAATGGGACATAGATCACAGAAGCAATATTAAGCTGATTATTCTCAAATAAACTGCTAGCTGTTCTTGTCTATTTTTGTCAGGTAAGCCACTAGTAGTTTTTCAAAGATGGAAAGCAGTTGATATCTGTATGCTCTATAGTTAGTGATCTATCAAAACATATTTTGGCAGTTTTAATGTTGTCCTTTATAGGTACTTGTCTCATAAGTCACTTTTGTGGAATTAGATAACGCTATTAGAAAGTTAGGTATATGTAGAGGGAGAAAGAATGTAAAAGCCATTAACAACAGAGAAAAGTGTGTAGGTGTAAAAACCGGAATGAATGTGGGGTATCCAGATAGAAAGAAGCATTGCAGGCAGCAGGAGATGCAGCAAGGATTGTCCCAGATGAAGCTGGGAGACAACTGCCATGACAAAAACCAGTAAATCAGCATTTATCGATGTTAATGTTGAGTTTCTTCAGAAAATGGATTTTGTGGTCTTGCTGGTCTACTGTTATGTCAATAACTTGCATCAAAACTTCCTCGAGTCAGAACATCTGTTGCGGCCAATGGAAAGACTCCCCTTGACTTTAATGTGCTTTGGATCAATCCCAAAATGCAAATAGTTTTTCTCTCATCCTTTGAAGTCTTTAACATTTCATGGACTCCCTTATGTTATTGGTAATTTGCACCAGAGGTATTTTGCATGCAAATGAAATTTCAGCAGTAGCAACAACTGCATTTGTGAATATGCATGTAAGCACGCGCACACAAGTATCAGTAAAGCAGATTTTACTTTTCAGCACACCAAACTAGAAATTTCTTTGTAGTAGTGGATTGTACATAGTAACTAGAACTGCACTATAATGTGTTGACAAATACATATAAAAGACTGCATAAAAGTGCCAAAGTACTTTTTGATAAACCTGCATAGAACCAGTTGACTTTCCTTGTAGCTTGTGCATGTTAATGCATGTTTTCTCTATGAAAGTGGCATTTGTTGCTAACTTGTTGCAGTACTGTGGCTGTCATACGTTTAAACGCTATAATTGAACCTGAATTCACTATGGATTTATTTCCCAGATCAAAGAGTAACTTCATTCTACAGCACTCATTTGGTTTGGTAGCATAAACTCATGAGCTTAGTGAAGTGCCAGAGAAAGATTATTCTTTTGAATTAAGTGAGTTCTAGCAAATGATAGGGCTTTAGTTTTAAATGTGCTGGCAGTGTATTTTGCAGCCGGCAGATCATACTGATTTTACTATGAACATTTTAAAGTTTCTTAACTCTTAAAGACTATTCTAGAGTTCTGAACAGGCTCAATGTGTTATTTTGCAATACCAGAGCAATGATAGATGACACATTTGCAGTGACCCTGTTTGCCTGACAGTAAAACCTCACTGTTCTGTGTAAATGTGAAGGGCTGAAGGTGCTGTGTGCTGAGTACCTCTCCCATTAGTGCTGCCTGAAAACCCCCAGACACTGGGGGACAGCATGTGGACCTCTCAAGCTTTCTCCTGTCCTGCCTGCTGCAATGTTCTTCCTTGCATAAGCCCTCCTCCTTCAACTAGCCCTCCTGCCCCAGCTCCCACGTGCTGGTTAATGCCAGCAGATCCTGCAGGCTTTTTCCCCACTTTCTCTGGGGACTCCTAAGGTGTCCCTCAGCCCCTCACATCTGTGGCTGCCCCAGCCAGCCTGGGGCTGCAGGAGGGGAAAGGGGAAAGCAACTTAGGTTTCTAATTGCCCAAAGACACTGCTAGAAACACCTTCCAGAGAAAAACGTCAGCGATGCAGCAATGCAGAGTATTGCGGGAAGGGATTGCAAGCGCTGTTGCGTGTTAGGGGATCTCCGTGTACAACATGAAACGTCAAGAATTAGTCACTGTTCTGTACCCGAGGCTGTTCTTGGGAGCTCTTGCTGGGAATCTTATTCCTACAAGGAGGTAGTAGCAGGAATCGAGGGCTGGGGTTAGCACCTGCAGCAGCACAGAGGGCCTGGCATGGCAGTGCTGGGCCTGGCATGGTGGTGCCGGGCCTGGGCCTTGGCCGTGAGGCGGGCATAAGCAGAAAGTCTGTAAAGGAAAGAAATGTCTTTCTGGTTCTTTGCGTTTATTTTGCAGTGACTAAAAATTTCTTGTTGAGGAGGGAGGACGAGGTCTGGCTGTGAACACACGAGGGGTAAGGTTGCAAGCCCTGCATGTAGCTGCTGGCTGTGCTGGGGCAGCACCAGCTGAGCAAATCATTATAGATAGCAAAGGTATTTGGCTAATACTGGTTTGGTCCAAAAATCCTGAAAGGGAGGGATGGAGGGAGTAGGGCTAAGGACCAGATTTTGATAAACACTAGGTCTGGCAGCACTGTAAGACTGTGTGTCTACCACAGGGCTGTCCCCCACACGCAGCCCCGAGCGCCGCAGGGCCAGCACCTGCAGCCCCAAGGCTCGCAGGCTGCCACTGCCCTCAGCAGGTTTTCTGGTCTGAGAAGCCAGTGCAGATGAGCAGAGACCAGGAGGAGCCTGAGGCCGCTTCCTTTAATGCCTGGAGCCTGGGGCTCCTTGAGCAGCCCCTGACTTCAGAGGTACCGTGCTCCCTCCTGCTTGGCTCAACTCTGCTTCCTCGGCTCGGGGCGCAGCCTCGGGGAGGGCAGGTTGGAGCTGCTCGCCTCAAACCCCAGCTCTGGAGGCTTTCTGATTCACGGGCTGCAACATTTGCTTAAACATCCTGCCTGCCTTCTCTGAAGGCAAGCGGTGCCCCAAATTACTGCGTAGCATAGACTCTTTAATAGCATGAGTTTGAGGGCTAACTTTGATATGGGCTGTGTAAGTGATGAATAATAGCTGCTTCATTCCTGGCAGAGGCTTTGGTGACAGGTATTGACGGAGCATTTAGTTAATTTTTGAACTCTCTTCCTCCATCCAAAGTTAAAAGCTGATCTCAGGCGGTCAGTGACATCCAGCAGGTAAACTAGATTGTTAAATCTCAACCCAACAGCTTGCTTTATGGTTCAGGAGCGCTGCTCAAACCATGCTGTGGCAACTAAGCGTGCTTGAAATTCACCCTGCAAACGCCTCATTATGTTCCTCCTTCACTGAGAGTTAGCAAATGGCTGGTCAGTGCAGTGAGAGGCAGGGCCTTTCCAAATTAAAAACAAACCAAAACCCACATAATTGCGAGGCATTGCCCAATTAATATACCCTGTCCCCAATTAATATACCCTGTCTTATCTAAGATCATGAAGAGCCTCTCTTGTGAGGGCCAAGGTTGTCTTCATAAAGAAGCATTATATAGATGTGCTTAAATATGCATAGAATGTTTATTGATTATTTGAAACACCTGAAAAAAGCCTTGCTTTTGTTATCTGGGAGACGAGGACAGATGTATTGTGTTCAGACTTGCAACATCTTTGAATCTTTAAGTCTAGAAGTAGAATTATTTTTCAAGTCTGAGTTGCATATAGCAAGGTTTAAGCAATGTCACTTGCCAAATGCTGAAAGGGGGCAGAGCAGGGGAGGGCTCTCCTCCCTAGTAATGAGACAGATCTAAAGTACAAAAATAGGAAGTTTACATGCTGTTCTGTCCCTCCTGGCCTTGTATCTTCCTGTTGTTTTTTTATTTTTAACCCCCCTGGAGAATATTTAGGCCGTCATTCCAGGCTTTTTTTTTTTCCTCACTGCCGGGGAGGATGTGCATGGGCTCTTAAATGAGAGTGACAGTGCCCACTTAATTGCCTTCAGACAGATTTCGATAATGCAGCACCTGCTGCACAGACCTTGCAGCAGGCTCCTGATAGCTGGCCCCATACCCGTGCGGTGCCATGTAGCACAGCCGTTCTCCGATATAGCGCCTTGCACAAATCTGATTTCATGTCAGTCTTCTCTGTGCACAGCCCTTGAGTCTGATTCTCCTGTCTTACAGCTTTTACATCAGTGAAACTCCATTAATTACGAGAATTTCAATTTGCTACTTAAATTTATGTTGGTGTCGATGTGGAGAGACTCAGACCGTATGTTATTAAGCTGGTTTTATGAGAGTAGTGATCAGGCTGTTGAGTCATTACATCCATTTTACATTTTGAATTTTAATTGGTTTATGGAGCTTGTTAATTTTTGTTTAGTTTGTTAGTAGCTTATAAATGATTATCTTCTCTATCAAAAAAAGCTGCCAGTTCTTTCATCACTGCTTCTGCATGGTGCGACATCTTGCAAATATTCAGGAAGGATTTTATTCTAGATAACTAGATATTGTAGCTTCAAAAATACCGTCAGGTTTGTTTTGGTTTGTTTTCTTCTCCTTGTTACTAGGAACAGATATAATGCTCAAACAATGTGAGTAATGATCAAAACTTCTCAAACATCAGCTAATGTGGGAGATAAAACTACCCAGGTGACGAATTTATAAGCACAAGCATATAAAGCCATATGAGAAGTCATTATGGCCACCTTTTAAAATCATTTGTTGAGAGGGGTTTTAAAGTTTGTTTAAAATATCCTTAGCGTAAAGCTCCTGGGAATACGCAGCCACGGCGTGGTATGCAAGTGACTCTGCGTGGGGTTTTCCATAGGCAGCTGTTCTGTGACCTTGCCCTACATGAGAAGTTGAAGACTTTCATTTCTGGATTACTCATTGCCCCCTCTGTATCACACGTTCACCTCAGCTTTCTAAAAATGCTGTGGCAAATCGCATTGCACTAATGGAAAGCGCTGTGGCCTAGAAAACAGCTTTTACTGCTGACAGAATGGGCTGACGAAGGCTGGGCTGGTAAGGTATGCTATTTTTGACTGTGAAAAGTGGCATATTCTAAAGGTTTGCTGAATGCGGTAATGTGATTTCATGTTCTTCTTTGTTAGTCATCGCTGGCTGCTGGTGATGGTAATGGATGTTGTTAATGTTAAACATTTAATCAGCTAAAGGATGTCTTGCTTTTCTTTCTCAGAATTTGAGAGGATTGTTATCAGTTCCGTATATTTTCTAAAAAGTCAGCTCAGAGAAGGTGACAAGAGATCTGCTAAATCCATTTGAGAAACTGTGAGTGCAAATGAATGATTATGTGAAAAGAATTCAGTCTTTTCACCAGCTAAGGAAGGAGATGCCTGCAGTAACCACTGGCTTGTACTCTCTTTCTCCAACCTTGCTGTGACCATTTAATGAGGTCTGATTCAGACTAATTCCCACAATCTGTAGGTTTTATTCCCTGCTGAGGCTGGAATATTTGGATGTCTGCTCAGACATATATTTTTCTTTTTAATTAGCACATCTGATTTTTTTTTCCAAGGCCACAACCTCTGTCCCAATCCAGGCAGGTGAAATTTCACAAGCACTTTATCATTGCTCATACCTCAAGCATCCGGACACACCTTTATAATTGTCATTTGTATCCGCCTGTCATTGCCTCTGGCATTTGCTGAGTTCACATTTCCATGTGATTTACTGCAAAACATTTTGTTTAACAAGTCGCTAACACACACTGACAGGGAAGTCCCCCTCAAGAAGCTGAAATAATGCTCGCCTTCATAGCTGCTTTCCTGAGAGAGATGGTAAAAAAAAAAAAAAAAAAAAATAATAATAAGTCATCAATCTGTTGGGATTGGTGCTTTAGACTCTGCACGTATGAAGAATTCTTGAGACTGGAAAACCCTGACCTTGAGCCTGTGAGTGCTTTGACTTGCAGATGCTTTCTGTCGTCGGCTTCACGTGTAAGGAGGGGGACGAGCTCGGAGGCAGCGCTCCTAATCCCCGATTGCAGAACGCGGAGCGCAGCTGGGTCCTGAGTCAGTGTCAGCTCCGCCAGTGCTCGGTAACTATCGGTGGATGCTGAGGCTGCTCCTTCGCAGCAGTTCTGGGAAGGCTCTTGGTGCAGCAGGCAGCTCTTCTGCCCTGTGCACTCAGTGTCTTTGGTCGCTGTCTGGGTGTCCTGTGCGTTACAGGGGTAGAAACTGCCCTGGGTCACCCTTGCCCATGGGACGGGGACATCATGAGCTGGTTTTTAAGGCCAGGGATGAGCCCAGCGTGACTGCTCCCACATGGGAGCAACTTTCCCTGTTGCTTGAAGGCAATCTGGGGTAGGGGACTTCTAGTTTAGGTGTGTCATTTCCTCTCCTTCAGTTATATGTTCAAACGTCATGCCCTTCTGAAGCCCTAAAATGACTGCGCCGGGGAAAAGGCGTGTTTGTGTGTTTCTGAGTAATGTCACCAAGCATTCGCAATGTCAAAACCCACTTACTGTTGACAAAGGTGATTCATATGGGTCTTTCAAAAGATTGCTTATGTACCATGATGAGTTGGGCACAACTTAAAAAATAGCTCTCTTTAAGTGGCACATCTACAAAATGTAAGCAAATGCATAAAAATAAAATATGGGGGAATATCCATCTCCCCCCTCCCCCAGCTAGTGGCTGATCTCATGCAGCCGGAGCTCTGCCTGGCACCGTGCAAATTTACTGGCCCATTAGTGGCTGCTGTTTGACTGCACCTTCACAAAGGAAAAATACATCTAGGGAATAAACCTGACACATCAGACACGCCATAACCAATGCATTGCAGCCCCTGCTTTTCTTCACTCTGCGCTGCTCAACTGCCCCAATTTTTCATTATGAACAAATTTCTCCGTTTGGTTCTGTTAGCAAACCCCGGGTTTGTGTGTTTGAGTGTATATCTCTTAACAAAAGAATGCAGGCAAGAAAAAGTTTGAAGTAATTGCATATAATGAACAAGGAAAATCAATACACTGGTCTGAGCACTAGCATCCAAAAGTACAGATTCTCCTGTGTTTTCCTGATAGGCTAAGACAGATTTTGGTAATCTCATGATGCTGTGTTTGAAAATTCAAGCAAAGGGCAGTCCTCAAAGGAGTTCTGCCTGGGAAAGCCTGACAGATTTGGCAGTGACTAGCTGTTGGGGTCAGAGGCAAAGTGCAGGTCGTGCTGTTGTGGGGTGGGCAGGGGGGAGAAGTCCCTGGTGGCCATCGGTAGCCATGGGGCTCTTCTCGAGGGTTGTTCATGGAAGGTGCACGCATGAAGCCCGACAGGCACAGGCATACTGGGAAGGCAGTGAAGCTTTGCACGGGGTTCTCTCGTTTGAGATGTGCTGACTAATAGCTGACAGAGGGAGAGGGAAAAAGGGGAATGTTTCTGCTCAGCTGGGGTTTGGAAGCAGAGGTTACTCGGTGTGATTTTGGGACCTCAAAGGAAAGTGAGATGTGTGCGCTGAAAAGAGGCGGCAGGTGTGCGGTCCCCTTACTGACCGTATTTTTAAAACCTCGCTCTCTTAGACTATCCCAAATGCAGCTGGGACACCACCGGTAGCACCCTGTGTTAACTGCCGAGGCACAATTAAGCCTCGATATGGTGTGGTGCGTGAGATAAGTCGTGCTCAGAAGAGCCGCGCGCTGATAGCGCTTATCGCAGCGGGAGGAGCGCGGGCGATGGGCGAGGATGTGAGTCACGCGCCAGGCCTCGCAGAGACTCGGGGCCAAATTCCTTTCCTAGGGTGAATTTTTGTGGCCTGGATTGAAGTCAGTGGTGCTTTTGGCCATTTCTAACTAGCTGTTGCTTACCACAATGAATTTCTTTGTTTATTATCTTGCGCTAATTTATGTATCGTGTGGATATTTGAATAAATAGATCCGTCATGTCAGCTACGAGGGCTTTTGAGCCAAAAATGTGATGTTATTGTCAGGTTTATTTGCCAATAGTTTCATAGGAGATGCTTTTCCAGATTACAAGCAAAATGATGTTTGTTTTGCCACTTTCTCCTAACCAGCAGCCACATGACATCATGCAGGAATGGGAAAGGAAGCTTTCCTCTTACCCCACTGCCAGGTAGAGGACTGCTCACCCAGGGCCAATCGCAGCAATCATTGTTCATGTCAAACATCAGCTTCTGCAGCTTGCTTCCCTGAGATTTTGTTTAATTTCATTTATTTATATGCCTTCTTATGCAAAACGAAGCTTCTCTCATCCCAGAACTCTTGAAGAAAAGCTTGGCTTAAAACGTTCATCAAATGGCTGCCTCCATCTCAACAAACAAACAAGCTTTCAGATATTACCAAGCAATATGCATGCTGAACACCTGGGCCAAATCCCGTGCTCTTAGAGCAGCAGCTGTGCTGTAAGTCTGTGGGTTATCTGGACCCCGAAGATGGACGGGCTGCGTCGCGATATGAAGATGCCGTACATCAGCTAAAATGAGTTAGTGCCTGGTGTGTCTCAGGAGTTCATGATAGGAGAGGATTTAAAAGCTCAGTTCGGCTCATGCTGTAATTTCCCCTATCCAAAACTCCTGTCAGCCACCCATGAAACCAGAGTAAGCCTGGTTGGTTATTCTCTTTCTGAACTTCATTTCTGCTGGGGCTACTTAAGCAGGTCCTGCAGGCCAGCCCGAGACGTGCAGCACCCATCTCAGTGGTGGCGAGCTGGGAGCTGTCCTGCAGCGCCTGCCCATCGCTCCATCGCTCTTCCTCGCTGATCCCTCGGGGCGTCGCGATAGGCAGCCCTGCACTGCCAGCCGGCACCTAACCCTGGGCACCTGTGCTCCGAGGGATGTCTTTCTCCGCAGATAATTCCCTCTCTTGCTTTTATTTATTGGTGATAAAAGACTGTCACAGATAAATAAGCATGTTCTCACTTGACTTGATAATTTACATGGCATTGCTGAAGGTGATTTATAATTTATACATGGAAAGGATTTGCTGATCTCATTAATAACTTTCCAAACGCCCAGATAAACGTGCTATCGCTCTAAATCAAGTCAGCTTGAAACAGCCAAGGTATTCACCTGCAAGGGCTTTTGGCGCTCCGCTCTTTCCCAGACAAGAGATGTTTGACAAAAGAATGTGGGAACTGCCAAGATGCGTTTCCCCTCGCAGCCACCCAGATCACCCTAAGGTGGGAGATTTCATCTATTCCCGCTAAATTATGCACTCTCTGTTGAAAGGCTTGTTGACAGGAGCAGATTCCCGGCTCTTTTGATTTTTAAATAGGGACAGCGTTTCACAGCTCGGAGCATCCAGCCCATGCTGGCATTTCTCTGCTTTCCCTCCGACCATCCTGCCAAAGCCAGTGATGCAAAAGAGCAGGTAAACAACCTCCGTGAGGCTCCTCTGCCGAGGCTGGAAGAGGGGAGCTGAGACAGCCCTGGATATTCCCCGCTGAGGCTGCCAGGCTGTTGCCATGAGATTTTGTTTCATCAGAAGTAATCACCTCCTCTCTCGTGCGGGCGCCTCGTTATCTGGAGATCTCCGAGTGCTCTGTACGCACTTACTGCTTAATTAAACCTCACAACAGCTTTTCAACGCATCTATTGTGAATTTTATTGCCACTTTGTAAGTGGATAAACTGAGGCAGGGATGCTGAAGTTTACGCTCTGGGTGTCAGTGCAGTTGCTCCCTTCAAATAAGGGGCCCCGAGGAACAGCCCTGCTTTCCCTTCCCTGCTCTCTGCTGCTCTCCTGCCCCTAACTCTGGTGAGAAGGAGTTGTCCTCACCGACACCCTCAGGGAGATGGCCTGGAGGTTACTGAGCAGAGGCTGAGGCCAGACAAGCTGGAAAGAGAAGATCTTACCTTGCTGCGAGGCACCAGGCTGCAGTGAGAGCAAGCGCAGAAGGACGGCTTCCAGATGCCTCCCTGAGTATTTTTGTGAATTGGACCAGTGTGGAGCAAATCCCCAGCCTCGCTGTCACATCTAGGCTAGAGTTGTGGAAAAAAGAGAAGCAGTGGGCGGTTTTAGTCACTCTCCTCCGCGTTCAGAACATCTTTGGTGGAGAATGCCAAATCTGAACAAATCTGCACGGCACCATGTCGGGCACCTCCTCAGAAAGGTGCGATCTGCATAGGATAAAGAAACGTACAGCTTGGGACGTAGAAGGAGAAAAGGACAAACAATCGAGCTGCTGTTTTCCTCGCTTGTTGAAATTAAGCTCCGTGATGATCTTTGCATCAGTAATGAACTAAAAGTGGTCGTGCACTCCAAATAGCAAAGGGCAAAGAAGAGAGAAGCAACTCATCAGTGTATGACCCTCTCTAAAATGTCAGGGGTAATCAAGTGTGAAGTACTTAATGGATCATGATTTGCACGCCACCATTTTGATTGATGTACTACTTAGGAGAGGATTGATAGTTTTTTACAGTGATGTTGATGGGAGGCTCCCAGAAGTACCTCTGCCTATTTTCTCTGAAGCGGGGCAGAGCCACGCATCCAGGGTCCGTGTGAGACAGTCAAAAATAGTGCAGTTGTTATCTGGTTGCATACACCCTGATCTCACCAGAACTGTCTATATTTAGGCATCTTCCAAAACCTTTGTGTCAAACAGTTCTCTGGGGAGATAAAAATAGCTTTTCGTTCTTTTTTAAGTCGTGTGGCACAGCCATGGAGAGAGGATGTGACGATTACACCATATTAAGGCATCTTGCTGGAGCTGCAGAGGGATCGGCTCAAACTTTGTTCCGGATGGTCCCCAGTTAACCCAAGTATGAAAAGGAAGAAGCCGCGTGTGTATGTGGATGTGTGCGTGTGCACTTGCAGAAGCAGCTGGTTTCTGGTTTGCTGGCAGGACCTGGCTCCGTGGCAGTGGTGGTACAAGTTCAAACAGTAGCCGAAAACATCCCAGCTCTGCTGCAGCGAGCGGCATTCCTCCCGCACAAAGGAAACAGCATTAAAGGATTTATAGGCAGGATGAATCCACAAATTCTTGTCAATAGACAATTCCTTAGAGGGGATTAATGTAATAATTACTCGCGGCAAATTGCAATTCCTCATTAGCATATATAAAGTAAAGGCACCTTTAAAATAACTGAAAATAACACGTTGGATGCGCGTTAGCACCTTGGCAGCACTCGTTCTTTTTTAGCACAAGGCTTCAGCTGATGACAGCTGATGCCCGGGTTGGGAGCAAACAGATGCATGAAACAGTAATGCTGGGGCTCCGTGTTAATAGTGTTAGGTCTTTCCATTTCAAGCTGCTACTACGCTGTGTCGCAGGCTTTATCTAATTTAGGAAATTTAATTGCCTTTTTACGGAGCTGTTAAAATTCAGGAGATGAGAGGTAATCCCAGGCTGGCCGGACAGTGCTCTGAGATACAGATCTCTGCTCCCTTCAGTGCTGGCAGGGCTGGGGAGAGGCGCTTGTAAGCAGGTCTCCTGACAAGGGGATTAGGGTTTGTTAATGTGGAGATTTAGGACAATTAATCAGCTTTCACTAGAGCAGATTGTAAAACCTTAGTAATAATGTGATTTTTTCTGTAAAATTTAGTTTCTTAACAGAACAAGAAACCCATTATTTTTCTGTTTCTTAAAAAAAATAGATCTTAGATTGGCTTAAAAATCTGTTAGAAATTCTCCTCTTGCTGCTTCTGTTCGGGGGAAACTGTCAAATTGTTTTTCTAATTGAGTAATTATTTGAAACTGATTAGTTGACTCATCCCCTAAACCTCACAGCTTGGAGAAAGGTGATTAAACTTTCAAAGTTGGATGAAGTCTGCGCCAGAGCACGGCGACAGCTCGAGCAGAGGCGCAGAGCGTCCAAGGGCTGGGCTCGGCAGCCTCCCAGCGCTGCTCGCAGTGAGGACCAGCAGCCCGATGCCACCTTCTGGGGCGAGGGGACTCACCTCACCAGGGCTTATTGCTTGAATACACTTTTAAGCAATGCCTGAACTCTGTTTTTGTCGGATTAATGAATGAATGAGAGTATTAATTCTTGCCAACACCGTGGAGGTGGTGAGTGCCTGGTTCAGCAGTGCGTCCCTATTCGCTGAGCTGTGTGAAGGTGCTGAAGTTGTGCGTGCTGCACGGCCTCTGCCGAGCCGCAGAGGACACCTGCGGGTGGCTGGGGTGTCCTTCTGCCTTTTTGTTTTAATTTCAGACAAAAAAAAAAAATAAAATAAAATGTGGCAGATATTAAGTCCAGGGGCTGCTTTTCCTTTTGCAATGTCTTGATGCTGGAGCCGAGCCTCCCAGCGTGGAGCTGGGAGCAGCTCGTGTGGGCGGTGTTGGCGGTGCTGATGGAAGATCAGGGCAGCATCAGAGATCGGCAGCGATCATGGTGTGGAAAACATCCAACTGACAAAGCAGAGCGAGTAGCATACAGCAAGAGCAAAGATGGGCACTGCATATGTAGGCTGTTTTTGCTAATTCATAGAAATATGATATTTTCGGTGTGTGTATTTTTGGAGAGTTTTTTTCGCAGTTGATCTATCAACTGCATGGCAAGCTTAAGAATAATTCTTAATAGTTTTTAGAATAAAAGCTAACTGAGGTTCGCTGGATGCTTTGTTTGGCCTTGGTTTTACCCATCGTGTTGGCTGCGCGGCCCTCCGGGTGCAGCAGGGTCTGCGAGCGGGGTGCTACAGGAGGCTGAGTGGGGGGGCACCCGCGGAAGTTAGCGGGACGTGGGCAGGTCTGTGGGACCTGGTGGGACGGTGGGACCTGAGGGTGCTGAGGGGTTTGGCTGGTGTCAGTGCAGGGCTTTGGAAGGCCGTGGCAGTCAGTGGCTTGCAGATAGCAGCCAGCACCTCATCCTTTGATCTGCTGGAGGCTTCCACGTGCTGCTGTGACCCTACAGCCACTGCGCCTTCTGTGCTCGGGACACTGCCTTCTTCCTCATTCCCGCGTGGCAGTGCCACAGGGATACGGGCTCAGCTTTTCCCCTTGGAGATAGACAGGAGTTAAAGCCATGGAGCTCATTTTAATTTGTAGAGATCATACAGTCATTATTAATAGGAGGCAAAATAGGAGGTAAAGATCTTTCAGTATGAACATCAAAGGAATCTGACTTTACTTGGGAACAGCGTTTGGTGCCTCGCATCTAATTCTGCAACCTGACTTTTAAGAAATAGAAGCCACTTTTTTTTTTTCTTTTTTTTTTTTTTTCCTTTTCACCCGCTGGCTTCTAAGGATCTTTATTTATCACCCTCAGGGGCATTACAGTGAGTAATTAGATTGGACCAGGAGAACGACTTAATTTTACAAGAAACTCATTAATTCATCCTATTTAAAATCTTCTCATTTCACCCAAAAACCAATTATGCTTGTAGTGGCAATGATCTGGAAAGGCATTGTCTCGCAGGCATGAGGGGGGCCACTGGGACTCCCATGGTATTCATGTCGGGGAGACAAGGGTGACTCCCTTTCTTTGACTTTTAGGTCAAAAGAACTAGTCACTGGGACAGCTTGACAATTAGAAAACCCTGATGAGCATTTGGAACTAAAACAGCTGTACAATAACAGAGGGGTTCATGGTTCGGGGCAGAAAGCTCATCAAAAGAGGCTATCCAAACAATTGAGTTCTATAATTAACACACAAAAATCTGCTCAGAAATGGTAATAACAGTAAAAGAGAGCTGAGAAGATGCTGCCTACTTATGTGGCAGATGTGGTTTTGTTACAATCTGAGAGAGAAAATCCATCCTTTTAAAGAATAGGAAGAACATTAGAGGGGGAAAATAAAACTAACTTTTTATTCCTAAGGGCGCAATTAAAGCAAGAGCTTAAAATACTTTCACACGGGCAGGAGCTGTAGAAAAAGTAACCACTGATGAAAAACATGTAATGTGCTATCAAAGCATTTGATGCACAAATTTCTTTTCTCGATGAAATTTAGGAGCTCGACACTGACGTATCTGTTCTTACGTTATTTGCGCTGTCCTTCAGTTAACCAAGAATATTATTCCAGGATTTTTCATCAAAGTCGGCTACCCTCGTTGACTTTAACCCCCCAGATTGTTAGCTGTGTTACTCACTTGCCTGCCATAATAAATGTTGCTGGTGGTGCGCCGGTGCCTTCTGGGCAGGGGGGCGCGGCGGGAGCCCATTTCTCATTCAGCTCTGCTCCCACCCTGGGCTCCGTCCAGGCTGCGGGCGCCCCCCTTGCAGAGAACGCGCTTGGAGGTCGCAGATTCGGCACCGTGATTTACAAGGGGGCGGCTCTGCAGCCCGGGTTTCCTGTGCCCAATTTATTTTTTTTGAACAATTTTAAATATGCAAGAAGAATGCTTTTTAAAGATTTTTTTATTCCCCCAAATCAGAGAAAAATCAAAGCCTATTTAAAAAAGGGTTTACGATTTATTTAATACTTAGATTTTATTGTAGCTGTGACTAAAAAGATATTACTGGGACCACATCCATTAGGAGATAGGTTTTTAAATTCTGAAATTGCTGGCTGAAATTTTCTAATGGAAAATTCAGCATTTGGCGAGAGCAAGCAAGCAGACTTTCCAGCCCACACATGCATTCTTTTTTTTTTTTTTCTTCTTTTTTAAAGAAAACCATAGGAGTCAGAAAATCAGCTTTTAATGAGAAAACGGGGTTTGAAAAACAGCTTGAGAAAAATTTGCATAGAGATTTGACTGAAGCTCCATGATTCTTTGGAACAGTTTTTGCAATTTTAACATGTATCACTGGTAAATTAAAAAAATAAATAAAAAATCACCCAGCAATGTTTGGTAAATCCTGTCTCACTTTCAGAGAAATATAAATTAAATAGATTTATACGTTGGAACTCAAAGATATCAGCGTAATTACTTCATGCTGGTGTCCATTTAGAATCAATGTGATTTGTTCTGAGAAAAAGCCGAGAGCTTTCTCATATTGAAAATATTTTTGTTTGACAATTTTCCTTGGAAATAGTGCAGATGGTTGTAACCTTGTTATGGTTGTGGGTGATCTGAATGTGAGAAAAGATTTCTCCGTGGGTTTTTTTTTTTTTTTTTTTTAAGCTAACAGAAAGAACTAATTAAGGCAAAGCTAAGGAATTGAACTCAAAGTTTGTATTGCACATGTGAACTAATCTTTTTACAATGGTATCTTTCGAAAGCTGTGTAAGGACGCCATTCATGCCCTGTCTCACCCGGCAAATCCTTCCCAGAAAAGCAGCAGAATGGAGATTTGTCCTGAGCGAGCCGTAAGGAATTTCAGGGACAGGTTGTGTCCAGGCTGCTTGTTTGCCTGCTGAGCCAGTAACCTACCCAAACGCCCGGCCGCAGCCTGAGCAGAGCGAAGCTCTTCATGCGAGGAGCTGCTCCTCCAGGATTAGTTTCAAGTTTTTAGGTGACGGTACCACGGAGATGTCTTGGTTTAGCGCAGTGTTTTCCAATCCTGTTTTGTGCCACGTGCTGCCATGGGCACACTAAAATGAAGAGGGCAGCCGCTGATTTTGTGCAGCTGAAGCAAAATGGCTGTGTGCGCTTTAGGAGCAGCCCCTGCCTTCAGAGAGCTTTCTTCAGGTCCTGAAATATTAATGATCTTGGCTTAATATAGTAGAAAACAAAATACAGCGCATGAAACAAAGGGGAAAAAATCCTTGGATTAGAGTCTGTTGACCTTGCAGTACCCACTGTATCCGTTTGGTCCCTGTAAAGAAGAGGGGGAGGAATGGTCCCAAAAACCTCTGACATTTCTCTACCTTTCCAATAACACATTACAGCTGGTGCAGGGTTGTTTGTCTCTGAGTACTCGAATACTGTGAAAAAGCAAAAGGCAGCTCATCATTTAATAATTTCTGTGAACTGTCATGCTCATGTTCAAAGTAATGTTAGTTTGCGTGTTTTATTTTAAAAACCTTGAATAATGGATGGGAGCAGTTAGCTTGCTCTCCTCTTGTACTGTTTTTTTTTCCCCATCCCTTCTCTTTATGTGTGGCCGTAGGGTCCCATCCATGGGTACCTGCTCTGGCTGTGCACGGGCCTGGCCATGTTTCTGATCTGAGCTGCAACCACAAAACCTGGGAGTGAGATCTCAGATCAGATCCTGCCACTCGGCTGGGCCATGCAGCGGTAGCACAGCTCCCTCTCCACATATTGCAGTCGTAGGATGAAAGGAAAGGTAATTGTCCTCCCTGCGAATCCTCCCTCCAGAGCTCCCCTTGCTTTTTTCATGGGATCCCCAAGGCCATTGGAAGCGTGGCCAAAAAGCACCTTGCATGTTGAACCTGATCTGCTTGTGGGATGTATATAAACTCTGGGAGCATGTCCTAGTCGTTCGGGCGATGTGTTTTGGTACGATCCTCTGGTCCAGGGGCAGCCAAAGCGGGTTGATGTCCCAGCGCTTTCACGGGTGGCGCACGGCACGTCCTAAAATCAGGGCTCGGTAAGGAAGTGCCAGAAATGGCTTTGGTTAGCGTGCGAAGGAACTTGCCTCTTCATAAATGTGTTCCTCAAATCCCTTCCCGTTCCCAATTTGGACAGCTTCTTAAAAGAAAGAGGGAAGAAGGAGAGGGGCTGGTGGAAGGCAAAGCAGGAGAGGTGGCCCAGGGTGGGCTTGGGGCAGGTGGGAGCTGCACCTGGTGAGCCCTAAAGGTACTGTAGGTGATAAGTGGCAAGAGTGAGTCACGCAGCAAGTGCTGGGACCACCTTTCCTTTTTGCACGATTGCGTGCTCACGTCTTCCCTCGTCTCCATAGCGCTGAACGCCAGTGGTGACGGTGGGCTTTTATCTGTAGCCAAGGGAGTTGTTTCTGGGATGCCATACCTGTTAGCCGCTATTAAAAATGTGTTATTAGTGATACTAATGAGTTTTTTTCCAAGTGATGTAGAAGCAGCCACCCGTGTAAGCATTGCATTTGTGAAGATGATGTCACGGAAAGCTTGCCAAGCTGCACATGGGTCCTCGTGCCAGCGGTGCAGTCACTGATGGGCCCTGGCTTCGGGGAGGGAGAGCATCACTGATTTCCTCCCCGGGGGGGGAAGGAGCCAAACGAATCCTGCCTTGCCAGGAGGGAGATGAGCTGTTTCCGGGCATGGCAGGCTGAGGGCCTCGCTGCCAGTCGCAGTGGATTCCTCTCCCACTCCCTCTTCAAAATTGGCAGTGTCTGGCTGTCAGCTGCCATTCCTTAAGTGGTCACAGAATAAACCAATCGCACCCCTTTTGTTGTGCTCCGTGTGTGTGTGTGAATGCAGGTGGACATGGGTTAAGTGATGTGTTAACTCCGTGGTAAGCACAAAGAGGCAGCTGATTTTCTGGCAGTGTCAACACAAGACCATAATTTTTTTTTTTTTTTTTTTTTTACCATCTCCAAGCCAGCTTTTAGAATGGCTCTTGTTGGAATTAGAAATCAGTATATCCTGACATAGGAGTACTCATTAAGAGTGTGATGATTGTTAATTCTTCACCTGGGGCTAAGAGGACATCATTAGATCTTTTTGAAATGTCTCCTTCCTCGATTTTGAATAAGTAAGCCAGCAATTTATGATCACATCCTGGGCAAGTAACACTCTCCCTTCCTGTTCCTCCATGTAGCTTGCAAAATCGGATACTACAAGGCGCTCTCGACAGATGCTGCGTGTGCCAAATGCCCGCCTCACAGCTACTCCATCTGGGAAGGCTCTACCTCCTGCACCTGCGACCGGGGCTTTTTCCGAGCTGAAAATGATGCAGCATCCATGCCCTGCACTCGTAAGTTGGTCTTTAAACAGTCTCTTTCCCTTTCAGCATCTATTTCCTCTGTCTTTCTCCAAATGTGCATAGGTGGCATGTTGCCTGGAGAGCTGTGTCCAGGAAGTGTCCGATTTCTGACAGCAGTGGTCGGTAGCTCCTGCAGTCCTTTGCAGTTGCAGTCTGCATTTTGGATCATCTTCTGGGAGAGAAAACGTTTAGTTTTCAGCCCAGAATTCCTAACAGTGGCACAATTGCGCTGACCCTTGAGAGCTTACAGTCTAAATAAATGAGGAGCTGCAAGAGGAGTGACTTGCAGACGTCTGTAACAGAGTTGGGTCTAATTACGGGTCTAATTTCCAGTCTGAGCACCTGTCCCATAGATCACATCACCTTTCATGGTCTTAAATGTTGATATTTCTAGAAATTGTTTCAGGTTTTCTTATAATTATGTTACATAGGGTAAATACATAGTATTTAATGGAATTGTAAATATTAAGTTTGCTCAAAATGTTGCTGGTGATCCTTAGGAGCATAAAAACGTTCCTCTGAAAAGAATGGTAATAATAAATCTGAAACCGTAATGAAACAAACCCAACAAAATAGGGTTTATTTTATCCTTTGTATATAAATACATCATGCACAGCAAATGGAATTATGCTTTAGTTCCACCAGAACGTTTTCAGCATGGGGAATAAGAGGCGTAGCGCGCTGAGCGCACCCGCAGAGTTACTGGAACAGCTCCTTCTCCTCTGTGTCAGCTAATGGTTTAGGCAGCCAAAGACCTGGGATTCTAGACATGCCCTGGTGTTAAATCGTGATCATCTAGAGCTTTGGTTTTCGTTTCTATAGGAGCAGAGCAGTTTGAAACAATAAGTGAAAGGGTTGTGTTTTGCTAGGGGATATCCATGTGTGGCTTTCCCTGAAAGCCATTGGAAATGCTTCCAGATTTTTGGAGCTCAGCTGTATATTTATGTAGTGTGTGTGTGTCTGTGAGGGAAGGCTGAGATATTTCTTTTGTAACGTTTTAATATATTCCAAATTCATTTTAGAGAGATGACTCACATTTGTTTAAATCTTAATTTCTCCCTTACAAGGCAGAAACAAAGCATGTCCATAACTCAGCAGCACTCATCCTTTCCCCACACCCCCTTGATTTGAGCTCTTCCTCAGCAATCTCCTTCCTTTCAGCTGTAAGCTCTGCTGGGTGGTGGTTAAGCAGGTCTGGGCATAGGCAGGAGCAGCTGCTTTTGCTTAGCAAGAAAGCAGAGAGGTCCCTGTGACCCTTGCCAAACATTGACTGGGGATGGAGGTCTAGCTGTGTTGTGAAACCTCGCTGAAGTGGGTAAGATCATGCTTTTTATAACACAATTTACAGTGGAAGATGTAAAGCCTGACAATTTTGTTAGGGAAAATGTCTTTTTGCAAAAATAAAACTGTTGTCACAAGATACATCCTAAATAACATTATAGCAGCAAAAGTTTCTCATAAAGCCCTGGTTGCAGTGAGTGATATCCTGACCAAACCGAAATCAAATTAGTAATCAGCTGGTTGAATTTAACTAGGCATGTGCAGGGACCGAAGTCTGAAGGGAGAGCAAAACACTTCCAGATGGGGGAATTGTGAACAAATGATATGTATGTTTGCTTGCAGCATGCTCTCCTGCAAGCTTAGCCCTTTTTTGTCAAGTCTTGGGCCTGCTGCTGGCAGCCTTCCCCACTCTGGTCTTTGGAGGTCAGTCAAAGTTGAAGTCCCCGATCTCGGTCTTTTACACTGCAAATATGAAGAGTGAAAAAGAGAGGGCAAGGGCCACGGTGCTGCTCTCAGTCTTCATCTCTGCAGCATCTAGGAGGACTTGGCACGCAGAGGCAGGCCGACAGCACGATCCCACGGCCGTCTGGCCCTGGGAAACAGGCCTGTCTCTGGAGATCCCATTTCAGAGCTTGGAATTCACCAGCAGCTTAAAAGCTGTTTTTGCTGTGATCCAAGGTGAAGGAAGTTATTTCTGAGCTGGCTCTTGGGGCGGCTTTGTTTGCTGCCACCTTCTCTTTGAGGTTGCCTCAGCAGAGCTTGAACATGGCTATGGTGGTGCTACCTGCACGGGCACGACACAGCCCATGTGGCGCAGGCCCGCGGCACACGGGGGCGGTGGGGCCGCTGCTTGCCGTGGTCCCGGACCAAGTGGCCATCTCCCTGGTGTCTGAGGCAAGTGACAGAAGCCGTTTAAAGGGCTCCTGCTGAAGGAAGCCCCTCCGGAAGAAACTCCCTGTTTGTCCGCCCTTCCTGACAAGATGCGGAGACGGAAGGGAGCATAAACATCAAAGGTTCGTTCAGACGGATTCAGACTCTAATCAGTTCTTACCAGTTGGTTAAACCAGGTGACAAACCCAATTCCCTTGTGCTGACAGCCATAATAATCAGGCACCTTCTTTGTTCATTATGGTCTCTTTAACCCTGGTATTCTCATTCAGCCCAGCATTTAGTAATCACTCAGTGTGACGGCACACTAATGAAGAAATAAAACGCAGTATCTGAGATCCATTCTTCTAGCAAAAAGATAGACTCTGCTCCACTGGCCTGTAAAATCAGGTTTCTGTTCACTTGGAGAACTATTAGACCAGGTGAATATAAGTAACATCAGGTAATTTGGAGAGAACACCTGGAATAGACTGAGGATTGATACTTTCTTTATTATTTCTAAACAATTTTTGAGATGAAGAACTTCAGGCTTCTTAGGATGTGTTTTTGTAGAGCTTTGACCCTTGGCTATTGATTTCCTTTAGTAATAGACTGGCTGGCCTCGTCACTTATCTAGCCTTGTGGGTTGAGGGAGGAGGATTGTTAGGGCTTTCCATTAGCCTGACTGTGCTGGTGGATGAAGGGGAATTGGAGAATTCCCCTTCCTTTCCCTTCTCACAAATCCCATGGTAAGTACTGAGCAATACCCACATCCTGATGCGCTGGTCAGAAGAGGTGCTCCAGCGTTTTCCTGCTCCTTAACACCACGATCTGACATCTCTGTCCCTTGCTGAGTTGTAATAACTGTGCCTAACCTTCAGTTAAGCCAGGCATACAACCTCAACAAATAACTTGTGCTCCGTTTTTAGCATTCTGCTCTATTTATCTCTGCTGAAGTGAGTGGTTATGTTTGCCTTAAATCTCCTACGAGAAAGGGCAGAAGATGGCTGGATGTGAACATAGGAGACAGTGGGCTGTGTCGGAAGGCCGGGCATAGAAACCCTGACATACACATTTACCGATGCCTCTTTTCCCTCACTCTTGCCTCATGGGGATATTCATCATTGTGTCTGTCACCACCGAGGAGCAGAGCCGCCCTGGGTCTGCCTCCTTGACCTAACTCGGGAATTTAGACTGAGTTTTGAGGCACAGTGGGCTTGTCAGCTGTGTGCTTGGGCATGGAGGTGGTATGATTGACCTGTGGTACACTCGAGCATAAACTTAGGAAAACACAGACGTTTTTCCCTTCTGGAAGCACTGCAAAAGTTGCATTAAGACAAATACTCAGACCATCATTACGCTTCAGTGCTTGCTGAGGGGATGGGCTTTTCATAGGGTTAGCAATCTAATGGGGAATAAATTGCCTTACCAGCACACACATCCTCAAGACTGACGAACAATCAGTCTCAATCATGAGCCTCGTTCCCAAGTTTCCTTCTCCATAAGGATGTGGGTAGGAGACCGAATTGCAGCCTGGTGCAGGCAGGTGCAGCTCCTGCCCAAGCTAATGGGCGTTGGTCCCACGTCCCCACCATTAATGAGTCGGGTTCTCAGACTGTGTCTTACCAAACAATGCTCACATTATGAGCAAGTACGGGATGGTTTTGTATTGTTTATATTGTCCGTTTGGTTCCGATTATTAATGATTTTTAATTGGAAGCCCTTTACAAAAGAGAGATTACCAGCACAGGCTGTCCAGCTTGAAATTTGTCTCAGTAAATGACCCTGAAAAATTTAGTCCGTTGTTGCCACCCAAACAGTGACTGGTTGATTGGTATTTTGGCGTGGCCTGAAATATTTCTGAAACGGTTGCATTTAAGACAGTTTATACCAGAGAAGCTTAGAGATAATGAGGGCAAATTCAGTGAGATGCAAGAGAAAAGTGCCTGCTTTGAAAGGTCTTTCTCCAGTTTAGGTTATCAAGAAATCGAAGAGCCTGACTTGAAACAGCAAACGTCACTTAGTTGTCTTTACATTCGCCTCTTCTAATTGAATTTAGTGCACTGCTGTATTTCCTCCAGAAAGTATATTGTTTTTAAATTACCATTTCAGTGCTATTACTCAAGGCCCCTGCTTCTAATGCTTTCTGACAGTTATCAGCATAATGAACCATAATGAAATGATGAGCAATCTACAGTGGAAACTCGATGTGGATTCCACTAGAGCTGTGTGACTGTGTTGTTAAAATTTGAATGCACATTAAAATAACACTGTCCTTATTTGTTTCCAAGGTCAAGGTTTTAAAAGAGGTCTGAAAGGTCTAAACACTTCAATTTGGTAAATATTGCACTCTAATATATGCCCTTAGCTCAATCTTGTGTTGAATTTAATGTATCTCAGAGATAAATATTTGACCTGCATTTCCAAAAAAGACTGAATTTACCTACCTAATAACTATGCCTGCAAATGAGTAATTACACGGAGCTGATTATTTGAGCATATGTTTATTATGATTGCTTAGACTTCTAAATAAACAAGTGTGCTCTTTTTCCTTCAACTTAACTTGTGCCTCTTCTGAATTTCCAGACAGACGCTGATTATTAGTGCTGTGCCTTTTAGAAGAGTAAGAAAGTAGGATACAGCACAAGGTCATATAATGGCTGGTAGGTTGTAGGTAGCTTTGCACTGGCTTTGCCTTGCTTCCTTCACAGAGCTTTGCACGCTTGCTCTGGCCCTGGTTCTGTAGGAGCCCCCTGTATCTGCCAGCACAGCCCCTCATCTTCAGAAGTCAAATGTACTGCGTCATAATTCTTCTGCACCTTTCTGTATGTTCATGCCTCCAGTAAATGATTTTGTTCTTAAAACATCCTGGAAGGTTGTTCATTGTGTAAACAGTGTGTCCGAGTGCCTCGTCAGGTGCAGTATGGCAGTTGCAACGTGAGAGAGCAGTGGGTGAGCGGTATGGAAAGAACAATTCTTCCAGGCAGGTTGGGAAAATAAATCCTCCATCGCTGCCAGACCCAGGGGAAGGGCTGGGACTGTGACTGACGGGGATCTCAGAGGAGAAGGCTCTGTCCCGTCGTCTGTGGAGACAGTCTGAAGGAGCTGAGGAAGCACTGAATAAGAAGGGGAGTGGTTATGGCTTTAAGAGAGGAGACGGGCGTAATTTGACCATGTGTGTTTATAATCAGTAGATTTAAAATCGTCATTCCTTTAAATACAGCAACTGTTTATTAGCTGTCTTCTGATTTTCTCTGTTCAGAGCCTTAAATTAACTGAGACATTTACTCAATTAAGTGGGGGCTTTGATTTGGTTAGTCAGGCCCTAGTTCTGCAGAGTCACTGGAATAAATTAGAGGACTAACAATAAGAAATCCAGCAGTCGGGCCAGTGACAGAATGACATGTTTCTCTGGTTGGATTTCGTTCTTGTCAAGCTGTCAGATAACCTTCTGGTATTCACAGTGGAATTTTTCTTTTTATCTTGCAAGAATGAGTGGACACAGCACAGCATATTAGAGAAGATGTAACGTGTCTTAGCATATGGGGCAATGCAAAGTGTTCCTTTTTGGCAGTTCTGGGGAGAGAAACACAGAGCCCACGGAGCAGCACCTGCAAGCATCAGTTTTCCCATGCCTCTGCCAGCAGTAACTGGACCTCTCTGCTTAACTCCCTTTGCCTGGAGAGAAGAGGAAATATCAATTGCATTGTTCTCCATGTAAAGGAAACAAAGCCCATTGTGAAGCTGGTAACCAGGGTTCTTTGGCAACTAAATAGGAAATCGTACATGCCAGTGAAATGGGCATTTTATCATTGGCATCGGCCCAAGATCCCTAGCTTGGCAGAACTCCTGCTGAAGTCAAAGGAGTCTTGCCCGAGTAAATAAATTAAGAATTGTTTACCAAATCAGATGCCTTATTAAAACCCCATTGCAATGCTAACCATGCACAGAAAGGAGGGAGGGGGAAGCAGATGACTGATATTTCAAGTGGCTGCTGCGCCTTGCAGGCTGTTGACTTTAGTCTCACCAGTTGTAAAAACACATGATCTGTAATGATAAATGGTCAGGGGTAGCCAGCCAGACGAGAAGCGAGGGTTTCCCCAACTGTCAGCACTTGTGTAAACCAGCCCACAGCAACAGGAGAACTGTCCACAACTGCTGAAAGAAGCAATTAGTGGCCACGAGATACACAACTGTCACGGGAGAGCGTGGGCTTTACTTCTGAGACCAAACTGCACAGCCCGGGATTTTGCTCTGCTTTATAACTTGTCTTTCAGATGGGTAGAGATCAACAAGAAAGGTTTATCCGAAGGGCTTCACGTCTCACCTGCTGAAGCTTTATTGACTGCACCACAGTTGTCCGTGTTTAATGAAGCTTTATGAAATGGAAAGAGGAGGCTGAGGTGCTTTTTCTTAGAGGCTGTGCCTGGCACCGCTTTGCCAGACATTTCAGTAAGGCAACTTAAAGAGTTTAATTGATTATTTAATAATTACTTTCTTTGTGTCCACTCCAAAAATAGTAAACTCTTTATTTCACACTCAGCCTTGCCTCCGGGGAGACAAATGTTCGGCTCATGATTGAGTTACCGTATTGATTGGAATTGTTCAAGGCTCGCCCTGCAGTGACGGCATGGTGAGCTCCATGGAGAGAGCCGCAGTGTGGTCACACTGACGAGGCTGACAGGACAGCAGAAAGCCCTCGTGCAGCCCTGTTGTCTCTTGGAGCCCCAGCTCACCCCTGCAAAGGGCCGTGATGTACTTCACGTCACATTTCATTGCTCTCTGTAGATATGCTCCAGAGATCTTTGGAGTTGTTTGCTGTATGGGTCCTTTCTGCTGCACACCTCTGTATCTGCTCTCCTTGTTCTTGCTGCACACTTTTGTATCTGCTCTCCTTGCTCTTGCTGTGTTGTACACAGCTGCTGGCTTTCAGATCTTGTATAGCAGAAGATGGGCTGAACTTCTCACTGTTTCTGATCCTGCATTTACCAGTTAGGTTTTCCTGCTATTAGGCAGTTGGAAGCTTACTTCCAGGTTACTGCTGTTCCTGTAACTTATCGAAGACTTAACTTTTGACTGCATGTCTGTAGTATAGCCAGAGCCAAAGTTGCTGATTCAAATCAGTCCTGTTCATACTAGGCTGCTTCTTCAGTACAGTGAGTCATATCAGTCTTCCCTGTTGTACGAATCTTGTTTATTATATAGCAAATTAGCTCAAGATTTCTGAATACCCTGAGTTCCCTTTGAAATTATTGCAGATGAAGAGGGTCAGCTTCTCTCTGCTGCAGGCTTGTAAAGAGGATCCTTTTGTCAGTCCTGGTCTGAGGCCCATTGAAGCTTACTTGTCCGTCTGATTGATTAACAAACGTATAATTGGCACTCTGCTGCACTTAACAGTACATTTATAGAGTTTTCTCTGTTTGAGGGTGAAGTTAAAAAGCTTCCAACTGCAGCAGGCTATCTTATTATTTTAGTTTTAGAGTAATTTTTAATCCTTATCAAGCTAAGGTCTGCTTTTTCTGCCTCAAAAAAGAGCTGATATTTTCCTCAAGGAGAGTGCGGGAATGGTTAAAGAAGATTAAAGTCTTTTCTACATGCTTGAGGTTTTCTGATGTCTGGTGGGAATTGCCAATGAAGCTTCCTTCCGATTTCACACTGTCAGGCAAACGCAGGCTGAATGCAGGGTGACAACCCACTTGAAAATAATTATCCATTGCCCTGGCTGCAGAGGCATCCGTTACCTGATAGAGAAATATGCTTTTACACATATGCACATACAGACTAAATTATTTTTTTTAATCATTTTCTCCTTCCAGGGCTGAAAAACCTCATCTTGCTTGTTACTCAGCTGCATACGTAGGTTTTGAAAGCATCTTCCTTTTTTTAAAAGAGACTGCACTTTAAATGCACTGATCTGGTGACTGACAGGATGCTCGTAACGAAGTCTTGGCTTCTTGAGGGTATATATTTGAAATATCTCCATTAGCACTTCCGTGGAGAGTGTGGGTTTCAGCATGTGTTTTTAATAGATGTCCTCCCACAGATCTATCTTTCAAGGTAATAAATATTAACCATAACACAGGTTAATAGTAAACAGATGTGGTTACAGTCCAAATACTGATAATATCTACGTAGTCCTTAATGGATAATGTTTCTGCCAAAGTAATCCACCACCACCATCAGTGGTTGAGGACGCAGTCAGCACAAAGAAAGGAGTCCCCTCTGCCAGGGGCCGGGCCGGGACAGCTGTGGGTAGCTGGAGAGAGCCTTACTTTCAGTGCCAACACAGTGGGTTTCTCAAAGTTCTGAATTCACTTTAAGTCAGAAAGTGACAGAACCTTCTGCTGAAATGCTTTTTTGTTTGTTTTGTGATGTTTCTGGTTTTCAACCTGAGAAAATAGCTTGTAAGGTTACTCAGGTCCATTAAAATTGGCTAGGCCAAAGCCCTGCAGCTTTGTTGTCTTCAGTGCTTTGTCTATGGGACCTCTGGGAAAAGAAAAAAGAAAAACAAACATTTTTTTTAGTCACATACAGCTTTGGTGAACAAAAGTTGTTTGTCACCATTGCACTTCACAGGGGATGAAATCTGCTCTGGCTGCTCTAAAGGCCTGACCAAAATCTGGGGCTGCTGGTTGTCAGCGTTGGGGTTCAGACTTGTGTCAGCCTGGGCCAGCACAGGGCCCAGCTGCAAGTTCTTCCTCATGCCTTGTCGTTTTGTGGGACAGCGAAGTCACTTGGGAGGTGTTTTGCCTGGAATCATTTATTTCTCGTCTCCTCTTGCTGCCCTTTAATCCACGCCTTCTAACCATACACTGCTGCTGAACTAAATGAACTGGTTTAGTGAAGACAGTATTCTCTGTGTCAAACAAGTCTGTCTGGTCTGGTTGTAGAAAACTGTAATTGAATTTACTGCATACACCCACAGAGGCTTTCAGAGAAGCACAGTGCTGGGCAGATCAGTAAGAAAAAAATAAAAAAGCAAGATGCAAAACCAGTGATATTAAAACCTTTGTTCCAGCCATTTAAATGCAGTCACACAGCACATTTACAGGTCTGCCCTCAGATGCCAGGGCAGTTCTTTCCACAGGTATTTGCCAGCTGCCCATGTTTGCAGCTGCAGGAGGGGCAGGTTGTGCCTGGCTGGGGGCCCAGCTCCAGCACCCCCTTCCCCACAGCTCTGTGGTACACCCAATCTGCTCAGGGGAAGGTTTTCTCCTTCGGGCTCAATGCTCACCAAGATTTAGTGAGTGCTGGGGTGCCTGTGGCTGCTGTGTCCTGGGGCACACTGAGGGTCCTGGTGTTCCCTTTGGCACGCTTGGAGGTCTGGGCGAGACGGATCCCCGAGGGCAGGAGGAGCTTTCACTTGGTTGCTGCTAATCTTGTTTGTGCTGTTTGCCTCTTGAAATTGTTCGCTGCATTGAGGATGGGCTTTCTTCTTCCTGCTACCTCCACTGGGTTGAACCTCCCGTGGCTGTTTGGTGGCAGGAAGAAAGGGACTTAGGGATGGCTTCCTCGGCAGGCTGCTGTCTGAACAACGGGCACACTTTGAGCCTGCAACCTCCAGTGGTCCTGCAACGTATAGGGCAGCTGTCTTAAAGGCTGAACATTATTCTCATGCGAACAAACAGCGTAATGAGATGGCCTCATGTCTGCACCCTGCTTCACTTGACAGCAGTTTCCGTGCTGCAGAGGGGCTCCCTTAGTCCTGCAGAGCTGCCAGTCCCTGGCACAAGGCAGAGGGGGCTCCTCAGGTGTGCTCAGGGAGACCTGTAATCCTCAGAGATGGCTCGGATAAGGTAGGAGGGAGCTGGTCAGGTGATGATTCCTGTCTTTGTCATGGATTTCAACAGCCTCATATCAGCCTTGCAGTGGCTTGCAGGAGGCCTCTGCCTGGGAGTGGGACCTGAGTACCTTGTAGGAACGGGGGGAGAGAAATAGTGGTGGATAGAAAAGTTAAAATGCAGGTAAGACTGCGAAAATATATCCTTAGTGCAAGTCAGTGCTGATGCTGTTAACTCCTTAAAGACTCTAGTCTTCCTGAATATTCATTTGAGATGGGGTACGTGTCCTTAAGACAGACAGATCTGTCTATCTGTGGATGAAAGGGAGATAAAAAGATATAAAGCCTGTAGCTTATTGCAGCAAGGGAAAGACATACACAATCTGCATTGCCCAATACATTTAAGTAAATCTAATAGGAGGGTTGAGGAAGATAGCAAGATTAGCTTGACAAAGATTATTTGTTGCTAAACAGACTCTTCGGTGTTTCCCTGAGCTCAGACACACACAGCGAAGTTGCTCCACCCAAGGCCTTTCCATTTGCTTCATGGCTCAGTTGATTTCGATGGGTTTATTGTGAAGCAAGATTTATGGAGTCTCAAGAAGGAATAAAATTAAAAACTTCCGTTCCCCCGTGTCTGCTCGTGGTGCTGCTGAATAGGTGGGCGAGGGATCCTGCTCTCAGGCCCCGTGGTCAACCCGGGGCCTCTTTGGGGTCCCCCCAGTGCCAGAGTGGGACAGCTCCGCAGGTCCCTGTCTGGGTGCCCCCATGCTGGCGTTTCCAGCCTCCCACGGCCATGAAAGGGTTTTCCTCTCCTCTAGCAGCAGTGGCTCTGTTGTCAGAAACAAAGCAAATCCTGATCACCATTGAAGGAGCAGATACGCCCCGTGTTTCAACATCTGAAACCAGGCCCATCAATCTGAAACTATTCCCCACTCCCGGTGCCAACAGCTCCATTAACAACTATGCTCCAGAAAGAAAGGAAATTGCTTTTCCCCTCACTGCAATGTCAGCCCACCATTTGGAAACTCCCCCGCATCTTCCTTTTCATGCTGGAGGTGGTGCGCTCATCTCTGTGACCTGCAAGCATCTGCTTCCCTGGTTTTCCGCTTCGGTGCGTCTCTGTTTAGACACTGCTCTGCCCTGTCCCACATACTAATTACTGACTTTTTGCTTCTGAGGAGCTTGATTCATTCTGGCACATTTTCCCACGTGAAACTGGACCTAGAGCCTTGGAAAATATCTTAATGGACGTCAGAGCAAGTCTGAGATTAACCCCAACCCGGCTGCTGTCTGTGAGCTAACGGGCACGCCAGGGCCGCCCTGGCAGGGGGCATTGGCCCCGTGCTGTCCCAGCCCTGGGCAGTGCAATGCAGCCATGTAGCACTCTGCAAGAAAAAGCTGCTTGCTTTTTCCTCTCAGGGTCTCGCTGTGCACTAGCTGACCCTTGGGTAAAAGGGTTTTGTCCCTGGGAGTCCCGTGTGCTGCCAGTGCATAAACCAAAGTGCAGGCTTGCAGCCCCGTGGTGTGGCAGGCAGGAGGAGTCCCTGTGGCAGGGCCTCCCTGTGCTCTGTCTTCTCGTGGCACTAATTCTGCCTGCCAGCTCTGCTTAGCCCAGAGACTGTGCTTCAAAGGTTTGGCAGGAAGGGAGGATTTCCCTCCTCTCAAAATGAATATATTAATTTTGTATTTGTGAAGTTGAGCACAGAGACACAGTCCTTGCTCAGCCACTTTTGCAGCAGAAGCCTTTCATCTAGGTGCTGAAGATAAGTAGGTACATTTGACCTCTGTGTCTTTTCAGACTTTTTCCTTACGTATCTGCTTCTTAAAAAATCCAAATACTCTGTGTCCTGCTGAACGTCTGTTACGTCCTGGCAGCTTCAAGCACAGACCCCAGGACATGATGCAGCCCTCAAAACCTCCACCTCCGCAGCGTGCTCGGATCTCAGCCTTCCATGTTGTTGGTGGAGTCACCATCCTTGGAAGTCTTCAAAAGACGTTTAGATGTAGAGCTTAGGGATATGGTTTAGTGGAGGGCTGTTAGCGTTAGGTTGGAGGTTGGACTCGATGACCTTGAGGTCTCTTCCAACCTAGAAAATTCTGTGATTCTGTGATTCATGTTGAGGCCCTGATGAATCCAGGCAGCCAAAATTCATCTTCACCACAGTCACCTTTAGACAGCTTAACATCTTTGGTGGTATACTTGAATCACTTCATGGTTTCAGCAGAGTTTCACCACAATTTATTCAGTTCCCAGCTTAGCCTGGTGGGTGCTGTTGTACCTTTGGCATACGAGAGATTAAGATTAATTTATTTATACGCTTAATGAAACTATTGGTGCTGGCTGAATTGTTTTCGAATTTCACAACATTTAACAAATAACAAGAACGAAAAACCTGGAATGAAAGTAGTAAGAACATTATCTTCCCTTCCTTTCTGCCTGCAGATCTAGTTGAATGTTTTTGAATTCCAACCATCAAATATATTTTGGGAAATTTAAGGAGCTCTCCTGTGTCTTGAATAAAAATTGAATTTATGGCTTCCTACAAAATCATTTCCAGTGTTTTGCCAGTAATAACATCTGTATTTAAAGCTCTAGCCATGCGTGATTACTAAGGACTGCCATTTTCACTGCATTCTGGTTGGGATCATTACATTTTGCATGCTCCATTCTCACTCTGCTTCATTTCTGTTCGGGACAGGACACAAGGTAAAATATCATACCTCAGTATTGTGCATGTAGTCAGAGAGCCATTGTGCTCAGCCCCAGAAGTGGCTGCATTTTGATGATCAGCGAAGCTTTTGTGTTGTATAAAATCCTTCATCTATTTCATGGGGTTGCTCTGAATCATTCCTGTTAAATTTAAGGATGGAAAAAGTGTGTCTCACCTCAACTGTATTGAAATTAGATTAAGGATCAGAGGATTAGCTCTTCTGCATTTTTGATGTGCATATTGGGCTGGTGCCTGCGGGGACTGAAGCATGTCAATAAGGTTTCTGCTTGTGCTTTGGCTGTGGAGTGGGCAGGGTGGTGCTGGAGGCAGTGTGCAGGGCCGGGCAGAGCCGACCCTGAACGTGGCAGCAGGTTCCTGACGGGCAGCGTGGGGCTGCCCTGTTGCAACCTCCTCCCTCCTTCTGCCCAAGAGCTGTAGCTCTCCTTCTGCCCAAGTCTTCCTCCTGCGCCCCACAGGTTGTATCTTCTCAGAGCGCCACGTCCAGCCCTTTGCTTGATTGGCTTCACGATTTGCTGAAGGTGATCTGACATCAATTTGTCTGGAAAATATTGCACTTCTATTGTTAAGAAAATAAAAATATTGGGAGATCAAGATTTTGAGTGGGTGTATGCCTGTATGTAATGGAGGACCCTGAAAATTTCAAATAAAGCAGGAGTTTTGTGCATTTAATGCTTTGCTTGAGAGATCATGAAAAATGAATGTAAAGTAGACCAAATACGTATTTAAGATTTCCTAAGGAGTATAAAGAGCGCAAGTGAAGAATACAGTTCTTGTTTGATTGCAGTACTGGACTTGCAGGTTAATTTTGAGCTGGAAAATACTGTAACTTCATGAAGAGGTTAGAGTTTGACTTGCTAGTTAATTTTTCATCTTCATGAAGAACACAGAAATAAAATTCTGCATAGTCTCCGCTGACATTGACTTCACTGGGATTGTACACACAGTCTTTCCAGTTACTAATGATGTGGATGTTTTCTTTCTAGGCCCTCCGTCTGCTCCCCAGAACCTGATTTCCAACGTCAATGAGACATCGGTGAACTTGGAGTGGAGCCCCCCGCAGAACAAAGGTGGTCGGGAGGACATCTCCTACAACGTGGTGTGCAAGAGGTGCGGTGCGGGTGACCTCAGCCGTTGCCGGTCGTGTGGCAGTGGTGTGCACTTCAGCCCGCAGCAGAACGGCTTGAAAACCACCAAGGTCTCCATCACCGACCTCCTGGCGCACACGAACTACACCTTTGAAGTCTGGGCAGTGAATGGAGTGTCCAAGCACAATCCCAGCCAGGACCAAGCTGTGTCAGTCACTGTGACAACGAACCAAGCAGGTAGGAGCCTAAATACAAACTTTATTCCTGTCCATTTTGCCTGTTTTTAGGAAAGCTGTGGTTTCCATTAAATTTAGCACGAGCAAATGAACACAAGGATGCATAACTGGGTCAAACCCGTATTTTCTGGGTTATTTATATGGATAGTTTAAATTCTGTAGAGCTAGAAAAACCGAGGAGGGTTTGACTAGCGTAGCTGGTTGCAGAGCTGCGCTGCAGCACACTGCGAGGACACTGGGAGGCATTCTGCAGAAGCAGAACAGCACAGCTGCCGTGGGCGACGCGGAGGGGACAGAGCCAGAGCCACTCAGCAGCTCTGCCCTTTGTCAGGGAGACACCGCACGTGGACGTGGACGTGCCCTTGGAGTTTGCAGAGGGACAAATACGTGGCTGGGGAGCGCAGCATTGTGCTTCTGCCTGCTCCCAAAGAGCTCTGTACCGTTCAGAAAGAAGAATGAGTCCGCTCTCGCTTGCCTTCATGCTAGCGCTCTTCTCCTTGCAAAGTCAATTAGATTCTGTCCTGTTGTTAAATAAATACCTCTTTAACCTGCTGCTAACAACATTTCAATTGATCAGACCTGGCATTACTTGAGAAATCCCATATGAGCTTTCATCTTCATGCTGCCTGATTTTTACATTTCGCTCGTCTGGGAGAGTGAAACACTATTTGTGTCTATACCTGATTATTTCAGATATCCTAAATGCTTCCATTTTTTTCAGTTCCCTGTGTTTGTCCTAGCAAAAGCTGCAGCAGAATGGGGTTTAGTGCTGATGATAATTTCTTTTTTTTTTTTTCTTTAATTACATGAAAACTTTTATTGTTTGCAGATAGGTAGGATTTCAAGCACAGGGTTCCAGTTCAATTTTTAATTTAATGCACAAAATTATGTACATTTGAATATGACACTCTTCTATATGCAAATTAGATATCCAGACTGTCAGACTGGCTACAAGACTGTCAAACCTGTTATCTAATCACTTGCAGCACTGATTGCCTTCAAGTCCCGTAAACATTGCAGGCATTCAGCACCTTAAAGCCTAGCTTGTGGGGTTATCTTTTATCTGTGGAGTTCTGGTGTATGGGACAATGTGAATATTGTATGTTCTGAGAGTACTGGACTACATAAATATTGTGAGTTCTGTTTCCTAGTAGAAGCATGTGAAAAATAGGTACGCGTAATCAAAACTTGCAAATCCTAGCTCTAGTCCACTGCACTTCAATATTAACCGTGAGAGGTGTGTTTATTTTTGCAGTCACAGTTGAAAGTAAAATTGTCAAGTCCACACTGAAGCTCCTTTGCAAATCTGGTCCTTTTTTCATTTGTATTTTTGTTCTTTATACATAAAGATGACAGTAAAGTGATACAGAATCCCTTTTAAATTATAATTCAAAAATCCAAACTATTGTTTTGTCCAGTGAAAAGATGATTAATAGAGAACAGGAGCTATTACAGAGATGTAGGAGAAAGCTCCGGGAGAATGCTGTCATATGCTATATGAAAAGAGAAAAGGTTGAGAACAGCAGCAGGGACAGTGTTTTTGTGCTACGAATGCCTAGCAAAGAGAGTATTTCTGACTGATTTTGGCATGTGTAGGGATTAGTGGATGCATATATGCATGAATAAGTGAGTGGGATCCATCTACTGTGTGAAAATTCTACCATCTTACGCTTTAATATGCAAACCGAAATCTGATTGAATATGCAAATAAGAATTGATTTTGTTTATTATCCATGAGTAGCAGTTCTTCACATCAGGAAATTTGTATTTTTGCCAGCATTTCCAATTATGAGACATGCCCAGTCTATCAAATGCTTCAGAGGGCTGGAGAGAGCTGTACCGGTACACATGAAAATTAACTCCAAGGTGCTGCTGTTCTCCTGTTCTTCATACATCTTTGTGCATTCTGCTGCATAGAAGATCTAAATAGAAATGTGTGATCTAAACGTATAGATCTCAACTAAGATAAATAGCCCTTACATATGCAAATAATCCTATTGATTTCAGTGGAACTGCTTGGCTTGAGTATAGGTTTATAAAGTTGGACCCTTGGGTTTTACAAGTACTGATCGGTTTAATCATTGTAAATGTGTGTCTGGGGTGCAGTAGAATTCCAGTGCCACTCATTTTCTTTCACTATATTTCATTACAAAGAAATCATGTCATGACAGAGCACTGCCATAGGTATGATTTCGATCTTGCACCTTTCTCATACTAATGTAAAGCTACCTTGGTTTCATTGCAGCAGTTTTTAATTTAAGAAAGATTAGAGCCAAACTCCTCCTTTAATAAAATTCTTTCCCTCTTTTGCTAATAAAAACAAGTCTACCAACACTGAAAATCTATAAACTGCTCTACTGTTTTTGCTATCTATGGTTGTGCTTTCCAACATTTGATAGAAATGAAATGTTGTTAGCATGGTTCTTTAGTGATGTGAGCAGTGCTTGTGGGTCATATCCCAGGGAATTGCTTGCAAGAGGTGCATTCTAGAGATAAAATCAATAGGGATGATTGGGACTAAAAATGCTTCATTTTACGTACAGTCTCAAGCTGACCTCCCAAATATGCAACCATGTAATCTGAAGAAAATCTGTGGACATTTTAGAACACAGTTTTTTAATGTTGGAATCAGAAATCCTATTTTTTGTATGTTTGCACGCATTGGTGCCAGCCCCTAAAGAAGGCATGCGCTTGGAGGCAGACAGAAAACAATGAGAAACCAGGCACTGGTGTATTCAGCACGAAATTGAAGAAATGTGTTGCAGTGACATAAAAGGTGCAGTTGAAAAGCACAGGTGTTTTTGTGTTTGCTTTTGCTGCTTTACTCCTGGAGATAATGAAATGAGGCTGTTTACTTTCCACCTTTGTTTAGAAACTCTTTTCAGTTTCCAATTCTGTAGAAAAATGTTTAAATGAAAATAAGCTTTTGCCATTCAAAGTGGAATCAAAAAGCATTTGAAAAAGTATTTTTCCTGCTTGCTTCGAAAAGGTCCTGGTTTTTATGTGTACGTGTATATATATATATGTATGTATATATATTTAAGAGAGAATCTAAATTTCAGGCTTTGAACCAAGTAAAAATTTCTATCTCCTAGTGAAACACTTCAGTGTTGTGACATTTTAAGAATTTTAAATGGTGAATTCAGCTCGCTATTATTATGCATGTTTATTAGAATAATTTTTTGATTTTTTTGAGACGGGAGCTGCCGTTCTTTTCCCATATAAGATTAAAACAAAATTAAAAAAGCAAAGGATGAAGCCCTGAGCTGTAGAAACTTGCAGCCAGCACCTCATCACAGCGAGGACTGGGAAATACTGATACTGAGGGTCCCTGCTAGCAGTGGTGGCTTTTGTGGCTGGCTCTTTTTGCTCAAATGAAATCAGCACTTTGCCCATCCCTTAAAAATGTGAAACGACTTGTGGAAGAGCTGCAAACCAGCAGTTCTCATATGGTGCTGAGAAGAGGCTGGTTTCAGTGCGAATCCCTGCCAGGCAGCTGACTGAACACTTCAAAAATCTCCAGGCTCTTTTTTTTTTCCCCCCAGTAAGGATAATGCTGCGAAGCTGTTCAAAATTAAAAGTAAATCTCTCAATAAAGAGACCTTGTTCACAGCAAGCAGGAAGCTTTTTTTTTTTTTTTTCTCTCCTTTTTTTTTTTTTTTTTTTTTCTTGAAGAGTCACTGCACACTTTATATTTTAATAAAGACTACAGCCTGACTTCTTAGGTATCTTCACGGGTTCACTGTCCAGTGAGCCACACAGCTGGGACCGCGTCTTTGTACGGGTGCTAAAGGAGCTCATAAGGCAGGGGAGCAATGGTGGGGGGAAACCTAAGCAAGCTCTGAAAAAGATTTAAAATCCCAACTCATTCTTCAGCTTTCTTTCCTCCCTTGTTTTTGTTTGTGTTTTGTGAGGGATGGGCTTCCTTCTTGCTCCCTTCGTGCGGGAGTTAAACGCTTGATGTTTCTGAGTAGGCAGGCTGCCTGGTGATTTGTTGCCTTGTTAGGTACCTGGGGCTCGGTGCATCTTTAAGGAGACCATCTCAGCTCGGTAGAGGAAGGATGTGCCAATTCAGATGAAAAAAAGAGGATAAATAAAGAAACTTCCTCTTTCTCCCCCTGCATAAAACTAGAAATCTACGCTGCCTGTGCTCAGGTTCAAGAAGGGATCTTCCTTATGAATATCTCAGGCTCCCCGTCCCATTTTTTCCTCTTTCTCTTCTCGCTTCCCTCCCCGCTCCTTTGTCTCTGATCCCCCACACCTTGCCTGTCTAGCTGTCTGTTCGCCTGTCTCCCAGCCGCTTCATCTCGGCGCGGCTGGCGGTGCCGCAGTCCTTCCCCCTCTTTTGTATGCTCCCCTGGTCCCTCACCGTCACTCAGAGCCCTGCAGTTGTTCAGCTGCCACTTCCAGGCAGGGCTAAAATGGGTCACGGTGCCAGCAGGACCCGCTGAGAGGACCCACGTGAATCCTGTGTTCTTCTGGGACAGGCGGCGCTTGCGATGACCGAGCTGCGGTGAACCCGAAATTCAGTGCGGGGAAGGGAAATGTCAGCTGCTGCTCGGCTTTATTCGGCCTTTAGGCGTGCTTGTTTGTGGATGTTCTTAATTCCACCGGCAAAAACAACAAATCCGAAACCCCCTTGGTGCAGATCATGTTTTAGGTTAGAAATGAAGGGGCGAAAAGTGGGAGCTGCGTGCTTCCAGGTGACCCGCCAGCTCCGCTGGGCCCGGTGGTGGGGGAATATGTTCCCATTTGGCCTTTCGGTGGGTCTTTGAAAGCCCACGTTCCCTTTCAAATGTCGATTAGCATTCCTCACGTGTTGTGCCGAACGGCACGGAAAATGCATATAAGGTCTTGCATGCTGCCAGCGTGGTTTAGCCCGTGCAGAACTGGATTTGCAGTCAGTAAAAATTCATGGCCGTACATTGCCCTTGGTCAGTGCGCGCTGCGTATATCGACAAAGTAATAGTTGCTCAGGCAGATCAAAAGCAAAACATGCCAAAGCCAGTAAACCTCAGGCTTTCAGTATTTTTTTTTTAAATGTGTTACTTTCCTGGATATTTATAGCTTATCTATGAAGAACTGCTATAGAGCAAAACATCAAAAGCCATTGTTAACTAGATTTCAATTGCAGAGTTCTCTTTATGTGGCTGCATGAATACCATTAAAACTGCTACTAGAAAAGAGAAATTAGCAGATAGTCTGAAGATCAATCCGTCCATCTGATTCTGGAAGCTCCATCGTGTTCTTTGAGTACAGTCCTGGTTTCAGTAGAAATAACAGCAAATAATTTCTTTACCTGGAGAGTGAATATAACATTTTTTGACTTTTTTACAGAGGAGGACAGAGATGAAGCAGAGTCGAGCTATTGATACCTATGTGCACCTTGAGAATCTTACCAACAGGGAGGTGGTCCAAGAAATTAATTTTGCTTGCAGGAACAGCAAGCTCTCTGCTTGTTCAGAGTCCTGCAGTTTTACGCTTAGCCCTCGCAAACCTTTTCCCTTTTTCCTAAGAAATCCTGGGCGCTGCCACGGGTGGCCGAGGGCCCCCACTGCTGGTCCCGGAGTTGATGTAATTTTCCTCAAAGGACTTGCATCCAGCACGGTCCCACCCTTCCCCGTTCCTTGTTCCCTGCGGCCAGAGGACACAAACAGCCTGTTCCAGGAGGCCTCTCCCCGGGCACACCCCCTGGGGGGGCTCCTGGTGCTGCTGTCTGTGGGTGTGCAAACACTCGCAGTGCCCTGGCTCCCTCCGTTCCCCCAAAGCCTGATTTAAAATAATCTCTTGGCAAACAGCGGCGTCTGTGCCAGATGTCCAGAGCTCTGGATGTGTTCAGCACTTCTGGCTGCTGTGGTTTTTTTTTGCCCGCAAAATGCCAGGGTGATGGAAAAGGGGAGTTGCAAAGGGGTGTTTTTATTTTGCTTTAAAGGTGTTTGTACTGAGGATGATGGATCAGCAGTCACCTTGTTCCTCAAGTGGAGCTGTGTCAAGCATCTATTCAATAGGGAAAGAGATTCAAAACTCACAAGCAGAGACTTAAAAAAAGGGGTGATACGTGAGCGTGACACTCCGGGTGATTTCTTGCAGCATCTTGCCGAATTCCGGGCTAATGGTATGCAACTTTCTCAGTTTGAATCTAAACCAGTGTGCCTACTAAGGCTTTGCGCTGGTCTGCTAGGCAGAATTAGCAACCCCTCCCCTGCTTTTCCAGCAGAAGGGCTGGGGCGAGCTGTCAGCTGCGGTGGGGTCTCGCCTGCTGTGGCCAGCGAGGCGAGGTGCCACGGTGCAGGACGAGCCGTGTCCGGGGGAGCCGAGCTGTGCCTGCCCCCTGCAGATCTCCATCCAAGGGAGTTACCGCAAGGGCTTCTGAAGCAAACCAAACCACGTCTTTTGGGAAACCACAGACCTTTCAAACAGAGCCGTGGTGGGAGGGAGATCCACAAGGAAGATAAGTGATCCCAGCACAGGAAACTTGGGAATTGCGTGGAAGCGAACGGTCGGGAACACTTCCAAGTTGGAAGTTTTCCGTGTTTAGCGTGAGATTTCTTCGCGTCTCGGGGATGTCAAGAGCTGGCCATTTCAGATCTGTCCTCCTGCACGTTTAATGCTGTGTGTAAGGTAATGTTTCTGAGTAAGGAGCTTCTGCAAGCTGGCAGATGCAAGTGGGAGTTTCTTATGAACGACTCCGTGTTCTTGGGCAGGCTTTAGCTGATGGCCTGTAATAAATGCCTAGCTGTAAGTATACGTGCTGCTGTCTTCAAAACAAAACCGGGAAAGCTATTGTTGGGAGGGATTACATTATTATTTTAAGGTAACTGCAGCTTTCCACAAAGAAATAATAATTAAAATAACAACTGCCTGCTTGCTGGCAAAGCCACCTGCACCACCCATTTCCATGAATTTGTATTCAAGGTGGGGAATACAAGTCTTGCTCGGAAGGAAAAAAAAAAAAAAAGTGCTTTCTAAAGATCCTTAGTAAATAACCAGCTTCAGGGTTCAGCGAGCAGCTTAGACAAGTTGCGTGTCAGATAGTGCCAAGAAGTAATTGCAGCATTTAAATAAAAGTTGGTCACATTTTTAAAAGGATCTCATGGTTTGCTGTGGAAAATAGGGCTTGTTACCTCAGGAAAAAGGTGTTTAATTTCAGGACTGGTTAGCACTGAACATGCTTGTAATTATATGAATTAACTTTTAAGAGGCATCAAATCTGATCAAATTCTGGTCTCGGGTCTGTAGGTACAGATGAGTAGTTACTAACCTGACAGAGATCAAGGCACGGTCCTGGAGCGTTCATTTGCAGAGGATGATTTAACTGCTCGTTTCCTTCCCCCGGCAGCACGCTGACATGCCGCGTTCCCCCAGCTTGCCGCGCAGCCCGGGCGCTCCCCGTCAGCAGTGTGCAAGGAAGGACTTTCACATGGAAGGAGGCTTCGCCTCGCAGTATTCGAGGCTACCAAATGTTTATCTGGGCTTCTAACTCTTCTCGTTCTTTTTGCAGCTGACTAAATTAATTAGTTGGAAAGCAGCCAGAAAGACAGCAGAGTCCAGTCTGTAGTTGAGCAACAAGAAAAGGCCTCGGAGAACTTTATCAAAGCTTCCATTAACCCCCTGCTGATGTCCTCAAACAGGATTTTTTGTGAGAGAGTGGAAACACAAAAGCTAGGCTGCACAACTGTCCCTGTGCGTCCATTCAAAGGTTTTAAGTCCGCACAGTTACTAATTAAAATGCCACGCAGAGGAGCACAAATAAACACAGCTCGTCCCCGAGCGCCCAAGTTTCTGCCCCGGCGCACGGTTTGAAGGGCAGGACGCTGAGCTGGCCTGGCAAGGGTGGTACAGCAGCCCAGGGCGCTTCAGATATTCCGTCCTTGTTCGAGGAGTTGCAAAAAGTGTGTCAAGGCCATCCATATGCATGAAGCCCTATTCCCAGAGTGCCATCCCAAGGCAGCCTGTGATTTTTTATTTATTTTCTGCGTGGCGTTGCGTTGAGCTGTGAGGACTAAATAGAGCTGTGGCACGGCTGCCGGATCTCTGTAATCATGTTTGCCAGGTTGGGGCGGACATCAAAATGCTGAGCACACGAGTGAATACTGCTCCTTTCATCGGGAAATGTCACTTCAGATTTAGCCCCACGTGTGAACTGGCATGCAGGGAGCACTTTATTATTGCGGCAAGGCTCCGCTGGGCTTCCCCTCCCAAACAAAGCAGGCAAATGTCTAGGCTCTATCTGCAGCTACTTGAAGGATTTCATGGCGTCTCCTTAGATTAACGTAATCTGCCCTCATTACTAAATTCAAGAGCCGGGATCCCAGCAGTCTTACAGCGCACTCGAAAAACAGGTTCAGGGTCTATGGAAGCTGTAATTTGTGAACTGCTAATAACAAAAGTTACGCGGTTTTAGATTTTTTTAATACAGTCTGGAGAGGCATAGGAAGCTACAGCATCTGTATTTTTATCCCCATGGTCATTTACATTTTAAACCATCCCTTATAGAAAAGTCCCTTATGAACTTAAAAGGAAATTGTAAGCTCTTTCTCAGCTCTCTGAACTGTTCCTCTAGAATTTATTAGGACTTTTATCACCGCTATTGAATTCTATCACCTGGTCTTAAAAAGAAGATTGACTGATTCTGATTTTTTATTAAATGCTTTTCTTGTGCATGAAAATCTCTCTGGTTTTTTCTACATTAAAATCCATTGAAAGTATCCGTGGATTATGACAGAGAGAAAACCCCTTAAATTGTAATGTGCTGTGGATATAAATGTCTTGCAGTTCAGAAGATTTCTGAAGGCTAAAAGGAAAGCACTGAAGTTTTTAATTAGCTTTTTATTATTTTTAATTTTCTATATGCTATTAAATGGTCACATCAATAAATAATAAGACAAGACAGTTCTGGCTAAGTAAAATAGGAAGGAATAGCGGGCTGGAAAGGATGCCTCCTCTATGAATTGAATTTTGTGCGGTGTCCATTTATTTTAGCTAACAAATAAAGGCATGATCTCGAGACAACCACTACAACAGCTCCCTGGGAAGATTGCACTTGTCTAGATAACATAGTGCGTTCTTTAAATCTGTCCTCTGAATCAGCCTCCATTTATCTTTCTTAGCATAAAAGGGAATGCAGATGGAATGGCTGCATCCTCCCCTCTCCTCTATCAGGCTCCCGTGCGTGTACATCAGTAAGGCAGGAGGTGAGAGCAGCATGTGAGGGGCTGGGTGCTCAGTCCCACGGTTTTGGAGCTCGGGGACAAGGTGGCCAAGCGCGGGCCTGGGGAGCTGCAGAGACCTGGGGGCTCTGCGTCGTACCTGAGGCAGGGCGTGCAGACCCAGCAGTGTGTTTCCAAGAGCATTTCAGCCTCTTAATTACACGGCTGCTGGTGCTGGAAGTTAAAGCTGTGACCATGCACGTGCTGGGAAGGACTGGTGTTGAAAGGAGTGGACTGGGCTTGGAGGGAGGCTTCGTTAGCTCTGCTTGCACGCGCACAGTTTGTCTTTAAGCGGAGGGTGTTCTTGTACACGGAGCTGCAAGCGTCACTGGCAAGAGGGGCTCTGCAGCACAGGAGTTGCCCAGCTTATTTAGAGCCAGAATGGGCCTTGCTGGAGGTTATCAGCTTGGCTTCACCTGGATCGAGTACGAAGATAATCAAATTTGTGGGCCTGTAGATGATGAAACAGACCAGAAAGGAAAAGGATGAGCCTTGCAGGGAGGGCACAAGTAACGCTGCAAAGTGCTTTGCATGCTGTCAGCAGAAGAAATTCCTTCTGAATTGAAGATTTGGGCTGAAGATTGTACTTCTCACTGCAATCCCCATCCCGACCACCTCTCAGTCGCACCCTGTGAGAACCCTCCGAGGCCCTGCCTGCCCCAGCAGCACCCCGGGGCTCTTCTGGCCAGGAGCCGGGCAGGGCTCTTGGGGTCCTGCTCCCATTGTACCACGGCTTTGGCACTAAAAATTAGTGTTTTCACAGGCTTTTATTTGCCTGGCGTACTCAGTACCCCTCTAGGAAATAAGCGTGGCAGATCTCTTTGTGCAGCCCCAAATCTTCATAACCTCCCGAGGTTGATTATTTTTTTATTCCCTTTTTTTCGGGATTGAAACTGTTCAGACTTTGTAATGGCACTTGCATTGCACAGGAAGTTTTACCAGCCGTCTTTCTGACCATTTTCCACTGAGGCAGCCACTTTTAATATTTAATTGCTTACTCCATTTGGGGTTTTTCCAATTGACACAAGTTCTAAATGAATAATGCACTAGTTTTCAGTATCCGGCATAAACCCAAAATAATGAAACCCCTATGTAAGTTTAATTATGTGCCACCTATGATGTAATCAGTTACTGACATCATGAGCTAAGATTTTAATTTCAAGGCTTGTGTGTTTCAGGAAGCTGAAGGCTCTTCCCCAGTTTGTCCCTCATCACATTATTTGTTTTACCTGCACAACAACCTTCAGGTAGCTCCGCTTTTCCAGCAGCACCGTGTGCAGGATGTAGTTCTCTCTCTCAGCAGCTCTATTTCGGATTTTTAATTTCCTGAAGAAATCTGCCTGTCGCAGATGAAGGAAAATGGGCTTAATTCACTTTCGATGAGAGGACCTGTGGTTGGGAATGCCCGGGAGAGCTTGGTGTGCTGCTCACTAATTCTGATGCTTTTCCAACAGCACAAAGGATCTTCTTTTTCCCACTCAAGAAGAGAGGCAGTTTGGTGGCACAGAAGGGTTTGTTGCTGCATGGAGAAGAGCTGTGGGTCTCCAAGTGCTGTCAGAGCAGTGTCCTTCACAAAGTGCTACCAATGTGAGCACAGAAAACCTGAACCTTGAGAGTCAGCAGCCCAGAGACAGAGGTTATATCGTGTTGAATCCATCTAACTTTTGTACTGACGGTGCTTTACCGGAGTTCCCGTGAACTCCCTGAATGTCAGGTATAATTAAAGCGTTAAGGTCATCCAGCAAAACGTTAGCGCATAAATGCTTGGTGCTTCTGCACCGGCTTCTTCTGCGTGATGGACCCTAAAATGCGGTTCCTTATATTGGGTGACTTCAAAACAAGTTATACTCAAGCATTAAAATGGGAATTACGGTTTTTGTTGTCAGGTGAGCCCTGGGTTTTGGCTCTTTCAGGTGCCACAGGCTCAGGAGGGCACATTTGAAACCCAGCCTGCAGTTGCCACTAGAGCCTGTCACTGAGGTGTATCACCGTGGGAGGAAAATGTTTCTGATTTTATTATCTTTTCTTCCGTGGCATTTCTGATGTTGGGTGATTGATCTGAGAAACCCAAATGGCAAAGTCAAACTCTCTGCTATCACCAAAGCACTTCAGCAGCCAGGATGAGACAACACGGCCAAATCTATTTATTAAAATAGCAAATGCTGCTTTGGGAAAATGAGTCATAGCTTTTATTTATTTATTTTGTTTAGAAGGTACTTCAATATTTCCAAAGCATGTAAGTGAGTAGGGACAGAGGCTTTTATTTGTCTGGGTTTCAAAGAGGCTTTTGAGCAGTTCTTTTTACACAGTCTCATATTCTCAATGCTGTGAGGAAGTGACAGAGGAAGTTATTTGACAGCTGTATATCTAGACATTTCACGTTTCCAGTACATAAAAAGGAACTGTGTGGGAATGAAGGAGATGTGTTGCCTTAGGTACCGAACCCCCCATCTGCCCCTCGGTGGATTAAGCTTGATGCCGTGACTGCTGAGCTAACCTCCTGCTCAGGTGGCTTGGGGTGAGAGCAGGGAGTGGAGTAGCCGGATGCTTGCTTGACCTGGGGAAGGGCTGGGGACATGGGCATCATTCCAGGGCACCCAGTGCATCCTCAAGGGTAGCTCTGGTTTCCTTGTGGAAGGAGCTGGAGAGGAGCTTGTTCTGCAAAGGCAGCTCAGCAGTCCCCTCCTCTGCAGCACTGTTGCCCTGTAAGGATGGTGGTAAGTGGGTCAGATTGCTCCGGACCGCTTACTTTGAGAGGCTGGGGAGTGCCCTGCTTCCAACAGCACAATCTGTTTTAGTAACGGGAGGTTGTGGTCTCCAGTCCTCCTCCTGCTTCCCCCAGCGCCGCTGCACCCCGGGGCCGTGCATGCTGTAGCCCTGCCAGAGGCTTCTGGAGGTGCCTGTGGGGGGATCAGCCTCTGGGAAGTAGCCAGGTGATGGCACTGTGTGCTTCCCAGAAGTTCTCAACCCAAATTTGGGTTGTGGGACCCTGCCTCCAGCTGCAACTGCTCCGGGCCCTAAAGGAGGGCTCTGAGAGCTGCAGCACGCCCCGACCGGACTGCGTGGCTCTCCATCCAGCGTAAGGCAGCGGAGCATCGCTGTTAGCTTCTCTGGGCTAAGGGATTTATTTTTGTTTATGCTGGGTCAGGCTCTAACCTCAGCTGCAGGGAAGGCTAACGGCACCGTGACCTGCTTTGTGGCCAGCGGCTCTCAACCTGCTCAGGTCAGAGCACTGCTGACTAATTCCAAATCCTAACAAATTGCTTACAGCAGTAGAATTTCTTAGGGCAATTTACGGCACTAAGTACGTTCACGCTCCTTGTGTTAATCATTCTGGTTTAAGCATTTAGAAATGCTTCTATGCTGATTTGTAAGTGATTGTAATGTTCAGACAGATTTTTATAAATTGCCTTCCAACTGAAAGCCTTGTTTTCCTGTTTGTTTTAAACTGGCATTCATACATACAGGAAATACACACACAGTATTATGCCATGTTTCTGTTGGCAACTATTAAGTTATCCTTGTCAGAACATGCCAACAGGATTTCTTAGCAAGCTAGCAGAAAGAAAACAAGCAGTTCTCAGACTAAACAGACCCCATGCTTGAGCTGCAATACGGATCTCTTGCTAAATACTATGTAGATTCTTCTGCTTTAAGGCAATCTTTGGGGTTGTGGGTTGCAGATTCAGATCTCTGGAGCTGCTCCAGACCTGCATTGCACTAGCTGACATCACGAGGTGGCCTCCACAATCGGAGGGCCGGTACCTGAAAGCGATGCATGGGTGGGTGTCAAGAGCTGGTCCCCAGAAATGGACTGCCAGGGTGAGCCATCTCCTGGGTGTGCAAAAGCTTCTTTGTCACCCCTGTCTCACTGCAGTTCCTGATGTGAGCCGTGGGGAGCTGTGCCCAGACCTCAGGATTGGGTTCGGTCTAAATGAGGGCACTTCTGGTATGCTGAAGTGCTAACAGTGACACGCTCAGCCCAGAAGATGCCCTGGCTGTTTGTGAATCCTCAGCAGTTGCTGCATGTCTCCAGGAGCTAAAGCTGGAGTAAGATGGTAAATATAAAGTACTCTAATAATCCTCAACTACTACTATTTGTTGCTGCTAACAGCCTGCTTTTTTCTGCGAGCTTTTGATTTGATGCAAGTCAGAGCCAGCTTTTGTGGTTTGGCAAGATTTGCAGTGCAGGTTCTTTTGGGAGAGGCAAGAAATGAAAACTTTAAAACAGAGGAAATGTTTAAAACATAATAATGCAGTGTTAACAGTCTTTAAAATCTCATTTTCAAGCCCCTTCCTTTATGAACACATCATTATAAACATAACTGATGAGGGCTGGTCCCTGGATTTGAGAGCTTGTCCCTTGTTTTTCTTAGAGCTCCTAGGCTCTGGGTTGTGGGCCTGGAAAGAAAGGAAGGATGATGTGTGCTGTTCGTTTGGGGATGGAGATGTCGTGTGAGAGTGGTTGAGCTGAGCTGGATCTGTTCCTCAGCAGTCCAATTTCTAGTAAAAAGGAAAGCAAGTGGAGTAGAGAAGTGTTATGGCTGACTGGGAGGGCTGGGAGAGGCAGACCATGCTCGGCTGTCACACCGCTCCGCGTGGCGTTGCCAGGACTTTCCAATGCGGGTGAATAACCTTAGGCGTTTTTCTCCAGTGGTGCAGACTTAAAGTCTGTGCTTTAAATGCTAAAGCTTGAAAACGCTGGCCTGAGTCCTGGCGCATCTCCATTTCCAAGCTGGGAGGTGTTCCTCGCCAGTTGTCCCTCCCTGGGGAGGGAGAGGCAGACGGTGGGAAGACAGCGGGCTGGGGAATGTCTTGGGAAGCTTCCAGGGGCTCGGCTGAGCAATCAGGCTTCTGCCTCCTTGGCCAAGTCCTGTCCCGGTCCAGTTATCACTGGGAGAAATGTTTGCTCCGCTTGTTCACAAGGATTAATGACAAAAATCGAGGTGTGTGCGCGGTTACTCGCTGAATGCACGGCCGGTCTGCAGGCTCCTGCCGGCCCCTGGGAGAAAGCCGCAGCTGGCGGCGAGGAGCAGGAGCACCAGGATCTAGCTGCGATCCTCAGATGCGTGTCTGCACCTCAACTCTGTGTGCAGATAGGTTCAGAAACGCCAAACCCTTCCGTGTGCTTGTCCTTGGGCGCCTGTATGGGTTACACGCATGCTGTGCATATGCTTGGGAATTTGGTCATGGCAAAACGCATCCCTCTTCGTTTGCAAAGGGGATTGCTGGGAGTACTTGGGGCTTGGGGTGGTGGTACCCCAAAACAGGGCTCCTTGAGCAGTTCGACTCTGCCTGGGCAAGAGAGAGGAGTGGGTGTACGGCCCCGGGGACTGAGAGGCTGGTCCGTGTGGCGCCGTGGGAGTGGGTGCTTTGCCCTTCACTTGAACTCGGCACAGCACTCACTGGGGTAGGTTGCTCTCCTGCGTGAATAATATTATCAGGATCTGGCCTGGAGAATGTTGCCTTTAGAAATTATTAAAAGCATATTTGATTCCCTGTGTTGTATATCCTTTTCCTGCTGTGAGATTATTTGATAATATAATTTACAAAATGCCACGTAAAAAACCCACAATATTACAAGGTAAATATTTAAAGAGAAAACTTGAAATGTGCCAGGTTTCCCTAAATGTGTTTTGTTCCAGTTAATAGAAGATCTTTCATTTTCTTGTTTGGATTTCCAAAAGGACTTTTTTTTTCAGTGTTAGATTCCCAGAAATCTTTTTTTTTTTCTTTCTTTCTTTTTTTTTTTAAAAGTAATTAATAATGGAGCAAGCTTTTAGTATCTACCCTGGAAGGTAAAAACCCTTAATCACAGTAACATCATTAGTGCTTTCAAGCATTTAATTTTGATGCTTGACAAAACGCATAGCCATTGATAAGAACAAATAAGTGTTGTTGTGTGCAATTGAGGGAAAAAAGAAAAGCATGAAAACCCCTAAGCTTCAAGTAATTAAATTTAAATATGTTATTTGAATTTAGCTGAGATAATGTACAAACTGTGGGTATATTTTTCAATCAGCGGAAGACCCCTTGAGTAAACATGATCCATTTAAATTCAAATCATGGGGAGTGGAAAGTAAACCCTGCTGTGGTTAAGAAGGCATCTTCCCTAAAACACGGGGCATTGTGTATCTTCCAGAGCACTGATGTTCCCTGCTTTTATAAAGGGCTGTTTTCACTCATGGCTGCCTACATGCCAGAGACTTTATTGCATCTATTTATTTCCTGTTTTTTTCTTTCTCCCCCCCTTCTTAATTTGAACCAGTAATGAAAAACTGACACTCTGCCTCTGCCATCCTTTAAAGTGCCTCAAAACTGTTATAATTCAGCACTTATTAGCCTTGGGATATGGCTTTATGGCATTTGGGTGAAGTTTTTGTAGTACATCTGTGCTCCTTCTCTCTCTGTACGCCACAAGCTCAGAACTGCAGTAATAAAACTACTAGTAGGTGTTTAATGGTGGGTTATTGAGGAAGTAGATAAAAGAAAATTGCAACGTTCACATCAGTAGGGAGTGAAGTTTTCTGAGGGAGAGGAACTGCTGAGCTTTGAACTAAGGAAAGTTACACTCGGTGCTTTTGTTCAAGGGGACCACTTTTTCAACACCAAGAGGCCTCGTCCTTCTCACCTGTGCAATGGGCTGTGCTGGTGGGACGTGGTGCGTGGACCTGTGTGCGTGGGGCAGAACGTGGGATGCTCAGCTGGGCACACTGCTTCGGGTCGAGCCATGCTCAGGATGTTTCCTGCAGTGTGTAGCAACCAGCTAGCCCCCGCGTGTATGAGGGACGTTCCTGCCTTTTGTTCTGCTCGTGATCAGAGAGTCATTTTACAGTCTGCTACATGTTTATCTTCATGTCATCTCTGAGGCAATAGAAAGGCAAAAGGCAGGAGAAAAAAGAAGGTAAATGCTGTGCGCACGGTGCTGCCCTGTCTGTCCAGCACTCTCCTGCCTGGCTTCTTCGTCCTCCTGCGTGCGGATGACCAAGGAGACCCAGAGCTGATGTTCTCCCAGCAGCTCTGCGCCCTTCAGAAGTAATTTTTACTGGTCACCTGGTAGATCTTGGAAAACACACACACACACACACAAACGTGAGTTGCAGGGCTATTTGCAGGTGTCAGAGTTGGTTAAGGAGGGTTTTATCTGCGCAGTGGGATAGCTGTAGTACTCCCTGTGGCTGACAGTCCCGTTCCTTGAGGTCCACAGAGGTGTGGGTGATCATCCTGTTGCATAGACCCCTCTAGGTTTGTGCTGCAGAAATGCTAAGGAGCCCCCAGACTGCTTCACGTCCTTTTGGTACTTTGTCCTGCCCTTGGCCTTCAGCACTCTGAGGATTTCTGTAATGCGTGTGGAGAGGCAGGATATTCAGCCAAAACTAAAAAATAGGCAGCACGTCTTCATCCACACAATGAGAGGCAAATGAATAGATTGAAAGTTAAGCAGCACAGAGTTGCATAATAGTTAGTATTTGACAGGAGGGGTAAAACTAGGGCTGTTCTTACAACTCTAATAGTAAGAATTAACGAAGGAATTGATGTACAAGTCCTTTTCTGTCCTGGAGGCAAGGAGCAGGTGGTTTATTCTGGTTTGGAGCACTGCCTGAGATCAACTGTCCATTTTTGAGAGACCTGAGAAAGCACTTCTGAAACGGTATAAAACCGAGCATCTTCCACAAGGGCTGGAAGTTAATGCATATTCTGCTGCAGCAAGTAGCCACTTTGCAACGGAGGAGAAATGCCTTTCCATCCAGCACTCACCAGCCCAGCATCGAAGGACTCAGTAAATTCCAATATAAATGCCTGAAGAAATGAAATGGGAAACTGAGGAGGTTAAAAAGAGGATGAAGCAAGGAAAGTGAACTTTCTCTCTGCAATTCTTGAGGTCAGACCAGCATAAGTGAAAGATTCTTGGTAATATGAATTGCCTGTCTGCCTGGCATGAGGCATGGATTAACTAAGCAGATTTCTCTCTGGTTGGTTTATCAGTAACGTCATGTATGTTTTAGGGTAACAAATCTGATCTGTAATTTATGATCTGTGTGGCATTCTTACTGCAGAGGGGGAAAAAAAAGTCCTGTTCTCTGTTGAGGAACGGTGAGGTTATTAAGCAGGTTTGCAGTCGTGCCGCAGATACAACTTGATGGAGCACACCTGGATCCTCCCCGTTGGCTGTGTTTATAGTCTCCTCTGTCAGCCAGCGTTTGCCTTTGCATGAGACAGACAGGGAAAAAGAGAGAGGTTCTGGAGGCATTTCTAACAGAGATGCCAAACTGTCAGATAGTAAATCAGGAAGCAGCTCCCTGATGGTTTCACATCAAGAGGAGACACCCTTTTGTGACTTTGTGGCGTCTACTGGTTATTTTCACTTCCATCAGAGCTGTCTGATATGGTCAAGTAGGTTTGAGGCTTTCAACATTCAATTTTCCTTTCATTTATTGTGACTGTTTTATTTATTTGTCTTTCTTGGTAGTTTTCAAGGATATGTTTCAAGGATACTTTTTTCTCTCTTTCACGCTTTCATGGATCGTCATCCCAACGTTAAGGGTAGAAAAAAGCAGCAAAAAGAAAGGGAAGGAGGCAAAAAAGAGCAACGTGTCTACAGCTTCAGGGGACAAAAGAAGAAATATATTCAATTTAGGAAGACCTCTAATCTCTGGTTATACAGGACAGCTTTGTTAGATAAGATTAAAAATTTCATGAATGTCCCTTTTTATCCCTGGAGACTCCACCATTTATTCCAGCTATTGTCAGCATCAAAAGAGCTTGATAACAGCTGGCTAGAGACGTGACCACACAGCAACACAACGGCAAGAAAGGGGCAGCCAGGTTCATAAATCTTCAGAAACCCCGTTCCTCCTGCACTGCCATGGATCTGCTGCGATCACAGTCAAAGGGAGAACGCATTGTCCTCCGGCCAGGCAAAAACCTGAACTTCAGCATTAGCAGGGGCTCTATTGAGCAGGGCGCACAATGAGATGCTTCCCATTATCTTCTGCATGGCAGCCCTTATTACTGCACATGGATACAGTTTAAAGGGTCTTGGCGTGCAGCTTGTTGCTCGGTTGGGTTTTTCCCCAAGCCAGGCAGCCCTTACCCACGTCCTGCTTTTTCTGCTCCTCGCATCTGTACAGCGCCACGTGGGACAGGGTCTGGTTGTGCCAGCTGTCTCTGCTATCTCCTGGCTGGGAAGGAGCTATCAAAGGCCGAATCTGGTCCCCGGGCGCTGAGCTTCCTCATTCTCCAGGCACTGCTCACAGACATGGGCGGGTGTAAGCAGGGCAAGCTAGGAAGCACAGGTTGGCTCTGACTCCTGAAATACAAGTTTTCTGGTTTTCATGGGAGGGTCCCAGTTCATATGTATTCAGCTTTATTCTGCTCTTACTTAATTCAGTGGCAAAGTTTTCTCAGCTTTAGAGAAAACCAGATTGGTCTGTCAGGAATTTCATAGTTCCTGTAGAGTGAATAGCTAATGAAGTAACACCAGTTAATTTTAGGACACGGAAGAAGAGAATCATTATGGACCAAAACACAGGGACAAGTCTGTGTGCTGTGTCTAACAAAGGTTAAAAAAAAAAAGCAGAATCTTTCATTGTCAGCTTGTTGTGAAGGTTTGTACCTACGAATTAAGAACATTATGGTGTTTAGGAAACTGCAGTGTTACTCCAAATCTTACCTGTCCAGTATGGCCCAGCATCTAAGAACAACCTTTATTACAGAGAAATTAAATGCAAATTTGTTAGAGAAAACAGGAAAAACACTTAATACTTCTAACCCCCACACAAGAAAAACACAATTTCTGAAAGTGCATATGTTATGCTGTCTTATTAAAACTAAATTATTGCTTATATCTTTTTTTTTTTTTTCTTTTTTTTTCTGGCAGCTCCATCCCCAATTGCATTGATCCAGGCTAAAGAGATAACGAGGCACAGCGTTGCCTTGGCCTGGCTAGAACCCGACAGGCCAAATGGAGTCATTCTGGAGTACGAAGTCAAATACTATGAAAAGGTACTGCTCAAAAATAGACAAGCGAGGAGCTTTGTTTGAATTTGGGAAGAGTTTTTTTTACTTCATTCCATTTGGTTTATTTCCAGGTAGGATTCCATCATTTGAAACTGAATAGATTCAGGTTAATAATATCCAATTAAGGATTTCATGCACTTGAACGGTTGCTTGAAATAGTAAGACTTATAGGCTGTTCCAGCTGCATGGTAGGAATTTATTCTGCTATTTTTTTCTTACCTTGGAACTGAGCTTTTGTAGCAAGCATATTTATAATGAGAATCAATAATGTTGGGCAGAAGTGAGACATTAGCTTTACATCATAGACAGAAGTATAATAATGAAGTATATAATACGGTAATCAGATCTGTTTGCCAATAGCTTCTGCTTAGAGTGATGGTGTGGGCTGGATGGCTTTTAATAGAGAATAAGGAAAGAAAATTACATTCTTCATACTTCCCAAGTTACACAGAGATGTTATTCCTGCAAATAACTTCTCAACTATGGAACTATGAAACTATGAAGAAAGCTATTTTCCTTGAAGGTCCTCTCTAGAAATGGACAATTACGTGGTCTTGCTTGCACTCTCTCTCATGTATATGTGTACTTTTCTTTTTTTTTTTTCAATAAAGATAATTGTGTATTTGCTTCCCCAACACATACAGAAGAAGGCAACCGATTTTTCAGGGAAACTTGATTAATGCATTTTCTGATGCATTTTCCAGCCAAAAATAGAAAAATTTTAAAGATCGGATTTGTGGAAGACATTTTCAGAACATTTTCTTTTTTGAAATACATTACCATTTTTTTTTTGATACAGCTTCTGGCTGGTAGGAAGAAAAAGAGTGCCAGGATGTATGAGTAAAATGTTTGTTCATCAGGAGGATCATATTTGAAGGCTTGGCTATTTTCCAAAGGATTTCATTGTGTGATTTCTTAAGTAATCAGTGATATATGAGCATCATACCTACTGTCTCACCACCCTTATTTGGCTTGCTCAAATAAGGGTGTTCAGAGCCCCATGCAGCACTCAGCGCTAGGGGTATTGAGCAAGGCAGACAGCAGAAGCCCTCGGGACGTATTTTGAGAATTCCATCAGTGTTACTCATCTTCTTTCATCATAACAGTTTTGGCAAGGAAGTGGGATTCCATGGTTCATGGTGCAGTGAGGCATTTTTACTTGATCACTGCAGTGTTCTTTTCTTGTTAGGACCAAAACGAGCGCAGCTATCGCATTGTGAAGACAGCCTCCAGGAATACTGACATCAAAGGTTTGAACCCTCTGACTTCATATGTGTTTCATGTGCGGGCCAGGACAGCAGCAGGATACGGAGACTTCAGCGGACCGTTTGAGTTCACAACTAACACAGGTAGTAACATGCCCGCTGATATCTTTCTTTTCTTTGAGTGAGGAGTGAAAATGTAACTGAGCTGTGTGTTGGGAGTCTCCTGTTGGTTAATTGGACTGTGGTGTATCTATTCTGGGAAAACGTTCCTCCGTGGCTGCATGACTATTAGTGGTGTGATAAATCTGACCTTAGACACCTATGTTATATCCTAGACACTAACAATGAAAACGCTTCAGAATGGCCCAAGGAGACATACAGCTTACAAATGCTTGGAAGCCACTGATGCTTCAGAGATACATGCACCTATTTTGTTTAATGTATGCAGATGTTTTTCGGAGCATGTCATTTGCAGGGGAATGGAACCCTGTTGCTCTCCTTTGCAAGCTATTGACAAAGATCACTTAGGTGTCCTATATCAGCTCAGATATTTGCACTTTCCCTTACATAGTCATATAAAGACAGAATGTTTGAACTATGTTGTTAGTACGGCTTCTCCCTTTGTTCAGGGTAACATGCAAATTTGCCCCCCAAAATGTTTGCTTCTCAGTGGTAGGAAGGTGGTGTGACCAAGCCTGTTTTATTTTGGACATAAAAGTCTGTTTAAATCAATTTAAGGTCATGCCAGTCAGTGGCAACATCCTTCAGGATGTTAACAGCTGAAAATAATCAATCCAGCAGGAAGACGGAAGACATTTTAAAATGACTTACTCTTTGTGTCAGTTGGGGAGTGATCATCTGGCCCCACTGAGGGAAAATGAAAGAGGAAAGAAGAGTGGAGAGCAATTAGGAAGGTGAAAGAAATAGCCATTATACCCTCTGAGGGGAACACTGAAGGGGAGAAGGAGAGGGAGTCCTTGTTCCCAGTGAACTGAAGTTCCCCAAATCATTATCAAACATCACGTCTTCAGCTAATTAGGGCCCTCTTGGAAAATTGTGTGAAATGACTATATAATAAAGGCCTGAAAGTAGATTTGAGCCCTACTCTAAACTACCTTCACAAGCCAGAAAGCCTCATTGAGTGCTGCCCAGGTTGATATTTTGAGGGTGTCTGACGCTAATGCTCTCTTTTCTGTTTCCAGTTCCTTCCCCCATCATTGGCGATGGTACCAATCCCACAGTGCTGCTTGTTTCAGTGGCTGGCAGTGTTGTTCTTGTGGTCATTCTCATTGCAGCCTTTGTCATCAGCAGGAGGTAAGAACTTAAGCTTCTCTCCCCCCTTCTCTCTTTCATGAGGGAGCTTTTTGTCTCCTCCAAACAAAGCTAAATTCTTTGATTAGCATCATAAACAGTGCATTTGCATTACAAGCCTTCTCCCATGTAGCTTTGATCTTCTCAACATTAGTACCACAGCAGCATGTGATGTAATGGCAATAGTTCCAGCTCTATTTGCCCTTGAAATGCAAAGCTGGTTCCAATAACTGGCACTGAGAATCAAGCCAACTAGAGATTTGTGGTTAGTGTAATTTGAAGTTAAGTTTAATGGGTATGGGTACAGTAGACTTTCTTGGACTGACTCCTGATACACAGGGAATAAACAACCACACTGTTATGAACTAAGCTATCAGACTGCTGTGCTTGTGATTTTGTCTTAGGCTGTATGAGTCTCCATTAGTCTTTGGGTTAGTCCTTCCACTGTGTGTGGAAATGACTGTAAAGTAGAAGCTGCAGTCATTCAGCATCATACGCAGTAACACAGCAGAATGGGTTGATGGTTATTCGATCAGAGCAGAACCGTAATCTTCTACCAAGTACTTGTTCATTCCCAAGTTCAACCAGTGCATCAGGAGCAATCCTGCAAATGGGAGGACAGTGTAGCAGAAACACAGTGTGAGTGTTTGTCTCCAAGTTTATGTTCAGTCTCATTTAAAAAGATCAGCATGATTTTGCCTCAATGTAATTCAGAGATAAAATTGGACATATCGTTACTGCATCTGAAGCGTGGGATCTGAGGGATGCAAATTTTGTCAACCTCTGTTGATCAGTTTAATGGCATCAGCCATAAATGCACACAAATTTTCTTGATTTACTTTCTCACTTCAAATTGTCTTAAAGAGCAGTTAAGTCACTATAGCTGTAATATCTAGAAAGTAGTCAAGCATTGTTACAGCTTTCTGTGGGTGTTCACCTCAAAGCCTGCATGCTGGCAATAAGAAAGAACAGGCCATATGAAAATGTAATGTGGAGAGACAGGTTTATTAAAAGCCATTGCAACAGAAAATAGCATCACTGAGCTTGATGACTTAATCTCCTCTCCACTTTTATTGATCACTTTATTATTTAAGGCAGGATTGATAGCAGGATGCATTGGATTTCTAATTATGAGTCGCCACCTTGGAGAATTGAGCCTGTCGAGTTGCTTTGAGATGATTCCTTCCCCTCCTCCCCCTATAAAAAAAATGTCACTTCCCAAGGCTGATAAACATTGCTTGGTGATTGGCCCTCAATGGATCACTTTTTAGAAAATGAAATGTCAGCCCCTTGCCCTCATATTGATTCTCTTTAGTATCAGCCATAAAGCTGTCAAAGGAAAGGCTGCCTGGAGCCAGGTAGCTGATAGACAAGCTGGTGTGGGTGCCTGCTCAGCCAGGTCTGCTCCCTGCTCAGGTTGTCTGTTCAGTTATCTCTGCCCACAAGTGTTTAACTTGGACCGAGTAAAAAAAAAAAAAAAAAAAAAAAAAATTGCAGGTGGGCTTTATAGACAAGAGGTTGGTCCAAGCACTGGTCAAGCACTGGTGGGAATGGGGGTGGAAGTAGTTTGGTGGCAGTGGGTTCAGAGATGCCCCGCAGTTCCATACCAGTAGGTCTTAGGGAAGCTGTGGAAGGGGAAAGATATAATAGCAAGATGAATGAAATACCAGGACAGTGAAACTGCTCTGTGCATACTAATGCATGTGCCTTGTTAATTAGCAGCCTTCCTCAATACACAGCTCTCCAGTAGCTGGAAGTAGTTCTCAATAAACAGAACCGACTTTAATATTCACTATTACACAAATGATTTTAACTACATCACCAATGTCATTTAGAGGTGTGGGCTTTGGGGATATTTCATGATGTTCCTATACCAGCTGAAGTTAATAGCAAAATAATTATACTTTGTTCCAAAATTACTTCAGCTGAGGAAATGCTTCTTTGTCCATAGAGTCCCCACGAGGAGGTTTTGTAATATAGCTGTGACCTAGTAAGTCATATTTGTACAATCAAAACTGTGCTTTGGCCTGCGGACATGGCCTCTCTGCATCCATGAGCCAAGTGTGGGAACTGGACATATGCTGGAGGTGCCCAGTTTTGAACTCTAGGTTGTTATTACTAATGTAGCATTATGTTTTTTCAAGTCATTACTCAAATCCCCAAATTCATCTTCTCAACAGAATTTGTCAACAGACTTTGCCTTCAGGCAGCTCAAGCTGTTTGGGTCTGTCCTGCGACCACGGTGTTTGTGTCAACGTGAGAAGTAATCTGCCTAAATGTTAGTTTAAATTTACTGAGGTTAGGACAGCAGGATGCAGGAGAGGTAGCAGGAGCATTTCTAAACCCTACCCTGTAGGAGCACAGAGTAAAATTACAGTGACAGAGTTTAAAAAGATTTGGGAAAGTGTAAAGCAGTAAGCTGCTTTCTGAAGGGGTTTGGCTGCAGTAAGTTGGCCCTACAGATTCCTTTGGTCATCCAAGAGTTACCATCAGAAATTTTTCTGGCAGATAGATTGCTTTACCTTCTGCACTGCAGCACCCCCAGCCCTCTTCTTTGGGGTGGAGAAAGGGGCAGCATGGGCTGTGGGGGCGTGGGCTCCATGCTGCTTCACCTCAGTGCGTGCTAATACCCTCTGCTGCTACCTCCGGCTGGGCAGAGACCTTCCCCTCCTTATCTCCAGGCCCCACCTGTGGATTTCCCTATGTCTCTGACCCCTGCAGCTTCTGAAAGCTTCTGTGTTCTTTTCCTGAATACGGCTATTTAATCACTCTTGCCCAAATCCCTGTAATTACGGAATTCAAGCCTGTGACAAAGGCTCCCTTCTGCCATTCAGGTGAGGTGCCCCGAGCAGCCAGGGGACAATGGCAGGCAGGAGTGGCCTGCCCCAAGCCAGGCAGGAAAGGTCAGCAGGTGACAGGGGCAGAGGTGGAAGCAGGTAGTTAGTTTGGAAGGTATTATTTAACGTTAATAAGCTACAATTATATTGCTTGAACAGCAATCCCTTTGTTTCCCTCTGCTTTTTGCATGTCTTTGGGTTTTAGTGGGGGAAGGTTATTTGTATCTGTTGTTAGGGTGATTTTACTTTTTAGAAATAAGATTTAAAGCATTTTTACGTACTTAAAATGCATTCATGCAAAGCCATTTGTGTTTCATTTTTCCCATCTGTATCTGAAGACTAATAATATGAATTTGAAGGGGTCCTGCTTAAATTGCAGGATCTTTTTTTCTTCTTTTTTTCCTTCTTTTTTTCTTTCCTCTGAGAGAAGTTACGTTGTACCTGAAACCCCCTAAGCTGACTTAGCCCTGCATGGCACTGGGTGAGATTTCTCCTCCTGATTCAGGTCAGGCACCGGGAGCAGAATGTAGTCCCTCAGTTTCACTCAGCTCTTTTATACCAGAGCCATAAGTCCTCAGGCAAAAAAATGGTTTAAATTGGTGTTTGGATCCAGTGTGGTTTTTAATAAGGGTCTTGTTATGATTTGGTGCCATTTGTGTTTAATTGACTTTCATCAAGAAAAAAAGCTCCCAGCCACTTATGGTTGGGTATGTACCTGCTTCTTGTGTCTGAACACAAGTCCTGTTGGTGATGCTGGGAGCTGCGAGGCTTGGTTCAAAGATCAGGTAGTCTTCACATGTTAAACTGGATTTTTTTCCTTCTGTTCATGTGCAATTTATAGCTTTCATTACTAGAATAGTATATTTAATCCCCAACACTAAAGGGTTGCAAAGACAAAAGCTAGGACATGGCCTTTCAGCTGGGAGTGACGGGAAGCTGCTGTTCCCTGCAGGCCGGGCAGAAGGGAAGGGAAACCAAGGCTCTCAAAGTCATATGTTTTCTCCAAATTTTAACCTCTTCATCTTGCATCTGCTGGTAGGTCTTTCTCTCACCCATTCTCATTTATCTCCTCTGCCTATTCACTGTTTTCAGAGATCTAACCCAGTCTCGGCCTGGTGCCCCAGTAGGCCTGGTCAGCTCCTGCCCCGCTCCAGGCAGTGGCTTGCACGTTGCAGGCACCACCAGTCTCACCACCCTTCCTCTGGGCTTGGTTTCTCTTCCTTCCCTCTTCCTCACTCCAATTCAGACTCTTGACAGTGACTAACTGGGGTCTGATGTGTTGGGAGATTTGCTGCTGACTTCCATAGGGACAAGGAAGCTGAAGAGTAAACAACAACAAGCCCTTCTCTTTGGCAATGTCTGCTTTTGTGCCTGGTTCTGAATTTTCCATGAATACTCGAAATCAAATCTCTACATCTACATACCGTTAGATTTTGGGGAACTTCAAATCCCAATGCACATTTGGGATTTACATATCCTCTCTATTGGATTAACCTCTTGCATTAACTTTTCTGAATACAGCTTGTCCATTGAAGTTTAAAGCTGGACTAATTAAATTTGGAACTGGATACAAAATCATGTGTGTACTTGTAGAAATAATAATCTATAGAATTAACATACTAAACTGTATTATTGTGTCCAACTCGGGCTTAGTAGAGGACCTCTGACATCAGGAGTTCTTTACTCCCCTCAGTTGTACAGTGATTAAAAGAATAAACAAAATCCTCAGGATCTGCATTTTTGATGGTCAGGTCTTTTTTTTGCTACCACCCTGATTTATGCATTAATAGACTGCTTCCACCTTTAAATTTGTAGTTGAAGAAGAGTGTTGGTATTGGCATTTGCCTAATTGGGTTTGAAAATCAATCTACCGAAACACCTCTGTTGTAGCATCTAAATCTATAGAAGTTCATGCTAAAAAGCAATTTAGTCCTTTTTTTTTTTTTGCACACTATTGCAAATGTGCATTTGAAGAAAAAGTAGCTAGAACACAAGCTTTCTTTTCTTTGTTTAAATGCCGAGATGCAAATACGGAGATCTGTGTTTCCCCTAATGCTTTGTTGATGCCAATAACACTTAGAGCAGTTTGAGGAGAGGAGTCTCCTACCCTTCTGGAAAGTGTAAGTTGTGTCACGGGCTGTTGTAGGGGAGCTGCCAAGCACAGGTCGTGGCAGGTGCAAACAGCTCGAGTCTCGGCAGGTTAAGAAGACAGAGCTTGTCTCAAAGTAAGATATTTATTTTGAACTGTAATGTTCTTTTTTTTTGTCTGACAGGCGCAGTAAATACAGTAAGGCTAAGCAAGAGGCAGATGAGGAGAAACATTTGAACCAAGGTAAAAGGCAGTTGTGCTTGGTGCTTTTTTTTTTTTGGTTCAGTTCACAAAACATGTTCCATGTTCAGATGCTTGGCAAATAAGAGATGACATTCCTCATGAGATGAATATGTTTCTGTTTTCCTTGCTTCCCACCATCCTCCTTCCAAACTAGGCACTTTAGTAACAGGGGCAATAAAAGCATCTGGGTAAAATTTTTGAGTTGGGAGAAAGGTTCATGAAATTTTTCAATTATTCCTTTCCACTGAAAGATTTCTATTTCTATGAAAAACACGCTATCTAGGCTGTCTAGGCATGACTTTTCACCACAATATTCTGCAGAGGCAGTTTTTGGATGGACCTGAGGCAGTCCTGCAGGAAAGTAAATGTGAACTTTGCTGCCCTGTTTCTAGGACTGAATCCTACCATTACTTCCATTCCACTTATCCACTTACTAAAACGATTACCTGAGCTCTTGGATCCCAAAAAAGAAATGTGATGTCTTTTATTCTCACCGGTCTATGGCCAGGCCGTTGGCCTGGCAGTGATTGATGGCAATGACTCTTGAAATTCATTTATTGGCAAAAGTCTGTTTCCTTACGTCAATATTGGGAAATATTAAAGGATTACGTTAAAAAAAAATATCACGTTGAGGAAAAAATACATTAAGGCCTTCCTTCTTTCATCAGTCATTCCTGGCTTACAGTACATTTTTATTGTGCACTCTCTTTGCTGTTGTATATCATTAAGGCTTCAGTCTCATATGTTATGTGTTCAGCAGCATGTAGATCAGTGACTTCAAATAAAACATTTCTGCCTTGCAGGTGTTAGAACATATGTGGATCCTTTTACATATGAGGATCCAAATCAAGCTGTGAGGGAATTTGCCAAAGAAATTGATGCCTCCTGCATAAAGATTGAAAAAGTTATTGGTGTGGGTAAGTGCCAGAACTTTTGCATTTTTTGCAGTAAATATAGTTTAAAATTTGTTTTTAGGAAACGTGGGATCCTGTGATCTTTGTATGACAGTTTCCCAGAATGAACCGATTTAACATCTTGACAGTACAAACATGTGCTCCATGCTCATGATCATGGATTCTTTTGCCTTTTTGCTTAAGGGGAATTTGGTGAAGTATGCAGTGGACGTCTCAAAGTACCAGGAAAAAGAGAGATCTGTGTTGCTATTAAGACCCTAAAAGCTGGTTACACTGATAAACAACGGAGAGACTTCCTGAGCGAGGCCAGCATCATGGGACAATTTGACCACCCCAATATCATCCACTTAGAAGGAGTAGTTACTAAATGTAAGTAGGTCATTTTCATGACAAGGCCAATTTAAAAGTCACTGAGAAATAAAGTCTGTGGGTGTTTTTTTCTTTTATTTTGCTGTTTTTTTACCCTCTTTCCTGTGAAATGACAGATGGAACAGATCCACTGATAGCTAATAGGAGGAAATCAGTGTGGGACAAGTCATTAATCTCGTTGTCAGCTATAAATGGGTTTATGGTTTCAAATGATACTCTATCTGTAGGCAGCTTGTACAAGATTTTGTAGGGGGAATTAATACAGCAGGGGTTCACTGTGTTTTTTTCCTTTTTGCTATGCCAAGCAGGCATCTTTCACATCTTTGCTAGTCTGAGCTGATTGTTACAGGATAGGCAAAAGCAGATGGTGAGCAAAGAATTTAAAATAGTTGGGAGAAAAATCCCAAAACAAAACTATGGAGTCATATGTTTAAGGTACAAAGCACAGATGTAAGGAGCAAGCCTTTGAAATGAAGTATTCTGTTTTAGTATGAAACTTTCTTATTTGTTTTTTTTTTTAATGATTTACAGGTGTGATAATTGCACTTTGCAGAAATTACCTGGCTGATTTTTTTGTTTGGTTTTTGGTTTTGTTTGATTAATTTTTTGCTTTATTTATTTATTTATTTTTGTTTAAGTCTGTTAGCATTCACTGTGCCATGAACCCTGCCTTAGAAAGACAAAGACAGAGCTTACCGGATGCTGTTTCCAGGCTTGAACTGAAAATACACCTGTGAGACAGATGCACTTGGGTCTGACTTGATGAAACACCACTGAAATGATGTAGTTGTTGTCCCTACTCCAACCGTACTAGGTGATGTGTTGGCAACGCCTGACACTGGTTGCTAATCCTAAGGGACCCTTTGGATATAGGGGTTCGTTCTCAGGGCAGAAAGAGCAAAAATGAAAGCAGACAGTGAGCTTGTGAGCTGCTGTTAGAGCAGGAGCTGTATGCTTATACTACCATGTAACGTTTCTGGACATCTCACCCCTCTAACAGTTGTGGGATGGGGCTTGTATTGAGTGTCACTGTTGGCTTTTCAGGATAAATTCTGCTAGGGAAAACAGGGGCTTGGGTTTCTTTTGCCTGTCGTTTACTGAAGGCCTCCCTCAAAACTGAAATTTAAAGTAATGCTCTGTTTAAATTTTTCAGGTCTGATTCTCGTCTCTCTTGTGTTGTTGTTGCTGTAACAAAGAGGGGGTGTTTGTGGTCAGCTCACAGTGCTCGCTGCAGGCAGTAATTTTTGAAGCACCTCGGTAAAAGCAAGGCAACATGGGAATCTTTATGTTGAAAACCTACTGAGGCTTGAACCCCCTTAGCTATTACGGCTTTAGCAGTTATAAATGGCTGTCTGCATTTGCATAATGCAGTTGTCACTGAATTAAAATGATTGGAAATTTTCACCGAGGAAGTAGCAGCCTGACCCAAGAACGCTTCATTGCCTGGCTCACAGTGAGCACTGCTCCTGCAGCAAGCCAGCTTGCTTACCTCAGAGCTCGCGTGTTTGGTAAACAGGGCTACTTAAGAAGACATTTATCTCAATTTCTCCATAGGTTTTCTGAATGCTGTGATAAATGAATGCATTTAATAAACTTAAAATTAAAATGTGAGATAAATAGTGGAGTAGGTGGGGGTTGAGGGGAGAGAGGCAGCAAAAAACCATGAATACATTATTGGCTGCTAGTCAAGTACTTTAATAATTGACTCACTGATGGTAACTTCTCCTCTCTCTTTCCCTCTTCTCTGCTAAAGAAGTGCCTGAGTAATGAAATTATGTGTTAATGCACTGAAAGAGTCTCCCTTTCTTCCTTTCTACGTTGACATAGTGTCTTTTGATTGAGGAAGGTTAATTAAAACTCATTTAGCTCTATTTGTTCAGTGGAAGCATTCCGGTCACAGTTGCAAAGGATAAATGAAACAGTGACACATGCAGATTTGGTTGGAGTTTTCTTTCTTTTTACCAAAGAATGCTGGCAAAGGTGAATTAGAGAGAGGATATTATTTTATTACATCTCTGTCCGTAAGGATGCGAGTACTCAGCCAAGGTCACTAAGCCCTACATCCAGAATAGTTTGCTTTATGCCATACTGTCTCTCCCCTACTTTGTTCATGCAAATCAGAAAGGGTTCAGCTGCCAGGCTGGCATTTCAGAGGCGTGCCAGTTTGCTTGTGACCAAAACACTAAGATTTTTGATACTGGTTGGAAAGGGGAAGGAGAATCGGAACAGTAAGTGGCCTGCAAAGGCTAGATTGAAACTGGAAAGATGAACTAAATTAATGATAGGTGAAATAAGTGATGTGTCTCACATATAAGTTGGTCTAAGTGAAATGATGTAAAACCAATCAGTAGTCCTCGTAGTACATTGTTTTCTAACCCCCAAAAAAGAATAAAAGGACTGCTTCAAAAAGGGAAATCCCTGAAAAATAAAGGGAAAATCATCTTGATGAAAAACTCACTGAGATATAAATGAGGATGGGAACTTTCGGTGCTAAAATATTGCATGTTTTCAAACCATGTTGTTCTGGAGCAAAGACTTGCTGGTGCAGTTGCTCAGCAGTTCTGAAATGTGACACCAAGACAGAATTGAGCTATGTGCAGTCTGTGATGTGTCCGTCGATCCCTTCTGTTTTCACAATGTTTTTGTCTTCAGAGCTGACACAGGAAGTACAAGAGCAGCATTTCTCTTGGTCAGTGCCTTTTATATAGGAAGAAACTTGCTAGTTCGAGTAGCTAAAACAAACAGCTGGGTTGCCATGCCAGCCTGGTGTTGATGATAAGGTGATCCCCTGACTTCAGGTGGGCTTAACAGTGCTCATCTTGGCACTGGGCTCCTGCCATTCTGTCTCTGACCTTCTCTCCTCCCATTGCTCACTTTTAGAATGGAGGTGATACTGGATCCTTTTCTGCAAATACCCAGATGCTGAATGTGGAGCATAATGAACCCCTTGAAATAATTAGTGTTACTTGTATGTACCTAAATGCTTCCAGTTTCAGCTTTGTATGACTTTGTAAAGCACTTGAGGCAACATCAAGCATTACTTAGATATCTGCTGTTATTTATAGGCAGCAGAGTGCCTAGAAAGCATCCCCATGTCAGCAAAGTTGCATCATATTTCTCTTCAAGCTTGGTTCTCTGTATTGCAGAGGGGAAAGCTGAGTGCTGCTGAAGCATCTTACCTCATGTGACACAATTCATTGAATCATTTATCCTGTAGTTGAATTCATGAGGCAAATGGCTTTGGCTCATTTATAAATAACAAGAGACAAAGGATTCAGACTCGAGACAGAGAAAGTTGAGAGGAACAGTTTGTATTTTGCACTCTTGTCTTCGAGTACCTTGTAGCTGCTGACAGCTTCTAACTCGCCTAAAGCGTTGATCTTTTGAAAGAGAGGGAGACGAAAGCGTTCATGAATTCCATTTTAGAAAAGGAAAGCTTTCTAGTCTGTAAGCAATTTAATTACAGTAAAGATTTTTGTCAAGTTTGAACGGATCTTTTTTTCTGAGCTCTCTATTATCAATTCATGTATTCCTTAGAGACCAGGAGCCACTTTAGTTAAAGACCTTGTCAATGAGTCAGACGAAGGGTTAACCTTCCAGATGGGGCTCTTTGAATGTTCCCAACCTATAATATTTCTTCCCTTGCTCCCCACAGCTGAGGCATAAGCTCGGTGCTTTTCAAATTAAATGAGATTGTGCAAGACAGGTGTCTTGGCAGTAAAATCATGTGCAACCCATTTTTATCCCATTAACATTGGCGTTCATCAAGAAATTGTGTTTTTCTTTCTGTGAACTCTAGGTAAACCGGTAATGATCATAACTGAGTACATGGAGAACGGCTCCTTGGATGCCTTCCTCAGGGTAGGTGATTTCTTCATAATAAGCTAAAGAGATTTTATATTGGGAAATGTCTTATGGTTTCTTTTTTGGTTCTGGTTTGCCGAGGGATACTGAAAATTCAGCTTTCTAAAAGAAATTATGGTTGTACTTGGGAAATTCTGTCTCTTTTCTGGTGTTGTTCCTATCAAAAACACAGAGTAAATGCAATGTGGATGAATACAGAATAAATGTGATGTTTAAAATAGCAGGGTCTTAAATAATCCATGTTTAATGGGAACGGATTTGATTTTCTCCATTTTTGAAAGCACTGCAATGCTATAGACTCATTAAAGCTGGATATATAGCAACCCAGATACTGCATCAGTGGAAGCTGTGACAAAACCTCTAAGTTTGTACTTTACAGGTGAATTATAGACGCTAGTCAGGAGAGTGGGGACATAACATAGCATTTTATTTGAGAGAAGATGGGGATCCAGCGATATTCTCTTGGCCAATTTCAGCAATGGCAATAATGTAGCTTTTAGCTTAATGCTATGTGATTTTCTTCCTTTCCCCATCCGCAGAAGAATGATGGCAGATTTACAGTAATCCAGTTGGTAGGGATGCTTCGAGGCATTGGCTCAGGAATGAAGTACCTGTCTGACATGAGCTATGTGCATCGGGATCTAGCTGCTCGAAACATACTAGTCAACAGCAACTTGGTCTGCAAAGTGTCTGACTTTGGCATGTCCCGTGTCTTGGAAGATGACCCCGAGGCAGCTTACACCACACGGGTAAGGAAGGAGAGAAAACGTCCAGTGGATTTTCTTGCCTACCTGATGTTTTTGTGTGACTGTGTGAGAGGTGACAATGGTTTGTTTTGAAATAATCTCAGTCATAAAGTTAAACCTATATCACAGCATAAAAATCAACATTGGCCCAGACTCCGTAACTGCTATAAATTGATGTAGTGTTATTGCTCCATCAATGGCTACATCAGTATTTCTTCTCTGAGATTGTGACCAATGTACTCCTCTGGTTTCCTCAGTGTGCTAGGAGTGCGTGACAAGAATCTGATGCCAGAAATGAGAGCCTGGGCTTCTATTCCTTCTGATATCTACACATAAGCATAATTATTTGCAACTGGCTAGTCCCAGTGAGGTTTCGTACAGCAAGTCTAGATATGCTACCAAAAAAAAAGAGTTAAAAATAAATAAGTAAATAAATCAACTTTTGCTCATCTCGTAACTTTGTCTCCAAATAATTTGGGCTGGGAATAGCATTGGGCCTGCCTTCCCAAGCTTGGAGGTAGTAAATGCTCTTGCCTCACTTTTTGTTTGTTTATTTATTTGTTTCTTTCCTGTTTTGTCTATATTTCCCTGCATCCCACTAATTTTGCTCAGCCATTTTAATATGCTGCATGTGGAATAGTGCTAATGCAAGTACTTGTGGCCACGGAACAACATCTCGACTGTTACCAACCTTTGTACCAATACCTCTGTAATTAACATGTGCGTGGAAAAAAATCTCAGTTTATAAAGTCTCTTTTTTAAATTGCTTATTTTCTTCATTTTTAAATATCTGCCATTCTCCATCTGTTCTCCCTAGCGCAGAGTTTGTTTGCAGCGCTCACATTTTGCAGTTTAATCCCAGCACACATCCTTTAATGGATTCACATTCATTACAGGGAAAGATAGACTTGGATAGTATTAAATGCTGGGCAACCTTCGTGTTTCTCACTTTTAAGGATGGCAAGTGGAAAAAGCAGAAGCAGAGGTCTGGAAAGCTGCATTCAGGGAAATCAAAGTTTAGGCAACAAAAAGACAAGAAAGAAATGATTGAAAAGCCTCCCTTTGAATGTAGTGAGTGCAGATACAGTATTATGTTTGTACTCGAGTAAACTAGAGGGAATCAATGCAATTTGCATCACAGTGTATTGTCTTCATTTGGTATCAGCAATGAAGGATCAGGAAAATTTGGATAAACTCCACTGTACTCAAGCAGCTAAATAAAAGGAGCTTATTGACAATTTTTAGAATGATGACCATGTATAAACAATGTTTACGCATCTGTGTCTGAAGGGGGGAGTAGAGCTTTTTCATAACCAGAAATGATGCAGTCAAATGCAATTTTTAAAGCGTCCTTTCTTAAGAGAATGGTGCGTTCTGCTCCCCGTTAGTAACATCTCATTAAAGTGAAAGCATCCTGTAGCCCCATGAGGCACTTACTGCTGCGAACTGATTCACAGAGGGTCTGATGCAAAGGCCAAAGGAGCCAGAAGAAGGACCCCTTTTGATTTCAGTTGGCTTTGGAACGAGTCCATGTTAAACACTTGAGAGAGATACTAGGACAATAAGCCATTAAGCATGCACATGCTACACTCAGTTTTGGATAAAAACTATCTACAGGATTGCTGAGGAAAAAAATTACCAAAATAAACTTAATCAAAAAAGCATAAAAGCAAATGAAAAAAATAAATGAAATCTTTGTTCGGCTTAAGTCATTCCCCGGATGAAACTGCAGGAAACCAAAAGCTCAATTAAAAACACCTTGCATATTAGCATAAACAAGAGGAGAAGTCTGTGGCCTGGGATCACTCAGCTAACGCAAAATCAGATAAACAGGATGGAGAGAGCTCCTTTTAAAGCAGTGCAGGACCACAGTGGCCTGGGTCAGGTGCCCAAGTGTCCTTACTTGTGTAGAAAGGAGTATTGTAACAAGAGGCAGCTCTTTCCAACCGGTACCAAAAGCAACTCTGCAACCTGCTCTGGTGTGGGACTGGGAGAGCCCAGGGGTTGCTCGCCTTCTCACATCTCTGGTAGGAACTGGGACATGGCCCGTGGGAAACACCCCAGTATTCATAAATCTTTGCAGTTTATCCTCCCTTTATTTTACCTTTTTGAAAAGCAAAACGGTTATAATCCCATTTCTTTCTGGAACAGGCCAAACAGGTCAGACAGGCGAGCAAGGAAATAGCAATTAACAGCATATACTTACTTGGTTTGTCAACCAAATCTCCGAAATACACTTCGTACAACTCCTGGCTTTTTCTCATGCTTCGGCATAGCCCTGAGCAGAGATCTTGTAGAGGACTGATAAAAATACACTTAACAATGTCCTGGTTCCCCTCCATGTGACTAAAGAAAACAGATGGGCACCATTGCCTCCTGGTTGGATGTGACAGTTTTATGGCACAGAAAAGGGAAAGTGAAGGCCTTTTAAAGAATAATCTGGAATTGCATACAGGAAACCATTTTGTATTTGGAATGGCAATGTGGAACAGTGTCAGCCACGCACGTGACGGGGTCAGTGACTCACTAGCCTGCGTTTTCTTTTATTTGTGACAGGGTGGCAAGATCCCTATCAGGTGGACTGCACCAGAGGCGATTGCCTACCGTAAATTTACATCGGCGAGCGATGTGTGGAGCTACGGCATCGTCATGTGGGAAGTGATGTCCTACGGAGAGAGGCCTTACTGGGATATGTCCAATCAAGATGTGAGTTTCCCTCTGAGGCTTCGTCTTCTTCTTCTCTCCCTTTCTTCCCCCACACCTTTATCTTTTTCTGTAGATGTTCCCTGATGTGTTTCTGTGTCTGTTGCTGTGCTGTTATAAAACACTCCAGGTTTTTAAAAGGTTATCATGAGTGGTGGATTCGTTTTCCCAGGGAACCTCTCCAGAGTAAAGAGTTCCCTGAATACTTCAAGTGTCACCTGTAAGGTAATGGGGGATTCTCTAGTTAGGATCTAACTTGTGCGCATATCTTTCTTCTTTTCTTTTTTTTTAAGGAAAATTATTAATCAGTTAAAGAAAACAGAGGACAGAGGAGAGTGGAGAAAAGGGAAACGAATGTGTTTAAACTATTAGATCATAACACTGTAAAGAGAAGGAAAAGTTGAATATTGATTTTAAATCTCAAGTTTATTGAAAATCTATATGAAAAAACACTTGAATTTAATGGGGTTTCCTATTAGTAGTTAATTCTTCAAACCCCAGAATGCTTGTAATTCTTCCAGATAATTTTATTTCTTGTAGGAAATCTGAAACAAAACATCCAAAATCCAATTCTGATTATCAGAGCATCCTTGTGACAATTGCATAGGTGCCCCCTGAGGACATTAAAGAGCAGCTTTCCTAAATGACCGTTCTTAAATTATGTATGTCCTGTTTAAGTGTACCATCTGGACTACTTCAGTGTATTCCAAGAGGGACCGCACACAACGGCTGCTATTCCAGAAGAATATTTAGTATTAATACTAATAAGAGCTTTTGCTAATAGATTTTTTATTAAATTAAAAAAAAAAATCCAGTGGAAACGAGACATAGATTATCCATAATACTTTTCCCATGGAATTTGCAAACATACAAAGGAAGAAAAAAATGTTAATCTGAATATATATGGTCATGGGAGTGGTTAAGTCATTTTACAAGTCATCTGCTTTCTTATGTAGAGCCGAAACATTTTCAAAGAGTGTCTAGATGTGATGGCATTTAATCTAAACAGGGGGATGTAATTTTAATTTCCTTCTGATGTGAAATGTCTCTTCTGGCACCCAATCTTGCCTTCCTTTGCTAAGAGGAAGTCATCAAGACTTAGCAAGAAAATAAAACACCAGATGTGTCTGAGTTATATCAGGCATGTCTACACAACACAGCGAAGCTCAGTGCAAAAACCACGGAGCTGACATACTAGGCTGAGACACACTGCAAATGTGCAGTGCTAGACCATGTCAAACAGTCTGAACAGGACAGTCAAAGCCAACAACACTGTCTCTGCATCCCCTTTTTAGTACCTGGCGTAGACATACCATGTTTTTTCTCCTTAACAGCAGTGAAAGCCGTGCTTTCACGACAAAGCAGAAGTGGATTTGAAATTATTCTCCATGTCTGTTGAATAAAGAGGAGGCAAAAGGATCTTCTTACTTCCTGAATTTGTCAAAACCACTTTGCGGTCACTGATTAGCTGCTAATAGTGCAAGCATTTTCCCCCCACTCTGTTCTCCCAGTGGGTTTTAGCCACTAATTGGACAAGACAAGAAGGAGGGAATTTAGTGCAATTCAGTCCCTGTGCACTCCTGGTCTTTAGTCTCTTGGTGAATCCTGCCAGGAAACTCATATTGATTAAGGCCTGAAGGCTCCTCAGCAAGTCCCTGTCATCTCAGAATGGAGCCCTGGTCATGTCCCTTTCTCCTGAGAGAACTAACACGCCATCAAAGTGCTGAGCTCTGGAGCTGTCTCTGGAGGGTTCAAAACGCCAGCAGCTTGCAGTTTTTCTGGATCCTATTAAGTATGAGTTGCGTAAGTGAGCTGCTGCATTGGACTACAGTAACTTTCTTTATAAAGTTGCACCAAAAGGTTCCTATCTCTGAGTTTCTTTGAAATGCACAGTGTTGAGCGAACAAGTTCTCCACAGGCCTGTATTACTGACAGAGACGAGCTAGCCCAGGAGAAGAGGAAGGAGGGGATGATCTGCTGTCCCCTAAAAATTATGGGAAAATGTTCATCACCAGCATAACTATGTACCCCAAACTGAAGATTCATTGTAGATCTATTGCTTTGCCGACTTTCTGTGCATTGAGGACAGTTTTGCCTTCTTTTCTATTTTGTCTTCCCTTTATCCCATGATGCTCTTTCATGGTACGTTGCTGTGTTGTATCTGATGCCTGCTTTCGATGTTGTACCCTTTTAGTTTTGAACTGTTGAGGAGAAATGGCAGTACTGAGACCACCAACTGCTTGAGTCCGAGTGCTATCTTCCATATTGTTTCACTTAATCGTGGATTTGTTTCCGTATTTCAGATTGCCCTAGGATAAATGATACTCAGCTGGTAGATGTGAGTAGTCTCTGATGTTCTCTAATGTCTTCCTAATTGTGCCATTTGCAGGTTATTAAAGCCATTGAAGAAGGGTATCGGTTGCCACCCCCAATGGACTGCCCCATTGCTCTCCATCAGCTGATGCTAGACTGCTGGCAGAAGGAGCGCAGCGACAGGCCTAAATTTGGACAGATCGTCAACATGCTGGACAAACTCATCCGCAACCCCAACAGCCTGAAGAGGACGGGCAGCGAGAGCTCCAGGTCAGCTGTGCCTTTGTGTCGGTGATGTATGGGGCAGCAGAGTGGAGGTGACAGGCAGAGCTGCAAGTCACCCCGGCTGCCGCTCCGGGATCAGAGCGTGCCCTGCCCAGCCAGGCTGCGCAGCAGGCGCTGCGCTGTGCAAGAGAGCACAGGGCTTCCTGGCACGCCGCCGAGCCCAGCTGGGCACCTCAGCCTCTCCTCGCTCTGTGAGAAGGAAAGTCAAATGAGCTGCATCGCACCAGCGCTGGCCAGGTTTTTAACACAGTCTAAAGTAAATCCTGGAAAAGTTCTGATGCGGGCAAGCCCTGTTTGCGGCGTCTTCCCCTCTCCCACCTCAGTAAAAGGGCTTGAAGGGGTTTCCTTAACGCAATGTAGGTAACAAGAGTGATGTGGTTTTCTGCAGGAAAAGTACATCATCAAGTTTTATAAACCCTAGATTTGTGTAGGATTTGCAAATGAGCATTATGGCATTACAGCCAACACCTTGCGGGCATTGGGAAGGTGTGGATTAATTTTTATGTGAATTTGAATTTAATTTTGTGGAAAGCCAGTTTCATGTCTCCACTGATCCCACATTACTTTTGTGTTTTGTTTGCTGAGCATGGTATACCTGGTGCGTGCAAAAGAAGCACAGTAGGAAGGAAACTCCCAGAGTTATAGAAACAACAAATCTTTGTTGGGACAGATCAGCAGTTTGTTTGAGCTGATGAAACACTGCTGAAGTAATAGGAGCCGAACTAATTTACACCAAGTTTGCTCTGTTGTTTAAATGCCTTTGGTTTGTAAGGTGAATTTGCTTACAGCAACTGTGGAGAAAAGCTTAGCAGGGAAGAAACAAAGGGAAGATAAGAGAAGAATATTTTTCAGAAGAAGAGAAGGTGCAAAAAAGACTGTTGGGCAATACAAAATTCAGCTTCTTGATACAGTGAAGGAATAACAGGGGCCAGAGAGGTTCAGATTCAGCCTCCAACAGAAGCTGGAAAACATTCTGGAAAAGGCTATTTTATTTTTTTTAAGTCCCAGGTCCTTTTGGGACTCTTACCTACAATTAGCATTATCTGAAGAGGGATTATTAATCCCATGAGGCCAGTGTCACCAGATACATTCCAAACAGCCCTAATTGCAGTGATAGCCTGGCAAACATGTATCCGCCCTCGAGACTTAAATAATTGACATGGTGAGAATCACGATATGATCTGCTATGATAATCTGAGCATTGCCGTATCAACCTTCTCCATTTTGCTTTGCTTCCAGCTCACAGGTGCTTTCTGTAAATACATGTATTTTGCAAAAGTTCAAGACCTGTTCAAGGCCATTCCACGTGCACGACTGTTTTTGGATGCTTTTATTTCTTTTCTTTGGAATACGGATTTTGAATTTGCATAAAACTTTATTAATATAATATATGACTTTATAAGTGAAGCATAATTGTATATAATTAGGTTGCCATCACCGGTCTTGTGTGAGATAGTGTAAGCGAGCCGTACCAAGCCCTGCCGCCACGCACGCAGTGCCGTAGGCAGCACTTAGCTCTGCTGTTGCACACCTCATCTTTGATGATGCGCGTTCCCAAATAAACTGCGAGATGATAATTGTTGGGGTTAGATAGACAGGAGTAATTAATAATGGCTTAATGAGACGGTGTGATTTACAATATACATGAAAAATTAAATGAGATACTAATAAGTGGAGCGAATTTTGTGAAAATAGTTATTTGCAAATCTGTGCAAGGCCAAACGAGAAGCACATTCCATGGTGCAAACAAAGATCAAAGCCCGCGTCAGTCTGCCAGTGCTGGCACACGTGCTGGTCAGGAATGGGCTGATTAAAGAGGGGATTAGCTCCCTGCTGGCCTGAGTTTGATTGAATGCACCCAGCTTGCCTGTGAACCTGGCTAGGAACAGGGCTTATCAGAACCCGCCCTGAGTTCTGCTCTCCAAACCCGTCTGTGGGGTTGCGAGCTCACCCTGCCCCTGCGCACACTCGGGTGGGGTTTCCATAGCTGCTGAGCTGGGGGCTGACACACGCGGGGCTGGCTCTGCCTTCCACTGCTGCCACTGAGACGCGGAGCCGGTCGGCCGAGCACGCCACGGCAATGCCATCTTTCTGGTGCCCGCAGCAAAAGCGTTTTCTAGGACCTTTGTTGCATCTGAGGTGGAAACTAAGCAGCGTGGTGGTTCAAGTTACATATGAAAGCAGAAATAAAAACCTAAGGTCGAGTTCATTCTTGGCAAAAGTTGGCCCATTACCTTGCACTTGGTTAAGTTCCTTGCAGGTGATCTACTTGGCTGTCCAGAGAGCTACAGGTTTCGCTAGGCACGACTTGTCGCCCTTGCTTTTCCTAATAACTTAGAATAAGCATTGCAGAGACCAAAGCTGGGTTTGAAAGTCACGATGCGGCTGACGCAGTCTGTCTGTCCTTTCGCTGTTTGGCATGCAGGCCCAGCACAGCCCTGCTGGATCCCAGCTCCCCGGAGTTCTCGGCGGTTGTTTCTGTCGGTGACTGGCTCCAAGCCATTAAAATGGAGCGATACAAGGATAACTTCACAGCTGCTGGCTATACCACCCTAGAGGCTGTGGTGCATATGAACCAGGAGTAAGTACTCAGCGCTATAACAAAAAAACTGGTAAATCTGGATTTAATCAGCCTCCTTTGCTTTGTGCTGCATATCATTACACTCATTAAAGGAATGGAATGCCTTTCATTTGGACGGAGTATAACTTTAAAATGCCTCCACAATGCCTTCACTTATTTAATTAAACATTTCTGTACATCTGCCTTGCTTTTGCTGTGTTACTTGTGGCTGACTCTTAATATTTGTCTCTGGATCAGCATCTGACCCACAGTTCTCAGCCCCCTGCTTCTTTTGCTTCCCGCAGCGACCTGGCCAGGATCGGGATCACTGCCCTCGCGCACCAGAACAAGATCTTGAGCAGCGTTCAAGCCATGCGCACCCAAATGCAACAGATGCACGGCAGGATGGTGCCAGTCTGAGCCAGTACTGAATAAACTCAAAACTCTTGAAATTAGTTTACCTCATCCATGCACTTTAATTGAAGAACTGCACTTTTTTTACTTCGTCTCCTCGCCCGTTGAAATAGAGATCTGCAGCATTGCTTGATGTACAGATTGTGGAAACCGAGCGTGTGTGTTGGGAGGGGGGCCTCCAGAAATGACAAGCCGTCATTTTAAACCAGACCTGGAACAAATTGTTTCTTGGAACATACTTCTCTGTTGATCAACAATATGTAAAATACATGTATCTATATAAATATAAAGTCACATTCGAGTTTTGATGCTATGTTTGCTGCCAGATATTGTCCTTTAAAAAAAAAACAAAACAAAACAAAAAAAAATTACTTTCCTTCTCCCTGTGACCTGTAGGATTACAACCATAGTGTTTTATTTGTGGGTGAAACCACAGTTGTGCATCTTTCACTGGAATGAAGAATCTGCCCTAGGATATTTTTTGCAGACTTGATGCATCACTAATACCTTGCAGAAACCTCAGTGAGAATATCATCTGGCTAATCAGTGCCTGTCGATTCGTGACCTGCCCACTCACGGGCTTGAGACATGAAATGACCCACCTTGTGGATTACTGGGCAAAACTGGACTTCTGGGGAGATTGCTGGCTGTTGTGCTGTGCTGAATCCTACCATGTAGAGACTTTTCATGAACATCTTGCCAGTAGTCAGCTGTGACAATCGTGGCTGTGGAGCTTTCGGACATCTTTGCTCTTTCAAGAAGTGATTCCCATTGCCACGTGGAGAAGGTCAGTGGAAGTACAGCATCCAACATGTTTGTGGTGCTTTATTTCTTAACCTGTGCTAGTATTTCATCACTGTAAAAACACAAATCAACCAACCTCTGTGTATTATTTGGGGATCCAGAACCCAGTCTGGCTCACAAGCTGTTGCAGGCTGGGATGTGCAGACCAGGTGCAGTAAAAGTGTCGTGGGCCTCAGGCCGTGCAGTGCTCAGAGCCTGATCCCGCTTCTCGGTGTAAGCAGTAGGGATGCCTTTATTTTTGGGGGTGGAAAAACCCACATGTGGATCCCATAAAAAGGAAGAGCAGTGTTTCAAAGTACATGTACAGATAACTGTTCACAGAAGGAGGACCAAGGGCTTTTCCTGCCTATAATGGCAGAACCAGTATGTGTGCTGCAGGAAGATCAGCCTCAGTTGCTGTCACTGGTTTTATCTGAGTGGGAGTAGAAGGAAATGCGAAGGGCTCCATGCACAGCCCCCTTTAGGGCCAGCCCCATAGCCTGGGTTATCAAAGCATCTGTGGGTCCGAATGCCTGGCACATGCCAAGTTTGAACAGAGGAATATTTCTCACCAAGTGCAGCCTCAGTTTCTTCTACCAGTGGCTGTAGGCTGCATGGCCGAGGTCTAAGCAGCCTTCTGTGAGTATGGCCAAGAAGGTGGCCCATAACTACTGGAAAAGCTGCCTCCCTCTGCTCGGAGCAGATGGGAAGCCGAGTGAAAGCATCCCCTAGCTCGCTGGGTGGAGGTGGCTGCTGTAGGATTGTGCTTGTCCTCGTTAGATCACATCGGACAAAGCGTTATCCAGCAAAGCTCTGAACAGACCTGGATTTTATTTATGTTGAGGCTTCTGTAACTCTTTTTGATCAGTGAAAGGGGACCAGAGATTTGTACAGATCGGATGCCTTTTAAACTCCTTTTGTGGACTGTAGGGGTGAGATGACCTTAGAAAAGTGACAGGATCTTATGCTGTGATGGGGAAGAGGGGGACTTTTAGGATACATGGTCCTGAAGAGACACTGCATTTCAGCTGTGCCAGGCACAGTGTCAAGAAGGTGAGATTTATATTTTGATGGTGCTAAAACTGGTTCTTTGGTCTGCAATATTTTGGTCCCACTTTGCACCTGACAGCAAATTCAGAAATAATTTAGCAGCTTTATATGTCAGATTCTTTTTAACGATTGCATTTATTCTAAATCCAAAACAGCTCAGTCAGTTGGACAAGTCACACTTACTGCATCCACAGCGCTGCTCACATCATTTTTGTCACTTTTAACAATAACTTGCTGATTTTAACCACTAACTCTCCCTCACCCCCAACTTTCTCAGAAAACAACTTGTTCAGATTATGGGATGCTAAATTCAGATCCTGTCATGTCATGACAGCTTAGTAAAAACTGTTCTGCAGCATTACTTATAAAAGCTTTTCCATTTGAAGAACTTTAATATTTCTTTTAAGAAACTATTTAAACCAGCATGTTTTAATGTCATGTTGCCAGGCGACATAAGAAGCGGTTACTCATTTTAAAGACCTGACACTTGTACTTCCAGCAGCAAAAATTCTTTTGCTGAAGTGCAGAGATACATTTAAGTTTCCCCTTGCTGTAGATCTGTTGCAGTCTGTTGAGATCATCTTTTATATTAAAACAAAATACACCCAATTTTCTGGCCTATTTGAAAAAATGTTTTCTTGCAGCCTAGTGACAGTCATTCAGAACACTCCAATATTTTCTACCCAAAATGAAAAATTGTGTCCATGTGAAGTGAAAACTCTGAAGGCAGCTCCAGTCCCTTACATAGCCAGTTATAAGGTGTGTCGTGGAAGCTTGACCTGCTCCCATGTCAGCGCTTCGCCAGGCAGGAATGAGTTCAGCTCTTTTCTGAGGATGTGAGTGAAGGATTGCAGCAGCTTCTAGAGGGAAACCTCAGAGGAGATACTAGGGCAGGAGTAGGTGTCTGTTGTGTTGCACGTTGGTGAAATATTTGTGTTTTCTTTTTGTGCAGGGAAATCAGATTTTGCTTTCATGGCCTCATAGCCCGTCCTGATGATCATATTGACCGCGGAGGAACACAGACCAGACACGAAGCCTTCTGGATCCACGGTTGTGTCTTCCCTAGCACTGATCCTGGAAACCACGCACTGAACAGTCATTGGGACCTGAAGAGAGCGTGACTTTTACTTTCTCTATTTTTTTCCTTGCCACTCCATTTTTGATTCATTGAAAGATGACTAACTCGATGAGATTCAGCGCCCAGTTGTCACTGGAGGAATGTACTGTGTCAAAGCCCTGCAGACTTCTTGATTTTTTTTCCTCCCCTTCTGCTTTCTCTTCCTACCTTGGACTTTATTTATATATTTTGTTGTTTTCTCTTCTTATCCCCTGGCTGTCACTGCTGCATCGCAGACAGATGCAGGTGGCAGAACACTACACATCTTACCATGGACGCCAGGCCAGGTGCCGCAGCAAAGAACCCAGTTCCTGTGAGCTGCCTATATACATTGCTGAAGTGACATTTTACACGAAACGTGCCATTGCAGTGATATAAATATATTTTTTTTCCTTGAATGGATAATGGATTATTATCTCCTCTGACAGGTGCGTATGTGTGTTTGTGTGCGTGTGCGTGCAAGTCGCCTCGTGTAGAGCTGCCTGTGAATGTGCCGAAAGCACCCCTGGAAGCGCAGGAGCCCCGCTGCCACGTGAGCACAGGCCAACAGCTCCTGTCTGCAGTGGTAGCAAGAACACACACATTTGAAAACGTTGAAATTTCTGTGTCTGTAGATGTATTTTTAACTGCCACACTACCTGTAATGAGTAGTTCTGCGGCCTAAAAGAGGGACCATTTCAAGTTAGTTTTCAAGCTGTAGATTACAGGATCCGTAAGGGTGCTAAAGGTTTTCCTAAGTGTTGTTTATTCTTACTAATGCCCTGTTTATGATAAAGAGCAACCAGTTTCTCAATGGCAAGTTGATGGAGGCAGCACCTGCACATCCATCCACTGGTAACCCCAAACTGCATTCTTAAGTAGCCTTTTTTATCTGCAAAGGAGGGTTTTAAAGACTTGTTGAATGCAAACAAATATATGCAATTCTTCCATTCACAGGAGCACCTTGCTCTGTGTGCAAGCTGTGAAAACTTTAATAATCAAAACACTTCATTTGCTCCTGGCACAGTTAAGGATCACAGTCACGAGACTGTTAAGGTTACAGTAGAGAGCCGGAGAGTTGCAACGTGTCCTGTTCCCAGCATGTGGTGAGGTGCTGGAGGAGGCGCCTCCCGTGGCCCAGGGAGCAGTGCTACGGCCTGCTGGTGCTACCTACAGCAGCTTTCTGCCTTCAGAGAATTCACTGCTAACTTACAGTAAACTTACAGAGTTTCTGAGTGGAGCCGTGCACCTAGAGCCCAGGGAGTGTGCGGGCTCTGGGCATTGGGAGCAGGGCGCGAGGTGCCACCGCGTGCCCAGAGCAGCGCAACAAATGTCACGGGATGGGGAGCGCTCCCCTCGGGGGGATCCGGGTGTGCTGCACTGGAAGACCGTCCCCACCAGTGGCCGTGCTGGAGGAGGAGGAGAAGGAGAAGGAGCTGGGCTGGGGGCAGCCAGGGCAGGCAGTGAGGGGCTGCAGGCTTCTGGCACCGGGGGCCATGGCTCCGGAGGCAGCTGGGGTGAAGGGGACCCGGGGCAGCTTCCCCACTGCCCAGGATGTCATCGAGAAGTCTGGCCGGCACCACAGGCCTCTGCTCGTTAAGGAGTTGTCCTGCTCGCACCCCACTGGTTGATGTTTGTCCAGGTTTCTTGCTGTACTAATTTTGTGATGGATCTATGTATTAAAAAATATATGTATAAAATACAAAAGGCTGGTAAGTAACCAGTAAAGGGGACTTAAAAAGCAGTATTTTTCTTTTGTGACATTTTCATAACCAGAAAAAAAAAAAAAAAAGAAGAACTGAAATACTAATCAGACAAATAAAAAGAGAGTGCATTTATTTTTTTGTATCACTGCAAGTATGTTGGAATATGCAAGGACTGTGGTTAAAATTAGAATGTATGAGGCATATTATAATTTAGTTCATACTGAAAAAATCTAACAGCATTTCTTGGTTCGTGCATTTGAACGATCTCTGGGTTAGATATATAGATTTTCTATTTTGTTTTAATTTGTAATGTTTTTCCCTTCCATGAATTTTAGGTACACATAACTTATGTCATTTATTTATGGTCTTTTATACCTAGTTTGTAAAATTGTAAAATAGCAATGCAAACATTTGCATTTGAAAATAATAAAGTAGTTGCTGTACAAACCTGAAATGGACTCTTTCTAATTATTGCATCTTTTTATTACTCTTTTATTACTTAGTGCTTATCCACAACAAATATGAATACAAAGCTCGAGGTAATAACCTTGCTGTTTGCCTTGAGGGGATCAGTTTTCTTCGGGAGATTTCAGAGGAATGCACTCCCAAAGCTCGCTTACACTGCGCAGCTCCCAGCTGTATCTTCAAGCACGTCTCATGCTCCTGTTACTGCCCCAGGTTGTGTGGTGTGCTGAACATCAGAGAATCACCTAGGGTGGAAAAGACCTGCAAGATCACCAAGTCCAACCATCAGACATAGCTGTGACGTGGGAAGGATGCTGCAGGCAGGCTGGCCTTGTGAACAATCGCAGTGATTTTTCCTTGGGGACTAGGTCCCCTCTCTGGGTGCTATCCCTGACAAACCAATTGCAGGACCATGAGATTGTTTCATTTGTCCTCTGGGGTAGTCTGAGTTATTCTGCACCCATCTCTCCCATTGCCTGGGCCTTGGCATGGTCTCTTCTGGCTGAGGCAGTCTTGGAGGTTTCACAGCTCCCTTTTGCAGCCTGGCTGCTGACTCGTGGCACTGCCAGCCATGCTGGGTGTCCTGGGGCTGCTGTAGGAGACGTGGCCAGGGAGGGAGGAGAAGCTGGGGGGTGAAACAGGAACCAGAGGTGTGAGTGTCAGGGGGAGCAGGAAACGATGGTGAGGGCTCGGAGCAGGGAACGGGGTTGTGGGTGCTGTGTGTAAAGGGTGCTGCTGGGCGATGGCAGCACCTGGGCAGGTGTGTGCCAAGGGTGCGATGTCCTTAACCACCCCTCCTGTGTGGCCCTGCTTAACTGGGGTGCCCAGAGCTCCTCCCATTGCACCCACCTCGTTATGGGTGTACACGGTTCAAAGGTAGGGCAAAAAGGATGCTGGCTCTTCCAGAAATGGTGCTTAAGCTTTTGACTTGTCTGCCTGACAAATACTTTGAACCCAGCTCTTCTTGGGAAGGGTTCCAGTGAAGCCAATGGAGCTGCAACATGCAGCCTTAGTCCCCAGGAAGTCCTGCTGATGGCACTGGCTTAGCATATTTCAAAAGCTGGTTCATTGTTTCCTTCAGTGCTTGAGAACACAAAGGCAACAAACTGGGTGTTTCTCTGGTGTCTTTATTTGGCCAGGCGGTGTGTTAAGAGGGAATGTGTCTTGGCTGGAAAAACAGATTCCATTGCGCACACACAAAGAAAAACTTGTACAAATAGTTCAGCCTTATTGTGAAATGAAAGCAAAACCTGTACATCTTTTTAAGAAACAACTGTCGAATGTCCAGCGAGAATTGGGCACCGTCATTTTTCTCTCTCCGATTCCCCGCTCAGTTTCCCTTCCAGTTCCCAAATCTAAGGAACCATCCTACTGAAAGTTTTTACCACAATGGTTTTGTTTTCTTGAAATATATGGATTTTACTAAGATATTTCCTTACCAACAACACACTTGTTCTCTCTCTGCTCCTCATTTTGTCCACGCACTTGCACTCTAGCATGAGGCAAGGGACTCTGACTGGGTACAAAGCACACAGGCACCGCTCCTCCAGCCATGCTGGGGCTGCTCTAAGCATGTCAAGAAAAATTAAATGGGTTTTGACAATTGAAAAAAAAAAACAAAAAACAACATGTTACAAAAAGCTCTAAATCAACACGATTAAAATTAGAGCTGCGTTTGAGGCCTTGACCTCAGTTATTTCACCCTCTCTGTGTTCAGGAGTCCCCTTGGGCCACAGAATGATTCTCCACTGAATGGGTTACAGACCTCGGACATACCTCGTTTCTGGCAGCGGCCCTGAACATAATTCTTTGTTTACAGCAGCCTCTGAGGAAGTTATATGAATACATAGAAGTTTTCTTTGAAAAACAAAAATTAAAACCTGAAGTATTCTTTTCCAATCAGCTTAGTAAATGTTTTCTCCCTGGGCGGACGGAGAGAGTAGCCACAGGACCATGCTATCATAACTTACTTTTTATATGTTCTAGTTAAATTCCAGCAATCTGCTGCGGATTACTAGCCTGTATCCAGACCAACAAAAGATAATGAAATCCTTGTTTTTTGGTGCTCTTGAACTTACTCCAGACTCTGCTCTATAAAACCTTGTAACCAATTAAGTGGGCTGAGGCATTTCGGTGTTCATTTTTGGAAGACTTTTTTTTTTCTTTCCTTTTTTTTGTTTGTTTTTGTTTTGTTTTAAATGGTCAGAAGAACAAAGCCACCATTAGGAGCCCCGTTCTCCTCCCCTCTCTGCCACAGTGCCTTGCCTCCCCTGGGCTCAGTAACTGAAGCCCCAGGGCCAGGCGCTCGGGGGTTGTTCGGCAATTACAAGCACGGGTCTGCGCCCCCTGCCCAGCTTGAAACAACGGCGTGGAGCTGCTCACAGAACGGGCTCCCACATCCCAGCTGGATTTTTGGCCTTGCATTCAGCACCTTGCTGACGAGGCTCCCCAGATGTCTCCATTATAATCACCTGGGGAGGGTTGGTTCAGCAGCAGGCCAACACAGCGAGAAGCTGTATAAAGTGAGAGATGGGTGTTGTTGGATAGATGAGGGCACGGGCAGTTCCTGTCTTGGGGGATGTTCTCTGAGCTTTGCTCCAATAAAGGCCTGGGGCTGCATGAGCATTTAGGGTGGTCAGCAGCTGTGGCTGGCCAAGTCATAGATGATTTGAAAATGCAGCCATCTGGGAGGTGAGGGAGCATCGGAGCTAGGCTTTAAATCCCCAAGTCCCCTAAAAGCTCAGTCCTCAACTGGGACTTTCAGCAGTGCTTTGGTTCTGGGTGTCATAGCATGGCCATGTGTCAGTGGGATTACCTGGAAACTCAACACTCAATATTTCAGTACCAGAATCCCCAGGGAGGCAGGGGATTGTGCAGCTCACCTGGTTAATCTGTCTGAGAGCTTACCCATGACTTTCCAGCCTGAAGATTTGTATTACATGACAAACATTATAGAGCATTGACTTCTACCTTTTTGAAAAAATGGTTAAAATTCTCCTATGGGAAAAAAAAAAAAAAAAAAAAGAAAAAAAAAAAAAACTTTGGAAAAAAAGATGGGAGGTTAAAATTTCTCCATGCTTAAAGAGGCTGTTGAGTCGACTGCAGCAGCGTAGTGTGAACGGCCTAGAAAAGGTGGCACCAACAACAGTAAGAAAGTGAGGATAAAGGAGTCGATCTGGTCCCTCACGTGGTATGAACTGATTTCACTGGAACTGTCTGGATTTGCATCAGCTTAAAGATCTAACCCTTAGCCATATGGTATATGTGAAACTTCAAGGTAATTTTATTATTATTATTATTATTTTTCCTCTAAAAAGATACTATATTCATGTTCTGGCAAAGAGTTAAGTCGTGATAGCATATTCAGGTTGTCCTTTATTTTTTATGTGGCTGTTACTCATGCGAATATTTGAAGGATATGTTTAACAACACGAGGTAACAGTACCCAACAACAGACAGAAAGGCTTCTGTGGAGTTCCACAGCTCCTCTCTGTCAGCTTGGTTTCCAGGTTTATATTATGACTGCAGATAGGTTTGGTTTGACCAAATGCTTAGGACTGCAATGCAACATTGAACCTCAGAGACCTTTCCCATCATTTTTGCAGAATTCTGGCTTCTGAAGAGACAGGCCATCTCAGGACACCCACGCCTCCTTCACCAACTTCTGCTCTCTGGTATGCACAGATGGAGGAAAGAAATGGGCAACTAACCAGTCCCCACATGCCATTAAGACAATTAAGACATGACATTAAGGCATTCCTAAGACAAGTGTTACTGGCTTCAAAAACCATCCAGAAGTTTTCCTTATGCAGATGTTGCTTCACTTTTCACCTGCTTTTGCGTTCGCACCGGGCTGCAGCCTGCTAAGAGCAGCTTTCCACTCACCCAGGGTTTCAGAGCTGTTTTTTTGCAGCCGTTTTATTGTCCCAGCCAGGTGGAAGAGATCATCAACATTTTTTAATCAGCTTTGGAAGTGGGTGTAGTTGATCCAAGAACAAAACACATTCACCAACTGCTAAATCCAATCGTCTGTGGGTGACTGATTACTTTAAGCTTTCCTAATTGACTGACTGTGGGATTTCTGTGAAGGAGTTATTCTGGCACTCAGGAAGTCCACACAACTGTTTCAATCCTGGGAATAACTTGCAAGTTGTGTACTAAACTGTGTTTGACTTCAATGGTGCTGAGTGTTTGAGCAAAGTACACAGGTGGGTGTGCCAGAGCTGTGCTGGATTAGAGTGGGTGGTTTTCTCTTGTTAGTAACAAGTTGAGTGATGAGAGGAGTAAGTCTGTGGAACCCTCCAGAAGAGCTTGAGGAGTCTTCCCCAGTACAAAGCTCCTGTGATACCTCCCAGCATGGTACTACACAATGTATCTGCATCCATCCACGTGTGTAAGAACTGTCTGCACGCACACACACACGTGCACAGCACAAGCCTGATGCTGGCCGCCCCGCGCCGCTGCTCTCAGCCTCCCCCTGCCCACAGCCGCTGCTGCCGTGTGTGACGCTGCACAACTGAAAATGAACCTGCCAGGTGCTGAAGTACCATTTTCATGGGCAAATCATTATTTTAGGGCAAATCATTAATGCCAACATTGTTTGTTTTCAACGCAATAGATGACTCCAGCTGGGGATGGATGTGCATGGTGCACAGGGATATTTGGGGTACGATACAGAGCAACTGCTGGAAGGCGGCTCAGATCCAGGTGAAGGTGTAGGTCCACTTCTGCAGTCATCACCCTCAGCTTTTGGAAGTCTCTGGTGAAGGACTGGGACCAGGGCTCTCAGGGGATCAATGGAGAACATCTTCAGACACAGTTCTGTACCTGTGGAGGGTTGTGCCATGAGCAGTCAGAGCTCCTGGGAGCCTACCCTGCGAAGCACTCTTCCTGGTTCAGCCTCGCTTCTCTGATAACAATAAGAAATATCTTGGAAAATTTTTAATTAAGATAACTCCTTAGCTCTTCAAAAGAACATATGTGAGTCACACCAATCTGTCCCCGAGTTACAAGCTGGACTGAACAGTTTGGGTTGGGCTGACAACTGAGTGAGAGGAACAGGGTGCCCAGGTAGCTGAGAAGGAAGAGATGGAGATGGGGGCCCTGGGGACGCCTGCAGGATCACACGTGTGAGCTGTGAGCTGTGGTGTCAGGATGATAAGGGGGAAAAAAGTCACTTGTGTTCCCTGTGCCCCAGAGAAACAAACATATGTAGCTCTACTGCTAATATATGTAATGAACTACAGAGACAAAAAGTTCAGGGCTTGACTTCAGAAGCACAGGGGATATCTTTTTGATAAAGTATTGTGTGATTGCTTTTCCTGTAGTTGCCCATCAGGAATCCTTTGGCTGCTTTGTTTTGTCCAAGGCAACTTGTGAGAGTGTGACTTCAGTCACAGAAGAGCTTGGTGGTGCTACATGGATATTCGATACTTTGCTGGGTAGAAAATTACACGCTCCTACATTCCTACATTACATTCCTACTATTATCAGCTAACATTCCTGGAAAAAAAAAGAGAAAGTTGAAGACCCATCTATGAGCTTGTTGGGGGAATTCATCCCCTGACATGAAAGCTCCTTTGTGCAGCTGTGGAGCTGGATGTCTCATGCAGTGCTATGAGCTTTGCCTACTGGTGGGTAACGGTTCTTTTAGTTGTAACTTTTATCATTATTTTTAAACAGTTTCTCAGCCGCTGCACCTTCATGTCATCTACCCTCAGGGTATCTTTAAGTGAACCTTCTTGTGAGCCTTCAGTCCCTTTCTAAAGCATAGACGTATTTTGGGCCATGGATGAAATCGCTACACGTAACAATTACAGATATGTTTGGTAACATGATTTAGCCAGGGCCACTTTTACTTGTTCATTGGGCCAGTGTGATTAAGGAGACAAGACAAACACACTGTTGACATTGCATCTTTCTGCTACCCTGACTTCAGCCACCTTATTTTTGCCTCCATTTTAGGTAAACACAACTGGTTGCCTTCAGCATTGCCTTTGAATAAGACCACCAATGGTCCCTGTGCATCTAGCCTGCAGAAATCTAGCATCTGTGCATCCAACCTGCATTCTGGCTGCAGAAATTACCCAAGGTGTATCCCAGCTTGGGATACCAGCCATGGCGGCAGTGCTCCTGGCTAGCCAGCAGCTGCCTGGGAGGGCAGAAGGAAGCCGTGAGGATGGAGTTCCTGGTGGACTCTCAGATCCTTTTCTCCTCAGGCTGGGGGTTGACTGTTTCTGTGCTGTGGGAGCCCCGCCAGGCTCAGCTGGGGAAGCACCTCAGGGACCCAGAGGGGTGGTGTTTCAGGGCTTAGAGCCAAGGAGGAGCAGATCTGGTGCTTCTGCAGCGGGTGTGTTTTGTATCGCAGCAAGCCGTCGGATTGCTGCTTATTTACCAAAGGGGTTGGGGCTGGGTGAGAGCAGCAAACAACAAACAACTGTGGTTTAAAGCAGAAACACCTGTGAAATCAGGCTAAGTTTGTGTATATATTTTAACTGACTGCAGGGACAAATTGTTTCTTCAGCTTGTAGTTCTGCAGTGGGTTGAAAAATGACACAGTCTCCGTGCCCTCCTCCCAAAGTCAATTGTTACCGAGAATTGAGCCAAGTGAAACAAGCTTTTGTTCCTTGCAGTGGAAGAAGAAAAGCTCAACAAAATGGTTTTGTCTTCCAGAAGCACATATGGTCAATTCTGGGCCCTGTGCTCAGATTTGTAGGCCATTGACCAAAGCAACCAGATAAAGCGATAAATAAAGCAAGGACCTCGTTTGGGTTGTCAGAAGAATCGCTCTGCAGGTTTTACTGGAGTTTGCTTTCTTTCCCAAGAAGCCTGTATATTTTCAAGTGGAAAAGTACATTATCTAGTAACTACTCCACATGCAGTTACCAGCAGTGCCTGTGCTGGGTTTCTACACCTATGCTTGGCTCTTCGGTCCCTCGGCATGCTCGCTCTTGAAGCAGACAGTCTCAGGTCAAGGTTTGTATTACAATGCCCTGGTTTATTGTTGATTTTTGACTGCTTCCTTCCTGTGCTCATCCCATATTATTCATAGTTCCTATTCTCCAGCTCTTGGTTATGTCAGTTTCATCCTTTTCCATCATTAAACCTCCCTCATCCCCAACTCTTGAATTGCCACTGGTGAGATTTTCCTGTTTTCCCAAGTCCTGCCTGTGCTGCACTTCCCTGGCAGCTGTGCGCTCGTTACGGGACTGGAGAGACTCACACTTGCCATGATGACACGCATCCAGACAGCTTAACAACACTATCGACTGCAGATGCAAGCATGCTTCAGGAATAAATGAAAAGCAGTTCCATTTAAATGATTGAGGAAATAGACAACATGCTATTGGGTACTGGAAAGCTTCCTCCCATTGTTCACAATGAGAGCAGTTGTTGACCATCACGCATGTTCCTATCTTCTTGTTGTGAGGACGAGCCCGCCCCTCAGGTGTGTGTGGGGAGCTGTACGTGGTGGTGTCTGTAGGCACGGGACTGCCCAGGCAGTGCAAAGCATCCAGGTAACCCAAACAGCTTCCCAGCACAGGACTAGACACCAGATGATTTTATAGCACTCAGTCTTATTTCCTTGCTGGAATATATAAATCTTTTGTTCAGATTTTTGTTCTAATTTTTATTTACTGCCAAACAAACTTATGCTAACGCTAAGCCTTTCCTGCTTGTATTAAGGAGGGATTTCCATGGACTTATAAGCTTACCTTTTTGAATCAGAATGACAAGTTAGTTTATCTCATAATCTTTAAAATCTCATTATCAGCAGGAACAGCATATGGAATCTTAAACTGAGCAACTGGAGGTCCTATTTGTGAACAAATTGTGTCCATGCTGAAGGCTGAGTCTGTGCAAAAAAGCCTGCCTCTCCCATATGTAACTTCACGCATGAGCATTTAGCCCTCTAGATGAGGTGAGCCCTGTAGATGTAGATGAGCTGCAGTTGCTTATTTACCTAGGGCAGTATTGGGCTGGTGTGATCTGGGCTGCGTTGCTTCATTTGTTTCATTTTGTGGCTTTTTCTTTTCTCTTTGGCCTCGACGTTGCATGCTGGGGCTTCAGTTCAGGTGAACCCAGTTGAAGCAGCCTAGTTTCAGCTGTGCTCATTTGTAGACAGTATTTGATATATACGGTGCTGCTCTTTTTGTTTATGTATCATTTTGTAAACCAAACTGGATTGTTTTAATGAATTTGCTGAAGAGTGCAGTGAAGCATTCAGCTCATGAACTGTCCTCTCTGATTCATCGCTATTTGACAGCCAGTGTGTGACTGGGCAACCGAGTTGCATGGGATTTTTTTAGGTTGCCTCAGTCAATCAAACTTTCTCAGCAAGAAACCACCACTTATATAAAAGAAAAGAAAACAAAACAAAATGTTCATATTCTGAAGGCCATATTTCTGTAAGCACAAAGCAGCCTTTAAATGGCTGAAGACATCTGCTGGGGTTTTCCTGGTATCGAATACCACAGAGTGAGCATGGTTTGTCTTACAGCACTTCGGTTCAGACCCAGCATGGCAAGCAGGTGTGAATCCAGTGAGCTGAGCTCTTGTCCTTGCTCTGCTCTGGGCTCCAGGCTGTGATGGGTTTGCCTGAAAGCAAAAGGCAGCAGGCAGAGAAACAAAAGGGGAGATGAGAAAGAGGAGGGGAAGAGGAGGAGAGGGACAATTTTTAACACAAAGCTGTGGAAAAGAGCATACCACAAAGTGTTTTTCAGAGAGGAGAATTTGCTCATTTTTATAGTTTTCATAAAGAAAAGTGAAGTCACAAATTAACAATGTTCAGTCTGTTCTGATGAATTAAAGTCACACATTGCTATTTACTAATTATTGAAGCAAAAAATAATCTAAGAATGCAAAATCTGTTGCATGTTAAAGAGTTCAGAATGTGGACAATGGCCCAAAGAAGTCTGGATGTGGCCTGAGATGCAGGGCAGATGTTTGTAATGCATTGCATACGTCCCCCCATGCACATCTGATTTGGAGCTGGCAGTCTGCGATGTTATTTCATTTGATTTGTATATTTGAAAAGCCCCAGCTCTTTCCTCACTGAAGATGAGGAGATTACTTTTTATCTTTGTTTTAATTGGACATAAGTGAAGCAGATTCCTGACAAAGCAAAAATCCAAACATTTTTCTTTCTGTTACATTTTAGAGAACAAATATTTTTAAGGCTTCAGATGGCTCTGTAAGCCAAGGGTCACAAATGGGAAACTAGAAAAGGTGGGAGATAGAGGGAGATTGTGTCAAAGAAGAATGGCAGAGCGCTGGCTGGGAAACACAATAATGGATATTATTGCTTTCTGGGTAGAATGAAGGGGCTGTGCCCTTGGCTGGTGTTAATTGGCCTAACTCCACTAAACCTGGTAAAGGATTGATCCACAGCAGCTGTAATCCTTGAGTTAAATCCCAGCCCCACTGGGAGTTTTATCATTGCCTTCAAAGGAGGAAAGATTTCAACCTGCGTGTTATTTTATTCAATCACCTAGTGAAGCTCCTAGCAGTAAAGCAGCTCAGCTCAGTCCCGCTCCCCTGTGGGAGGCATGGGCTCAGACTGCTTTATCAACTAGGAGTGTGGAACTGGCTTTCAGGAAAAAATGGACAAAACCCTTTTGAATAGGCCTTTGTCTCATTTTAGTAATCTATGTTTTTTGTTTGTTTGTTTATTTTTCACAGATATAACTCAAAACTGTTGAATTTTCAAATTTTCAAATCCAGGCCTGGCGAGAACTTTAGTTTTTGGCTTGTTTCATAACAAAACTTTGTGGCAATGTACAATTTGGTTTCAAGTAATCATGGCAGACAACTGAGCTACTGCTAAGCAAACAAGGGGACACATGCATGGATCTCATTTTTACTCCATGCCACGTGCAGGATGCAAGTGTTGATCCTTGCTTATCACAGGATAGATTCAGGGAAGCCAAACACTACACGATGTGAACCAGGACCCCTGACTCTTTTGGGCCTGATAAGATTTACTGATAGGAATGACAAAATGTACAGTCCCCAGCTGGACTAAATCTCCACCTGATGGAGTCAACGTGGAATTGGCCTTCAACTGTCTTTATGAATGCTGGTGTGAGTTCAGAGCTGACTGAGAGCTACCACAGAGCAGGCTGTATGAATTCTGAGAAACGGGAAAACACTGTGAGAAAGCTCCTATTTTTGCATCCTTTATGTTGTTTTCACAGCTTGTAACTGCTGAGCCATCAAAAAGCTGCATTTAGGTTTGTTTCTGTTGTTTCAACCATTGCCTCCTTTTTTACTTAACGGTATGGACCTGTGAGTGGTGTATACAGAATATTGGCACCTTCCTAATGATCTTATTTGTGTGGTGAATTTAAGATACTAAATTCAACTTCCCTTAGAAGTAAGCTGGACTTTCTTCTTTGGGCTGTGAATGAAATAGTGTAAGAAACATAAAAATCCCTCTGTCAACACTGTAGAGATGCACACAAAGCCAAGATAAACTCCCCTTACAACACAGCAAATATCCGTGCACTGGTGCATGGGAAGTAGAAAAGGAAGAGCAGCGCGTGAGGTTCAAAGGTAAGGATATCCGCAGCGGGGACCAGTTTGCTTGTTCAGATTTTTTTTTCTCCCCAAACAGTTGTTCAATTTTTGTTATTGAAAAGAGATGATATGGGAAAAAGTAGCTCTTTTGCCATAGAAATAGGGTCTCTTTAGGCGCTGTTGTCAAAATGCCTACCTTTGGGAGATGGCTTGTTCAAAAATTGAATAGCAGTTTTGGGGAGGATCTCACCTGTTTGGTTTTTGTCAGTAAGCCAGAAGAGTAGCTGCTGTGTCAGAATGGTGGTGTTTTAAAGACTTTGATAAAGCTATTTATTTATTTATTTTCTTTCTCTGTGTTTTCTCTGTCCTGTGCTGGTGAACCTTTCACCTGAAATCATTCCTAAGCTACTTTTTGCAACTATGGTCTTCTCAGCTTCATGCTTATTTCTGTTTTATTTATTTTTCCATGCAATGGCTTTATAACTAAATTCTTATTCCTTTCTTTATCAGATTGCCACCAATCACTGGCAGCAATGATCTGAGAGCAAGCTCACTATAGACTTCATAATATTGACAGTGCTTTTGCAGTAGCGTTAGCACAGGTTCACATCTCCAGCTGTAGCCTTCCAGCTCCAGCCACATTTGGTGGGCAGGAGAAGGGTTGGGGCTAGCCTCTAGCAGGGAATTAGGGTGAATAATGACAGTGGGGAGTGCTCGGTTGGGGTTGTGTGTTCGGGGTAGGCTTTCCTTTTGGTCAACTTGAAATGAAAGCCTGCTTTCTCTGTCAAGCCACATCCCTTCTCCTTAAAGCTCTAAGTGGCTAAATATGCTCTAAAATGAGGAATTGTTTTTCTTTGTTTGTTTGTTCATTTTTTTGCTTGGATGTTTAAAAAGAAAAAAGTTTTAGAGATACCAAAATGACATGTTCCGACTCCACTTTAAGGACAGTTTTGGGGCTTTGGCTGTGTAACAGATAATCTGTGCATCAGATGAACTTGCAAGACGCAGTTCAGGCAACAGATGTGAAGAGTGGAAAGCATCCAGTATCAAATTGCCAAAGACTTTCAGAAGGACTAGCAAAGAGTCAGGAGGCTGTAACAGGAGAGTAGCTGGGCATGCTGATACTTCTCATGGCTCTCCTATCAGCTGCATCTTGAGAAATGGCTCACCAAATGCTGCGAAGGCTGCTGCAGCTATCAGTGCTAGTAAATAGCTGAAGCCCACTTAATTCAGGCTTGCTTAGGGTAGCTGGAGAATTCCATCACATCGCACCATGGCTTTGCACAGGCACTCCATAAATCCACATGGTCGTCTCCTTATCTGAATTGCAATGCAGTTATTAAACAAATTGCAAGTCTATTTCATATCCTTTTTAATACTTTGAAAACTGCACAATATAAGGCTTAATAAAAGCTGAATGCTCCAAAACTGCTCTTAGAACTGAAAATATGACTACATCAAAAGACTTTACAAGGGCAGGATTTTAATGGCTGAATAATACGCTGGAACGGAGCAGTAATTTCTTCTCGAATGCTGGGATGAATTATTTATGCTTTGACAACATTATGTGTCTCTAAAGCAGCTTTTAGTTATTCGCCTATTCGAGGACACAGCTGATCCTGCTGCCCGCTCTTGTAATTACATTAACCTCTTGACACTACATGACAAGCTTTTCCTGTGAACTGCGATCAATAGCCCATAACTGCTACCTATTTAATAGGGCCATGGTTACACTTCAGTTCAGATATAATTAGCTCTTTTCCCCCTTCCTCTTTTAACAGAGCGTGGAAAAAGCCCCATGTTGTTTAAATTAAAAACAAAAAAAATAAAAATAGACACAACAAAATAAAGGCTGTTAAGGAAAAGAATAAAAGCATTCAGATCACTGAATAGGCAATATGTTCCCCAAGTCTCTGCTCAGAAATGCACAGCCCTTCCATTAGTTCACATCTGCATTTAAATGGAACTGGAAGCCATAGGGTATGAGGGCTTGTAGGAATCAATTACAGAACTGTTGGTACAGGTGGGCAAGGCTGCGACCTGATACAGTTGAAGCACATGCTCATAATGAGATAAAGTAGGTTCATTTCTGCTCTGTTTTCACCCAGCTTTAATATAAGCATAGCACTTTGTTGCCTCTCAAGCCTCTTCATTTCAGGGATGTATTTGGGTTTGGATAAATACATACAGGGCTGAAAATGAAGAAGTTCAACTAATTGTGTTAACACTTTAAAATGAGTGGTGCTTTCTTGTAGCTAATCTTTTTGCAGTTTGGCCTGTATTACGGATTATCTGAACAGACTAATGAATACCATGTGATGGATAAAGACTTATCTTAGACTTGATGTAGCAGAAATTACCTGTCCAGGAGCAAATAAAACAGTTTTCCATTCCTTAATCTGTAGGTGTATAGCCACGATCATGCCATTGGCCCAAAGAACATTGCTCAAGTTGAAATTTATCTGCTTATATTCACTACTCCAAATAGGTGTTTGTGTTTTCATGTGTTACTTTGCAAAAGGGCCTTTTGTAATCGAAGGTTTGTTTGTTTGTTTGTTTGTTTGTTTTTGTTGTTTTGTTTTTGCTTGATATTGGGGGCCTGAGTACTTTATGCTGCAGCCCATTTTTAAAGGACAGGACAAGCACTTGTAATAAAGCTTAATAACTTTTTCTTTATAGGCTGTTTGCAAGAGATGTATTCTTGTGCTTTATGTGACCCAAAGAAATCAAGTCCATGATGCTCCTTCGAGGGATCTCTGGCCAGGTCTGCACCAAGAACAGCTGATGCTACCAAAGCATTACAAAGCAATGTGGGTAGTGAAAGAACCTAGAGGGTTTCTCTCATCAGAAACGTGTATTTTTATATCTATGAGCACTTGAGGCAAGGTTCCTCCATGTTTTTTAGGGACATGACCTGAATTTCAAACTTTTTGTGGGTTAGATGTTTAAATTTGCAGTAAGATCTGGGTCTTAGGTCTTGCTTTCCATTCACAGAGGTTACTGGAAAATATTCTTTATTTCCTTTTCTTCAGTGGCAGAAAATTGTCTTTTGTGAGTGTAACGTTCATGACGGCAATTTTGAAATGCAAAAGCTGCAGACTCTACCTTCAGCTTAAAAGTGGCAATTCTGAAAAGAAAATGCATTCACTTTAAGTAAAATAATAGTTTTTGTTTACTTGTGTTTGTATATTTTACTTACTTAGACAATGCTGCAGACTGTAGATGTTGCAGAGGTTATAGAAGGACTCATGGACCTGACAACGCTTTGATTTCACGGAAACAGAACTTCAACTGCTTTGTGACATTGATTTCCCAGAGTCAGGGCAAGGTTTGATAATAAACAACATATATTCTCTGGAAGACTTACCTTTGCTTAGTAAATATTTCATTTCCTATTTCAAGGCTGTAACAAAGCCACAGTTTTACTCTGACCTTGAAAATTCAGAATGGGATAATAGATGTGTAAGCATATTTCTGCTATAAACTCTTCCTTATCAGTACGTGTAGTTACTATCTGGATACTTTTTTATTTTACTTTATTTTGTTCAGGACAGACAGATTAGCAGAATTGTTAATACTACTATAAGTTGGAGTAATAACACTGTTTGAGATGGTAACTAGATGCTCCTGGGAATAGCAGTGAAGTAATCAACCACAAGGCATGGGTTCCAAGGAAGCACTGAAATGCCTTCCCATTTCTCCCAAAAGACAAGAAAGAGAAGAGCTGAATTAGCAGTTAATAATATATAATGAGTTAGAAGTTTGAAGTTTATGATGATTCATAATTATTGTAAGAAACCAGTTTGTCAATTCATGAATTCAAGACAAACTTGTTTTCCTGCACACTGACTATTGCCATTTGTTGTAGTTGTGGTGTTGTATGATCTTTCAACAGGGTTCAATTTTTGGAGATTTTTTTTCCTTCCTACAATAAATAGTAAGTAAGCAAAGGGTTTGGTGTCTCTGGAAAAAAAAAAAAAAAAGAAAGAAAAATAGGAGTCCAGTCAGATTTTCAAAGACATTTTTGGTAACAGCCCTTCCTTTTCACAGATTTGTTGATCCCTGTAGCTGACAAGGTAGGTTAAAGCAAGTTCTTATAAAACCACTGTCCTAAGAAAAACGATAGATTATCTGCCTCTCTGCAGAAGGGAGACGTTCTCTTTTTATGACTTCTGAGAACATCAGGAGTTTGCCAAAGTGAACCTCTTGTAGCCTTGACAGCCTTGAAAATAGAGCGAATGACAGGGTAGGAAGGAGACAGAGGTAAAGGACCTGAGGGGAGGGCAGGGAAGGAAGAAGGGAGAGGGCTGCTTCTCAGAGCAGCTCCCAGGCACAGGGCTGAAGCAAACACCCCGGCAGCAGAATGGATGAGTGTGCCTGAGAAGATGACATTCAGGAATGCACCAAACAAAAAAAGTCATTTAGCAGTTCACTCGCCTCCACAGTTAGCAACCCCTTGCCCCTCAGGTAAAAACAACACTTTTCTTCCTATTTTTATAGGTTAGTCATATTAGGATAATGTCAGGAGATCTGCCTTTATGGTGTTAAACACATAAGTGACAGTTCCTGTACCAAATATATACTTGCCTATTTATAAAAAGGGAATGTTTCATTATCCCCAGTTTACAAAGTAGGAGCTGAGGCACGCTGAGAGGTAGTTTTTATTAAAGGTCACACTGACGTTATGTCACAAAGCCAGGAACAAAAGTCAGATCATCTTTAGGATCATAAACCTGTTCCTTAACCACAAAGATATCTTTCCTCCTTCATTTTTACTGTTTGAAATAGGCTGAGAAACCCTTCTGAATGTGGGTTTGTTTAATGGCATTACAAGATTAACAGTAGTCATCTGGCCGGAATTTTCACTAGGAAGTCATATTACTATGTATTTATTTAATACAAGATAACCTTTCATTTTCCTGCTGGCAAATATTTTATTTCAGAAATACTAAGCTGACTAAACTTACAACTTGCATGAGTGATATGAAATCTGAAGTTAAACAGCAGACTGTTTGTTATATTTATAACTGATAGGAAAAGGGATTTCAGTTCATAATTAAAAATGAAAAAATCAACAGCTTGTCAGCATGAAAGTGAAGGAAGTCTGCACTGGAAAATGCATAGCATAGCTAAAGAATTTATGCACTTACTTATTTTCTTGCACACCCTTGTGATTAATCTATATGCTATCAGCCGGGCTTCCGAGCAAGTATTTCCTCAGCATTGCGTTGCAAAGAGCAAGGTAGGTCTTGAGAAGAGTTGAGAGCTGCTTCAATTTTCTGGGCTTTTCTTCTTGCTTCTAGAACCAGCAGGCTCTGGATTGTTGTGAAGAGAGTGTATTTCATTCTGCCAGGCCCTTTCCTAAAGCCCATGACAATTTGACCTCATAGTGGGGTATACTGGTCTTTTAAGGCTGAATGAGCTGAGAATTTGGTTTGAGGGTGAGAATGTGGTTTCGTTTACTATCTTTAAGCAGATTTGGCACCTTCATCTGACGTGGGGAAGTAGAAATGAAAATCAAACCTGGAATCACCTGTATGGCAATGCAAAGCACTCCCACTTGACTGGCAAGACATAAAATCACAGGACACATCTTGAATGTAGGCACAAGTCCATTAAAGCTGGTATTACCCTAACTCAGGAACTTCTTTTCCAGAGCACACTGGTTCGTTCTTTTCTCAGTTGGGGTTCAGGCACTTCCTAAAAACAGCTAAGTTCTTCAAGTGTTTCTCTGAGGCAACACTAGAAGTTATAGAAAAAATACCGTTCTTGTATCACAATCCATCTATTTGCCTATACATTATTTAACAATGGTCATGTAGGTATGGCAAGAAAGTCATATCTCATGACCCCTTTGAGATGCTACAGGAATAGTATTCCATTACAGTATATAGTATCCATAATGGCTTGACAGATACATTTGCCATATCCAGTGTCCACTTTAAAAAGGGAAGGAGAACAATGGTAACACGATCAATCTATCCATACGCTGCATCTCAGGATACAGCTGGGCTGCTTCTGTTGAAAGAAAACCCTTGAATCTGACAAACACTTTGCTTCCAAATTTGTTTTTCTATTGCGTTATTTCAGGAAATAATTGTTGCTTTAAAACAGAATTTCAACTGCTGTGAAGCAGCTGTCTGCAGTGAGTAAGCTATGAACTCCCCTGGCTTGATGAGGTATGCAGAGCACAGGCACCCGGAAGAGAAGACGTTGGGAAATCTGGGCCTGCCATCTACAAAGAACTTCAAGATGCTTTCATCCAGAGCAGGAACTATGCTCATTCCTATGTCTGGGACAGGAAGCAAGGTCAATGGAAAGGAGTTGCACGATCCCTCCAATGCCAGTGAGGCTTGCTGTGCTTTAGGCGTGACAGCACTTGGCTGGGCATCTCCTATGGTTATATAGGAGATATACAACCTTGCAGGATTGCTTGCCCAGACTTCTAGTAGGATTTTCCCTCCTTCTGTTTCTCCTCACTGTCTTCATCCAAATCAAGTCAATTAAGATACTTGCCCTCAACCTTATCTTCTCATAAGACTTCTCACCTGATTGTTGTGTAATACTCTGTAGCCCAACTTAATCTCAAATGTAAATTGTAAGCAAATTTCCAGTAATAATATCTTTCCAGTGTCTTTTTTTCTTATTTTGTCTGATTTTTTTAAAGCTCATTCGTATTTAAAAATGATTTGACTAAATGTTTCATGAATTTTGCTTGCACTTAAGTTAACTATTTCCATATTTAGCAGTCCCTATCAGACTGCTTGTTCACTTTGTATTCAGTCCTGTAGTCAAGGGAATTGACTTCCACACAGCTCTGCATGGATCTATGGCACAGATTACCACAATGAGTATGGTATTATATTTAATTCTTAACTGGATGAACATAATCAGATACCTGTATGAATGATCACAAGAAAGTTCAGATGTTCTTTCCCAATTATTCAGAGAAAATATAAAACTCAGTTTCAACAGTATTTATAGAAAGCAAAGGTATCACAGATGCTAATATGACTGGAGCATCTTTGTGTTTAAGTTTGGATTATTTTTCCCATGGGATTTCTTGAATCCTTTTTACATTATCCACCCCACTCCAGCCCTGCCTATGGATGAGTACTGCCACCTGTTTTCTGCTAGATCAGCTACCCTTAGTCTATCATAACAGCATGTTGGGTTCTTGATATCTCTGCGTGTATCCTCATGTACTTGTGTTTGGGATAGAGAATTTACTGTAAAGATCTCAGAGACCTGATAAATAATAATAGCAGAAAAATAAATTGGACTAGAAGGACTGCGGTATAGAGGTAAACATACAGTGTTCTGGTAAATATTGTGTGCTTAGTGAGGTACCTGCTAAGAAGGGTGTGAAAGCAAAAATTTGTAATTGATGGATATAGAAAGTAAACAAGGATTCAGCTACTCTATAGAATATGTGATATAATTTGGAGCAGTAGGATGAACATAAAAAATAAAAACTAATTTCAACATTAGCAAAAAACCTTGGCACTGGTGTTAGGCTTTCAAATAACATCCTGAGGTTGTGATGGATTCTTGAAAATTGATCCTATAGGTATTAATTAGAGAACCAATAAACATGCAATAGGCTGAAATGTTGTTTCTTCTGGAGGGATTGCCCTAATGATCTATGCAGTAGTTTTGGGCCATAACACCTGTGATTTATGGAGACTGATGAGAAAAAGCCCTAGCAATGTCTGTAGGATGACCTGGCCATCGATAAAACGCCACGCCAGGCAGCTCTGTAAAGGCTGAAGGGAACGGGTAAAGAAAAGAGGCACCTGGAAGGGTGAAGAGTAAAACATACAAATGTAATGCTCTTCTAAGAATTGTATCAAGGAAAGAGAGTGCAGTGGAGCAGAGATGGTGGGCTTCAGGTTGTCTTGTCCCCAGGCCCTGAGGCAGCAGCCTCATGGCAGCTTCCTCCAGTCAGGACAGGACAGTGACAGACAGACCAACTTGACAGCAAAAAGCAGGAGAACTGAACACAGCCTTTGGCGAAACTGAGAGAATTTTGTTTTAACCTGATGAAACAAAGCTGTGGGGAGCAAGTTTCCAGTCAGAAAAGCAATGGTGGAGACCCTGAGCAGGGCAGATCTGCTGGGCCATGCCTGAGGCGCAGCATCCAGCCTGGCCGTTGAGAGGGCCCGGTGCGTCCCACAGCACCCTGTGAATTGTATTTTAATGGCCAGTGGCTGAAGCCTTTTGGTTTGGTGTCAATGTGTACAGTAAGCACATACAGTAAAAAGCTGTTGGAGGCAGGAGGGTGCACTCTTCAAAAATGAATTCAGAAGGCCTGGTCCAAGTTGCTAAGAAGATATGAGATGGAAAGGAAAGGTGAATGGTGGTTTCACCTGCACAAAACATCCATCCATCTGCCTCCCCTGGCATAATTGTTTACTTATTTATTTGGAAACCATTTAATTTTAGTCAGTAATGTCTATTTGAGAGGTTAATGGCATTGTTAATGCCACAATACTGTCTTGACTCATGGGAAGCTCATAGCCCTACAGCAAAACAAACTTCTGCATGGGAGCAAGTGGCATTTGGCAAAGTGGTTGGACACTATCTCAACCTAAACGGGGTGCTTCCCTTCCCTGATTTCAGGTATTTTTGCTGAGTGAGTGCACAGGCTGCTGTGGAGGAGTACTGGCCCCCCGCATCCCTCTGGGTCTGCTGCCCCTCCAGGGCCAGGCCTTGCCTGGCAGTAGGTGCCTCTACCCTGGCTGCAGGGACTAACTCCTGCTAATTCCTGACAGGAACGAATTCCTGACAGGGTCAGGTGAGAGAAGTGTTGAAAGTGAAGAGGTGTTTGCAGATATATATACAAAATGTATCCATGGGTGTGTGTGAGCATGTGTTTGAGGGAGTCATGCTGAGAGGCATGAGGATAAAAGGTGTTTTCTGTGTATATAACAGTAAATCCGACAAATGTATTCCCAAATGTTATGTTAAGTAAAATCAACAGCTGAAGCAGTCATTGTATCAGCTGCTGGTTGATAGGCTCATCAGGAGTCAGTGTTCCCAATGTCATTGTGAAGGAAAATGTCTGTGTAGCTGGAAGCCACACGCTGCAGCTGATCCCAGGGTTGTGCATCACATGTAAGTTTCTGTCTCAGCAAACACAGAAAGCTGCAAGGTGTATGTCTCATAACCTGCAGCAAATCTTCTTCCTGTTTAGAAATGGGATTATTCTTCCCTTAAGAAACACCACTTCCAGCTCCTGTGTTGCATATTACAGAACCTTCAGTTACTGAGGAAAAGGTTTGCTGTTTGTGTATGCAGATGAGCCTGCTCATGGAAATTTCTTGGAACTACAAGAAGATAAACATCATTTTGCACAACAACAACAAAAGGTATATTTTGTGAAATGATAACACTGTTTTCCTATCTGTTCAAGGCTTTCTTTCCTTTTTTTTTTTTTTTTTTTTTTTTTTTTTTTTTTTTTAATGCACAGAAAATTGCAACTGTTGGTTTATTCTTTGATTAGCATTATAGTTATCTTTAATCTTCTCTGTTTTATTTATTGCATCTTTCCTAGTGTGAAGGCAACTTGAGCATTGTACTGTCCTCTTGTACCAGAGCTTTGGGTAAGTGGATAATATAAATATGTGGACAATATAGAAATGCTACTACTAATGCAATATTTTTTCCTTCACAACTATTTCCTGAGATTTTTTTCTCCTACTGATATCACTTTCCTTTGTAATCACATTGGCAAGTGTTTGATGGTGGGATGGGAAAGCTTTTAAACATGTGAATTCTCCAGTTGGCTATGAGTATCTGTAGTGAAAGTGCTTTTGAGGTCATGCAATGATAGATCAGCAGTACTACACAGTAACTTTTCTGACCAGGCAGCAACTAATTAGTGCTACTTGTACAATGAGAAATGACTTTCCATAGTGACTGATAGCAATCAACCCATAATGTTAAATGAAAGAATTCTGGGAATTTGCCAATGAAGTGAAGATCATGCACTCTACAGATCCTTTGCAACATAAAAAAAAAAGAAAAAAAAAAAAAAGAAAAAAAAAAGAAAAAAAAAAGATTAAATTTCTCAGATAAATGACCTTTGAGTTATTCATCTAGCCCTCATCAGAGTGGATGCTGTAGTTCTCCTCTCTTGATATTCCCCAGAAGAAATTTGCTTTGTTTTTGCCTACCTGATTGCTATATTCCTTTAGAAGATATTTATTATTAAGCCATGGCCTCTGTTATTTCCTTTGCTGCTTTAGCTTACTCAGAACTCTGTGTCTCAGACATGCAATAAAGCCCAGTAGCAGAGGAAATAACAGTGCAGTTAACCTCCTTAACACTGATAATAAATAAGCACTAATAAGATATGTACCAGGGTAGCAATTGCCCTGACATAATGAAATGCACTAGTTTTAAATAAGTGGTAGCTGGTGTCATCATGCTTTTCAGTAAGGAACCTATGTAGGCACTATATTTCCTGGGTAATTTGTGTGTCAGATTTTCTAGGAAGCTCAGCTGCTGTTAAGACATTTAGTCCAAGTGGCCTAGTTTTCATAAATTCTTGATGCCAAGCAGAAACCTTTGTTTTTACAGGTGCCTATCTGAGATCCAGGCTGTTTCTTTAAAAATATTACCTCAGGTGGGGGTGCTGACCATTCTTGCAAATCTGGTTAAATCTCTGTGTTAAAACTGCATTCACTGCCGTCTTGATTGAGAATTTTGCTTTCCAGTAGCCACTGTGACTCTTGATTGAACATGGTATCTCTGCTATCAATTTGCCCCTGTGGGCCAAATAGCTCTCATCCTACTGACAAGCTATCATGACCAGCTCTGTGGCGAATATACATACTCTGGAACCGAAGGGGAGGTTTGCTTCATTGTAAAGCAATTTTTCAGTGTAGTTAGTAATATTTTGAAGAAAAAAAAATAAGGTTCTCTTTGCAGGAGACCCAAACTAGGAAAATGCAAAATGTAACCCCCCCTCCAAGTACATTTAACTACATCACGGCTTGGGAACTGCTTAAAACAATCCATGCTGTAACTGAATTTCCATACCTACTAAAAAATTTAAAAAAATTATAAATGGTTGTACTGAATAACCGGGAGATGCTTCTAAGTACCAATATTAATTAGAGAATCATAGTTTATAAAAGCCACACGAGGATATGATTTGTGAATTGTAACTAAGTCTGAGTGATTGTGCTAATTTATTATGGTTTGAAAACAGAAATGTAGATTTGTAAGCCTCATGCCTCATTATTATGATTATTGTTTTTTTTTTCTTTTTCTTTTGTCAGTTCCCATGACACTTACTGTGTTACTGAAGACAAGAATAGTAATAACAGAAAGTGGTTGTGTTTTATCTGTGTAATATTGCTGGTAAATTGAGACTGCATGGTAGCAAAATCATAGAGGAAATTTTCTCTGAAGTGCCCACTTCTATGGTTTATGGAACTTGTCAGATTTTCGTCATTGCTTGGTTGCAAAACCAAAAACATCTGTTCCTGTTTTTGAGAAATATTTACATCAGGATTTAATTACTGCCAGTGAATAGTGGTTGGGTGCCATACAGTACTAACAGATTTTCAGCTATACCCGTTGATATCTATGAAGTGTAAATGACAAATAGGATCACTATTTAACTGTGACTTTAGTAACAAAGGCTATTTGCAGAAGAACTATGTGGTGAGAGAGTTCAAATGATGGGCAATGCTCAAAGGATTTGGTTTCAGAGCTGCTTACAGAGTGATGTGATTTGTTTCTTCTTGAGCTCCATATCAGAATGCAGCTCACTAAATACTCAAACTGTAAGCCACGAGAGAGTCTCTTATGCAAACCTTGAGTGAATCTGAGATACTGGGAAACTTTGGAGCAGCTGCAGTTATGAATGCTTATGCTTTTTTAAAGTGCTGGCCACTGTGAGCTCTGAGTGTTCTGCTTCTGATGGAGTTTTGTTTCAATAAATGGTTTGGGCAAGTTTTAGTCATCCATCTGCTTTGGGCTGTTTGGGAAATATCTTCTTAGACATTTATGTTACTGTAAAGACACAATCTGATTTTTACACTGCCAGAAAGGAGGGCATCTCACTCATCTAGAAATATCAATGCATAAATACATGTATGACTGCTGGCATTTAATGGGAAGATTTTCTCTGATAATGAAAGAGGAGCACTATATCTGAGGCAGCAGTAAGGCCAGCTTTGGCTCCCTCCCTTTTCTCCCAAAGCTTATGCTGTTCTGGTTTTTGAAAGCCAACGTTCTTCTGTTCTATTAGAAAAATGAGCCTTTGCCCACGTCGGGTGACTTCCCTCATTTACATTGTCCGTGAATTCTCTGAACTCTTCAGCCTTGTCCGCTGTATTAGCTCTGGAAAAAGATAACCAAAAGCAGGCCTGCGTTTTCATCCGCAGTGTGCATCTTCAGCTAAATAGCGATGAGGGGAGTGGTGCAGGCTTGCAGCCAGGGGTTGTCACACACGTTAGTGAAGTTCCAGTTTGGCCTGGGGAAGCTGTCTCCTGTGGCTCCCTGCTCTGCTCACACCCTTCCCGTGTAGCATTTGCATGAGAAGGAAAGAGCCCAGCTTGGCTGGTAGTGGCAGGCCTGGGAATTTGTGGGGAAACTCTTCAGTGCTTATATATGGGGCATTATATATGGAAATCATAATATTATTATAGCTTATAAAAACATTTATACTAGGGTGGCACCCACATACTCTGCTCTACATTTATGTATGTAAATAAGTGACAAAGCATTTGCAGTTTGCAACTGGGAAATATTTTTCTTTCCCTTTAATCTGAGCCCATGTTCAGTTCCTGCAATGATCTACCCATGGCAAAGGTTCAGGCTGTGGTATTTGAAAATGGTTTCAAGCACCTTCAATGTTTTTAGCAACACTGACATGCCTGTACAGGCATACAGACTTAGACTGGACTTTCTTTACACTTGCAGAAAAGCGCATTTGCCAGTTTATCTCGTGTATGGTTCTTGGATTGAAACAACCTATAGCCCTAGGGATATCTTACCATGGGTTTGTACGGGGCTTGTCTCAGCACAGAAAATGAGAACCCCAGCAGATACTGCTATGCTGGCAAAAGGTTCATGTGTCAGCCTATATTTTCTTTAAAAATTCTTGGAATTCAAAAACCAGCCATCTTGCCTTCTCCCTTGCTTTTGGCTGCTAATGCTTTGCAGAAGGTTTGGTGATGGATTCGCTTGTCTAGGTGTTTGTTATACTCTGACATATGATAGTGTATGCAGGGTTAATGCCATAAGTTTCAGAGAGACTGAGAAATCCTCATTCAGCTTTCTCCTGAGCCCTAGGAACTCATTTCACATCTCATTCATTAGACAAACTAGCTGATCTGAAAAAAGCATGCAAAACACTCCAGATTACTCTGATGCAAAGGTTTAGTAACCTGTTCCCCCAAGGGGTGCCAATAATTCAACCTTTAAACCTCAAAGAAAACCTGATTCTGAGGGTTCAATTTCTAGTGGCTTCCAAATGAATGTTGGGTAGTGTTTGTGAGGGACTGTAAACTAAAGACAGCGAGCGTTTTGTTAGTTTAAAATGGCAGGCCTGCCCCCTCACCTGTAATCTCTGAAGATTACCGGCTCCTACCACACTCACAGAACTGACAATGCACTGTTCATAGCATGCTGGCCTGGGGGAGATGCATAAAAATTCACATCTCTGCTTAAGGTATATAATTTCATTGCTTTGACACAAGCAGTTTTTTCAATAGCAAAGAATGATGTTTTTGCTCTGTCTCAAATGAGTGACAACTCTTGTTTTCTCTCTCTCTTTGTTGGGTCTTTTCCTATCAACTCTAATATGAATTTTCAGCCTCATGTACATGTATTTTTAAAGTTAAACTAGCTATTTCCTCGTATGCGTGGAGACTACTGAGGAGAGGTTTTGCTAAAGTGATGTTGAGTATACATCACTTATATATCACCCTGAAATCAGCTAGTCACACAAAATGTGAGGCAGTGTTCAATCTATAAAGTTGACCAGAAAGTTTTAGGTAACATTTTCCTGCTTGATCTCTGGAACTTCACTCGGGAGTCAAATAGGAAATTCCTATTTCTGAAGTAAGAGGAGGCCTTCATGAACATACATCTGGCATCAAGCTGATGTAGGTCAGAGCACCTGAACTGGCATTGTTTTGGCATTGACTGCCGCCTCTGCTTGAGTGATACTGCAACTGGAAAGATTTGTACACAGGGAAATGTATTAGAAGTGTATTCAAATGTAAAGAGTTCAAAGACTTAAGTGACTGAGACTAAACCATTCCTTTGGTAATGTCTTCTAATGACTTAATTAGCTTCTCTATTTTAAAATACACATTGTAGTTGTAGTCTGAATTAAGTGAATTACTAGTTTCTAGCTATTGCATTTCACTTTTTTTTTTTTTTCCCCTGCTCAAATAACCACTGCTTTTTTAATTAATTAATTAATTAATTTTTACTTGGTTATGCCCATGCATGCTTCAAACTCTTACCTGTTTGTAGTGTAGACAAACACTGTTTCCTCTCTGAAGAAGTACCAGCCTCAGTAAGCAGACCCAGGGCAGGTGGGGATCCAGGTGCAGGGAGGTTAGTGACGCTGCAGGTGTGACACCACATTCTCACCTTGAGAGCTCTGGGCATTGCTCTTGCCCCAAATCATTTTGATCTGTTCCCAATGTAGCAGTCTCTTACAGATGAGATTGGCATCTATGAAACCTTGCACAGTAAAAGATTCCTTTCAGTACCTGTAACAACATAGGTTTAGGAAAATGCCGGGGGTAAATAGATTTTATTCCACATTGTCTAAACGGGCCAAACTCTCCCACTGATTTTAATAGCTCTTTTGCTGAGTAATTGTTGTGTGAGCAGGTCGTGATTGAAATGGCCTAATCCCCATTTACAGGAAATGTGTATGAAATAGAACAGAAATATCCAAAGAATGCAGCGAAGTGATCATCGTGCGTGAAGTAAAAAGAGGTTGAGCATGGTGGAAAGTAGTTTTAGCTTTAAAGATAAAGCTACTGCACTGAATAATTTGCCTCTTTTCATTGCCTTCCACCATTGCCCTTGCTGCTTTTTACAGATCTTTTTCCTTCTGTCCTTGTCAAGTTTTTCCAGAGACTTGGAAGCTGAATGTTGATTTTGCCTACAACTCTGTCCATTATTAGAGTTGGTAAAAAAGATATTTACACAAATTCCTGAATACATTAAACAATTTTCTCTTCTAATTAAACAAAAACCAGCCAAGAATCGAAAGTCCCCTTAGTCACACTCAGAGGCCTTATTTTCTCAAACAGACTGAACAGGCGAGATTTAAGAAGTTTGGTAGGTGATTTTGATTTTTTTTTTCTTCATTGGTCCCTTGAGTTGATCAGATTAATAAGATAATTGTGCTGTATTTTTTTTTCCCTTCATTTGAACCATTTTTCATAGAGCAAATGCAATCTAAAGCTCTTGACCACAGTGGCAGAGCATCATGGCTAACACTAGCAGATGTCTCTGGTGGTCAGCAGCTTCATCCTGCACTTGCATAAAGTAGACGTACCGGTAACAACTTCTCCCAGGTTCTGTGATACAAGACAGCACTTTTAGCAATCAAGGAAGCACTTAACTGTAGCTGAAGGATTTTTACCCTAAAATTCTTGGTGCAGAAAAAAGGTATGTTAAGATAAATATTCCAATGCCAGGTGTATGCAAGGAGGCCTCTGACTTTGTTGACCAATGTCATTAGATTAAAAAAAATAAGACAGTGCAGCCTGCCCACTGTTACTCTGCTGTAATCTGGTATCCTTTGTCTGACTTTACAGAGAACTGTTCCAGCTTTTTGCCAAGGCACATGGCAGCAGAGTTTGCCTTCTGTTTTCTTGGTATTATTTAGGCTATTTTATGCCTATATGTTTATTGCATGAAACTTTTTTTTTTTTTTTTTTTTTTTTTTGATAGTAGGAATGAAAGTTTGTTTATTTCCTTCAAAACTATAGTTTGAAGCTAGGACAATCAAATTCCAGGCTACTGATACGTGTGAGCCCAGGTATAACACGGGCACTTCGGTGTGTGACCTATGTGTGAACTTGAAGGAGAGAAAGAGAGAGGAGGGGGAGAGATGCGAGAGAGAGACGGCAATGGTTAAGGGAGGAGATGATCCTGTAAATGGAGTAACCTTGCCTGATCCTCACAGGAGAACAAATTCTCCCAGGGCCAAAGGATTACTGTGTCTACAAAGGTCTAATAAAGGGGAAGGCTGGGCTACCCATAGTGTCATCATAGTCGTAATTTTCAAGCCATAATAAAACCCTGTTACGTTATTAATTCAGCTGTTCTGGTTGCTGTAGAGATGATATTCGAGTACTGCCATTAATTCATCTTTTTACCCACTAATATATTATTTTCTACAGGGATTCATTGTTTGAACCCTCAAAGTGAATTAGCCTGTGGCATATTTCAAAGGTTTCTGCCCAATTAAATCAGTCTGAGGACATCCACGTTGCATCAGAGCCACTAGCATTACATTAGCAAAGATAAAAACCCCAGTCAAGAGGGTAGGATATCTTTAATGGGACTTTATCACTGAAACTTGAAGTTATATATATGTGAAGCAAAACGTGCTTGGCTGTTCCTACAGAGATCGTGCACTCTAATATTGCCTTAAAATGCACAATCACTAACAGCAGTATTTGTCACACTCATTGCTCATTAGCTTAGACTGGAAAATTACTTCAGAATAAATGCTGATATGCCAAAGAAAATATATAAAGCAGTAACATGCAACTAAAAATGATCATCGAGCTCCAGCATTGCTGGAACTTTTTTTTTTTTTTTTTTTTTTTTTTTTTTTTAAGACTTCTGGCTGATGAAGTTTTTTTAGCATCAATAGCGCTGATACTGAGAATGGGGGAAAAGTAAGGTGGGATGAACCTGATATGGGGACTAACTGAGCAAGAGTTGAGCAGCTTTGGTGGACCTGAGCTTGTCCGGGGTCTCGGTACTGTGTTCTGCAGAGTATAGCACCTTTATTGTTCATGCTTTTCCATTATCTACCGTGTCCAGGCTTCTTGCTCCTCTGAATTACAGAGAGCATTTTGTGTACAGTCCTGCCACTAAATTGGTCTGTTCCCTGAACAGCAGGCTGCAGAAGATAGCAAATAGGAGAAGCCATCCCAGATCAAAGGCTCTTCTTTTCTTCTTTGCCCTCTGGGTGGAGTGAGCACACCTGTGTGTTTAATTTTTGCTTATTATTACTTGCAGAAACTGGGATGAGGATAGGTGTGAGTTTTGTATACCTACACTATTTAAATATCTGCCCCAAAATTCAGAGCATGCCGAAATCTCTTGGTCTCCTACAGGTCAAGTACTTACAACTAGTGGTGGTTTCTGCAGGATACCACCTATTCTTATTTTCTTATTGGTACTTTTTTTTTTTTTTTTTTTTTTTTTTCTTTTTTTTCCCCCCTACAAATTAAGGACAAACATTTCAGAGTATCCTTTGTTTTCATGGCATTAGTACCTGTTTCTATGACAATGCTGTTTGTAAAGATCAGACCCTGCTCAGATACAGAATTCAGTGGTAAGAGAAAACAACAATGCAGAACATAAAGACAGGACAGATTTTTACTAGGTATTACACCACACTAGGGAAGGCATTTAAAACACACATAGACAATGTGTAACACATGTCCTATTAAGCTTTTACAGGGCATTATTCCACTCAAGGGAGGCTTGTGGTGTGAAAAGAGAGAAAAACAACACAGGACACAGAGAGCAAGACAGATCTTTATAGGGAACTATCCCACGCCAGGGAGGCTGCTATTGTGAACAGAGGAAAGAAAAACAAGACAGGAGATAAAGACCAAAGATTTTTACTGGCTTTATTGTTTGCCCCTGTGTGATCTAAAGGAAAACCGGTAGCGCTGGGTGAAGAATGCACACCGAAAATCTCATCCTGAGATCTCATTCTGTTGATTGCTAATTGTGAAGGATTGCTAATTGTGAAGGTTGAGCTTGGCAATTTTTTCACCCACAGAAGTTTTTCCATGGATATTTTTGTCTCAGTCTCTTGGATAAAATGGCCTGTAGGGCACTGGTGACAGTACTGAGAACAGTGCTTTTTCTAAATTGAGGTTTTTCAAACACTGAAATAGAGATGTACAAAACAATAAACACCAGTGGGATTTTGATGAAAAAGGGAATTCAAAGAAAACAGAAATAGTTACTGAGTAAGGGTCAAGTTAGGTAAATAGTTTCAGACAAAGAAAAGTACAATTTCAAAATGCCACGTTTGTTGTGAACTTAGATGTGAGTTACAGAATGTGCTTGCCCTCTCAAATATCTCAAAATCAAAAAGTTTATTCTCAGTTTGACAGAAAATATTTTGCTTTGGTCTTAAATGGATTTTCTTGTTTTGTCAGTGAGAAACCTTAAAGCTGCAAATTTACTTTTGAGTCATTCTGAATTACTATTTTTTTAAACTTTGCTTGTTCAGGAACCAAGCGTGCCTTTCTTTGCACACTGACACTAGTAAAGTCTCATTCATTCGTTATGGTGTATGATCCTACGGTTTCCCACACAGGTATTTCATGTCAGTGTTTGATATTTGAGAGGCACGAATTCTCCCCATGTCTGGGCATTTTTAAAGTTTCTGTGCATTCCCTGGTGTCTAATAAGGAAATATCACGATGTGGCCCTTCTCAGGAGGACTCGTGACATCCCTCTTCTTAACCTGACTGAAATCTGCAGGAAATGCTTTTTTATTTTATTTATTTTTTGAGATACCTTTCTGCTATAACAAAATGACAGTCTTTCAACATTTCAACTCATGAAAGCGCCAGCAGGGAAGAGAGCACGTTCCTGTAGCCCTTTTCTCCCAGAGCGAACCAGACAAAGGTTGGTCATTGAGCCAACTTTACATGGTGGCATTACTCGTGCCGTGTTCTCCAGTGGTCCATCCCATGGTCTGAGGAGGAATGCAGGTATCTTAAGAGTCCTGTCAGGAAAGGAGACCTGGCAAGGAGGGTCACTGTTCCATTGCCACAAACCCCAGGGTGACAAATAGCCTGCCTTTCTTGCAGCTGCTGCATCCTCTTTTCTGCATATAGATCTACCTCTAAAACAGGGGTATTTGCTTGATACGTGCCGTGCTGCATGCTAGAAATACATCCTCATTATTGACTAGAAGTTGCAGAGATACTGTTTGGAAGAAGGTGATATAAGCTGTTTTCTACAATTTAGTAGACGACTAATGTTTAATTTGCTTTCCAGGTCATTCTGTAGTATTTAATAGGCTATTGTGTCAATATAAGACTACAATTTAAAACAAAATAACAGAACCGTACCCTTAAGAAATCAAACCAAAAATCAGAGTTTAGTTTTCTGAAAAAGAGGAAGAAAAAAAAAAGCAAGTGTGTGAAAGTCACAAGGGTAGGAAGAGTTGACAATTAAAGTAAGATCAAAAGCAAAGGGAGGGGATATAGAAGGTGGCTTTTTCAAAGAAGTTGGACAAAGTCCTCAGCAGTTAAGAAACTAATACCAATAGGCTAAAGAAATACTAAGGAGGGTGGAAATGAGACGGAAACCCAGAATGTGGAAAACATTCAGTGGGTGGGGAAGGAACAATTGTTAAGATTTATGTGCTTTGGCTAGCACAAACACTCCGCTGTGCAGTTGAAGTTTTCTAAGACTCCTGTGATTCAGTAACTTATTTGCTTTTCCTTGATTTTGAGGGAAAAAGCCTCAAATGTCAATAACAGCACCTTGGCTGATTACAAGGGCAAGCTGGAGTATACTCCACATAGGTATGAGCCAAGAACTATATTTCAGTATTTATTGTTATCAACATAGCATCTTGCCCAAATGTTTATATGCTACCGATCAATAATGTTTCTGTTCAGATAGCATTAGTCTGTGTATATACATAATCTGTTCTGCTCAAAATGAATCTTGTTTGCCTCCAATTATTGTTTTTTTTTTTTTTTTTTTTTTTTTTTTTTTTTTTTTTTTTCCCTGTGATCCATGCAAGGGTTCCAGGAAAGAAGACATATAATCTTCCTTCTTTCAAACTGGCCAGTAGAGCTCCCTGAAGCAGGCTACTCCTGGGAGGTCATCAACAAAGAGAATATGCCATTGTCCCAGCTAATGAAATCAGGGGAAACCAGGAGCTGCATCTTGCATTATGCCTTGTAAGTGGTACAATTTAAGCTTTGTCAGGATTTTTTCTGGTGTCATTGTCCAAGGGACCACTCCTGACAAAGAGAAGCTTTCCTTAGCCATGCCTGCCACTGCTCAGCGCCCGTGTGAGCACAGTCAGAGCATTCCCACCTGACTCAGAGGTGCCACAGGGCAGACCCTTCCTCTGACACTGGTACGCCCCAGCTGCTGAGTGCTTTAGCTTAAGTTCTGGACTGATACAAAATGAATTGATTGCAGAGCTTTCTCCTAGCTGCCCTGTTACTGACTGCCAAGTGTTAAGAGGTGTTTGTCAAATCTTGCCGCTGAGTAAATAACTATACTCTTGTGAGTAGACATGTCTGCAGTGGAACTATTCACAAAAGCATCTGCTCTAATTCTCTCATGGCTGTGCTCTGTGAATTATGTTTGTCCGTAGGAATGCCAGAGGTACCTGGCAGTCTTGTTTGCCCTCTTCTGTGTACTTTCATCTAGAGACAGAGTGAGAGGCTGTCAGCAGCCTCATGGGGCAGCTGGAGGCAGAGAAAAGACTGCAAAAGTAGTGATGATGAAAACTCCTACAGCTTTCTTCTGCTGGGGCACAAGAATGCTTTGTGATGGAAAGTGTATCTGTAAGAGCCAGAGAGATGTGTACAAAAACTTTTGCTTTTGCATGGCCATATCTTCTGGTATGTAACTTGTTCCTTCAGGAGCTATTACTTTTGTCCTTAGATCCATGTTCTTTGTTCTTAATGCAGCTGGATCAAGTGTCAAAAATATTAGGCATAGGCCTAAGAAATTTGAAGATCATGGCCCTAAGAATCTTATTCTACCAAGAATGGTTCTATGTGGTTGTGTAATAATATTTCTGACTTAAGTCAGGATGTGGCTGAATGGTGCCTGATGTCCAGCAACATCTTTTTGGGGCTGCAGCTGGCGCACACCAAGTTTTGGTTGTGTGACCCATTCAGTGTAACACATGATTAGCTCTCTGAATCATTGTAAGTTTTGGATCCGCTTTGTCCCCTTTGGTGAAGTGTGATACAAGTAGCCTTTCAATCAGGATAATTTCGTTCTTCCCTTAAGAGAGAAAGAGGGTGCCGAGCCTCCCACCTATCGTGACCTGCTCAGAAGGAAGTGGTACAGCATGCCTCGAGGAGCAGCAGTTGTGAGCCTGGTCTCTGCTACCACCAGGGGCATGGGATGTGGAACAGACCATCAGGCTCTAGGCTACACCGTGATGGTGGGTGCATGCACTAATTATCTTGCGTGTGGTGGTGGGGCCAGAAGCTGTTCTCTGTACTTCCATGAGCAGAGTAGATTCTGTGTGTACATGTGGTTTTATTTACTAAATTTAAGATTTAGGCTCCCACCTCACTGTGGAGGTGGGAGAGAGAGGAAAAAACTTGTTTAATATTCAAATGCTCTAGGTCTACTTTGCCGTTTGTAGCTTACTTGGTGTTTACACATTCTCTTATTGGTGACTACAATCATTTTTCTATTCTGATAGGAAAGCATTTATTCTCCTTGTTTTGTTATTCCATATTTTTTTTTTCTTTCTACTTAATGTGGAGCTCACAAGTAAACCTCTCTAAATAGCAAACGAGCACCTGAATATAACATGTCTTCCCTCCCTTCTCCTATGGGTTTGGTAGAGAGCAGGTCTGGGTCCCTGTATAGCACCACTTCTCAGTACATCAGCTCAAGTGGAAGATCTGTGAGCTAAAAGCAGGCAGACATCTAATATTTCTCTTCACTTCCAGATTTTCTGTGCTTACAAGTATCAATTACAAGGTTTGTGTAAATTATAGGGATGATGAACTTGGAGTAGCTACAGTATGTTTAGAACGTCTGTACAGGGATAATAAGGAGATTGTGAAAATCTGCTCTAGGAAGTCTCAGAGACGTTTCCAGATAATTAATGCAATGTGTGGAAACCTGAAATCAGCACTGTGTGTTTTTTTTTTTATAAACTAGTAATTTAGGAACACATTACGGGAGCACATTAAATTAACCATTATTAGATGAGGAAATGTTAAGATTATTAAGATAATAAAAACCAATTAGTGCAGGCTTTTTGTGTATAATGTGGCTCACATAGAAAACCTATTATATTGGAGGGACTACAAGTATTTGGGAGAATTTCAGGTACAAGCCAGAGCTTAGGAGTCTTGAGCTTTTTGTTGCAGGAATAACATGCTTTATGAACAAAATACTCTTTGAAACACAGTGTTGTGAGGCCAGGATTGAAGAAGTGGTTATCCCAAGAGGATTTCAGCTAGTAGGTAAGAAGTTTGTCCATCAGTCTCATATCCTTTGAGAGTAAGTTGTGGCAGCTTGAAGAAAAATATGTTTGTTTATTTGCGTACTTCAGTTGAAAACAATTTCTCTTGTTTGCCCATGTTATTTATTTATATATATATATATATATTTAATGGTTATTGCCCCTGATTTTCTTATTTTCTTCTCTACAAGCAGTAAATTAGAAATGTTTCCATTGTCACTTCCTAGTCAGTGCCCCAATAAAGGAGGACGTGATTCTGTGTAGTCTTTACAGTGACTGATGGAAGCTGTCTTTAATATCAAGGCTGCACCTTTTCATAGCTGTTACCAAGCTTCTCAGGCAGCTTGTGTTCTCATACTGTTTTAATTTTTCTCCTGTGACTGTGGTAAATGATTAGTAGCTTATCATGACTTTGCGCAGAAATTATACAAGGTCAATAATTTCTCCATTATAAATTTATGACACCAAGCACCGTCATAATCCTTGCATCAGATTTGTTTGGCTGTTTCCTGGGCCCTTATTTGAGCCACCACTATTGATTCTTTTTGGTTAGTTTGTTGCTGTGTCCAAACCCATTTTTTCAGATTAGCCTCAAGCTGGAGCCAATTAAGGGGACCTTCATAGCAAGTGTGTTTCCCATCTGGTATTTTATTCAAATGATCTCTCTTCATTTACTAATCCCAAATGCCAGTTCTTCATACGACTAATTCTTGTCCTTCAGAATGACTTCCATCCTTCAAAGCATAGTTATCAAACTGAATTTCACATAGCTTTTCCATATGACAGATCTCTTGGACATACTGGCCACGATAGTATGGCCTTTACACACCTCCTACTTCAGGAAGAATTAGAAGTAGTTTTTGTTCTGCCATGACCTACAAATATGATAACCCCAGCTTTGCACAGAAATGCATAATGGTGCATCCTTTTGTCTGTATCAGTTTGTCTGCCTGTTGTTCTGCTGGCTGTATTTCTATAGCACAGCTCACCCAACTGTTGTTTTAAAATGAACACTTTTTTTCAAAGAGGAAGCTAAATTCCAGTGTCCGTCTGCTGTGCATTGTCTTTTTTTAAATCTTCCCTGGACTAGAGGTTCTCATTTTGAAATACTCTCTTCAGAAAGACTCTCAAAGTAATTTTTTATTATTGTTGTTGTTGTTTATACTATTTTTTCAATCTTTCTCTTTTTTTTTTTTTTTTATATGCCAGGGCCACAGGTGCACCAATAGACCTTACTTGTCCCGACTGGCCTCACCTGGGACCTCCATCTACTCCCACCCCTCGTGTATCCAGCAGCCTCATTAAAGCTCACACCTGGGCTTTCAGCTCTGGCCTGAGCTGGAAGAACAGCGTAGGGTGCTAATAGCAGCAGTCTGGCCACCATCGAGGGAAAGAAAGGGAACAGCAGGTTTGGTCCATGGTAAGCCTGGGGATTTTAAGCAATAGCTCAGGAGCTGCAACGGAAACAAATATAATCTGTGATGTAGCTTGAGCCAGGACTGCAGATCCAGAGATGAGTTTAAATGATGCTCCTTGACGCGTGGGCAGAAGGTGTGGCAGTGCAGGTCCCATGTGAGGCTAGCCATGGCAGGCAAGACGTACTGGTGCAATCAGGGAGCTGACTGAAGGCAACTAAAACTCATGTTTGTGGGAGTTTCTGTGGGGTTTTGTGTGCTAAAAATGGTATCTTGCTGTTAGTGCTAAAGAAAATCTAAGTCTGTGAGTCTCTGGGCTCTGGTTTCTGTGGTGCCTGCTTTTTTTCTATTATTTTTTAAATTATTATTTTTTAAAATTTCTTTTTAGCCTTCTTGTTTTCAAAAATGATTGTGATACTTCATGAAAATTTTGTTTTATCATGACTTTAGAAGAAAATGATTGGAAAAACCATAAATCAACATTTGTTTTAAATAAAAATTGAACCAAGTGTGCCTGAATCTCATGTCCACCATTGAGAAAATCAGGTCTGAGCTTTGTTCTTCTAACAAAACCTTAAATGAGGACAAGGCTCTTACTGTTCGGCTTCATTGCTGACATCTCGCAGTGCTCCCTTACGTATCTCTGTATAGAATATCTATGGCAGTCATTAACGTGGGCTCATTACAGCCTGCCATCTGTAGTGGTGACAAAATGAGCTACGTTATTGCCTCAAAATGCTGTGATCTCAGAACAGTTTTGCCCTGCATCTTCCTCAAAGTATGTGTAAAGAAGTCAGGGAAATTAGCACTGCAAGGAACACTAGGTTAATATAAGGAGTTGTGGTTATTCTCATCTCTTCTGAAGTTTTTTTGTTTGTTTGTTTTTAAATAATTTTAATTTTATTTATTTTTGGCCATGGGTGACAGTTTTTATTGCCGTACTTCTTAATGTGATGCTGTAAGTTGCTCAGGCTTTGAGTGAAGGGTGGGCTACATATATGTGCCTTTGGGTCAATACCACTCACAAGAGAAAATACATCGTAAGCCCCTGCTCAGACACAAAACAATGCATTTCTTCAGAAAGGGTGAAGACATGAAAGAAAGCTAGGATAAGGATACAGACAGTTTCTGGGCATAAACAGGTAACCTGATCTTGTAAGATTATGGAAGATTAGTGTTCTGTCAAGGAACAGGGAATTCCTTTTGGGAGAATAAAACCAATGGATTAAGCAGAGTGGTACTTGGCTCTGGCTGGGCATGGTAACAGTGTTAAGGTTCTGCTTAACAGGGAAATTATACAAAGACACTGTCTGCATAGTCCGAAGTTTTCTGTGTTTGCTGGCATTGCAAGCCTCAACAAAATCCTGGATATCTCAGAGTTTACAGCCCCACCAGGCTGGGGGAGTTCCTTGCTCTCCGACATAGTTTTACAAAGATTTTTAGATTTACAAGGAGTTTTAAATCCTTTATATTTTTCTTTTTTTTTTTTTTTCCCCAAGCTCAGAAAACTTCACCAGATCTATTGGTGTCCCAATCTCTGAACTCTCTTCCACGTTTCTTCCTTTCTTTCCTGGAAAAAGCATACTAGGTTCTCGCTTCTTAGTACAAGTGTACTAAAATTCTTCTTTTTTGAGTTTTAGGATACAAATACTCATTTGTTTCCTTTTCCTGTGCTGTCAGGCTTCCGTTTTCTCCAAGATGTCTCACAGTCCTGGTATCACTGCTTTTTCCCAGAAAACTCTTTTGTGCTTGTCTGCTTCACTGCAGCTTTTGCTTTAGATCTGAAAATCTGACAGCTAAGTTCAAAATATAAAATTTTTGATGGTGCTGTGAAAATTATAAAAAAGGTAAATTAACTTGCTTGAGGTACATGGGAAGGGGTTAAGCTTTATATTGCTACAATTAGAAATTGGTACATCTCAATATCTGTGCAATGTATCGGTTATTGTCATCATAACTGGCCCTACTGCTGCTACTCTTTTATTTATTGTTATTTTTTTATTTAAGCCCTCTTAGATTGGTTTTCAAAGCTTTTTCTCAAAGAAAATTAAAGGTAAGGTGTAAATTTGCCTTTGGCTGTTATCTGAATACTCTAAACTCCTGTGTTTCCATGTTTCTTTAAAAAAAGAATTATAAGACCTCATATAAAAACGCGGTTGAGTACGGTAAAGTCCTTCATAGCTTCACTTACTATGGAGTAACGAGCCATGTGGAACCGAATCAATGTATATACTGAAGTTATAATTGCTTTACTTCCCATGTACCTATCCCACAATTCCTGGAAATTGTTATTGAGTTGTGTGGTGGGAAGGTACATTGACAAGAGATACCAAGTCAATGTGTAGGGGGTACCTACTCTAGGCTACAGTTGGATCATACCCTACATTAATGGCCTAGACCTCACTGGAGAGCCTGTCAAAATCTGAATGTAGTGGATGCGTTGTATCAATTTGAGGTTGCTCTGGTAATGATTGACTTTTATTCATTATTAATTATGCGAGATATAACTGAGGCTTTAGGAAAGCTTCCGCTAGTTAGTTTACAAGACAGCCAGAGATACCTTTCTTGGAGTGCTTGCTTCTCTCTGTTAGTCACAAGCAATGTTTTCAGCAGATAAAAGAAATTAAAAGGGACACGTAAAGCTACCTCAGAGCTAATTCTGAACCTTTAAAGTAGAGCTTAAAGAGGGATTTCCTTTAAAAATCTTTCTTCCCGCTTACTCTGGCAGGATTATAATGACAAAAGGAGTGTGTTTGTCACTGCAGTTGGTGTTGAGGGCCAAAGGCAAGGATATAACTTGTCTGGTTGTGAGGAAGTACGGCAAACTCATTGGAGTGGTTGGAGCCAAGACGGTTTTCTAAACTTCAGTCCAAGCTAAGTATGGAGCTTCTGCATAATGCTGGCTCTTTGTGCTTCCAACAGAAGTGAGGATACCCCCCAGGCAAACCAGTAACCAGATCCACTGACTTTACTGTAGTCTGGGTGATCTTTGATCGATTATACGCTTTTAAAATCTGTGTCTCTTGATTGCATTGGAATGTAATTATACCTGTCTCATCTTGAGTCTAAAGGAAACTAATGGCTGAACTGTTACAGGAGGAGTCAGTAGATTTTCAAGGCAAACACATGCAACAATGCTGTCAATCTGTCTCCTTCAGTTCTCAGTAGCTTTGAAAATGAATGTTTCCAGCCAAATTTGACAGAGGGATTTAAGTTTGAAAGGTGTTATGTTGTGCATATTGGTGGTTCAGAAGAGGCCAGAGTGTGTGTCCCTCCCTTAAGGGGAACAATTGTAATTTGGCACTTTCTCCATTCCAAAAAGCAGCAGCCAGCTGGCCAGTCATCATGCGTGCAACTTGAGTTTGACAGCAGCAACTGCTAATCAGTCTGGTTTAAAAAGTTCTCTGTGATGTCTTCAGTTTATAGCGCTATGTGGCTCTGGGGAATAAGAAGGCAGGAGTGATATAGAGAAGGCATGGGGGAGAGGAGGAGCTGCTAAAGGATGTAGGACGCAAATGAGTAGGAAACTTCCTTTACTTAGTTGTGGTGCCCATAGGATAATTTTCTTTTGTTAAAAAAAAAAAAAAAGTGAAAAATTGCCTGAAGAATTATTACAACCTGAAAATTGTCTGATGTGATCTAAGAAGAAAGCACACCGCAGATCTCCATACAGGACAGTAATGTCTTTAGCAGCAGAGCTTGAATAGAATAAATTGCAGTAAAACATGAAAGGAGGGATTAAATCAAGGATTACAGTATATAATTGAGATGAAAACAACATTCCCTCCTAAATTGGATAGTACAAGTGTGACAACTGCTGATGGGGCTATTGATGGGAGTGCTTAGCCTGCTACAGATACAAGTGTGTTTGTGTATGCTGTTCAGTACAATGATGAATGGCCTCGATTGTGACAGGACTTTTTTTAAAAATTTGCCTTTCCTACCTAGAATGCCTGGAAACCAAAGCTCTAGGGTTGTCTTTCTTTTTAAGAGCTGGCACCTCTTATGCAAAACCAGGTCCTTGCATGTTTGATTCATTTCTTTGTGAAATGATAAACTGATGGCAAAGAAAATTGGTGTCTAGAGACGCTGAAGTGGTGTCTGTCATCATTTCCAGAATGGCTGTGGCTGGAGAAACCTTTTGCTGGACTGAAGGATGCACATCAGAGGAAATTATTGTATTTGCAGACCTGCTGAACTGGTGGTAACATCTCCCTCAATGGCAGAGACATTTCTGCCTCCTGCCCACAAAATAAAGGGTTTCCAGACATGCACCAATATATGACCCTCTTATGTGTCACAACTGGGGAAGCAGGAAGGTGGCAGGGAGGGAGCAAGTAAGCTCCCCTTGCCTGGTCTTGGAGGAGATATGAGCTCTGGCTTGCAAAGGAACACTGAATTCTTGCCTCTACCACTGACCCTGTGAATGCTTTGAATGAGTAACAAAGGCTCTTGGGACCCTGCTGGTACACTAGAGATTATGGCACTGCTTTACCTCGGGTCTGGGGAGAGTAAAGGCATTGAGGGTTGCTGGGTGCTCAGCTGCTCTGATGGTAAGAGTTCATTGATGCTCCGGTAGGTAGAACCTCTTAGCTGCTCTTGGAGAAAGTTTGGGGCAAAAGTTAAGAATCAGCTTTCAGGCATTTAGGGTTTCATATAGGAGAATTTTCTTGCTGTGACAGCATGGAGAGTGTCTTCAGTAAGAAAAAGCAAAGGAACCTGGCTGCCGTTGTAGTTTACGGGCTGGGTTAAGTATCCATTTGGTCACGATCACTGGCACTGCGAACCAAAACTGGGTACACTGGATAAAGCTATAAAGAAAAACAACAACAAAAAAATCAAGCTGAAACATTATTTCTGACTGATAGAACAGAAATTTGGTGCAGAGGTAAAGCATATACAACAGGAAGAGAAAGCTAGAAACATCTTTGTTTAAACTGAGATATTACTGTTGTGCTTAAGAGAAATATTTGAAGCAGATTTTTTTGTCTGCTGGATCTAGCCTAGTGGATATGTAAGCGAGTGATGGATGAAGCAACCCACTTGTTGCAAGTCCCCAGGCTGACAGAAAAGAGTCGGGAATATAGTTCAGACAAAGACTCTACATGCCAGTTCTGTCATCTATATTATTAATGTGCTGTGTTTGGTCCCTGTGGAGAGCTTAAACTGAGCCAGAGACAGGATGTGCATCCAGTGAACATTTCCTATGATACTGGATTCATAAAGGTTTTTTTTAATAGTCTTGAAAGTTAACTCCCCTCCTCCCTTTATCTGTCTTCCTTTCAGAGATGCCCCAAATGTTTGATTTGCCTTGAATTTGTTCCAACACCAGTCACTGAATGTTTTACTTGTGCTGAAAGAAGAAAGACAAAAGCCTGGCTCAAGAGGGAAAGGTACAGGCAAACGTGAATTATCAGAGCTATTGCTGGCTGAAGATTTGTGGATAGTTTGGGAGATTCTTGTGAAGAAGGAAAGGGAAAATGTAGGCTTAATGGAGAGGAACTTGGGAGTGATTTATCCTTGTAAGTTCATTGTTTGGTGCCTTATTTTGCCTTTTTTTTATTTTTAATTTTTTTAATTTTTTTTTTCCTTCCAATCAACTTTCAGAATTCAATCTTCTTTTGCTAGGATAAGCTTCCAATGGTCTCCAGCCTTGAACTGGTGTTTAAATGAACTCGCATAAGGCTGACAATCCTGGAGTGCCATCTTGTTAGGAGTAATAAAATTGTGGGTGCTGTGGAAAACTTAAGTGGATGTGAGGCACTGGTCACTTGACAAGCTGAACGTGTAACTCCAAATTACTGTGACGCCTGGTGCTGCATGCCAAATGCTGGAGAGGCCAGGAAAGATCAGCCCTACTCCAGCCAGGAAAAGCAGCAAAGTGACAACTCTTTTCCTCTCTGGTTTGTGACACCCCATTAGCACTTGTACCTCCCAACCCCACTCTGGATCTGTAAGATCCTGTAGCCAGGAATATTCAGTTTGTATGGTCCAGAAAACTGATTAGGAGTGGGTGCATACTTCACTTTCCGGAAATGAGCTAAATGTTTAGAGAACGGGATATCCAATTGCACTGCATCTCTGACATATACTGGACATTTTATGTTGAAATAGTCTCTCTTTTTTTTTCTCCTCATTGCTGCTCACCTTTGAGAGTCATCTCCCTTCCCTCCTTACTGGTATTTTTTTCTAGAGTTAATAGAATATGGCAAGAGTAGAAAACTTCAGTTCAACCAAAAAATAAGGTACTAATATTAAATTTTTGAAAGGTCTCCGTTTGATGTAAGTCAGATCTTTTCAAGCACTACTTTGATCTTCTAGGCTCATGTTTCTGTATTTCTGTGCCCTTATCTATAGCTGGGTTATCTCTATATAAATTCAATCGTATGAACTGTGCTTTATGATTAAAGAGTGGCTCTTTCCAGTTTAAAGCCAGAGCATCCTGCTTTGTATGTTTTAGGCTAAAGACAAGCTCTTGCACTACTGCAGATGGGATATATCCTTTTCTGGCTGCAGCTAAACTGGAAGAGACCAGCCTCCAGGTGACTGTCCCCCTGAAAGGATACGCTGACCTCTGGTATCTGCCAGCTGAGCTGTTTGTGTAATTTTCCCTAACCCTGTTCTGGTCATTATGGACTGATTTAGTGTTAGCAAGGACCTGTTATTAAGCTGTTTATGCTAATCAGATTTACTTTGGCTGAAACGAGCACTTCTAGAAGTAGCTCAGCTGGGAAGTCTGAGAGAGCAGTAGCCAGAGGGTGGAGAGAAGCTGTGACTGTGATGTAGCCCAGTGGGACCTCTTAGTCATCGAATGTTCCAGGTTGAAGGGACCCACAAGGACCACTGAGTCCAACTCCTGGCTCCACACAGGACCACCCAGAAACCAAACTCTGTGTTTGACAGTGATGTCCAAATGCTCCTTGAACAGCAGGCCTGGTGCTGCAACCACTGCCCTGGGGTGCCTGTTCAGTGCCTGACCACCCTCTCGGAGAAGAACCAATTCCTAAAACACAGCCTGAACCTCCCCGTCACAGCTCCATCCATTGCCTCAGGCCCCATTGATGTCGCCAGAGAGAAGAGACGAGCTCCTTTTGCTCCCTTGCAGCCACAGCCTCAGTTAAAGCCTTGCAAGGTCTGGTGAGCATACGGCTCCTAACCTACCAACATAAGCTGTGTTTTGAATATGGCAGTGAACTCTCCCCTCAGTTTTGAACATTCTCCTGCTCAACAAGGTGCAGTGTGTTGTTTCAAATTTGCATCTCCCTGCTTTGGCTCAGTTTTTATGTTTACTCAGCACTTTTCACTGAGATGCAACTCAAGTGGGTGAGAAGCTGTCTCCCCAGCCAGCCTGACCCTTGGGAGGTAAGGCTTGTTCTGCAGCCATCCTCACAGGGGAACCTGGTGGTCATTCTTTATCATCAGCACTAAGCAACGTTTTATAACTGGGGAAATGAGTAATTTATTAAAATGAAATTAGTGAGTAGAGAGAAGTAGAGGGTGTTTAGGGTACAGAGGATGTATTTATCCAAGCTGGAGTGTGGCCAGGATACCTGCATTAATTTCCACATTCTTTCAGAATGCTCCTTGGTATCAGTAATGAGAATAAATGGTCATTTATGTCTAGGCTGTCTCTTTCAGCCTCTATAGGAGGTGAACAAAGAATCTGCATTGCGCATGGGCTCCCGAGTTTTACTGTATTTGGAATGTTCTGGCTCAGCTCTCAAAACAAAGATCTGGCTATTCACAAGTGTTTGCAGCTCTGATAAAACTATTACTACTAACTGGTAAAAGTTAGTAATGGAGCTGCTCATTAGTCAACACTACCTCTCTCTGTATATTAAATGAAGAATGTTTTTCAAGTAACAGGAAGAACCTAACTGTATCTAATTATAGAGAGTAGTTGGTAACTATGTCACTTTTATTTTAATGGCACAATCAATTTTATAGATGAAAGTTTAAATTAAAACTTAAGGAAACTGTAGTTTTAGGCAGGCAGCCAATGCTTGAATTACTGTACTCAGTAACCTGAGGAAAAAAATAATTTATAGAAGTTTACATGTCTGTATTTTTTTTAAAGGAGCTCTTGATTGCTTTTGTTTTATGTCTCTTTTGAAATACTGACTAGAAATCAGACGAGAAATAATAATAAACTAGATGGCTCAAACTCCAGTGGCCTACACTGGGAACATATGTGCATATGTCTCAAAAATTATGTTAATCAGGGCTGCGGCTGGATTTTGGAATGAAGCTATCATGGTTTCATGTGATGGAAACCATTCAGAAGTGCGTCTCAATGAGAATGGTGTTTAGGTTTTTCTCTTGTTTATTCTGAAACTATTTAAGTTTTTCTCTCACTTACTCTGAAGATACACTTTTCCCTTACTGATGAGTTCATTTAGGCAGGAAGGAGTTCAGAGAAGTTATCTGACCTCCTGCTGAAACTGTAGATGCAAAACCCATTAACTAACACTGAGCTGTGGAGCTTCAGTCTCTGAACTTGGGGTGCGTGAAGTCCTTTACCAGATCTTTGTTTGGGGAGTGGTAAAGGTATATCTGAGTTTATCAACTAGTGCTGGAGCAGGTCATGACTCATAACTCAGAATTAGCTGTTGATCTAAATTTTGTGTGTGTGTGTGTATGTTTTTCTTTCTTTGGTGGCAGTGGTTTTTAAGGAAATTTGTCTTTAAAAAAAGGTAACTGCCAGGGTGCTCTCCAAAGATTTGAATTTATTTTCAGAATGCTGAACTGTCTAAATTTGTATTTTTAAGTAAAACTTTTTTCAGAATAACTTTTATGGGGATACAATAAACATTCTGGATTAGTTTTCTAGAAAACAGGTACTAATACAACACATGGAGGAAGGGATGGAGATGCTTCCTTTGTTTGCTGTGAAACAGTTCTTCTAGATATATATTTAAACAAAGGATCAATACTGTCTTCCAGGTTCCATTAAAATTTTCAGTTCAATCAAACCAAAAATAGGTGTTTTCTAGATTTGCCAAGTAGTCAAACCAGACAAATACAATAATGAGCTGGTGATACTCAAGTTTGACTGTGCATAAATATGTCAAAGGGACTTAAAGGTCTGCATATATATATTTTATAATATTTATACACTATAATTGTAGTGGCTGAAGGGCTAATACACCTTTAAACGCATGCTATTACATTCTTGGTTGTCTAATATTATTTTAGGATTGCTAGTAGATGATTCTTAAATATGTTCAAAGATTGAAAGCTGTGTATTCCAGGCTTTCTTGTAACAGCTGGAAATCCCTAATTATAGTTCACAGGTTACATATTCATCTGGTAAAATCTGTACATAAATCCTGTAAGGCAAGAATTCCACCTCCACAGTTAAGTTCTGAACGCTACAAACTTGATCACCAGGGAATGGGTGAATAACTCTCCAGTAACATTACCTTTTATGTCAAGGGATGAAAATATGTGTCCCTTTTAAGATAAAGAAGAGATTCAATATTAGTGTTTATAAAATGAACAGGAGCTTGATAGTTACTTATAAAGTGAAAATACTTCAAGTTCTTAGATAAAACTGTGCCTAGTTGTTTGCTGATTTCAGTGACATGGATAAATAGAACTACATGTAAGTCAAGCTTTCACCTAATGGCAGATCTGTCTAAAAACTCACCTCTTTTTTACACTTATGGGGGCTGAAATCTTGTCCAGCCACAAGATGAGGCAGTGGATACAGAGTGACTGCAGGTGGGAGTGAAGATGTGTTCATTGCTTCCCACAGCACGTTGGATGGTGTACACTTAATTTGAGTTTAAAGTTGTTCTGGAAGCTGATTTTGCTGTCAGGATTGCCGGAGGACTGGCACTACTGAGGATCTTCAGAATCTGAGCACTTAGGCTGGAAAATATGAGTGAATCACATTTTAGGGCAAGGCAACATTCAGCATAACGTTTGTTGAGTCCTTGACCTGGACTAGAGGTAAACCAGCAGCTGATTACTAATCTCTCGAGCTATAGTTTCCCAAACCACACTTAATTAAAGTAATCAGAATGGTTGCAATTTTAAGAGTTAGGAATAATTTCCCAAAGCAATTATATTTCTTCTCAGGGTTTTCAGTTGTATACAGTTGAAGGAGTCTTGCTCCGATTTCTTAGTAGTTCTCAGAGGCAGGAAGATCCACGTGTGTATATATAGAGCTGCGTGACATAATGGTACCACTCCGTGACAGTCACAGTGCCTTAACTGAAGCTTCCATGGAGATGCACCCACCAGTTCGGGCTCTGTGACTGACAGTCTTTTTGCTTTTGTGGGAGAACTGTGTTTGGATAGAACACAATTAAGCTATTTATTTGTACACCTAACACAATTTAAACAAAATAAACCAATCAGAAAAATTGTAATTTGTCCGTGTTTGTCACACACCAGCCTGACTTACGTTAGCCAGTCTGAGTGTCCTGAGGCATTAGCAGATGTAAACTCTGATAGAAAGCTGTCTTTCTGATTACCTGTTCCTGAAAATAGTGTTTTTTCTTTTCTTTCTTTTTTTTTTTTTTTTAAACTGTAATGTGCATCACTTAGTTAAATATAAAGATAATATGAAGATGTTAGCATTTATAAAAACATGGTTTAAACTCCATCTAGTTTCTCCCTTTTCTTTTGCATTTTGGGAAATGACTGCTCCCTCTTGCCTCAAGAATCTGACTCCTCTTAACAAAGCTGAAAAATCATATGCTCCGTCCAGATTTGATCTCTCCCATGCCATTGAAAAACCCTCTGATTACACAGGGAGCCTTCTGTGTTTAGTACTTCTGAAACTGCACCTCTAAAATAATGCATCCAACAATTAAAACAGACAAAATTAAAACTGCATATGGAAACTCAGTTCCCTTTTCTGGGTAAACTCCTGTGCAGAAGACCTGTGCAATGTTTGTGCACTGCTCATGTCTTTTGTGTTTAAGTGTATGTTCATTACTCTGTCTCAAAAAAAAAAAAAAAAAAATAGTATCCCTATTTACAATGTGTCCTGTTATCTCCTTTCATTAATGGCTTTGCACCTTCAAAGACAGCCTACATTTCCTTTGTACAATGATGCACATGCCCACGTTTCCTATTGCAATCAGTCACTGAGGGCAGCTAGTTTGTAGTCTAGGCCAGTAGTAAGGCAAAAATCCCCATATTCATACATCCTGATATGGAGAACTGAACTGGCCTGGGGACTTCAGCTGGCTGCAGAGATGTCTCCGTCAGTTGCAATGTAGTGACAGAAGTTTCGGTTGCATATAGTGACTTAAGAGCCCTGTTAATCAGAGAGATTGTTTGAAGTATAAATTCTTTTCCATAGCTTTGAGTGTTTAGTTCCGCACGCAGCTGTCTGTTGTTGTGCATCTTTGTTGTAACAATCAAACTGGACACAGCAAAGAAGAATGAGTCCAGGGAACACGGGAGGAGAAAAGTATATTCACGGTACCTAACGTTGTTAGTGCCTAGCTTGTAGGTTGGCTAATCTCCCTATGCTCCTCACACGGTGAATGGGAATGAGATTCAGATCTAGTGAAGGTAATGTAACTACCTGAATCTAATCAGTACAGTCCATGCTGTCTCTATCTCCTTATCCTTTGGGATGTCTTGCTCTTGCACAGAATTCCTATGTTTACCTTTTTACTTATATAGGAGCACATCCTGCTGTATTAGCTTTATGCAACTACACAAATCTGATGTTTGCAACTGGTGGAAGTTGTTGTTGTTTCTAAGGCTGTGTCCCTGTTACAAACCAGTTTGTACAACTATTCCAAACAGCATATACAAATCTGCCCGACAAGTGTGGTGTTCAGTGCTTCCAATGGATCTGTGTTTTGCCATTTTTAATGCATGTTATGTATCTTGTGTGTTCCATAAAAATCAGGAAAGAGTTAGACTTATTTCCTCTACAGATGTGGTATTTCTTACTTAACAAATCCCCATACAAGTAGGAATATGTATAATTATATTTGTTGTGGTCAGATATTGTTCACGATGCTGAAGTATGCCTTAGTGTGTGCAACCCATTTGCTGCAATTTATTTTGTTGCTACAAGGGATTAAATGAGTAATCAAGAGGAATGAGAGAAACATGACATTTAATTATTCTACTGTGGAGGAATACCTTATCACAGGACAAATGTACATACCCACATAATGAGAACAGGTGTATCATATGAAAGCATACAGGAAAGTTTTGTAAGAGAGAGGAAGAATGATTTTATGAATAGAATTTATTAGCATCTGCACAAAAGCCTTTAAATCCCCTTAATTTACAGCTGTAAAACAAGCTTACAAGTGAGGCACTGAAGACTTAGAATTTTAATGCATGCCACTTTGTTTTTATGTTTGAGCCAAGCATTTCCATGCACACGTAGAAAATCAAAGCAATATGGTTTGTAGCACATGCTCTGTTGTGCAGCAAGCTGTGGAGGCCTTTCTAGTTGGCTCTTGATAAGAGTCATTCCCATGAAACAGGCATAGTCTCTTAATTATTTATAGAGTTACAGGAAGGAATAATGATTGGGAAATGGTACTTTAGGAAAGCAACCCACCTGTGTCTACTATGTAATAACCCTCATGCTGGTTTTATGTTGCTCATGCATGTGTGAGTTCAAAAATATTGAGCAGAGATGCACAGAATACTGAAACACCAAAACAAACAAACCAAAACATGCTTCTTTTAGACTGAGAGAACTACCTTCAAAGCAAATTGCGTTTCACTGTTTTTGCACCTTGTATTCAGGTTTCAACAACCTCTGATGACATTAGCAAAGCATATTGCAGGGGACAGCTGGGAAACACAATCTCTAAGCAAATACTTCTAAAAATGGCCTTAAAAATGGAGGCTAGTGGAACAAAAGCTATTCTCTGTTATACTGGTAGGAAAAAAAGATAATCGCAACACCATCTTTGTACAGGGGTCTAAACAATGGTATTCTTCTGGTGTGCGCGTGGAAGTGGTTTAGAAACTCATAAAGCATTAAGACCCTTGAATCTTTATATCTGTAGTCTGTAATCTTTTAAATAATTCATTTTAATGCTTGATTCTTACTTGGGTGTGCATGACTGACCTGAGAATGTGGAGGCTTGCAGTGCTATGGAGATGGCAATTTCTCATCTATTCAAGAGTGCAAAAGTGCTGAAAGGAGCAGAGAAGGAAGGGGGTCATAGATCCATTTAATTTTTGTTCCTGCCTTAATAAGAAATCCTGTCTTGACTTAAATTGCTTTAATATAAATATGGTTTAAACTGGGAGAAAAGGTAATGTGCTTTAAACTTAAGAGCTCACATACTTATGGTTTTATAATTTATTCTTTGAAATAGAAGTGCACACGAATCTAGCCTCTGCCATTGTCCAGGCTTTCCTCTGTTTGTGTGGGACCTGCTTATCACTGTTCACCTACCAAATCACCATCTCTGGAGAGGTGTGGAAGTATCTTGCCTGTTAATATCACTGCTTTGGGGGGAGAGGCGAAAGGCTCTATCAGTGTCTATCCTCAGCATTACTGAAGGCTCCAGTATTACAAGGTTATAGTGGAAAAATAAAAATCTACATATACATAGGCACACACACATGTGTGACTGCAGAATTGTAAATGGAAGATGCATGCTCTTGAAAGGCAATTCCCTATAAGGCCATGGGTGTATAAGTGTTTATCTGACTGAGAATTTCACTGTTTCAGCTTAGAATCTGTGTATGACACCATTTCTGTGCATGGAGGCAACTTACTATTGCCTGCTTTCCCACCCAAACAGCCCTTATGCAGGTAAGAAGCAGAGGCTCTTTGTTACAAAACTGTGCTTTTAGAGCTTGACTGAGACCTGGCAGTTTTCTGAGTTCCGCTTTGAGTTTCAGTCCCAACTACATCTTTCTGAAAACCAAATAAAGCAAAGCAATTCTTGGTCTGTATGTTGAACTTGCATGTTGTAAATGACAAAGCATTAACAAAAGGCTCGGATTACCTGCTGTTCTGTGTTGAGGTAGGGTCACCGACTGATGAAATCTCTGTCCTCACTTACCCAAGGTTGTTTAGCTCCCTGTCCAAGCACTCTTCTGGAGGTGCTGGTTTTATAAGCACAGTGTCAGAGTACCCTGATCAACACAGATGTGATTGTTTTAGTTTTATTTTAAGCACACTTTGGACAGCCAGTGGAATGTCAACAAGGAAGTAGTAAGTAATTTAAGATTTTTTTATTTTATTATGTGTATATATGTACCTGATATTTCTAGTAAATCCTCCTGAACCTCTGCATTTCATTCTGTTTTCTGTTATTTTTTTTTCTTTGTGGCTGCTTTTGAATCAGTGTTCTTGTACCAATTAGGTACTCTGGTAGCACCACCAGAGCCAGTGTAGAAGCCTGGGTCACTGAAACTCCACAGCTTTAAGACTAGATTCATCTCAGATATTAATGAGGCAGATTGATAAAATTTTAAGGTCTCTTTCCTCTTTTATTTGTATGTGGAAGACTGGAGGTTAGAAGGCTTTTTAAATAGGCAAGCTCAGGGACTGCCCCTGTTTTGTGATCCATAAATATGCTAACTTACTGGGTGCTTCACAGAGAGAGATGGCTGCTTCTAGGAGGTGAGTCAGCCTGCTGCAATCTGAGTCATCTTCCACAGGTATTTCCTGAAAGTGCTGAAGATGACTAGACTCATATTCTGTTTCAGTTAGCTTTGAATTCATCCCTCCTTGTTTTAGGCACCTGTGTGCTTGTACAGCACCTAGCACCAGGAAGTCTTGCTCTTGTTTGTATAACCTTTTAAGTTCTTCTGCACTACAAACAATAAACTTGCACTGTGTAACACTTAGGATATAGAACAGAGTTTTTCCTCGTCTACTGTACTGTATTTCAGTTCAAAATTGAACACCTGGCATTTGGGCTAAGGCTGCTGACAAGCTACCAATTGTACTAGCAGCTCTGGTTGTGTAAACACCTGCATTTCTAAGAAACTGTTAGGAAATTCATTTTATATAGGCTACCAAACAACCTTCAAATGGGAATTATTTTTAGCCAGCCTGGTCTTGCCAGGTCTTGATATGGCTTTCTGCCACGTGTTTGATTTAAACTGGTAACTTAAAGACTCATACCTACTTCACAAACACCTGAGCTATGCAAAAAGCTGGTTTTACTTTAGACTTAAATCGTTTTGCAAAGCTCCATAGCAGAGTATCTGCACATCAGAAATTATGTAACCTGACAGACATAAAGTGGAATTAAAGTGAAATACATGTACTGGTTAAAACAAAATCATCTATATGTCATGAATGAGAAAAACAAAACAGATGGAACTATGTCCTTGGTCATGCATCAGAGGATTTTCAGACTCTTCTAATATAGTGTAATTTAATAAAGGGGAAAACTCTCCAATATTCAAAATGTAATAAAGTGAAAAATGTGATTCTGTAATCATGTTGGAATTTAGTATCAATAACTGCAAAATAAGGAGTGCATTGATGAAATGACATTAGAGCTTAGGAAGAATATATACATTGATTTATGAATGATTGAACTGATATATTCTTCAATTGTGGTGTCACCAGCATGCTGACAAAGTGGCTTTATATGAGCACACCTCATGGTAAAAGGAAGGTTATATTGCTTAGTGAGTAGAGTTGTGGTTGAAAGGAAGGGAAATGTCACAAGGAGTTTGAACAGCCTGCTAGCCCCATCTGCAAAACTCCTCAGTGCTCAGAAATGGTTCCAAGCATGCAGTTATTCACACACACTTTATCCTCCAACACCATGAAAGATGAAGCAGTTTGGTATAATAATTCCACTAGAGTTGGAGCCACTGTGGAGTCAGCAGTCTTCATGTTTGGAATGCAAAAGCTTGAGGTCACCAGGAAAGCCTCATCAAGCCAGGAGCAGGCAGAGGTACATGTGTATAACTGCACTGGTTGGCAATTGGATGTGGAGAATGTAAATAAGAACCTGTTCACTGTGAGATGCACATTAAGTAAGGTAAGGTCATAGACTTTACACTTATCTGTAACATACAATGCCAAATTTCACATAGTGTGCACAGAGATGTTTATATCAGACAGCACCTCTTTATGGATAATTATAGACTCTAACTCCTTGCTCTGCTCTAAAAATCTGTATAGCCTGCCTAATTCCATTACTTTGCTTGATAGAGAATGCCTATACTGTATATATACTGGTATAGCACGTGCAGACTCAGACAAAAAGAAGTGACAAAAAAAGAGAGGATAAATGTCTTTGAATTTAAAGTATGGTTTGCAAAGTCAATTCAGTTTGGCAAGATTATCCAGCAATTAACATACAAATGTTTTTTTATGCTCTTTTCCTCTTACAATAAAAAATACAAGTAATGATAATCTTTTCTGTAATAGACAATTTAATCATGGTCAGGATCCAAGATGAGAAGGTCTCAGGTATCAGAAGTCCTAGGGGATTTTTATTACTGGAAAATGGGATCTTTGTCAGAATGTGCAAACCCTGTATTTTTAGAAAAGGCAAGATAAATGGACTTTTAGTATAGGATCGTGACAGACAATTTTCAGTTTTCTAATTTTCAGGAATCTTTTTTTTTTTTTTTTTTTTTTTTTTTTTTTTTTTAACTAGCAGAGTCAACTTAATTTGTGAATTGGATGAAAAAGGAAGGAGGGGGAGCGGTAAAGTAGTTGAGACTTTAAACTATAGAAGCCGTCACAGAAAACAGATTTCTCTTGGCAATCAAGATAACTTAACAACCATAAACACATTGTCAGAGGGAAAAATTACGTTTTGCTGTAGTGCAGATCATATACAGATGACTGATTTCTCTTTCAAGTTCAAGCACAAAAGGACTGTTTATATATATTCAGCATCTGACCTGGCTCTTGAAGAGCTGAGGAAGGATGGCTAAAGGGCTCTCGAAATGCTGCTTGGCAAGGAGTACAGGATAACAATCAGTGTAAGTATAAATAGCTCAAAATGTTGATAACAAGCGAAGTTGCTTCAGATGATTTGCAGTGCTTGCCCACTTACATAGATGCAATCAGAAAGTTTTTGTTACAGTACATTATATACCAGCGGCGAAGCTGCTCTGGATGCATGCTACTTTCCCTGTGCTTGCGATGTGCTAGAAGTGACTCTAGCTATAAATCCAGAATGTGTATGTGTGCATAAATAAGGAATGTCCTGCTGTGTGGGCACAGTTTCTTTAATGCATTAGTTCCTTGTGCAGATAACTGTCCCCTGTAGATAGTGCTGGGAATTATGCTGATGTAAATAAAAGTTCCAGGGTTTGACTTATTAGATAGCTTCTTCCGAATCTAGAGACCATAAGCGGAAAGCATCTCCTCTTACTCCCGTATTAATTAGCATGGATGAGACCAGAGGGACTCTTTCAGCATACTCAGTTTCAGAGCTGTAGTGCTCAACTGTGACAGCTTGGTTTGCCCTCGCAGTACCTACTGTTTCCAGGTGGCTTGTATCCTGTACTGCATGGGCTTATGGTTGTTTAATTTCCAAGACCATGAGATCTACATGTGTTCAACACAGTATAGTATATAGTAAGAGGAAGGTAACTGTGAAAAGAAATGTTAGAAGATCCTGCCGCCTTTATTTTCCACAAGGCTTTGTACTTTCAGTGGTGTTATACTAACTCAGTATAGTCAACTAGCTTTGACTTTCCTTTGGAGTCTCCTTTTACTGGAGACTTTTTACTTTTACACATTACTCATGTAACATGCTGTCTCAAAGAGACCTTCCCACTTAATTTTCATATGAGTCGAAAAGAGAGAATAGTCCTTGATCTGTCTTGCTGCTGCTCATGCGTGTTGCTTTGGGCTGTGGTTCTTTGGATAGTTACACCTAGGTGAACACCTGAGTAGTGCAGGAAAATGGTGGTTGTGTGAATTCTGTGTGTCTTGTTTGCAGAAGGCTCTAACTGAGGGATTCTTTAACTCTAAAAATGGTATCACAATATTACTCTAACTCCTCTGATTTGGTATAAGCCCTGTGGACAGCATGGATGTCTGACTGCTAATATCATTGAACTGCATGTAAATAATTTTATAATCAAAATTAATACAGCACAGTGATTTAATCCTTTTAATCTTTTTTTTTTTTTTTTAATTGGGAAACCTGAGGTCTACTTTTTGCTATTTCTCTTTAGCTTTTTTAATAGCATCTTTCAGTGATTGTAGATGTACTGCTTACTGCATGCTTCATTCCTATTACAGAGCTAACAAGGAAGGTGACAGTCTGAAACTTTGAAAAATGTAGCATGGTCTGGAAACTCAGAGTATTATCCAAGTAGGATGAACAGACATGCATCAGCTGAGGAATCTGCAGCCTAAGGGACTGCAAATATCATTCCTTATCATTCCTTTTGTGTGTGTGTGTGTGTGTGTAATGTTATGTAATTGAAGAGCCTCCATCTGACTTGGTTGACACCGATGCTTTTAAAACAAACTCATGATTTTTTTGGTGCCTTGAACAAATTAAGTAGCTTAGTGTTCATCTGCTTGTCAGATACACTGCAACAATGATGTGTGTGCTATTGGAGGAGGAGGAAAAAAAGTAATTTTAGAACATTTAACTAGAGACCTCTTGAAAAATACAGTGTTTCAGAAAGCTGGAGAATGCTCTCTCAAGGCTGTCGTTCAGGCAGAACACTGGAAAATGCAGGTTTCCTCCCCAGAACAGTTGAAGCATACCTGGAAGGAGTATGGTGTTCTTTTAGAAAATAGTGCTTTGTAAGAGTTGTAAACTTAATGGGCATATTTCTGAAGAAAGGTTTAAAACAGTAAGGCCTTTGAGATCCACAGAGTTAATCTTCAGGCATTTTTGAAGATCTGAGTTTTCAGCATGGCTCTATTTTGTAAAATATTGAATAGAGAAAAAAATATTCTATTTTGAAGCTTTAGGCAAAGCTGGATTCCTTTCTCCAGGTTACCTGCTCACCTATATTTTCCTGTGAAAATACATGTGTTTTGTTTTTAGATTGCTAGATAAGAAGAATGTTCTCTCCTGAAGCACTTAATAATTAAATACTCATTTTCTCCTGCCCCCCTAAATTGGTTTTACTATTTAATACAGTGACTATTAATGATTTAATAATGGAGTAAGAAGATAGAGCGACACTTTAAAAAAAAAGAGAGAGAGAGGAAAAAAAAATTGTCGCAGTTTATCAGGACACTGAAGTAAATAAAAAAAGAAATCCTTTGTTTATGCATTTTCTCCTCTTTATCGGCATATGTTGAAGAGTCTATGTTTTATTGTGTGCCACCTTCTTTTAAAAACAACTACAAAGAATCTTGTGATTTCAGCGATCTTAGTGGGGGATGGGGGAATCCCAAGTGGCATGAGGAATGGCACATAGATATTAGCAGTATTAAGAACCTGTTAAGGTGCTATATCTGTTCTTCTTGCCAGTGTAGAATTTCTTCATTTACAATTTGGTGTTGTGCTAGATGAGTCAACTATAAATCTGAAAGGGATAAAAAGTAAAGAGATGCACTTTGTTGGTGCAAGAATTGAAAGAATGAAGCCCACCACCAACAGAAGCTAAGAAAATTTAAAAGCAAGCGTGAGTTTAATGAATATGTAGTCTAGTCTTGCTGATGAGATGTGAAACCGGGGGCCTGATTGCTTATGGTTGTTAACAGTCCAATGGCCCTTTTTGTAGGAACGGGCATAGTAGCCCCGGTGTTCTGGCATAATTCCAAATCTGCATTCATTCTCCTTCAAATCTCCCTGGAGGATCAATTGGATATGGTATTCTCTTCTCTATTTCCTCTCATACACCAGCATGTGCTGGGGCTGATGCTGCTTTCCAAACCAGGAGCAGAACTTGGGGATTTTTCCATAAGGATGAGTATCATATGAATGTTAAAAGTGATTGTTATAATAAAGCAGTTAATGTTTGTTCAGAGAAGAATGGGGCCAATCTAGACCTTCCCAATATAGTTTTTCCTTGTAATTGCTTCAAAGCTCATCCCAAATATTCTTAGTATTCTTAGAAGGTTCATTTGTTCTGAATCAAACCTGTTCTTCTGTCACTCTTTCTCCTTCCTAGCAGCTAGACTTATGGGCTTGTTTTGACCACCCTTTAATTCAGCCTAAAATACTCAATTTGTGTGTGGTAATATCCCTCGCTCCATTCTTGCACTACAGCTATTTATCACTGATGAAAACTTCTGAACGTTTCCTCTAGGCCCAGAGATTAATGGATGCAATTTTAGGGTCTCTGTGTCCATCTTGTCCTTGGGATGCAAGGCAAATTTTCTCTGTATTGGCTATTGCTTTTCAGCCAGTCATCAACAAGTGCTGTGAGGACGGCAAGAGCAGGATAAATCTTTCAAGGCACAGATGAAATTGTCTGGAAAGAGAAAGAAGATGGGAAATTGTGAATAGGAGCAAACAGCTCTACAGAAATAGTCAATGACTTGCTTATGCAAATGTATGGAAGTTGCCTACGTTACAGAAGGCAACCTAGAGAAACTGTGCCAGGTCATAGGCGTGATCCACTATATAATTCATCCCTGATGTTCAGGCGTATTAGGTCTAATCCTGACATGTGCTTGGGGTGAGGATGTCTGCTGTTGGATTTGGTCAGAGAGGAAAGGAGGACGTGGTCTACTCTCACTTCCAGTAATACTGGAGCGGTCTCTTCAGTTTGCAGATGAGAGGGGGAAGGATGGTGCTGCAGAAAGACAACTGCAGTGAATGGAGAACCCGGTTCAGTGTCTTTAAATATACCTAATCTCAAGAAGTCTGTCTGCTGCTTATAGAAGCTTAAATGCTGTGTTTTCTGCCAAAGTGATGTGAAGTTTCTACTTGCACCAAGATCTAAATCAGCCTTCCTGAACTGAATGACCTCTAAGGAAACACACATTAACACTTATGAATATTCAGGAATGTTGTATAACATGATAAAGGCTTCCATTTATAGACATTTTACAAAATGTGGTTTTAATATCAAATTTTAAAATTAAGACATCATGTGCTATAAAAGTTATTACTAAGTTCTTGGTGAAAAACATCTGATTTTGAGTTCATTCAAACAAACTTGAGCTTGCCTTAAACTTGATTTGTTTCCAGCTTTCTAGTGCTATTGCTGTTTCAAATGCCATTGTCCTGGATAACAAGCATTAATTGATTCTGGGAGACCGTTGCATCTCTCTTCCTAAATTGAGCTTCCTCCCTGATAATGAGATTGCTTTCTTGATTAATTTTCCCAGAAAGCTCAATACAGCTGTCATTTCTAGCATAAATTGAACAGTAGATTGTCTGGTTTCTAAACATGCAGAGAACTTACAACTTCCATTAAAATTTGAGAAATCTGGAGTATCCAATTTTGGTAAAAATGAACCACTGCATCTCTTTCACATTCTGATAATGGCATAAGACTTTTCATAAGACTTTCTGCTCATTACTTTCTTAGGAGCAATTGTTATTCTTGGGAATGTGCAAAACTATCAAAGAGTGTTTTTCTGAAAGCTGATTCTTCAAGAAATTTGCCTTGCAGAATGCTTTGGAAAAGTTGCTTGTACAATTTTTACCTTTATACATGTGTAGTTGTTAGGAATGCTATCAGCTCTCTTAGGCTGGGGTTGTCAGTAGACAGTCACACACAAAGGTATCTGTATGCCACTGTGAACCTGAGATGTCCAACGGGAGATATCTTGGGCTCAATTCAGTCACCTACATGAGGTGTCCCAGCCATCCAAGTAAGCCATTCCCAGTAAGGCTGGCAGGTACATGAGCAGGATATACAGGAAATGTGAGCAGTGCTAGACTGTCAGCTGGGGCCAGGTGAAGTCCCCCAGGATGTCTCACATGGCACTAGAAACCTATGCTTAGGCACTGGATTGAGTCTCCTCCTTCACTCGTGTCAGAGGCAAAATTTTTACTGACTTTCTTGGGACCTTGGTTGTATGTTCTAATGAGAATTAAATAATACCAAATTAAATCAAATTAAATCTCACTTTTTTTTTTTTTTTTTTCCCACAGCACCTTCTGAAAACTGGTTTTCCTGGGATTTTTCCTAGGTTCTGCTGACTAAAGTTGAATTAGAAGAGGTAGGTGAGAAATCTCCAGAACTGTTCAGTATTTTTGCTGATTTTTTTTTTTCAATGCAATAACCTAACTTCAACTCTTTATAAAAGAGTAAGTGAAAAATCTCTGAGGAATGAAAATGATGCAACATTCCCATGGTTGCTGTTTCTAATGGCTGGAAAAATATATTACTGGACTTTGTGAATTGCTATACTCAGTAAGCAGCAAACACAATTAAAGCCAGAATATACCGTATCACAACATGTACTAAATTAATTTATCTTGACAAGTTTAAATAATTCATAGTGTACTTTTAATAAAATGTGAAAGGAAAAGTAATGAATTCTTGGTTGTGTGGTATCTTACTGTAAGACTCTTACATTATTAAAATTATAAATGTAATCACTTGAAACTTTGTTTTTTGCAATAAAAAAACAACTGTTAGAGGTGACTTCTTGGAAGGAATGATGGTATGGGAAGAGCTGGGATTAGAAGGGCCTGCTTTAATGTGATATTGCCAGTTATCTATTAACCTGACTTAGTTCTTCATACAATTCAAAGCAATTTGCAAGGGTACTTAGTGTTGTTTCCACCACGTACAAACTACGGAGTAGAGAAGTGTAAAGGGGTGAAAGAACTTGCATGCAGCCACCCAGGACACCAATGGCACAGCTGGAAATAGGACTTTCAAATTCTGTTCAAGGGCAAATTCTCTCTCTCTGTCTCATATTTCAGTATATTTTCCATTATGATATGTTTGTAGCTTTGTCTGCAGTGGCTCTGTTGGCTACTGTTCTTCATGTCTGTGACGAATGTCTTAATCCTGCTTTTTTATCTAGTTCTAGTTTGTAGTTCTTGGGGGAAAGAAATAGATATGTTCTGCGAGAAGAGACCTGAACTCTCTTCCTGCATAAAAACATTACCCCTGCCTCTATACAGTCTCCTGAGCATAATGGCATGAACAGAAGATCATAACCTCAGGTGCGATAAAAAGAAGCTGAAGATGAAGATAAAAGGGAGTGATACAGTGTAAACTGAAAAAAAGTCTTATAATAACAAAATTAAATCTGAAGAGTTTGTGTGACAGCAGTCCTTGAGCTAGATTTCCTGAAAAGGGCATCCTTTCTTAAAAATTCTCTGTTTTTGTCAATACATTTCTGTAAGTCAATACTTAAATAACCAAGTGGAAGTTGCCATTGGCTGCACCTGACTCAGTTGCTGAGAAATGATGTAGGTGCCACCTCTGGTGCTACCTAAAGCTCTGCTGAAAATTGTTTTTTTCTGGCTGAAGATGTAACCCTGTTTCTTTAAGACAAGTATGCCTGCAGTGTCATGGGCAGAATTTATTGATACCTATGCTCAGGAGAACAGTCACATCAGACTGTGGATACCGTCTGTCACAAAACGTTTTGGATAAGTGAGGATAGATAAATGAGGTTGTGCATTGTACTGAGAACGTATTTGGTGACTGAAGCTTCAGCTCTTAATAGTGTGCAACAGAATAAAGCTTCACGTGTTTGTATTCTTACCCAGTTCAGCACTTTGGATATGCTGAAGCATTTTTAAACCAAAATGAATGCTTCATGCTACTGTTGATTCGTGCAAGCTGCAGATCAGAACAGTGCCATCAGATCATTTTTCCTCTTGCTGGTGATTGTGAGTTCTCACAGAAGTGACAAGTACACACCTGACACAGCACCAGCAGCCAGGGAGGGAAAGGTGGAAAAAACCCTCTTTTACTCTCTTTATACCATATATTTCTCTACTTCCTTCTGTGTTTTCTCGTCTATTTCCTTTTTCTTGACCTCCTAAATGACTTTGCTCTTACTGTATTTCATTTTGCCATGTCCCAGTTCCCTTTCTTGTTTTCTTCCCATTTAGTTTAGAGGCGTTGATTTTAGTCTCATTACAGGATCCATTGTCATTGGCAGAAATTCAAGAAAGGCTCAACAATGCAATGCTGACCATTTGTAGAGGACTGTCATAGAGAGATGTTTCCCCAAAGGCTGGTGGGTTCAAGCCTTTTTAATAGTCTGTTCATTTTCACGAACACCAAATTCACATGCAGTTATGTAGTGTTAAAATAATAATGCACATATAAAGCAGTACTAAAAGATCTGTACATTGTAAAACATTGCAGATGACATTTAACAACATGAGCAATCTGTGCTGTAGCTCTCCCCTAAAACATAGAATGTAGTTTAAATATTTTACCTTAGTACGGGAGACTTTTCCTACAATTGGCCTGTATGTATGTGAGAAATTTATCTTCCCTTCAGGTCCACCCCATGGGGAGGCTGATATCCACAGGACCCCTGAAAGTCAGCTGATAGCAGTATCAGGACATTCTGGGGGGTTAGAACCTCACTAAGGAGGTCACATCTGCAAGAGATGACAAGCAATTACAGACCCTACAGCATTCAGGTAATTGGAAAAACTTTTCACCTTGTGCTCTTATTTAAAACAAACAAAAACAACAATCAAACCTTTGTCCTTAAGTGCTTGCTTACATGCACACATACAGAGACACAAACTTATTTATTAGACAAGAATCAATAAAATAAAAGAAATGACTTCTTATCTTCCAAGTGTTTCTCCACTGACATAGATGACTTCAGGAGAGATGAACTGAGCTTGTTCAGGTTCTATAGGTATAGCACTGTAGCAGCTGCTAGGTCGAACAGTTTATTTTTGAGTTCATGTATTGATGATGGAAGCTGGAAACTTCCATTCAATTTGTATGATGCTGGGTCATCAGTGACTAGCAATCAGAATCTCATCAACTTGCTAATGTGTTTGTCTGGATGTTTGGTTACAGAGCATTTCCTTCCAGACCTTTATTTTTTTTTGTTTGTTTAAACTCCCCAGTTATTTTCTAACATAAAAATGCTTTTTCTTTTGAAATGCTCATTCTTTGCTTGTGCCTTGAATGAGTTATAAGCCCTCCTTGAGAGATGTTTACTGTTTTAAATCTCAGGAAGTCCAGGTGGCCTCTGAAATGCCCATATGGTTTGCAACATGTGGACGAGATAATGACTTTCCTCTGAGAGATAAGCCATCATTCTTTGGGATGCCCAGTTCTTACATATACCGGCAATATCCTCATTCTCTTTTTTCAGCTGTGCAGAGAAGCAAGAGAATGAAGAAGCCGAGAATGTTTTTGCATAGTTACTGTGCAGATAGATTTTCCCCCCACCCATGCACTGAGATAATCTGTTATTCACTGTGGACAGAAACACACTGCAGTTAAAGCTATATCTTTATTTCTTTCTTGATTGGATTGAAAACTAACTAAATCTGCTTTGTATCAGTCAAAAACCTACATTTGACATTAAGGTTTTCATACATGGAAAATGTTGAATCAGTAAACAATTTGAGTCAATCATAGATCAGAGTTTTACTTATAGACAAAGTTATTCAATGGAAAGCTGTTATTTCTAGAGCAAGTTAATTGGAACTGAATTAAAGCTAACTTGCTCATTTCAGTTTGTAATCCCATATGTGAAAGATCTACATGAAATACCAGATTGGGAATAGGGCATCCGAGACGTTCTTACTGACCTGATAGTTAACTATTGCAGTTCATGCTCTTACTAACCTGAGTCTGTTGCAAGTTAGCTTTCTAACATGTGAAATATTGCATGTTTATGTACAAAATCTTTTTTTTTTTTTTTTTTTTTTTTTAAATTACTAATTGAGTTGCTAAAGCAGATCACCAGTGTGTAGGGATTTAATCTTCTCTAACAAGTGGAATTTGTTGTCATCTGCAAACTGGAACACCTAATAACTTCATCAGCCTTATAATAGCCAAAAATTTATGGTGTTTCAGAACTTTATTAGAAAATCTGGTTAAATAAATGGAAGAAGCACTTCCCTGGACCTTATAGATTAAATACATTTTCTTACTGTAATTTGATCTGGAAACTTTCAGAACAAATAACTTGCTCAAATGTTTGCCTGACTGCAGGTTCTTCTTGGCCATGAATCACATTATACATAATGCTGATAAAACTAGTGGAGTTAGCAGGAGTTTCTTCAAGAACTCTGGTTTTTACTCAGCTGTTTTATGAACAGTATCTTCCATTCACCCTTTAATGATTCTGATTAGCTTCTTCCCACATATTTTTCAGCAACATTTTGTTTAGAAATTAAATGATACATTTTCATAAGGTGTCATATGATTTTCAAGTACCTGTCTCTGACAAGAAGGCTATGAACTAATATTCAGGTATTCTGTTTCTATAGAAAACTAAATGCATTTTTTGGCATAGATTGGGTTTCCAGAAATACCATAAAAAGAAGTCTACTGTGTTATCTTATGTACCAATTGAGCGTGTATCCATTACTTCTGTAAAAGCAGCTGTGACCTCTTGATGGGTGTGCATTAGAAAAATTAATCCGAATCTTTATCCATTGGAATTTAATATGGATTTCTTAAATAATATCAGTTTCCTCTCTGGACCCTCATTCAGAATTAAAATAGCTTTAATTTAGGTTAGACATGGAAATAAATTAATTTATATTCAGTTTATATTCTTAAGAAGAGTATCTACACAGTAGGTTAACTTAAACAGTTTTTAAAACTCTTTCAGAATAATAGTCATTCTCATCAGGAATGCTTAGTCACTCCATAAGCCTTATAACTGCCAAAATTTCAAGGTATTTCAGAACTTTATTAGAAAATTTTTTCCTGAGAATATTATGACAAAATTCAAAGAATTTGATTTACTCTTCTTCATGATTTAACAAAGAATGTATGTGGACCCTTAGTTCTTTCTGCTACTAAAATATAAAACAAACTAGTTGGAACAACATGTATGCTTCACCTAGCTCAAAAAGCTGTTTTTTTTTTTGTTTGTTTGTTTGTTTGTTTTTTTCCATTAAAAAAACCCAACAACCTACCCTGATTTTTTTTTGCTGATGATCTAAGCAGAAGATAAATTTGACAGCCCTCTTCGTAGATAAAACCAGAAAGGTGATGCTATGAAAAAGAATTATGGCAACATCTGCTACTGCAAAAATGAAGAGAGTTAACTGAGAGCCAAACATCACCTGAGCTACCATTTCCCATAGTAAATGATACCAGTGTATAGGTATGTAGAGAGCTGTTTTGGAGATGGAAAATAATCTTTATTGTAACATATGGAAAACTGGTAGGTGGTGTTGATATGTGTTATTCATATTCATCTGTTCTAAGGAACTAAATGTAGGGGACAATAATTTTTTCTTGTGGTCAGAGTAGCTATAAATACACAGCTTGATTATAGTTAAACTGAGATACAAACATTAAATAGATATTTTTAACAAGCTGTGATTATCCAAGCATTGTCTGATCCAAGAAGAGCAGGCTATACAGTTGCAAATTATGGAGTATTTGCCTTTATAATGTAGGTGCAACTAGGCTACTAGAAAAAAAAAAGTAGAAATTCTTTTTTCTATATGTTGTCAAAAGTGGACTACTTTGCAATCTTGTAAGAGAACAGAAAAAATAAAAAAATAAAAATAAAAATAAAAAAAAAAAAAAAGGAAAAGAAATGTAAGAATGTAAAACTTGCCATGTAGACTTAGCTGAGAGTGAGCTGGGCCCATAACCTCTCTTTCTGACAGTAGCCTCTGACAAATTTATTTAGGTGAAAAAAAAAGGGGGGTGGGGGGTGGAGAGTGGAGTGGCATCCCCCTGTGTTTGCTCTATCAGCTTCCATACAGCTTTCTGTGTTTTTGGGAACTCCTGAACTGCTGATTGTTTGCCTTATTTATATAATAGGCCTTAGTGAAACTCTGTCTCAAACTGGACAAACCATAGATTTATTTCTTTAACTGGTCTATGACTTTGGCACACAAAACATTCTGTGGTAAGGAAACAGACAAATTATTCACTGTGTGGAAAAAGTACTTCCTTTTGTTCCTTTTAAACCTGCTACCTGATAATTTCATTTGGCACCAGCTCATTTTTATGCTGAATCAGTGAATGAGGAACTTAAAACTTCACAGAAATCCAGTATAAAACAAGATACTCAAGATTATTAATATAACCTACGCATAGCTGCCTTCTGAATTCACGGTCAGTGACTTAGTGTTGTGATAAAAAGTATATGATATATTATTCTCATTTTTATAGGATTTTTGTGCTTAACACTGCCCAATATAATAAAGTAGTGTCTGTCTTCAAGGTCATTAACGTCATTAACAAGGTTTTTTTCATGTCTTTTTATTATTATTATTATTATTATTATTATTATTATTATTATTTATTTATTTATTTAGGGTATATTTGAGTCACACCTTCCCTGCATCTTAAGAGAAAGAACAGATTTGTGTTTTCTTTAGGATAAATATAAAGCATCTATTTGTAGTTTGAGAAGAATAGTAACGGCAAACTTCAAAACAACTTATTTGAAACTTCTAAGGCTGTAGGACTTTATTTGCATTCCTTGTTAGAAGCTGGGTTTCTGTATAGTTAGGTCTTGCAGTGATCTAAAAATTTCCTTCCATCTTTGATTACTATTATATACACATATACAAAATATATGGATAGATTTGAAATAGTGAAGCAGGAGATTATTTTTAAGCACTGTGCTGGCCTTTGCTCTGCAAAATTTATTTACTGGAGTTATGTCAAGATGGTGCCCAAGCATGGAATGCTCCTGGGTCATGGACTGTTTGGTGCAAAGTAGTAAACCTCTGAATTTATTGTTTTACTTTGAAAGATGTAGGCCTCAAAATGCACATCCAAGCATTAACTGCAAGTTGTCTTCATATTTTGCTTATTTGTTTTCTTTACAAATCACTGTATTGAAATGTATTTCATTCAGAACTTTCAGCCCAAGATTGCCATTGACTGTTTTCAAGCTAAGTCCCAAATATAGTACAGTACTTTGTGCAACAGCCAGGATGGCAAGAAACATGGTTTTGGAATGTGATCGAGATGAAGCACATTGCAGGGGCCTCAGCTTTAGACCCTGTGGGATTCAAAGGGCAAAATAGTGCTTGTAATATTTGTCCGTATTTGAGGTTCTGATAAGGATATCACTAGATGGAGCTGAGCTTGACGTGAACAGATTATGACACTTCAACCAATGTAACGCTCAGTTTAGTTAATTAGTCAAAGCAGCTTAACGATGAATAGTGTCTGAATATAAACTGGAACTGACTGCATAGCCAAAGGTACTGAGCGGAAGAAAGCACTGTGCTTAAAAGGCTCATAGTGAGCTTTCATTTAGTATTGCATGCAGTGCTAATATTATTTCAATTCCAAGAATTAGGAGATGCATGCAATTTCCATTAGCTTTAATTTGTCATGGGAGCCCTGCCTACAATATTTAGACATACAAATATGTACTTGTGGAAATTAACTAACAAATGACAGGCTTTGGTTTAAGAATGCAGTTTCTAATGTTATTTTGTCATAAGTCTACAGCTGGAAAGCACGAATTGCTCACCACTTGTGAGTATGATAAATAGAGCCTATTATTACTCAGTTGGTTAAATATTTTGGTAAAACATAGTTACAATCGCCAAGGTTTGCCAACACACTTCCTAAGATGTAAAACCTGTCCCGTGATGGTTTAATGTGCAAAAAAGCAGTACTTACAAGCCATGTATAGGGTCTGTACTTTGGGCTTTCATTTTGTTGCTGCATATTTATTGGAAACAGAACAGTGGCTTGGCAGGCAGAACAACAAGTAGTAACACATAATTGAGCCTGGAATTTTTGTGTTCATAAAACATGAGACATATCCCCTGTCATTACAGACCAGTGGAGGGTTTGGGTTTTTTCCTTCCTCTCTCTTTAGTGAGGAAATGTAAGCAATGGTGTTTGAGGAGAAGTCTTCTGAAGCGCTGAGCTGGAAATCATGTCAGTGGCTCATGGCTAGCACAGCAGGCTTGTCTTCAGGGAAGCATGCAGTAATGTTTCTTTGCATGCAGCCAGATGGTGTTGATAGGTACACCTTTGCCAAAGAACTGGAAAACTTGTAAAAGGAAGTACAGTAAGGTTCAAGGGGAGAGAAGATCAAAGAAATAAATAAAAATGAGTAAAAGGCCTGCTGGTTCCCTATAAGCAGAGTGGAAATAAGAGCAATTGTTCTTTTAGTGCCATGGATTGCCCAGATAGGAAGGGTTTTGCTGTTGCACTGCTTAACTCTTTACTGGCTGGGGCTTTTTCAGATAAATATGCAAGGTAGCATTTGTGTTTCATTATTTTGGGGATAGCTGCAGACCAACCTGTAATGGTGCTTGCAAACTATAAATTAGGGGCAGGAATGGATTTTGCAGGAAACTTGTATATTTTTAGACATTTCTCAGTTCAAGATTAGAGACGAGGACTACTGTCACTGTGGGACCACTATCTATGATTTTACTGCAGGTACCAGTCACGTAACATTAACGAAAACCTAAGCAACGGGGATTAATGTTTGACTATTCAGGTAAGACCAGACAACTCATGTCTTTATGATTTTGAGCATGGATGTTCAATTAGAAATAAAAAGTACCGGTATGAATTTGCATAACAGAAAAAGTGAAGATTTTTTTCACTGATACAGGTTTGTGGGGAAGCAGAAAGTATTTTTAAACTTGTTTGGAGAAGCGTGCACCCATGCCAGTCTATAGGCCCCAGCTCTTTATTACCTTGTCACACATCTATATTTTGCTTCAACAATTACTGACGACCTGATTTATTTATTTATTTTTAAACAACTAGCGATGATTTTGTCTTGGAAAAATGGTGGATTTTCAAGAAGAGCACCTGGAATGGGATTTTCAGCCTGAATCTTCTTTCTGTGCTGAATACTCCTCTCTCCTTTACTCTGTCTTTCAGAACATGTGTATATATATATAGTGGGGAGAATTTCAGATGCTTATAGCTGGCTGATCATGGTACCAATCCATTCATAATGCCAACTCTCTGCTGATCTTGACCCAGTAAGTCAATATCGTCCTTGTAATGGAGAGCCCCAAACTGGACACAGTAGTCCAGATGCAGTCTCATGAGAATCGAGTAGAGCAAAAGTATCACTTCCATGCACCTGGTGGCTACATTACTACTAGGGTAGGACGCAGTTTGCTTTCTTGGTGGCAAGAGCAGACTGTTTAGTCACATGTAGCTTCTTGTCCATTAGAACTCCCTGGATCCCTTTCTGTGAAGCTGCTTCCTAGGCAGGTAACCCCCTTTTGCATGGGGTTATTTCATCACACATGCAAGACCTTGCACTTGCTCTTGTTGAATGTCATGAGGTTGCTGTCAGTTTGTCCCTCTGAATAACAGCCTTACCCCCTAACATATTGACTGCTTCCCAAGTTTGGTGTCATCTACAAATTTGCGAGGCTGCACTTTGTCCTGTTGTTCAGGCCATTAATGAAGAAATTTAAACGGTATTGGTTGAGTGACTGCACTAGCTACTGGCTGGCAGCTGACATCACTGGTTACAATTCTTAAAGCCTAGCAGTCTGGCCAATTTTCCACCCATCTTATTGTCCTCTTATCCAGCACGTATTGCACCACTATGGTGCCAAAAAGCCTATGGGAGACTGTGTTAGAGGACTTGACAAAATCAGGGTAGACAACAACTGTTTAAAGTGTGTTTTGGGTGACTGAGGCCATCTATCCAACTTTGTTTACTTCACTCAGAAGCATTTCTTGACTGTGGTTTTCATCAGTTATATTCATAAATGTAATGAAGAAATGCTCTGCTGTTTCAGCTGTGCTAAAACAAGTACTTTTAACGTGGTAGAACTGTAAAAAATCCTTTAAAGAAAATGGAAGTGGTTTTGGGTGAGAGTATCTTACCTTGTTCAAACTGTTTAACCTTCTGTCATAAAAACAAGAGATAAGGTAGATGCAGGAAAAATTCTTACTGAGATAAAAAGTTGTGTGTATGGCGATAATTTCACTGTGTCTAAAGATCTCTTTAGAAGCATGGTAGGAAGCATTTTTTAGTCTCTGTAGTATAGAAAAATGTTCCCACTCAGTAGTAAGAAAATGCCTCATGAGCATTGAAACTACTCCTTTATAACTGAGAATAAAATTTGGCAGATGACTTTGTATTTCTTGTTGAGTTAGTTGATAAAAATTCTCTTAATTGTGGAAAATGCAGCAACAGCTTGCTAAACACAATCAAACTTATAATGCTCATTCACAAAATGTGCCATGTTGTTGCTGGAACCGAGTGTGACTGACTGACAGCAACTCTCTCTAGTCTTTCCTGAGTCCCAGCATCACCTGGATAATACAGGTGGAGTATTCAACAGATGCAAATTCTTATGTGAGAGGCATATTTGTGACTGAAGGGAATTCTCAGGAAGGTGGTAATCCTGGAGCACGTACAGCTTTTTGTAATAATTTCTAGAGGGTTTTCCGATGTTTTATTCTTCACGGAAAATGCCTGCGGAGTTGAACAACGAATCATAACCAGTCTCTGAGGTTTCTGAGTCATCTTAACAAATTGTGGCTTCAATTCCAATAGCAAGAGCTTTGTTATCAACTTTAATAGGCCTGCATGCCTCCTACGGAAGAGTCCCTTAAATTTAATAATACTATAATAAAATGAAATAAATCATTCTCAAATCAATTCTTCTATTTGGATGGTAATTTCTATAGATCCCTATTAAATTCTCGACAACGTTTCAATGATGGAGGTTTATCTCGTCTTTCAATAACATGAGACATAAAAGATCTCAGGGGGTGTTTCTAATGAATAATGCTGTCTCTCTCCTAGTTCCAGAAGTCAGAGAAGTATAGCAGAAAAGCATGTAATTAGTTTGGGTGCAGCACAATTCTGCTGCTGCCATACAGCTTTTGGCAATAGAGTAAATGTGTCTTTTTTTGGTGCTGCATTGAACTGTGTAGACAATCCAGCTCATACAGAACTAGGTGAGACATTTCTAGGATGACATCAGACTGTGCAACATAGGAATGTCCTTAGACTTTACCAGTAGTTGTTCTTATGGAATCTTATTAGACAGCTAGGCGGATGCTATACTAATGTTAATTCTCAAATACTGTTGCTTTAATTGGATTAATTCTGAATTGCCAGTCTGTTTAATTAGCCCCACAAAAGTTATTTAGGAAGGTGTGGACTGGGGCTTGGGGAAGGAATATCTGGGGCACAGCATGTCTGGAAAAGTGTCTATAAAAATCCACATATAAAGTCTCTTACTATGTGGTCTAATTAAGGTTTGGATACAGCACATACATTACTTACAAAACAAACAGGTTAGTTTCTGTTTGCTGCACTTTATTTTTATAACCTGATTACCAACTGAAGCAGTTTGTTAATTTAGTCTTAGTTTAGTTACACAGCAGAAAGCAGTGCTTGTCACTGGTTTAGATCAGCCCTACTCAAGGCACTCTTTGGAAATAAACAAAACTGAATTGAGTCGTATCAAGTGACTGCTTTTTCAAATTGTTAATTTGCTTTTTCTTGTTGGTAGAAGGTTAGATTATAAACACATCAATGATATCATGTTTTTGCCTAAGGGAAGTTAGCATATGCCGATGTTTGAAAAGGGAAAATAATTTTTAAAACGTGGAGAGCTGAAAAGCAGAAGCCGTATGGTGAAATTCTCACAAGAATATTTTGAGTTGCATCTGCATTTATGAAAAAAGTGTGGTTTAACTCTAATGATGGCACATCTGAGAATGGGAGAACAGTGGCACCACGTTAGTGCTGTAGCGGTGTATGTTTCAGCGTGAGCTTGCTGTAACTACCATTTGTACTCAGTTACAACAGAGCAAATGTGAAGTAACTCTGAAGTTGTGTTACTGCCACCACTAACAAGCAGAGTCTTTACCATATAGCATGAAGATTTTAAAACATTTTAACAAGGTTGCGCTTTTTATGTCTTGTTGTCACTAGGATGTCTTGTAGGAATGGCCGTAACATACATATATATATATATATATATATATATATATATATATATATATATTATTTTTTTTTCCAGAATGTGGGTGGTAAACCCTGGAACAGGGCCCTGAGTCATTGTGGAAACACCGTTCTTGGAGAGACTCAAAACTCACCTGGGCAAGGCCCTAAGCAACCTGAACTAACTTTGAATTTAGTTCTGCTTTGAGCGACTTGTCCCTTTCTGACTGAAATTGTATATGGCCAGCCTACCAGGCATAAGGTGAGTTCACTTAGTGTGTCTGGTAAGAAAATACAGTTCAGGTGGTGATTGCAGTCAAACCCAAATAGAAGTGTCAGTCTCTGGAGCTATTGTGGTGTTGCAGTGCGGGTTCAGTAATCTTCAAGGGTCATTAGGTGATAGTGGCCACACCATCCTGCCTTGGCTTCACAAATGAGTAACCAGCTGCTTGTATTGAAGGTAAACTGTCTGGTGTTTGTCTAGTGTACAGAGTGTAAATAGCATCTCAAATACCATGAAACGTCAATATTAATGTCTGATGGTATTGCAGAAATTCATTTTAAGTCACACAAGTCTAAATGTAATACACTGATTTGTTTATGTTCTCCAGCACTGAGGAATAGGTTACACCTCAGACATTCTCTAGACTTGTGAGATCTTTGCTTTATCTCCTGTGCGAATTTCTTTGCTGCAGTGTCGTTACCAGCTAGAGAAAAGTCTAAAATAAACATCTCTGTGAGATATAAGCTTCTCAGTAGCTTCTTAGAATTAATGAGCAATGCTTTATGCAGGTATCAGATACTACTTCTTCATGGAACAGAAGAAAAAAAAAAAAAAAAGGTTGCTAAACCTATCTGTAACAAGCGTTGGAAATAACTGGGATCAGCAGGTGATACGTTACTGGGTGAGAACAAATTTATAGGCAAGGAAAAAATCCTGGTGAGATTTACTTAGGATTACTGAAAATGACAAGATACAAGGTTCTGCTGGATATTTTTTCACCATGGTAAATGCTACCTCTGGTTAAAAAGATTGTCTATTTGGCCCTAGATCAAAAACTTGAGCTTTCCTTGCCAAAGCTGTAAAATTCATAGAAAAAGAAGAAAAATCAAGAAAAAACATGCATGTTTATTCTATTGGCCTGTCTTTTCCCACCCTTCCATCTTCTCACACAATTCTTCTGCAGAGGCCTGTTCTTAAGAGCAGAAAAACAGTTTTACATCAATCAAGTTTTAAAATCCAAATAAATGAAAATTTCCTGAGTCTTTTCCAGCAGTCACTATGCCCCTTTTCTTGTTGTGCTAGAGAAATAACTGGAGAAGCTTAGTAAGAGCGAATTAATTCCATGACCACCTGGTGTCCTGAAAGTGGGCTGTGGAAGATAAGCGTAACTTACATTCTGGCTGACATTGATGCTGGCATTTGGAATTGCTCAAGAGGAATTTCATGGAGCCATGCTGATTTATATGAAAGGCTCTGAACTGCATATATATATATATCTTGTTTCTACTGTTTTATAGCTAATTTTTATTTTACTGCTGGCTGGGAACTGAAGTGTTGACTTCCTTTCATCTTTTTCTTGCCGAAGTCAAAGAGCAGTGCTGCAGGTCACAGACATGCACACCTCCATGTTGTGAACCAAACCTCTAAGACCACAGCAGGAGTGTGTGAGGTTTCTAATGAAGATGCAGCAGGGCATGATGGGCTCTCCATGTGTCCTACTGTGGCCTTTGCTCAGAGTCTGTCTGTCTGTCAGGGTGCTGAATGGCAGGGCAGGCAGAGCAGCTGTGGGTGGTACCAAGCCTGTGGGTCACGGGGAGAGGCTGCAGCGCTCAGCTGAGAGTGGGTGCTGCAGGGGCGGTAATGCTCACCTCGGAGGCCCAAGTTTCACAGATGCTGTGGAAAGTTTCCCAGGTGTGCTGATCCTCTTCTCTTTTACTCTGGTTTAAAGCTATCTTAACTCTCTTGGCTGCTACAGAGCTATCCAGCCTCTAAGAGAAGTGGCTGGAGAATTGGGACCCTTCTGGCTACATCATTTTCAGCCCTATTTTCTCTTGTTATTTTTCCAGCCTTCTGTTTAACCCTCCTTGCCAAAAGCACTCTTTGGTGACTAGCAAGCTAATTGGCCGGAGGAGATGTCATCAAAAATTCATCTCGAGTAATTAGACATTGAGCTATCATTATCCTTGAGGTTCAGATCATTTTTGTTTTCATTATCTGTCTTGTTCCCTGTGGTAGATATTTCTGATAATTTCTTGACACTGAGGGGGTCATGAGTCCCGACATTCTCTCAGACGTGCTTCTCTTACTCGTCCTTGCTTAGCTAGCAGGAATGGGGGAAAAGCTGTATTAGTCATACTGCGTATTCATGATTTTGCCTGTTAAATAGGGCATCGTGTGTATGGAACAGAGTTTCCACAATGTTTTGCTAGGTAGTTGGCAAATTCAGTGCCACATAGTTTGTGAGGGAGCACTTCTGTTTTTCAAATGTTTTCAGATAAATGTCATTCCAAACTGCTGTTGGTAGCTTTGAGAAATCCCATTTGCATTTTATGTAATTCTAATTATATAGTAATTAAATTCTGATACAATGTGAGATTAATATTAGAATTAGGTCCTTGAAATTCTGTTGCTCTATGTAAACCAGCACTCTTTCTGTTATGAGTCTTTACATGTGAAAAGAATGTAACTAGATTTCTGTCAGTGGAGCCTTATCCGTTTTAAATCATCTAATCAGTAAATTTCAAATTAAAAGTATGTTATTTCAGGTTGAAAAATTAATATGCCTTTGTCTATGATGAGAAGAAAAGCTCTAGGATTTTTTGTTTGTTTTTAAGCTGCTGTTCTATATGTTACAGCAATAAGTAATTCAGAGTATGGGAGCCTGCCAAAACATGGAATTTCCATTTTTTAAAAATCCTAATATTTGGGAATTTATTTTCATCCTTAATGGAAATCCAGACATAACAAAAATATTTCCACAAATATATTACTATAATTTCTTCTTGGATCAACTGAAGTAGGTCGACTGTTTTGATTTTGACTTATTTTGTATTAGATCCCATTTTCTTTAAAGAAAAACCATTCTGAAAAGAAAACTGAAAATACTTTGGATCATTGAAAGAAACTTTAGAATCAATATGCCCTTGTAGAAAATAGAGATGCTGTGAAAAGCATGTACTTTAACTGAAGGGTTTTTCATTCTAAGTATTTTTTATAATGTACTATACACTCTGTATCCTGGAAGTGTAATGTTGCTGGACTGTATTTATGTATTCAAAATTTAAAAATATTTTGAATACATTCTAAAAGGATATTTATATTTGTTTAACATCTGCATGTTCAGCCCTTTATAAGTCACAGAAAGTTATATAATGTCTTTAGAAACTTAGAATAAATAGTAAAAAACAACAAAAAAAAATTAGCATCGATTGTAATGATTGAAATGCTTCATGGCTTTTCTCTCTGGCTTTTGATTGCTTCCTGCTATGGTGGCATTCTTGACTTAGACATGGAAATCACTTGCAGAGGACTGTAGACGTAGAGGTCTTGTCTGTCCTGTACCTCTTATAAATTCAAGATTATATTTAATACACAATGGTATATAAATAAGTCATGATCCAATTTCACCCTATGCTTGTCATGAATGTCTCACAGCTTTAATTCACTAAAGGTCTGTATGACAGCTTATAACAAAGTATGGACTGAAGCAAAGTTAAGTAAACAAAACCTTGCAATAGCTCTAGAATCCCTCAAGCTAATGGTTTTTAATCAATCATAGTTTTGTTTCTTGGATAGTGATGTGCAATTTAGCTTTAGACAGACATTTCCATGAAGGTAGGATAGGTGGGGGCATTAAAAACAAACCTAGCTTAGTGTTAGACGTCTCAAGTTAACCCCCCCTTTAGCTAATCTATGTTGAGTTTAGTACTGCGTTCTCTGCTGGTACCCTTGGGTGCTTCTGATTTCAGCAGAGCTCTGCTGATGTGCCCCAGCTGGAAGTGTGGCTGAGGAAGCTGGTAGCTTGCTAAAGACATCTTTATTAAGATTTCTTATCTTCCCATTGTCTGGCTTTTACTTTTGAGTTATGAAAAATGAAACCATATTCTCTGTAGTCACCAAGACTTTCCAGTGGTTTTATTTCACTCTTTTTTCAAGGATATCTCATTTGTTTTCTTAAACCTTCATGTTCTCTTCCTATTAAGTGCTGCTTTGGCACATCTCGTACTGGTGGCAAGTATCCTCTTCCATGCACCAAAGCTGCAGGGAAAGGTGTGTGACAGTCACTTTATTTTTCTCTTTGGCTAAGGAAGCAGAGTTCCCTTTTTACTGTCAACTGGAACCTAGCTGTAATTTCATCCTACTGTATTAGCAGGTTGGCTGATAATTTAAAAAGTTAAGTTTCTCCATCATCATCTGAATATACATTTGAAAGTCAACTCAAATTATCTAATGACATGAAAATATTTCAAGGAGCTACAATGAATAAGAGCGAACCAGTGTGAAGATTGTGTATTTTCATTCAAATTCTGATACCAGGATGAAATTAATAATAACACTATAAGCATCAAATAAGAGATGTTACTTATTTTTAGATGTGGTATCTGCATTGTATCTCACAAGTGAGCGATATTGTCGTTAGACTGAAACAGTGTTGAAGTGGCATGTTCAGTGGCATGTTCATGGGTATGTTCAGTGCTAAATAACATGTTAGAAGGACACTGAGACCTTCATCTTTCTTTGATAAGATGTTCATTTCAAAAATAATTTATCAGATCAGAAAAGCTGGTAATATTGGCAGATCAGCATAACTCAGTCATGTCAATCTGACATTTGATCATAAGTAATATACTTTTGGTGAGATAGAAAGTCAAAGTGAAGGACAACACAACTTTCATATGCAGTGTTCCAAACTCAGAACGATGGTATTTTTAAAATATCTGCTGCTCCTATTTCAAGTACCAGTCACAGAATCACATAATTTCTAGGTTGGAAGAGACCTCAAGATCATCGAGTTCAACCTCTGACCTAACACTAACAGTCCCCACTAAACCATATCCCTAAGCTCTACATCTAAACGTCTTTTAAAGAATTCCAGGGATGATGACTCCACCACTTCCCTGGGCAGCCTGTTCCAATGCCTCACGACCCTTTCGGTAAAGAAGTTCTTCCTAAGATCCAACCTAAAACTCCCCTGGCTCAACTTAAGCCCATTCCCCCTCGTCCTGTCACCAGGCACATGGGAGAACAGACCAACCCCCACCTTGCTACAGCCTTCTTTAAGGTCCCTGTAGAGAGCAATAAGGTCGCCCCTGAGCCTCCTCTTCTCCAGGCTGAACAAGCCCAGCTCCCTCAGCCGCTCCTCGTAGGACTTGTTCTCCAGGCCCCTCACCAGCTTCGTCGCCCTTCTCTGGACTCGCTCAAGCACCTCCATGTCCTTCTTGTAGCAAGGGGTCCAAAACTGAACACAGTACTCAAGGTGCAGCCTCACCAGGGCCGAGTACAGGGGGACGATCACCTCCCTAGCCCTGCTGGCCACACTGCTTCTTATACAAGCCAGGATGCCGTTGGCCTTCTTGGCCACCTGAGCACACTGCTGGCTCATATTCAGCCGACTCTCAACCATCACTCCCAGGTCCTTCTCTGCCTGGCAGCTCTCCAACCATTCCTCTCCCAGCCTGTAGCTCTGCTGAAGTCGTACACTTGGATCCTAATAAAAGGAATTTTGTATGTGTTTAAATCGATTTCCTAGTAACAGATATTTGACTCATGTATCTGTTAGTTCAGGAATATAAAGCACACAAGAAGTTCATTTAAAAAAAAATATTTTCATGACACCACTGTAAAGAATATTGTATCTAAGCTGTTGGGCTGACTGCAAAACTTTACTAATTCATTATCTTGGTGAACTGCAATGTAATTCTTTTGAAGGAATACTAGTCTGTGAATGCCTCATCATCACTAGTCAAATTTACACATCTGGTATTGACATAGTGATTGATATATGACTGAACTCTTTCACATAGTCATTTCAATATCATTTTCTTGCATTAGATTCAGATTTCCTAACTTGGTGTACTCTCAGCAAAATGCTAGACAATCATCCTTGTAAGGGTATTATCTATGTGAAATATACATCATATTGCTTTTTCTATTCGTACTTAAATACTGTGGGACATGAATCAGATCCAGGCCAAATACTTGTATAGCGGAATAGATTAGACGGAAATTAATATATTGGTCAGAACAGGCAGGGTCTATTAATTGTGCCTAATCAGTGGCTGATTTATGACTTCTGGCTTTTGGTTGGCTTGCAGTATAGGTGAAGCAAGCTTGTACTTGCCCACAGTATATCCTGTAGTCCTACTTTCATTAGCATGCATCACTTCAGGAAAATTCATTATCGTTTCTTACTTCACAGGGATTTCTACTGAAAAGGTAGTATTTTCTCAGAAAGCATGAACGCCTACCCTTCAGCTAGGGTCCAGTTTATATTTGCTACATCCATAAGCATTTATAATGAGCTCATTTATTAATTGACCTTGAATACAAAGAGTTTCTACATTATTTTATAAATTGTAAATAAAATGTATAGGTATCTTTTGGTGAGATCAACCCATTAGCTAACATTCTTGTTTCATTGACAAAAGGTCAGCTTTTGAAACAGTTTATATGCACAAACCTCAAGAGATTTTGAACAGCACCCACACAGAGTCTAAAAGCCCTGTGTGATGTTTTTGCTTCCAATTAAGAAAAATGGTCTTTTTTTTCCCCCTCTTACCTGTTTCTGACAACAAGGACAGAGATGTATTTGTATCCTTTTCAACTTTAAAAGGATATTGTTATCACAGAATCACAGAATTGCAGGTGTTGGAAGGGACTTCAAAAGATCATCAGGTCCAACCCCCCTGTCTCAAAGCAGGTTCCTTAGAGCAGGCTGCCCAAGTAGGCATCTAGACGGGCCTTGAATATCTCCAGAGAAGGAGACCCCACAACCTCCCTGGGCAGCCTGTCCCAGTGCTCTGTCACCCTCACCGTGAAGAAGTTCCTTTGCATGTTGGTGCAGAGCTTCCTGTGCTCCATTTTGTGGCCATTGCCCCTTGTCCTGTCCCCACGAACCACTGAAAAGAGGTTGGCCATTATTTTTATTACTTTTTATTTAGGTGAATGTATTTGTACACAATGCCTTTGAAAATAGTAATGCTAAGAAAAAATGATGAATTTATAAATTCTGGTGCTTGTGGAATTACCACCCCCAAATCTCCCTCCAAATTTCAAAATCACTTACAGCACTTCCACGTTTTTAAACATTCAACTGTTTAAAGCAAAGTGGGTGTTTCATTTGGTCATTTATGCAGCCCTGTAGGGACTATATGTACATTACCTTTGTGGCATATAAGATCCATCATTGCTTTCTGGTGTCCCAGGAGAAACGCAGACACCCTTATGACTGACTTCAAAGTTAAATGCTTAAGCAGTCTGCCCAGCTGGCCTAGTCTTTCCAAGACCCCTAAGTAGCTTGTTTTGGGTGGACTGACAAACAGCAAAAGCAGGAAGTAGTGTGGAAAGAGTAAGTGCTTGTCTTTCTACCAGAACATGTAGGGGTTGAGATGAAATAGAAAGTAACATCCTGTGAAATGATTCTAAATATTCTGGTGAACCATCTCCAGCAGAAAAATATATGGTGCTTGATTGGATAGAAAAAGTTGTTTATTACCAGTGAAGTGAGTCAGGAGAAAGCAGGAGAAATGTCTGAACAATTAGATTTGCTTTGGTGTTCCAATTACCTAATGTGTTTGTTTTCAAAATGCAGAGAAATGCATAAGGAATCGGTTATCTGTGACTTTCAGTGATGGCAAGGTATAGGGCAGGATGGGCTTCAAATACTCTCATCAGGATACTTTCTGAAGGCTATTGGGAAACCACAATCTAGCAAGGCTTGTGAAGATTAATAGTTCAGCTGGAAGCGTGCACGTGCAAAATGTAGTAGCATAAAAAATGAAATTTGGAATGGATTTTTTCCTAAAGAGGAATAAGAAGGGGAATAATGTGCCCTTTGCAGTAGAGCTAAAGTGCATCCCTGGTCATTGCTTGACCATCTGGTATGGGGTAGTAACACACAGATCAGCTTTTCTAAACACTGATGTTGAAACCAAGGGAGTAATTCTTCAAGGATTAGGCTACTGACACCAGACTTTACCATGTCAGCAGAAGAACTGAGCAGCGTTTATTATGAGGAACAATTCTAGTCTAGATAAATCATTTAAGATGTATCGCATCGTTCTTGCTAAAGACATTTTTGTTACATGTTAGTTATTTTATATTTATGCCTACCTTAGGAATTGTATTCTCCTAAATAAAACTTCCCAGGGCCTTTATCTTGGTTGCCATGTTTAGCAAGATGAGTATGGCCATATCTTATTTTCTTGGCTTATACTATGGTTTTCTGCTGTTCCCTCCTCCTTTCTCTGTCTTTTACGTGCAGCCTGCTGCTTCTTTACAATTAGCAGGCACTTCCCCTTGTTTCAGCCATATGGTCTGGAGACACAGGAAGTAGTAGCTTTCTCTGTGACCATTGTGGGATCAGGGAAGACAGTAACCATGTTTGTCAATTAACCATAATTAGGAAGAGGTGGAAGATTGTTTTTTCTCTGTTTTCCTTGGTGATACTGGGGGGACAGATAAACTTTGCCACCAAGCTCCCTTCTTTCAAGGAGACTTAACTATCTGAATCCACTGGAATGAGAACTCAGTCAGCTTGGTCCTGCCATGAAAATATACATATTTTCTCAAGTAGCAAAAAAAAAAAAAAAAAAAAAAAAAAAAAAGGGGGGGGGGGGAGGCAAAAAGGAATGTAGCTATATTGAAACCTTAGCCTTGGCACTTCGAAAGCTATTTCTAGAAGTCAGGAGCTGATGTTATATTTATGGTAATAAATATTGGGAACTTGTTCTACCTAATGCAGGTAAAAATCAAAATCGTTTCAGCAGGGTGGGGATGTTATGTATGAAACAAATTATCTTGTGGCCGTAATTATATTACCTTTGACTTCAGCTTTTTGGCTCCATATCATTTAGTGAATTTAAAGTCTCATTATTGCTCTTTATCAAGACATGCTTGTCCAGAGCTAGATCATACTAATTTTCCAGACTTTGGTCTACAGTTGCTTGTTTTCAGTGCAGCAATCCTAAAGTCTCTTTCTGCTCTTTTAGTGTCCTGGCATCGGAATATGTCCTCAAAGATATGATTCCCTATAATACCATATTCCCCACGTACATTATTTAAGTATCTTTTGCATATTTTTAAGGTACAATGAGATTGGCAAGAAATTCTTTCTTGCTCCTAGTTCTAACTTTTGTGTGTGCGTGTTTTGGATGTATAATTTCATAAATAGCTTGTAAGACTGAGAAAGGAGATCACTTCTAAAACCACAGGCAATTCTTTTTTATTATAATAGGTTGGCCTGGATATGAAATGAGTCAGAGACTAGAAATTAATAATTGGGAAACTTGAAAATAAGGGTCATGTGCAATTATTGAGATAAACAATTGGGGTTAATTTTTATTTTTATTACTGCACCTCTCAAATGACCACTGGATAAGGATTCTTATAAATTGCTATTCAAAAATAAAAGAATGAATCTGAAGTAAGTGTTAAAATTTTATGTTCTTTAAAGCAGCATGTGAGATCTATTTGTGGGCAAAGGAAGTGGTAGTTATTTTTTGTCCAGTGCAATGATAAATGCAAATTCTATTTTTAAAGAAGGCTGGAGTCATTCCTTTTCACTATAATAGCAGTGCTTCCAATTTAGTATCTTCCCTCAGTTTACAATTTGCTACTTATAAGGCGGAGTTAAGAGCATTGTTGTTTTCATTCTTCCTGCCTTTCCTTCCATTAAACCTGCCTATTACAAAGGACTCCTGCTACTATAAACAGAATTCAGAAATGCTAACTTTTTCTACACCACGTGTAGCCCAGAAATCTCATCCCACAAGTGTGCTCGTATCTCCTTTACAGCCCAGTGTTGCAAAATGCAGAGACTGCCCTGCAATGAGCTCTTGCAGGTCTCTGTAGAAAGTGAATTTGCTCAGCACCCAGGATGGTGCTGAGATCTCTGTTGCAGTTCCCAGCTAACAGCCAATGTAGATGTAAGCAGTGCAAGTGCTTTGAAAGTACCTACTCTATTGCAGTATGGCAGAGCTGTTTCTTTTGGATGGCTATGAGTATTTGACTTGGCCCTGGAAGTCTTAACTCATCGCTTCTTTGGATATCAGGTTATTATGAGGAGAGAATGTATCCTGCAGAGCAGGCAACTACAACAGAGGGATAGCTTAGTGTAATCCCTTGGCCTACAGGCATGGCAATGGGTTCAATTGAAATGATTGAATATGTGGTCTGTGATGATTTTTAGCTGATTAAAATCTAATGGGATATATGAATACAAAATGTTGTCAATTACACCAGAAATTAGTTTAATAATCACAGACTGAGCTGTCTTCAAATAGCTAGTTCTAAATAAACTAGCAGATTTTTCAGGTTGACATCATATCAATCTAGATTTGAAATGGATATCAAGGATGCTTTCAAAAAGTCTGTTGCACCAGTAGCTGTGTAAGACAGATCTAGGCAGATGCATTATTATTTGAGCTGTCAGTTTTACTATACAATTTGCATGTCAAGTGTCAACCAGATGGGCTATCTCGATTAATGCCTGCAAAACTATACTGCTACTTGGTGCAAAAAGTTTCTTGTTTGACAGTTTAGATGTACACCTTCTAGCTTGTTCCTTTTCCTTTTAAACTAAGTACCCGGTAACATCTTAAGACATGAAAATGTTCTCCTTACTCTAACAGATGGACTCTGGTAGTTAGCAGCCAAACTGCGGTGATAACACACACCAGTCAGAACATGGATCATGGGAGGGAGTGCGATCGCACCAAATATCCCTTCATATCCCCTTGCTCTTGTTAGGGAGATTCTCTGGTTGCATGAATTGACTTTAATGAGATTTTTTTATTTCTGTCAGCTTCAATAAGTGCACTGGGCCCTAAAAAGAGATGAATGTGTTTTTTAAGACATTTTACTTAGCAAGGGATTGTTATTTAACTTTTAAATCATCAAATATGTCTATGGGCATTTTCTCAGGAAAGTTTCTAGCTAAATTCTCTTACTGTTGCATAGAAGCAAAACGGCTCTCATCATGCTGAATGTGGCAAATCCTAAGAGGAGGTTACATATATCTCTCCCTTGGTCAAAGTTGCAGGTGTATTAGTAATATTTCTCTATTATTTAGGTCATATTACCAGCAATATAAAAGAAAACTCTTTGTCCTAGATCAAAAGACTATGACTATACTTTGTGTTTCTTTTGTGGCACGGGGTGTTGCTCTGTCAGACTGCAGTCTGAAATACTGCATTAACACAATGTTTCTCTCTTTAATCTTAAGGTGATGTCCTTGTCAAGTATTCAATTTTAAATATCATCTCTTACCTAAATATTTCTTCTGTGATGGGTTAAAAGAGGTTTAAAAAAAAAAAAAAAAAAGATGAAAAAAAAAAAAACCATAGTTTAAAGTTTTGTATGCATTCCTAGTTTTTTTTATTATTATTTTTTTTTAATTTCTTTGACTGGTGTTTTAGAATATCAAATAAATGGCTAGAAGAGGTTTATTATTTTGTGCAGGAATTTATATCAAATTTCTGCTTCACATGTCAGTATGTAGATGTGTATGTGGTCTTAGATCTTTTAATGGCACCTTTGTTAACATATCTTCTGAATTTAATTTTTTTTCATACATCCATTTGAAACCCACAAATGTTTTCTAAACTAAAAAGATTAATTATTACTACCAAACATTACTATTAGCAGGGATAAATGGGGAAGGTGTAGTTCATGTCTTTTTGGAAAGAGAGGAAGGATTTTGTTCTGTTTTTGTTTTGTTTTTAAATAACAATGGCAAATTCAGTTCCCTGCTGTCAGAGAATTCTATTAAGAGTAAATCAGAAAACAAATGGAAGAAACAGAAAGGAAGGCAAAAGGAGAAAGAAAGCAAAAAAGGAAGGAGAAAAGGAAAAAAAAAAAAAAAAAAAAAGAGGAAAACTGTTGTAGGCACTGAAAGTGGAACTTGACATCTAAATCTAAGTCCCACATGTAAGTTTAATTCTTCGTATTCTCCATGCATGCCTCCAGCCATGAGAATGATTCTGTTCATTGAAATACTTCAGGCTCCTACAATTCCTTTTGTGTATGACTATGACTGCCTTGCTCTTGCCAGAGGTTAGCATCTTGGAAACCTGTACTTCAGGCAGATCAGGATCTTTGTTTTCATTCTAAGCATTTGTCTGTGTCCTCTAGGGAGCTTGTTGTGCTTGCAACACACAACAAATACTCCAGAACTGGGAACCACACAGATGGTGACAGTGATCTCTTCCATACAAAGATATCGAAAGAGCATGAATTAGATGTAACTAGTAGGTATTTCACCTGCTATATGTAAAGTAGAAACTGTTTTCAGAATAAGAATCAGAAATTATTTTTTTCAAGACGAGGTGAGTGCCCTTACACGCTCAGCTGTAGAAGCAATACTCACTTTCCTGCTTTCTTTTTCTTGACTTTACAATGCAAAATGGCATGACTTTAGAAAGGACTGTGGGGACAGAACACCGCATCGTAACCTGGTTTGCTCATCTCCAAAGGAAAAGGAGATACAGTCTGAAGCTCTTCTGGGAGGACAGAACTGGAGTGGAGTCTGTAATGTTCAGGTGAGTGCTGTGACCTCTAAAGCTCTGTGACCTCTCGGTGCTACTCTAATACTGACGGTAATGGACTGTGTGCTAGATGATTGTGTGATAGGAATTCTACCTGCGGTTATACCTGAAGAAAATTTATATCCACAAGCAGAGACTAGTGGGACTGTGGAACTGGTTTAGCTTTAGTTTACTATACGCCAAGTTGGGCACAGACTATTCCTTTACAGAGGAAAGGGCAAAGCATCAGCCACTGTAATACTTTGGTGTCTCCATCTGCCAGCTGGTGTTACGAACTATAAGAGATGATGGCACATCCTTAATATTCTTTGACAGTACAATATTTTTACTTAGACTGTCTATTCCAGAATGATGCATCTCTGATAGAATGGCCAGTCAATCTCACAGTGTGATAGAAAACAGATGTAAGATTAGGATGCAAAGTAGTTTTCCAGATACTTGGTCTCAGCATGCTGTACAACCCAGCCCTAGAGTTAACCAGCCAAGTGCTGACACATGTCTTATAGCAAAATATCACTCACAGCCACAGTTCAAAGGCCTTGCTACCCTCCAGGGCAATTAATACAGCATCACATTCAATGGTGCTTGAACCAAATCCATCGAATTCTCAGGGGAGAAGTAACAAAGCAATCTCAAAGCTCAGACATGAGCAGCATGCTGCTGCAGCTAAAGTTTCAGTCCTGAAGAATGCGATCCTTCCTTAAGAATGCTTGTGTGACAATGCATTATAAAGAGTTGATTCTTCTGCCCTTGAAATTTGCGACAATACTCTTATTAACTTTACTAAATAAAAGTTCAAACTCCAGATGTGGATCTCCACTTTCCAAACTATTTGTCCCAAGAGTAGCTCCAAATGGCTTTCCCTAAGTATTTGGAGGTGGGCTTTTGAATTAGAATTTTAAACACAGTTTAGAATAAATAAATTAAATTCATACTGCACTTTTTCATTATTTTTTTTTTGTATGAAGTTGTATGTATACATTCAACGTTTGCATTGGTAATACTAACAGCTAACCATAGCAGCTTTTGCTATTTCAAGTAAGTACCTGAAGTGATCATATTTCAGTTTAGAAATTATGGCCAGGTTTGAATAGTAATGCTTGCATTATGCAGCATTTATTCAACTAATAGTGCTATTGAAAGTATTCAGGCATCTTATAGTATAATTTAGTACTTGGTGTGAACACGATTTGATAGCCACCTGGTACCTGGGATGTCTGAAATTAACTATGCCTATTATGTAATTGTGTCATGCTATAGAGTGCAGGGAATAACAACAAGTGGCTCTTAATTCCTGATTTCATTTCAGCAGTTCCCACTTCGATTTCTATTTATTAGTGTATGAATGCTGTGCTCCCACTGTTCCTTCTATTGTGGTTGTGATAGTTCAGAAAGAAATAAGAGCTATGTGTAGATGTGCTTTACACTCTGCTGAACATAACGTGAATATTGAATTGAATATTTTTATTCAGGCAGTCCTTGGGAATTCCCAGACTGGTCATAACCAACAGAAAACAATATGTAACCCAACTTCCATTGTAATTAACAGTAGCACATGAAAATGAACAAACAAAAGAATGAAATTTTAGTGCCTTTACTATTTAAGAAAATTAATATTTTAGCGATAGGTTCATGCTCTATATTTTGGCTTTAAGGAGTGCAATTCTTATGAAGTCATGTCTGCATCCTGCCCTAAAAATAAGTGCTTATGGCAGGCAGTTTATTACCAATCTGCATGCCTGCATTTATTTATTTATTTAAATGGATAAATCATCTATAGATGAGAAAGGCGGCATAGACATAGACAAAGATGGGTTTTTCAAACCTCTTACAGCACAGATAATAGAATGTCAGGAACCAAATTCAAAAATATGTGTGGCATGTTTAGCTTTGGCAGTAAAGGAATGAGGGTGATATGAAATAATAGCTAAAGAAGAAAGGTTTTGGGGAATTTTTTGGAAGTTTATTACGTCCTAAAATACGCACTGGAATTAAGAAGGTCTTTCTCTTTATATTTGCAGATTATATGGTCTTTCAAATCTAGGAGTATTGCATATAAATGATTTAAGTATTGTAAAGTGTCTTGTCTAATAAGCATAGCCAAGGTTGTTGGATAAAATCCTTTTATATAAACTATGTGTGTATAAATATATATACACACACACTTCTACCCAAAGCATACTTGATGAGTTCTAGGGGGATATTTTCTGCTATTTTTTCTTTTTAAAGACAACAGCTTGTCAAAAAGATATTGATGCTTGTTAAAATTCTGTCATGATAGAAAAATTGTATAAAAATATATGAAGATGCAATCAAAGGAAACAATGCAGACTTGCTTGGGATCGTTATTAAAAAATTGATTTCAGCTGATTTTTTACTTCAAATTTTAAAATGGTACAAAGTGAGGAAAAAAAAGTCGAAATGCAGAGGAAAATGTTGAAATAGATAGCTTAACTTTTTGAAACTTTGCTATAAATTTAATAAAGGAATTTTCTGATTTCAAAAAGGAAAGATATGTGAAATTTAAAAAAAAATCAGTTTTGAAACAAGAAAACAGAATATTCCTGAGCTGTTTTAGTTCTTCTGTGTTTGGGCTGTTGCTACCTGAGCTTAACAGTGACAGAAACAGCATTTGTCCTATGTAAGAGGAAGTGAACTTTCTATATTCTGCAGCTCTTTCATCAAAAAAACTACTTCAACATGCCTTTTTTTTTTTTTTTTTTTTTTGTAAATATATAGAGAGAATATGTTACCAGCTAAACAGTGCCTGAACAATTGTCTTGCCTTTCTTATACTGTATTGCCTCCAGATCAGAGTGGGAGCATGGTGGAGAAGCAATCTGGGGGAATTTGGGAAGGTACTGGTTGCCATTTGTAGTGCATCTTTTCTATAAATGAGCATTTTAAGCATTTGTGCTATTCGTTAAGCAATGTCAACCATGCCTGAACATTCTAAAAAAAATACTTTGAGGATCTGTAGTCAAGTGCTTATTAATTTTTCACACTCAGAAGTCAAACATAAAGCAATGCAAAAAGATTTTTTTTTTTATAATGACTATTGTAAATCAAATAGCTGATTTGTTAGAAACTATTTGATGGAAGTCTTTTTTTTTTTTTTTTTCAGTATTAAATCATATTGAGGTAGATTTTACAGCAATGCCTATAGGTGGTCAAAAAGTTTAGAAATTTTTGTTGTATTTATTCTTAAAAAAAAAAAAAAAATATAAAAAAATCCTAGCCCTGAAATTCTTCAAAAGTAAAAGTAAAAAAGTCATGATTCAAAATCTAAAACTGCATTTTTTTTTTGTTTTGGTTTGTGTGTTCTCCTGCAATCCCTGCAACTGATTGTGTTTAATAAGCCTCTGATGCCTCTTTTTTTTTTTTTTTTTTTTTTAATATATGATTTTTCTTTTATTGCTCATATCTCTTTTATTGCTGCTCTCTAGATCAAAGGCATAGGAAGAAAAGCAAAATGGTGACTGAGAATGATGTCTGCAATCTTCCACATTTTCTTCCACACTGGCATTATTTTTCTAAATGTTTCTACCTTGATTCAATGCAGTAGTTACCCATTATAATTCTAAGAGTCATTATAGACAATTCTTCACCACCCTGGGTATCCCAACCTTTCATATGTTTATAAAGTTAGGGCTTTGGCAACCCTAGCGATAAAAATTCAAGACAAATATAATTGAGATTATAAATACATTTCAGTTACTTTCTTTAAATATTATTTGCCATCTGGCTATACAAGCTAGTAAAGCTTACATATTTTTAAAAATTTATTTTGAAACTCTGAAAGCTGGACCTGACTGTTTTTCTAAAAGAATGCTAAATTATCATGTTTACTGGCACTGATGATTTTAGACAACCACCAAGTACTATGGGAAATAGTACCCTGCTTGAGATATAGTAGCCTGCTTCCACATAGTCACGTGCTGAATTTCATAAACCTTGTGCCTAATGCCGGGCATCCCTGTCCAGGATGAAATGTAACTCCCAGACAACACGGGGATGAGTTATCTTGTAAGCTCTTAAAATTACCTTCTGAATTTCATTTGTTATTCTTGGGAAAAGGTATTGCCCTACAGCATAGTGCTGTAGAAGTATACAACACGTATACATTCAGCAAGTGATTTCTCAGTTTGTACAATTATTTTTTTACTTTACTTTACTTTACTTTACTTTACTTTACTTTACTTGCATGGCTGAGTATCGTCTTCTGTTAATCTGCCTGTACTTATCCTTGTGGAGTTGAGAAATAGTAAAAGGATATTTAAACGTTGGATGGGTCTGGAAGATGTAATTTTGAAGTGAAATTACATATCATCTACATTCTGTTTGAAGATACGAACTTAACAGAAAAAAAGAGTCAGTGCACAACTTAGTTTAGATTTTATAAAATCTTTAAAAATATTTGCTGTGTGGTCCTCTGATTTTCAGTGTACACGTTGTCACAAGTACTTGTAATAGAAAAATGGATAAATTTATGTAATTCTGCAGCACTGCATCTTTTTCAAAGAAATGTGGAAAACTTTCAGAAGTGTTATTTCAACAGAGCAGTTCATTTCTATAGAAAGTTGTATTTAGTTGGTCAGATCTATGAAAAATCATGGATTTTGACATCTATTAACAGTCTGAGTTATCTTCTAACTAAATAAAGCAACCTGTTTTAGGCTTGACCTCATTTTCATGTATACATTAGGAAAGCCAGTGATTGTAAACACAGATGGTCTAACACATCATGTCATGCTGTTGCCCTTGTGTTGGAACAGGGCTAAATCTTGCATTGAGAATGAGGATTTTTATGTTAAACAAAGCACTTAATTAAGAACAGATTTCAATATTTAATGACTACACAGTAGCTTATTAAAATGTTTGCACTAGTGTTTATGATGTTTGGTGGATTAAATACCAATATATTTGTTAACTGTAGAATACACTAGCACTACTATTGCACGGAATCCAAGCCTTACTTCAGCAATGTTACAGAGGCTCCCTAGCCTAGAAAAACAGATTTAATCCTTGTGCATCGGGGACACTGTTTGGAGAACTTAGCGTGATTTGAGAAGCAAGGTACATCTAGAGGGTACAAGGGGAATCCGAATGAATGATTCAATGATCCTTCTTGGGGATTGCTATATCCTTAAACTGGAAACAACTGGGTAAAGTCTCTCTGCTTCCAGCCTAACAGCATCTTCTTCACTATTTAGAATTTTGAGGATTGAAGGCATCTGTAGAGACTCACAGAGCCACACTAGGATGTACATATATTCAAAGTCTAACTTCTTTTTCCCCCTTGGAGCCATGGGTAGTTTCTTTTTTTGAGTTTAGGGTACAAAACTCATGCAGTTTGCTACATTTCAAGGCAGAAGTGCACAGTTGCAATGTAATAGATGGCCTTTTAACTTAGAGTTGGTGAGTTCCTTGAGTCTCTCCCTTCTTTAAACTGTGGGCAAGAGAATTGAACATAAACCATATTTCCTTTTCCTGCAACACATATCTGTCTTGGTGTATGGTGAAGATCCATTACTGTTTTCATGCTATTGGCTTGTTAAGTAGTAAAAACAGAAGACCACACCTTTCCACTGCTTCCAATGAAAATATTTCAACATTTCTTTTCTAGCAGCTCATTTAGGAATGATAAACAAACATCTCATCGCTCTTTTCATTTGGGACCTTTTCCTCCAGATGAAAGAAAATAATCTCCACTGTTCAGTTCCCTAAACCATACTTTTCCGGGGAAAGTCATTGTGGTTTCAAACTCATGCATATGGTATAGTACATACATACTTAATGCTTTGGCCCTGAGAGAGTTCTTACCAATTTATACTTCCATCGACAATAAGTTATGACCACCTGCATCAGCTCAACTGTGCTGCTGATATGAGAGCCCTCCTCCATTCCTGCTGCCTTCCCAGATTGTCATTTACAGAGAGTCTAGATAGTGCCTTTAGAACTGGAAGTCAGACTGCTACTCATGGCTTTCCATGAGAAATGTGGTTAATCAAGCGAACCATCCCAGAAGAATGAGTGAGTTAATCTTGGGGAAAAAATGTGATCTACTGGTGACTCATTAAAGAAACAGAAGCATCAATGTTTGTGGTCTGACTTTTTAGAGGCTACTCAGAGAACTGTGCACAGTGTCATAGTTCCTTATGAGAAGTTCCTCACTCAAGGTTTTTGTATGCCCTGATGGTAGAGCTGCTGGATGGGACCTCTGTCAACAAACTGAGTAATAATTACTCGTCATTCATATTTCTAATTAAATATAAATTAAATGTACATTTGGAACAACTTAAAATGAGATTGCAGCTTTTTGCCACCAAAAGTTAACATATCATAAGATATATATTTTAAATCTCTACAGTAAGGAGTTAAACATTTAATGGAATGACGATTTTAAACAGCAGCAAAATCTTGTCATTGAATTAATGAATGATTACTAAATTCAGCAATATTATAAATCTCTTCAGAGTGTTTTAGATTTTCTTAATTTCTATTTCCTGGGATTAGACATGTCTTTGTTTTTGATACTTCCACCTGTCTTATATTCAAAGGAGTATAACGCATTTTTTCTGCTTAGTATGAAATCTTTTTTTTTTTTTTTTGCTTATCCATGATGTCTGCCATACAAAGATCTCAAACACCTTTGATATTAGTGATGCAGCTTTGCAGCATCCTAAGAAACAGACAGCATCACTATCCACATCTGAATAGTAGGAGAAGTCAGGCAGAGAGAATTTCAATAACTTAAATAAGCAAGTTAAACAATAAACAAGCTAGCGATAAATTCAGGAAGAGAATGCAGAGCCATTCTTTCCTGAGGAGATCTAATCTTTCTTTACATTATTTTTTCTCCAGTAAATAATTCCCCAAGAAATGTAATTTCAATCATTTTGAAATGATTTGTGAGTTTGACGAGAATTGATGCAATGATTTTATCTAAGCAATGAAAAAAAGATGGGCCTGACTCGTAACAGTTGAAACAAGCATTTAGTGAGGATTATTGTACTATTATTTATTTATTTATTACATCTTTTACTTAGTATTATTTTTCAGCATGTCCACCTTGGGGAAAGGTAAAGCCTCTTCCTCCTATGTAAGCAGGGAGGGAAGGATGGCTGTGGTACCTCTTGTGCAATACCCTAAAGCAGAGGAGAAGGATGCATGCTTTAAGGCCTCATAATAAGGTTCCTGGCTCTTCAGAGAGGCAGCACAAATTAATCTTGCTATTCTGCTCTTGTGCTATTATGTAAAAGTAGGACAATAGTGTTTTGTTTGTTTGTTTGTTTTGTTTTGGCTTAATCCTTTGCTGCTTTCATTTTCCAAAAAGACTTTCCAAAAAGGTCTGGCTTTGAAATATTGTTAATGAAATAGATAGACTAAGCTCTGAAAAGCTGGAATGAAGTGTTTAAACTCTGCCAAGACAAGGAGAGAAAGATATATAGCTTTTTGGTTGATTGTTCTATAAGGAAAAATGAGATTAATTTTCACAGAATCACATGATGGGAGGGGTTGGAAGGGACCTCTGAAAATCAGCTAGTCCTTGTTAACTGAATGCATTATTTTTTCTTAAAAAAAAAAAAAAAATCTTTACAAATAGTTTAATCCCAGGGTTTAGTTGTACACATTTTCTTCTATGCACAGGCTCTATTCCCCTACAGCTTTACGTGGTTGCATTATCCTTAGGAGCATACGCTAGGGTCCTGTGAGTTGTTTTTGTTATTACTTCTATAAGAGCAATAATAAAATATTTGATTTATGTCACCTCATTGGGCTAGACTATTCTGCAGAAGTATAAATCAGTGTCATCTCCAGGTATATCTGGCAGGATGAGTCAAATCTTATGCCCCACCTCCTTGCAATCTTGAATCCTTACTCAAAAACAGCATTGTCAATAATATTTTGTGGATAAGTTTAGCCAAGACATTTGGAAAATTGATTTAACTCTTTTAAAAAGGAATGAGAGAAAGACAAGTTTGCCTTATTGTCCTATAGACATTTGGTATATTACATAATATACCAAATATGCACAACTTAAAGTAAATTCATAAAGCTGTACTGTCTATTTATCCCTAATGGTATGGCTAATCATTGAAGCCATTAAATATTTTCCCTATTTATACTGGTCCTGTTGTGAGATCTCAGCTTGATTTCCAGACCTTGCAGATTAGTACAAGGTTATTGAGGTATGTATGAATTACTTTGGAAATCTAATTATTTTATCCTGCTGAAATAGTAGAACATACTGCAGTGGTGAAACTGGGGAGCACTTCACTGCAGGTAATTTTAACAGATTTTTAACTCCTTTCTCTGTGCAGCAAATACTTTAGGCATCTTTCTCCGCAAATTACTTGCCTGCATAAAATTATTTAGTTCAGAGTGAACAAGTTCAGGCGTTCTGATTTTTAACAATCTGCTCCGAGTAGATCATTTTTGATATTGGTGGTTTTTTTTTTGTTTGTTTTATTGGCACTCCCCTTCCTCCCCCCCAAGACTGCCTCACAATCTGTTCTTTTTCTAATTCTAATGCAATACTGTGAATGCTTTTGTATGGGGGCTTTGTTCTCTTAGGCTAAGGGAGAAAGAATGACAAAAAGTAGGATAGTAGTAGTAAAGTATTAGTAGAGTTCCTGTAAATTTGACATTAAGATTTCTTCCTGGCACTATTATAAGTGAAAGTACTGGGCATATGGGCCCAGTGTTCAGAATTTCCTAATCTTTTTCTTACCACTTGAGGAAGATATGACTTAGGTTTACTGTCTTTCAGGAAACCTGATATTCCTTTCTCTGCTGTCATACTTATGCAATCTGATTGCACATGTATTCATTCACATTAACTTGTTTTTGTCGGATCTTTGTCTAATTTACTTATTTGTCTAGTTCAAAGTGCCTGAATTTGGACATAGATATAATTTTTTTAACCCTTATAGTACCAGATCAGCAGCACAAGCTATTTCACATAAATGCCTTTCTGAAAGCTTCCTTATTGAGAATAACCCATATATCTTAAAGTGTCTTTTCCCCATCTCAAACTGAATAAAACTGGTTTCTTGGGCCTTATGAGCAATCTGAAATGAATTCACTGACCTTCCTCTTTATGGGCTGCGTTGCAGTACTTTATTTTGGCATAGTAGTTCCTCCTCCACTGCTTGTGAGAGTATTTGCACTCTCCATTTTTTGTGGTAGCAGTTCCCATGAAAGTTCAAAATGACAGACACTAATAGGAGATAGGGGCAAGAAAATGTCAGGGTTCAGAGTGAATATTATTTTGGCCTAGTGAATTTTGAGAGAATCATAGAATGGTTTAGATTGGAAGGGACCTCAGAGACCATCTAGTCTCCCTGAAGACATCACATTTTCCACTAGATCAGGTTGCCCAAAGCCCCATCCAAGCAGTTCCAGGGATGGGACATCCACAGCTTCTCTTGGCAGCCTGTTCCTCTGTCTCACTGCCCTTCTTGTGAAGAATTTCTTCCTTATATCTAATATAGACCTACCATTTTCTAGTTCAAAAGCATTGCTCCTTGTCCTGTTATGATGCTCTGCAAGAGTCCCTTACCAGCTTTCGTGTAGGCCCCTTTTAGATCTTGGAAGGCTTCTCTAAGGTCTTCATAGAGCCTTTTCTTCTCCAGGCAGAACAACCCCAACTTTCTCAGCCTTTCTTCATAGGATAGGTGCTCCCACCCTCTGTTTGTCCTTATGGCTCTCTTCTGGACTTGCTCCAACAGGTCCATGTCTCTTTAACAGTTTAATGTCCTTCTTGTACTGTGGTGCCCAGAACTGCACACAGTGCTCGAGGTGAGGCCGCACCAGAGCAGAGAGGGACAATCACCTCCCTCAACCAACTGGCAATGCCGTGCTTGGTGCACCCCAGGATACGGTTGGCCCTCCTGGCTGCCAGGGCACACTGCTGGCTCATATTCAGCTTGCTGTCAACCACAACCCCCAGATCCCTCTCTGCTCTCCAGCATCTCATTGCCAAGTCTGTACGTAAAGCCAGGGTTGCACCATCCCAGGTGCAGGACCCGGCACTTGCTCTTGTTAAACTTCATGTGGTTGGTGATCACCCAGCTCTCCAATCTGTCTAGGTCTCTCTGCAAGGCCTTTCCACCCTCATCGAAGTCAACGACTTCTCCAGATGGGCTATATCTACTGAATGGGTGTTTAATGTAGTCCTTAGGATGGTAGTGTTAGTAACTGCTTGAGGCACTACCTGACAAGGAAATACTGGAAAAACAGAAATATCACCAATTCCATGCTGTGATAATGTAGTCTTTTGCAGTTTAGAGGTTAGTAGTTTGGGAAATAACTTGGGGAAAGTTTTGGTCAGTTTTATTAGAAATGTCTCTGCACATGACAGAATCACGGTGTGAAAATTTGAGCCTTTTGGACTACCTCACAGAGACCAGAACAGTAGTTAGTGAAAAAATGGCTGAATACTGTGTTTATACAATGATCACAAGAGTGGCTGTTTATCTTGCCTCAAGTGACTTACAATTTGAATACACTGTCCAAAAATTTTTTTTTTTTTCCATTTCATAGAGTAGAAATAGATGTTCAGAATGGAGGGATTTGCACTTAAAGTTCATACAGGAAAATGGCAGCATAGTTGGGAAGTGAACTGAGCTCCCTGTTCCTAGAGTAGAGTCTTATCTGCCAGGCTGTTCTCTCAGTGTCTGTAGGTCCTTCATTGATGCAGGTAAATGCTATGGTATGAAATACAATTCAGCTGATTTACACCAATGTGAAATTGACCTTTGAATTTTTGTCATCTTCTTAAAAGAGTCTGATTATCCACTTCAAATATGTTTTGATTTCTTAGTACAAGGACTTAATCTAGAAGAGAGCATGTCTAGAGCATGTCTATTGTAGATTAAAATTCATCTTGCCTCATTCTGTATTTGCTCATTTGCTCTATTGAGTAATAAGGTTATACAGAAAGAATGCTACTTCCTTTTTTTTTTTTTTTTTTTTTTTTTTTAATTAATGATATAACGCTTGGGTAGGTATTTGGATTCCATGCCTGTGCTGTATGTTTCTGGCATCTGTTAACCCTGTTAAGCTTATACAGTGTGCCTTCCTGTAAGATGCATGTTTATGGGATGGGGAAAAATGAATAAAAACATGGCAAAATTAATTGCAGAACTATGTTCACTGAATAGAATTGATAATGAAAGACATGATGTGGAAAGAAAAGTTAATGAAGAAACAGATGATAGCAGAATGACATTTCAAAAGAAGTGAGGTTTGGGTTTTACCTATATGGTTAAGAGTCAATTGCTGTTACTTTTTATGATTTGATGATATTGAGGTTCAGCTATATCAAATCTTTGAAAATGCTGTAAATAAGCTTGAGCTAGAGGCATTGCTATATATATTCTGTAGTCTTTTGTAATATAATTTATCATTTTACAGTGGTAGTTGGGAAAGGAGCAGATAAAATTCCAACTGAACTGGGGTGGGGGAGGAGTGAGAAGGCTTTTTTTTCTTCTTTTTTTTTTTTTTTTTTTTTAAATAATGGTCACCAGCCATATGCCATTTCTGGTGAACTCTTGATTCCCTGTCTTCTGGGAACAATATTTTTGTGGCATTTTGACATGTTTAGCTGATTCTTCACCCGACATTTCATTAACTTGTTGGTTTTGATTTTTCCCTTACAGGGATGAAAACTGAGAGCAGCGTACTGGTGTGCAGCTAGTGTGAATGAGACTGGGTTTGAATTCAGTGACAGAATCCTCCTCCCAAACCTACTGCTCAAAACATGCTAATGTGTCTTCTGGGAATCTGAGACTCCAGCTAGAGGTTGGCTAATAATACAATCTGTATAGTCTTCACCCATGTGTTAACAACTGTGCTATTCTAGCTCAAGATCTTGCACAAGAAAGTGGTGAACTTGACTGTAGAATTGATTTGGCTTGTAAAGAAACTGGCAAAAAAAAAACAAAACTTCTTTATTTTCAGCTAAATCATTTTCAGTTCTGTTTTGTTGGATGGCTGCCAAATTCTTATAATGGTCTGGTACAATGGGTAAAAGCTGGCAGCAGGGATGCAAGATTGTCATTATTTTATGCTAACACTACTGTGAAAAAGTTATTGTGAAAGGGGAGGAGGTGTCTTGAGGTGTTTTCCCTGTGTAGCTACTACCAGGTGCCAGGACAAGTCTGCAATACTCTGTTAAACAAAGTAGAAAATGATTCCCTGGTCTGGAAACTCAAGAAATCTTCCTTCTTTCTGTTTTTGAAATTATTTTTAAGAAAAACGTTTTTTTTTTCTGTTTGATTGTTTGTTTGTTTGTTTTTGTTTGTTTGTTTGTTTTTTTCCTCTAATCTTGAGTACTTTTATAATTATATCCTAAGAGTATTTTTTTTTTCTGCATCTCTATATTTCCCCCTCTGATATTTTGCAGATGCATGTGATACACGCCAGCAATATGAAGAGATTCTTGTGGAAGAAAACAATGCACATAGCAATAGTGTTTTATACTTCAGGGATTAGCTAAGTAGGTCAATCCTGACTGGGGTGAGGAGAACAAACTCAGTTTCTGGTGAGGAAAAAGAATTGTGTTTCTTTCTGAGTGGTGAAATAGGATGGAAAAGAGAGACTTTTCTGCTCTCAGGGATAGATATTGACATCAGACTTGAAAATGTAGTTAAACCTTTTGTTTAAAGTTTCTGGTGGTTCATGTAATCCTCTTTTCCTTCAGTGTTAGGACAGTGTAGCTGAACCATAGATTGATGCTGCTACACTAACATAAAACTGGAATAACCTAATAGAGAAGGAGCATTCTGATTTTTAATTATTATTTTTATTAGAGACTCTGTTTCACTGTGTGCTACTGACTAGTTACAAGGTCAAATGCATCTAAAACTTGAGCTGTGGGAGATTTCCAGCTGTGTACTCTGTCTCTATTCTAAACAGCAGATTTACCATTCTGACTTCTATTGGAAATAGAGTAGTCCTTTCATTTTTGATTGTCATAGGAGTTACCATGAATATGCCCATATTATTTAATGATGTATTAAAAATATAGGCATTGCGTTTGATTATGGTAGTGTTTTAAAAGGGAGATTACCAATTAGGAAGGGGATGACAGAGTTTGGCAGTACCACAAAATGGGAAGCACTCAAATAAAACTTATCAAGATTTCTGGCTCCATTCAGAATAAGGCAGAATTTTCTTCACTGCAAATTGCTTCTCACTTAGATATTCTGCCAGCAGACAAAATTGGATTTTTTTTTTTTTTTTAACAGCAGCCAAAGTATTGTATTTACATTATCTGAGCACATAATTAAGCCATTAAGCTGAAAGTTTCCGGGTTTGAGCATACAAGGAGAATATTTGAAAAGAGTTACAAAGTTCAAGCAGTGCTAAGACACTATAGACTGATGGGTGCCATTAGAATGGGCTGAGCTCTGCCAGAAGGCTTTTACAGGTGATGTAGGAATATCAGATGCTGCTGTTTTTACTGTCTTACTCTGACCCGTAAGAGACGGCAGGCATCCCGATCACAGGCAGAGCTTGCTTTTTGTGCAGGACCCGTTAGACTTATAAATACTACACTTTTAAAACTGTAGGAAAATGGCAAACAAGTCATGTCATCAGCTGTCTTATACAGAGTTGCAAGTCTGTGTACAAAGTTGTGCTTTTGAATTGCAGTTCTTCATCCTAGTATCTTCTTGCTGCTGCCTGTGGCCTTTACTACCACCACATTACATGTCTGACTGCTGGGATGGCTGAAAGCCTCTTTCTTCTCCTCTCCTTCTTTGCCCGTTCTCTGCAGATGCCCTAGGGAGGGAGGAAGGAAATGGATTTAAAATGAGGAAGGAGGCTAGGAGAAAAGTTCAGGAAATAGCAGCTTCCCCATACACAACTCTGTAGTGCTGATCAATATTTGCATTAATGACTCAGGTGGTGGAATAGAAGAAGTGCTAGGCTTATGAAGAACTTGCAAGCTTATTACATTTAAATTAAAAGTCAAGATATTCTGGAGAGTTGAAGATGTGACATGGATAAGTCAAAATATTGTCCAGAAAGGAGAAGTGGAAGTTCAATATTTAGGCAGAATTAATCAACAGCTTCAGTACTGGGTGTTGGAATATGGGTATTACCAATTCTAAGGGAAAACATCTAGCTTGGAGTTATAGCTGATTATGAGTTGGGCTCAAACCAAGTACCTCATGCTGCTGTGAATAAAGCAAACATTACAGTAATGTGTAGCACAACCTTTCTGCTATATCCTCTTATCCCATATTCAGCACAGTCTCAGCTGAGCATACAGCTGAGCATACAATTCTGGCTGCTGCATCTTGTGAAGGATATGGAACAACTGGAGAGAGTGCAGAGGAGGGCAAAGAGAATGTTTAGTGACTTGAAAAACAGCAAGTTTCAGTAAACTGGGATTGTTCAGATAAGAGAAGACTGATCATCATTTATAAATGCAGAACAAGATGCTATAACAAGGGAGGGAATAGCCTGCATTCCATATCTACCGCCTGGAACAAGAAATTATAGATTTACAGTGGAGAAAAAGGGATTTAGCTACTGAGTTAGCATAACCTCTACTAAGGATAGTGGTGTACCAAAATAAATTATCATCAGAGGCTGTTGAGTCTTCATTACTCTGCAGAGGAAATCTTTAGGAACATAAAATGCGGATCTGTCAGGAATGGCATAGGTATTGTGGTTCTGTCTTCTAGAAGGGATGTATGGATTTCTCAATTCCACTAGAGGTACAGCCTTTGTTTTCCATAAGTGCCTGTGATTTTTCTCAGCTGGCAGATTTAGAAGTTGACGCAGTGAGGATCATAGGACAATTCAGATTGGAAGGGACCTCAGGAGCTCTCTAATCCAACCCTCTTCTCAAAGCAGGGTCAGCCTGGTTACTCAGGGCTTTATCCATCTGGGTCTTCAATACGTCCAAGGATGATGATGGCACAAAGAGCTACTTTTACCACTGAACTGTCAGTGCCCCTTTCTGCCATCTGCTGCCCACCTTGTGAACATTATTCCTCTTCCCTGCCCCAGTGCAGTTGAACCCCATGTCTTCTAGATTTCTCTAACTCCTGAATATGAAAGAGGCTTTGGCCCTTGCTCAGGATAACTGTGCAGGCACCTTATACCATGACACTGAGCAGAGAGCCCCTAACTGTGCATTCACTGAGACCTAGATAGTGTCTCTGTAGAGACACTGTCCTTGACTTAGAAGTGAGATTTTCAGAGGAAATCTGGACAGTTCAGCCCAATAAACCACTGTTCTGCTTTAGGAAACCCCACAGTCAAATAAATACAAGATTTCAAAGACAGATGTTTTTCTTTTCAACTGCTGCTTGTGGATGTTTTAGGAGGCATTGGATTGAAAATAATGGTTGTGTTACATGAAACAGTTAAAAGAGTAATTCTGTGGAGAAGACTAAAGTAGAGGAAAGCAAGATAAACAGGTACCCAGGGAACCATAGGTAAGTTCAAGAAATGAATGTGAATTAGGACTTCATGACTGACTTATGTATCAAAGGGGAATGATGCATGTTTTAAAAAATATATATATATATCTTGTTTCTTAACCAAAGTGCTTATTCTTTGGTTTGTTCTCCAGTTACTCATATTTTTTTTCTAATTGTTCTGTAACAGTATTGTTATGAGCAGATACACTTGCTAATAGATGGCTTAATCTAGCTCCCTCTGGAGACAAGGAAAGATTTCTATTGATTTCAGTGGGAAATGAATTAAGTCCATTTTCACTGAACTTGGCACAATTTTTCACTGCTTAGAGCTATTGTTCAGGAGACAGTATGTAACAGAAAAGATGGGAATTAGTGTCTGATCATATTGCCTAAAATGTGCTCTGAGCCAGATCCAACTTAGATATGAGTTTGTATGAATTCTCCATCATGTCAAATCAGTTTCTTGCTACTATTGCTTTTCTTGCTACTATTCTGAGCCATTTTATGTTTTACCTTCCCATCTGGGCCTTCAAGCTGTATTGACCCTCAATTTGCTTGTGGCCCTCAACTTGGGGATGCAGCTCTCATTGTGCCCAGCAATGGGTTTAATAAATACCATATGCCTTGATGATGTTTTCCTGTCCAGGCCAGTCCTGTTCTTTTGTTTTGATGTTCTAGTTTCCTCCTTTAGCAGACTGCTGACTTGAAAATGTCCATGCAAATGGTCTCATTCTAGTGAGCACCAGCAATGGGGGCCTATTTCCTCTAACAGCTGGCCGTATGTCATTGTAAAATTGTAAATGCTCAAAACTTTTGCTCTCAGTCCCAGGGGTTCCCCATTAAAATAATTTTGCATTCACTACCTGCCAACAGGGCCTGTAAGTGAGCCAGCAAAGCAGCAGATTAGGCATAACTATGAATTCTGAGTGGGGCAGAGGGGCTAGAGATTGAATTTTTAGCTGCAGAAAAATGGGCCTTTCATGTGAAACAAAAGTACCAAGTGCTCTGTGGGGCCTTTGTATTGAACTGTAGTTCACAATTAACACCTCTGCTGTTCTCTCACCATGGGAATAGAAATCCTCCAAAAAAGTTGATTATATTAAGATTTGCCCTCCACATTTTGGAGATCATCTTCCAGCCAGATCCTCTTATTTCTGCAGGCAGAATAAGTCTTTGTGACTTTCTCTTTAAAAAGAAGCTGGGTATTAAATACACCATTCCAGCCTTTTCCCTAGGCTTGTAATCAATGGATCTTGAGTTTTAATCCTTTCAGTTTTACAGACCTGCAGAAATAAATAATGAGAGAAAAGCCTCTTGCATACTTTCACCTTTAAGAGCCCAACTTTTCAGTGTTATGAACAGACCAATTGTGTAGTACAACAGATACTGTGGTCTTTCATCTTTCATAACAAGGAAGGAAAAAAGTCAACTAGATACTTGCGATGTGGAAGCATTTTCTAAGGAGTGAAGCTATCTTTCTACAGTGAATATTTACCAGAAGATTTTTTCAGTTCTTAGTTATTACCGATCTTTCATTTTACTTCTATAACCTATGACTGTGAGCATGGCAAGTTGTTCTTTTTCTTTTTATGTGATTTGGTGGCACGTATGTGTTTGTGTTTCTAGTAACAGACCATTTATTTTAAACAGTTTCTACTTTTATTTCTCAGATGGTAACTTGGCCTACATGTTGATGATTGTCTGCTGATGTTGAAATGCCATACCAGTGTATGTGTTTTGTTAAATTGGAATAATTATATTTTACTATTAAGGGTTTTATGTAATAGGTACAGTATATTTTTGTTTGATGGAGAGATAGAGGACATGCCATCTTTTTACTATTGAAATTCACTTAATGTTGTACTGTGTTGTTTTTAGTGGTGTACATGCATAATCACTTGATACTAGAGAGCTGCTAAGCAAGAGATAATTGATTCCTATCTCAGTGTTCGGTAGCATTATTAGACCTGACACCAGTACCTAAATATAGAAAGAATATTTTGTTGGTTGACATAATGGAAGTTTAAAGCAGGAAGCGCAAGGCCACAAGTAACCTGTCAGTTTAGGCTTTACAGATGCTATTTAGAGACATGTTTTCAGTGGGAGTCCACAAAGGAAAATGATCCAAACTAAGCAAAGGCGGGACAATATTTTCTTTCTTATTTGTACTGGGTTTATTCTATTTTCATTTAGGAAAAGACAGAATGCCAGAATAAAAGTATAACTCCCATTCCTTTCCTGATAATCAGCCTATAAAACTATTAGCTAACACTATAAATAACAGCTGTATAACTGCTGAAAGGTCTGGAAACTGAAATGTCTGGTGATGTATGATGGAACAGTAAGTGATGCCTTTAAAATATTATTGGTTATATATTTTCCCTTTCTTGACAAAACTCAGGAAAAAAATATGAAGGCCAAAAATAATTAAAAATGGGCTTTAGGTGTGCTTGCTTTTTTCTTTCTTTCTGTAATTCCACATTAAGAACTTTATCTATGTGTGTATATACATATATTTCAAGATATTTGACAGCATAAGCATTCTGAGATTAATTTTATTCTTTAAGCAAATGAAGGAAAACATGGCAATATGATCAAACTGAAATATGAAAAAAAAAAAAGAAGAAGCATATTTCAACTAGGTATAGACAGCAAACTAGATGAATGTATTTTAGGCTTTGTAGTCAACATATTTTACTTTTTGTTCTTTCTATTTCATCATGCTTGACTTGAGTTGTATTATAAACTGTGACATAGCCCATGGTTGAAGATTGGAGATCTTGAAAGGAATTGGACCATGTTACAGAAACAGGATTTTTTTATATATATATTTTTTTTTTGTAACATTTCTCCTGGGTAATTCTTAGATCAAAGGAACATTAAAGGATGAGAAGTGCACTCTGGTATCAGAATACTTGCACCCCCACCCCCCAAAACAAGGGGAACTTAAGGAAAAATCCCCAAACAATTAACTTAAGTACAGAAAAACAGAAGAATAAAAATATTACTTGTTCAGAAACATCATTTCACAATTGAGCAGGTAAAAGGCAAGAAAAAGATTGAGTCTTTGTGTTCTGCCTAATTGTTATTGAATTTTTTGTTTGAGGCACTCAGAATTAATGCCGTGTTTTGGGACAAGTGGCTGTGCAATGGCTTTTGGATAGTTCCTGGCACTTGACTCATAGTGACAGTGGCCTCAGCTCTTGAGCTATATGTGCATTAATTAATTTATTTTGTTAACTCCTGAAGGTTTAGCTTTCCACTCAAGAGGGGGAAAGGATGGCTGATGTGGTGTGCTGCAACTGGGCCAGGGCAATCCTGAACATGAGTACAGACTAGGACAAGAACTCATTCAGAGCAGATATTAATATCAAACTATTCTTATAAATCCCAAAGATGAATACAGTCCTTCTAGTTTTAAGAAGTATATCGAACAGAAGAAAATTACATCCGTGTTTTTATTTGGAAAAAATATAGATGTCTTTATAAGTTACAGTCAGGCTGGCGTTAAATATAAATAAACCTGGCAAGTACAGGTATGAAGAGCAGTGTGACCTTTCACAGTTTAAAGTGCTGTTTTTTTCCTTAAGTTTGACCTACAGTGATATAGTATTAGTAACAGACATGAGATTGGCTTTGCCTTTGAGATACTTTTAAAACAATATGTTTTATAGCATTACATTTTATTTGGTGGTTGCTGTACCTTTGATGGGGTTTGGCTGCTTTATGCTTTCAAGGGTCTCTTAAAAGCTGAGGTAAGAAATTATTTTGAAATTTGACCTTCAGATAGTCACATGACCCTTGCAACTGATTTTTAAGGAAACATTCAATACAGTGAAAATTTTGGTAAAGTTGTGGGTGCTGGCAACGTTATTCTGTCCATGCATATTTTTGCATGCACCAGTAGATAGTATCAAAGTTCTGATACAGCAGTGGTGCTTAGAAACATGATACAAATAGCCATTTCTGAAATGGACTGAGCCTATCTAATTGTTTCATATGAGATTATAAAGCTCAGCCATAACTGTGGGTTTTAACTGGTTTTCAAACATTGATTTGGAGATTAGTTGAATCACCTCTTGTATGAATTTTTATTCAATTTTAGCGGTACATGGAATACCATCTACGTCCTTTATTTGCAAGCTATTTTAATGAGTCAGAAACATGATTATCTGCAAAAAGAATCCCAGAGTATAACAGGATTTTGTTTTTTTCTGAAAGAAGTACTTGGGGTCTTTCAGGTTTTGCTAACCTAAAAGTAGTTTGTGACTTATAGAAGGTAGGGGGCTTGTTGTCCCAGGATATTGACTTTTCTGGATCCTGTGAAATACAGAATTAGTACTGAACATTGCAAACACAGTAGATGAATGCTTTTTCCTGTGAGGGGAGAGGTATAGAAATGTCAGGCTGACTGGATGTTTAGGGTAATGAGAATTTGTTGTTGGCCAGCAATGCTCACACACAGGACTTTACAAAATTCCTCCAATATTGTTTCTATATCTGTAATTATATAATTACAGAGAGGTGTTGATTATGTTTGCAGAAGAAGTGATTTTTTTTTTTTTTTCTAGAATTCATACTCCACTTCCACCTCTCCCAAGCTTGCCGTTTTCTTCCGAGTTCCCATATAACTTACCTCTCTGCAGATTGCACCACTCCTCGTGTTGGGAAGCACAAGGTGAGTCAGCCACTGCCATAAATATTTTTGGGGTGGGGGGGTGGTGGAAGTTTTTTGCTGTGGTGGTGGAAAGCCGTATGAGTAGTCGACAAGCTAGCTTGTATGAGGCAGGGCAGAGCAGCTTTTTTTCCTGGAAAACTTAATTATTACAACCCTTTTCCCTTTTCAGCGTATTTCAAGGAAATGTGGGACAGAGCTAGGCTGCCCAGATCATGGCATTTGTAGGAGACTCAATAGATGTCAGGTTAGCATCAGTGGTATTTTCAGCAAAACTTTGAAATCTGAGGGATGGGGATCATGTGAGATTTGTCCATTGCAAGCATTCATCAGTTAGAGCACCTCTGTCCCAGTAGACACCTGCAAGATGACATGCAGAACTGAGTAAGAGGTTCATGTCTGCTCTAGGCATAAGCCAGTTTGTGTGTACTTGGGATACAGACTTTTTCTATAATAAAACTGATTGAATCAAGACACTACAAGCTCCTAAATAGCCTCAAACTATAATAACTGTATGTAAAGCAGGACATTAATCAGATGGATTTCTAAGATATGCTACCAGTCTTCTCACTGATACTTTTTTCTTTTCAGCCCTGAGGTCATATTTTGCCTGTGTGTTTTGCTGAGTGACTTATAAGAACTCTATAAATAAAAAGTTATAACTGTGTTTGCATTTTCCTTGATTAAAATGCCATGTAAATGTATTTAAAATGATATGCAAATTATATGAAGGCTCCAGGCATATTTTTTCAGCAAGACCCTACACATTGGAAAGGTTGTTAACAGAGCAAGGAATAAATAAATAAATAAATAAAATTGAAGTCATTATTGGAAGCAAGAGGACAATGAAGGAGTCCTCTTACAATTATAAAATGGATTTAGATAGAGAAATGGTGCAGAAATCACTGTTTCCTGGTGGCTACCATAGGAAATTAACTATATCCTTGTACCTTTTGCTAAGGCTTCCTTCAGGAGTGCATGCTGTAACTCTCTACTTGTTAGTGCTTATGTGTTAAGCCATAATTATGTATTATTAGGACAGATTTTACAAGGCTTTTTTTTTTTTTTTTTAAATCCTAGAGTTACTCTGAAACAGTTTCAGAGGAAATGTGGGACAGAGTTTCAGAGTAACTTTCATTGATGAAATTTACAGTTTCAGTGGTTTCTTGTCCAAATTTTGACATATCAATTTGGTGGGACAATAAGTTATGATAAGAATCTTTAGGCTACAATTATAAAACACAGGGTTGTAAAGTAAGGGCCAGTAAGGTCTCTTAAAATATTGTACGCTATTCACAAAGCTGTATTCACAGAGGGATGTCTACAAATTCTCTTAGCACAGGGTTTAAAATTTCAAATCTCTACACTTTCTGCTTGATTAATGTCATACTTATATTTTTTTGATTCTATGATTTTTTGTTTTCTCTTATAGCTATGTGCATGCATATATAAGGATGTTTGTATAGACATGTATTTCAGCGTGAACAAAATCACAGAATCACAGAATTTCTAGGTTGGAAGAGACCTCAAGGTCATCGAGTCCAACCTCCAACCTAACGCTAACAGCCCTCCACTAAACCATATCCCTAAGCTCTACATCTAAACGTCTTTTGAAGACTTCCAGGGATGGTGACTCCACCACTTCCCTGGGCAGCCTGTTCCAGTGCCTCACAACCCTTTCAGTGAAGAAGTTCTTCCTAACATCTAGCCTAAAACTCCCCTGGCTCAACATAAACCCATTCCCCCTCGTCCTGTCACCAGGCACGTGGGAGAACAGGCCAACCCCCACCTCGCTACAGCCTCCCTTGAGGTACCTAAAAAGAGCGATAAGGTCGCCCCTGAGCCTCCTCTTCTCCAGGCTGAACAAGCCCAGCTCCCTCAGCCGCTCCTCGTAGGACTTGTTCTCCAGGCCTCTCACCAGCTTCGTCGCCTTTCTCTGCACCCGCTCAAGCACCTCGATGTCCTTCTTGTAGCGAGGGGCCCAAAACTGAACACAGTACTTGAGGTGCGGCCTCACCAGAGCTGAGTACAGGGGGACGATCACCTCCCTAGCCCTGCTGGTCATGCTGTTCCTAATACAAGCCAGGATGCCGTTGGCCTTCTTGGCCACCTGAGCACACTGCTGGCTCATATTCAGCCGACTGTCCACCATCACTCCCAGGTCCTTCTCTGCCTGGCAGCTTTCCAACCAAATGAAAGGTGGTGACTATTCTCTTCCTGAATCTGTAAGTAATGGACAAACAGACATTGTTGAATCACAGCATATAGGCAGTTTCCTAATGGATTGGATTGCCTTAATGTATTTCTATATAAAAACACAGTAAGATGAAATCTCTGATTCATTCTGCAGGTTTTACCCCTGTTCTTTTACCTTAACTGGCTTTAGAGCTGCTTTTGGTCACTGACTTGGCATAAGGCATCTGGATCCCGCTACTCAGCTAGTTTTGCACTAGTTTGCTGTAGGCAGGAATGAGTGCTTGGACTGAAATTGTCTAGAGGTACCTCCTTGTTAACAAAGAAGTCAAAACTTGATCAAGCCTTCCGAACTAGTGCAGAAAATTCTCACCAATGTGAAATTTGCTGAAGGATTGTAAATCTAATTCAATTATGAATAAGGCAGCTAAATGGCAGAATAAAACACTTCATCAGGTATTTTTGTTTAAACAAATACAGAACTACAATCCTCACTTTAACTTTTGTATATGCATTATTTTATCTCACCCCAGAGATAAATATTTGTCATTGCAGTGCTAAGAAAAGGGAATGTACTTCTTTCCTAGGTTGGGAAAATTTAGAAAGGGTAGATGTGATCTTTATTATATATATGTATATATGTATAAAGGCTCAGCTGTTCTGGGATGCAACAGGATAAGTCAGATGTAATATGCTTTGGAGCTGATCAAATTCTGTGGCAACTAGATGCATGAGTTATGAGCTGACTTGGCAGGTACCGTTCCCAAGGCAGCTAATTGTTTCTCAGCAGATTTTCTTTTATTTGCTCTCCTTTAAGAACAGTTTTCCTGGGTGACACAGAAGCCAATGCAAATATGCATAATGAGTATTTCTTTAGGTTTCAGGCAGGACACAGGGCTTCCCTCACAGTATGTGAAAACTCGAGATATTTCCCACAGCTCAGACTGAAGTGCAGAGTTGTGGTAAGATTGGGCTTTAGATAAGAATAAATGAACCCCCATGAGAAAAAGCCAGGTTATGTGGCAGGTAACTCCTTAGGTCAGCCACCACTAATATGAGAGAGATTATTAGAAATTCCTTTAATGATTTAGTTATTTATTCTTTTTTTTTTTCTTTTTTTTTTTTCTTTTTTTTTTTTCCCCTTGAATGCGAGCTCAATTCAATTAACTGTGGTAAAACAAAAACAAAAAACTACCAAGGTCTTTGACATATAAAGTAAGGTACACCAATAAAGTCAAAAGGTATGTTAGTAAGGTTCAACATGTTTGTACTAATAAAATCAGTGATTCAAGAAACTCACACTTCTGTAGTCCTTGAATGAGAGGACTTGTTCACTAGGTGCGAGTGAGTCACATTGAATGCATGTCCAGACATTTCAGTGTTTTATGTTCATGAGGGTAATGTTGTTAAGAGTGCCACTGAGCTCATAAGGAATACAGAGACGAAAAAATTTCCCCTACCAACCTTCACATGTTTTTGGGAGGGAAGGAAATCTGCAGAGGAATTCATCAAACATGACTAGTACATTTAAATTGCTTGTGGTGATAACAAAATGAGACATTAATAACAGATAAAGGAGTTCTTAGTTACACACTCAAAAGCTTATTTAAAGAGCCTAGATTAGATCATAGATCAACAGAGCCTCACTGGAAAGAGCAGCCTTGTTTTACACATAGGGCTACACATGGCAGCACTTAACTGAGACTTCGGTGAGATAAAGCTGTTTGGCTTTAAGTCAACCTTGAGATGACTTTCCCTTTAAAAAAAAAAAAAAAAAAAAAAAAAAAGCAACACACTTTGATTATGTGTTTGGTTTGCATGTTAAATAAGCTGCTCTGCTAAAAATATACCCTCACAAGGAGCTTATGTCATCTAAATGAGTGACAGATAGTGAAAGACAGGGAAGGCAGAAGAGGCAATACAAGAGCCCGAGTTTTAATTACAGACAGGATGAACTGCAAAGTTTGTATTTAAATTATCTAAGACCTAGAAGACCAAGGCATTTTCTCACAGATGATAGCAAATCCATGGCAGCTAGTGGACAGATCTACAAGTAGCATAGTCATGTGCAGGTCTGTGGACTTTGTTAATCCTGGGCTGTTGTACAATAACTTCTAGTGCTCCTATGTACTGTGAGGCACTTGTATTCAATGTTAGTCTACTGCTTATTCTAACAAACACAGCAAAAACAGCTAAAAAAAGTTGCTTCAGTAGGGGTCAACTCCTTCACCTCAGTCCCACTGTGCATTTTCTAAACCAGGTACAGAGTTGGCTGTCCCAGATAAAAAGCTGAACTGATCTGCACTATAGTTGCTGGCTGACCCTGGGCCCACAGACAGCACACATTGTGGAGCGACAGGTAAAATAGATTTATACTTCCTCCTGCCATTTTTTTAAAAGGATATGCCCTCCAGATAAATTCAAGCACTGTCAGAACTGGCACCCTTCTCAAGAATTATCAGGAAGCAAAGCTCTGAAATACCAGATTCCTAGTAAATTATCTCAGCATTTCATTATAACCAGAGGGTTGTAGATACTCCAGGAGACCCTAAAGGGCCTTTTTATTGTTTCAAGGAACTTGTTGGGGTAATTTAAATAGATGGGAACACCGTGTCCTCTGGATGAGAGGTGGATAAGCCATGATAGGCTATTATTTTACTAGAAGGTAAGGGATGAAGAATGGGGTGTGTTTAAATTTAGAGTTCCCCACCACTCTGATAAAAAATCCAGCTCTGCCCAAGGGCTGCGGAGAGGAGGGCAGTTTTCAAAAGCCTATTCTTCTTGGTTTACTGCATTGTGACTTTTTATTTTGTAATCTCCTCAACAAAACAGGGATCAGAAATGGAAGAGGAAACCTCAACAATGCAGACTGGACCCTGGGGAGGCAAGGCTGATTAATGGACAATTTTATGGCTCATTTGTAAAAAGGGAAACTCTAACAGAGTACTCTGTTTACTTTGTCCATTTGATTCATATCAGAGTTTCAGGAGAAAAAAAAAAAGGTATTGGATAGCTTGGGAGAATAAGCAAATAGCTTATGAGCATCTGCAATGAAGAGTCCAAACTACTGGAGGATTTATTACAAAGATTGCATGTACTAGAATGGTCAGACTCCAACAGATTTTTCTTTATACTCATTCTTCCTATCAATTTAATTATAAATGTAATTTTTGAGATTAGGGATGCATTTTCCTCCTCTAGCAGTAGCAGTGGTTATAGACCTGCAAGACCTGCAACTAGTCTGGGAATTTAATCACTTTTTGGAGTCAATCTGTATCCCTTTATGTGCTTTGAAATGCACGGTTTAGTTTGCAGTGCTGTTTACTAACTCTGAAATTATAACAGCAGCAACAGCCTATTCTGCATTTTCTGAACCTCAGTAAATTAGTCTAAGGTATTCTGACTTTTTTCCTAAGTTTTGATTCATCCTTACCCATTCCAATTCCAAAAGATTTGCTGAAATAAATGTAAACAGCATCCACTACTCTCATGTCATCATAGAATGCTGTCCAGTTGGTCAGGCATGATTTCTCTTTAGAAATCACTTGATCAACTTCCCTAGAGACATTGTAGAATTCCCATCATTGGAAGTTTTCAAGATAAGATTGAATAGGATGCTTGGTAATCTCATCTATGCTTGTTATTGCCGTGGAAGCTTTGACCTCATGATCTTTCAAGATCCCTTCCAGCCTGGACTACTCTATGATTCTAAATACTTGTTGAATATTTCACCTTCTTGTACTTTGTATACCTGGAAATGGTTTTCAGACTTATTTGCTTCATCACCTCCACAGGGGCTGAGGTGAGGCTGATTAACCTTAGGTCCTTGGATCCTCATTCTTGTTCAGCCTGTTCCTTCTCTACTGTAGTAGAGTACACTCTATTGCGATTAAATCTTTCCTGCTCCAGATGGTTCCCCTTGGACCCAGGGGTCTGGGCTTCCTGACAGGTGAATCTTACCAGTAAAGGGTTGGGTGAAGAAGGCTTTTATTGAATACTTTGGCTTTCACCATGTTTTTTTTTGTCTTAGGGTCCCTTGCCTCATTCAGTGGCAGGTCCACATTTTCTGTAGTTGTCTTTTTGCTGCTGATGTATCTCTAGAAGTCCTTGTTGTGTAAGTCAGTCATAATAAATATGGTGTTGCTCTAACTAAAACAAGCTCTACAGCTGTTCTAACAGCTTATCTGAATTCAGCAAGGCTCTATTAATTTTGTTTCTCATGAGAAACTGCCCCTGTGCATGAGGTAGTTCTCTGTTTACACTTAAAACAGAATTTGGTTCTGGGCACAGAGGATCCAAGTCACCTTCTGTATCCACAGCAATGCACAGATATAAACTGAAGTATTTGGCCTAAAATGTACTGCATGTGCTAAATTTTCTCTGATGAGACTTGAGTAAAATGTTGATAAATACTGATTGTAACCTCTTGTAGACTTAAGCAGTTAGTTCTACAGTTGGTAAAATAGGACTACATTGTGCATTTAAGTGTGTGGGATGCCCTTTTGTAAAAACTGGGACCAGACCCAAAGACAAATTTTGAGCGAGGTAGTTTGTAGACAAAATGCGGTTACCTTCAATTAAGTGCTGTTCTGCTCAGCCAGAGTTTCTAGTGAAATGTAACTCTCAGTGTGTCTGTTACTATATGTGAAGGTTGAGAAAATACATCTCAAATTTGTTAGTTTTCATGAGCATTCATTACTATCTGATTTCACTAGTTAGTGTTAAAATTGTTGCAAAACAAAGCAGAGAAATATAGGAGGTGGAAATAACTGGGGAAGCTTGCATCTAAGTTTAAATTTTACTGTATGATTTTCCACCTGAAGTGCAAAACAACGGTGTCACACAAAGAACTTCCTATCACAAAATCCTAACAGGATCTCAGAGATGTGTATCTTTGACTTTACCACACCCAATGCAAAACTGAAAGCTCACATCTGACTGGCGGATTTCCACACTGTGCTTTATTTCAGGGTATTAAACAAATAAAAGCACTGAGATTTATTAAATGTTTGTCTCGCCAGCATTTTTATTTTATTTTATTTTATTTTATTTTACTTATGGTCTACTCTGTGCCCTGAGCTTTGGGACTACTTTACCATGTGATACCTGTGGAATTTGCTTTCTTCTAAGGCTGCCCTGACTTATTAGACGTTTAGACCTCTACACTTCTATTTAATCTAATTTTATGTATGTTTGAACAGTTAATTCCCTAGTCTCTTGGCAGACAAATTAATTGGTTAATTGACTGTTGTTATTCTTTCATGCAACATTCATAGTCATCTATGAGGGATTGTCCTTGTCTGTTGTACAGTCTTGTACATTGTGGAGGTTTTGGCATTGATAAGATGCTTTTGGCCAGACTGGCTATATATTATTTATTCCTGACTCTTCACATACAATTATTCAAAGGTTGACTGTAACATCAAACAGAAATAACCAAACCTACAAATGTGTCTGATCAATTTTTAACTGTCTGACAGTGCTGAGTGTAGTGGTACATGCATGTTATTGGGCACAAGCCATCGATCTCTGGATGATGAGGATTCAGAGCCAGAAGTCAGCAAACTAAATGGATTGCCCAGAAACTGTATTCAACAGTGTGTGCTGTGAGTGCCTGTGAAAATCTGGCCCTCCATATTTTCATGGGCATTTTAATGCCTTGGGGTGCCATTTCTCAGAACAAAATAACAGGAAGTCTGGGCTCCTCATCATGTTTCAACTGCTAGATATCAGAGGTATCCTTAGTACTAGATCTCCTGTTGTTCCTACTTCATAAGGGACTTTTTGAGGCAAACACTTACTAGGAAAAACATGGACCCATACACAAATGTAGCTATTGAAATACTTTGCATTAAGAGGGTTTCTTGTGTGATGCTGTATGTAAGGCTTGTCAAATGAGATCCCTTCTGGGTGGCCTTTGTCCATCTCCCAGTGTTTTCATGACACTTCTTTTACCGCAAAGAGGAATGAAAGGCCTTCACCTCAGAGGTTCAGGAAGAGTGGAAGGGGGTCTTGTCTGAATGATGATATACCCGGCACTTTTGTTCCTATCTCCTTCCTGATAAGCTCAAGCTGTTAAACTCCAGCTAACCAATCAGCAGAACAATTTACTACCCCTGTGTCATTTTAAGTGGGCTGTCTGGCCAGAGCAGGATGTATTCAAATGAAAGTTAACAAAGTATGTTTTCTTTTGAGGATTTGTCTGCTCTAAAGAGCTTGAAGGGAACCTTTGAACGGGTATTCTCATCCTGTTGCAGCTGAAATATCCATTGTGCCTCCCACAGCTTCAATAACTGCAGTTATTTTCATTTCTAGCACATTTGGAAACAAACAATATTGAATCTATTTTATTTGATGGGAGAGGTTCATAAAGAAATGGCAAAGGGCTTGCATTTTTAAAATATTTGGCCTTCAGATATCCTCTCCTTTCCAGATCCTTTAAGCCATGCTCAGGTGACCCTTACAGGCTGAGCAGCAAAACCCTGCTGGGAGAGAGGGGCCCAGAGCCGCCACAGTCTCCCTTGTGGTCCCTGCCTATCAATGTCTGCTCTTATTCCACAATGAGGCTGGACTGTCTTGGCAGGGAAAGCTTCATGGGATCAGGTATAATCCCCCAAGGAAAACAATTGTATACAATAAGAACTTGAAAGCATGAAAGGAAAAGACTTTCAACTCCTCTAAGCAGAGCTTTATTGATTAAAAACTGCATCTGCTAGTTTTCTCTAGTTAGTTCACTATTATGCTAAAAAATGTAGGAAAGCAAGGCTTGTGTTATTGCATAAATGAGCTTGTCTGGTAATTGAAAAATAAAATAAAGCTATTTGGCTACAAACCTTAATGTAAGGTAGATATCTGAGTGTTTTTTTTTTTTTTTTTTTTTTCTTGTGCAGACTTTGCACATTTTCTCACCCCTTTCTTAAATCCATCTGCAGAAATGTTTATTCTCTTTATACCCTAAAGCCTGAATGTTATAGATTCTGGGTGAAATACTTATTTCAGATCCTTTTCTCCTATTCTTCTGTAGCAAGTCAAGACTTGTTGGTTCAGAGAACATGAGTTCTTGTCTTTTCTTTTGTTTTTCTTTTGGTATGGTCACATTATTGGATTTTAAAACATGGTGCTAGCTAACAGTGAGATGACGGTGAAATATCTGTTTACCTCTTGTGTGACTAGAGCAGTACATTTTCCTTTAATGCAGAATGTTGAAACCAGGAAAGCTACAAGTCTATTTTTTCTTTCCGCTGCTGAGAGAACCCTTGAGAATATTCTTAAATGCCACTTTATGGGATAGCTGAACCCTGCGGGTAAATGTTACCCATAAAAAGGGAACATCATACTTGTGCCATATGTACCTGAAGTGCCTTTCTGTGTGACTGGGTTGTCAATAGGAATTTCCCAGGCACCACACAGAACTGCAGCTAAGAACAAAGGCACTAAACTGATCTTTTGTCTGCTGTGACTGCCTTGAAAGCAACTTTATAGGCGCTCGTTTTCTTTCCCTCACAGCCCTTGGCCTGCTGTGCACAAACAGGAGAGAGGCAGCACTGCCTGGGCTTGATGCAGGGTGATGGGCAGAGATAAATGGTTGGAAAGTTCTTGCCTCCATTCAGTGTGAGCCCTCAGCCCTCATACACAGCCTCAGAGAGCATATGTTTTGGGCACCTCGTGAGCCTGGAGAGCCTTAACCTTTGGTCATGTTTCTGCCTGATCTTTATTCAAGCCATCCTTTTTCCCCCCCCCACCCCCCCACTCCCCCCCCCCCGGTGTGGTGAGTCTGCTAGTTAAATTAACATTTTTTAATCTCCCTAGAAATAAGACAGAACATGAAGCTACACTCCATCTTTATCTGGCAATCAAAGCTCAAACTTCAGACTACGAGAATGTAGAATAGATGTTAAAATCATACTTTCCTCCTTCCAAGGAGACTAAATGAGCACAAGGTACAATTAGGCTACTTTATTTAATCCCAGCTGTGAAGAGAGTTCTGTAAGAATGATGTTTTTGACATCTGTCACTTGCACCATCACCTTTCAGTCCCATCAGAACAAATCCATTATCCTTTCTGATTAGAGAGGGATTTTAGCTAACCTGAGTTATAGGGTGATACCAGCTACAGTGACAGATATATGTCCTGGAATGCTTTCCCAATCCTGATGTGTTTATAAAAGGGATACGTTCAAGACAATGTTAATTCTTTATGGCCACACTTCTGCGAAGAAAAAAAGCCATGTAAATCAACTAACTATTCTTCCCACAAAGTAATACTCGATATGCACGTATAAATTGTTTTGATAGTACACCTAGCAACTGCTAGAAGTAATGTGCACGCAATAGTTTCACAAAAAGAAAATACTACAGCATGTGTGTACTCAGGTAGCAATGGGAAATGCAAATTCACCAATGTATTTCTCATGTTTACTTTTTTATTCATTGTGATTAAAGAAGTTCCTAACTTTAAATGAAATAATATAGAACGGGATTTTATGCTGTCATATCAGTGAAACCTCTTCAAAATCAGAGTCAGATGAAACCCCTTTATCATAACATTCTGAAATTTGGAGGGATTGTATAAAACCTGAGCCTCAGCAGGCCATAGTCAAGTAATTACAGCTTTGTGATGGGTCAGCCAAAACCCCAAATCCAAATATTTCTGAACAGTGGAACTTTTAAAATACGAATTTGGTATGACTCTGTGGCTTAGCTCTGTGTTTGAAGATAAAGAGAATCCCCTTTCCCTAGACCGAAAATCACTGGGAAAAAAAAAAAAAGTTACAGAAAAGGAAGGAAACGTAGTGGATTTCAGGAGCTGTAATTTGTGATACTCCATTTTGTAATTCATTTTTGTTATCATACTCACCTTATGATCTAACGTGCATGTCATGTGCACAGATGTACAACTGACATGTGCTTAAGGTGTCACCTAACTGAGCTTGTATCTTTGTCTTAAAGCCATGTAGTGCCTGCATATATCTGCACAGGAGGGAGAAAGGTGTTTGAACTACTGGTAACAAAGGTAAATGGGAAGGGACTTGGCTCACAGTATTCTGAAAACTTACTGGTATGTGGATATAGGTCTCAGGAAAAGGATGTCCCAGGAAACGGATTTCAAGCTGACTTCTGGTCCATGGAACTTTAATTATCTATCTTGGGAGTTAGCTAGCCATCACCATAAAATTGACTGGTATTTAATGAATAAAACTGTCAAGGACTTTTAGCTTCCAAAGCAATACCTGATAACTCTGTAGTAACACAGATATTCAGGCTATTCCTAGTCGAGCCTTCATTGGGGCCCTAAAAAGTATAACAAAACTTGGCTTGTAGAACCGGCATGTGCAGTTCAGATGATCTTTCATGATAGTACAACGAAGATGCTTGATTAACTTTGCATCTTTCAATTATTACAAGAGTGTGTAATTGTTTGCTTCCCTTGATTATAAGTAGGAGTCTCTTTGAGAAGGAAATTTAGTAGAAAATTTAGGAGGGAAGCTCTGAAACTCATTGGAACAAGGAGTTGGAACTAACCTTTTACTATATGAATATGCTTTTCTTTAATGTTTTCTGCCTCTTCCTAGGTTAAACCTTCCTAGATCAAATGATCCCTTTCCTGAGTGGTCAGCAATAAACATAGAAAAATTAGGAAGTTAGAAAATAAAGAGTTACCTCAGAAGGATAGCACTACATTGCACAGTTTGTTCCTTCTCAAGAGTTCTGCTAAAAGCTGGCTGAAACTGGTTCTCAAATGAATTGTTGAATTGTTTAATAGTAAACATATTTTGTACGTGTGACAGTTTTTCTTTCCTTACCTCTGCTCTGAAATGTATGGAAGCCAATGGAAGGATTCCTGTTGCCTAAAATGAATTTGGGATTCTGCCATATCAGCTGAGTGTGGGAAACAAAGGCAGTCTGTGTCTGGTACTCAGGAATGGGGAAGAGACACCTGTAATATTGGTCTTGTTCAGTTGTAGTTTTCATATCCTTTTCATATGCTCATTCTTTATTTTCATGTAATTCATCACATATCAGTAAAGGCAGCTGCAATCATGCAAATAGTGACAGGGAAACAGGAGAAATTAGTCCCCCAAACCAGTAAATATGGATTAGGGAAGGGGAGAACCAGAGAAGGTTGGAAACATTGTTTATGCTAAAAAGGCTATTTGCTCCTGTAATTTGTGTTTCTCATTGTTAGGTGGCAGGGAGCCCAGTGGCTCCTTGGCTTTGGCTCAAATAAAAGCAGTGCTGTACAGAAGGCAGATCATCTTCCTGGTGAATTGAGAGTATGCTATCTGCTGTCTACAGTCAGCAAGGAAATCACACAAGCCTCCAGTGACTGCATTTGATGGGTTACTTCAGCATTTATCTGAATCATTTTTCCAACTCAGATGCTGAGTTCAGACTCTGCCCTTGCACTACTTTTAAATAGATTCACTGTGTTCAACAAGGTGAATCTCACTATTCCTTTCGCCCTCTTCACTAGTACACACTGTGCTAAATCCACTGTGAGGGAGGTTTCCTGTTCACGTGGTAAAACTTGGGCTGTGAAAACTGACTGGCCAATTAATTCTTGTGGTACCTGGGGATCAACAAAGTCTGAGAAACCAAATTCCCCCCCCCCCCCCCCCCCCAATTACATTTGTTGTGGTAGTGAGGATGAGGTGGAGATCACTAGAATAATTTGATCCAATTTTTTTTTTGGCAGGATTTTTCTGTGGTGGACTCCACTGTGTTTACAACTGATTTGGGATGATGTGGTGCTGTAAAGAGCTACCAATAAACTAGAAGTTTGGTCTAACGGGAGAAGAGCAGGTGAGTCAGGCTTCCTTTATGTGTCACAAGGACAAAGAGGGGCAGTTTCACACTGAGCATACTTTAAGGAGTATCAGCCTCCCAGAACTCTTGTTAGAAAGCATTGCCAAGTGAAGTATCATTTTGAAACAGCTGGACAAGGCAGGAGGCAGGCTATGCCAGACAGTCAGCAGGTGCAGAGGACAGCAGGAGGGCAGCAGAATTTATTATGAAGTCTGCCATTAATGATCATTTTTACTAGTAATTTTATTAACAGGAAAGGTTTTTTATTGTTACTGTTTTTTCATTAGAAAGAATAGTGCTGGTGTGTGAGGCACTTTTATAGATTGTACACCAGGAGTAGTTTTGCTCACCAAATCTAAAAGAGCATGTTGTGTACTACTGAGCACATTTCAGGCTTTAAGTTGCATTTTGCTCTCATCTCAGTCTAGTGTTTCTCAGTTGGAAAAGCTGACTAACCTGTGTGATTTACATACACAGTAAACGCGTTGACTTTTATAGATCCAGGGCTGGGTTTTGGAAGGAGAAGAAGAGAGTTATGTGTGGCATATTTATTTATTTTGTTCAAATACTGCTTCAAGTGTTAGGTTGGCAGAATAAAAGCTGCCAAGTTAAGAAGAAAGTGACATTCTCTATGCTGAAGTCCTCAGGAGAATTCCTGCAGGATTAAAAGAGCATTAGAAGAGTCTCCTTTCTTCCTTTAACATGCATGCATATGACCACACACACACACACACACACACTTTGCTCTCTGCTAGCACTTACCAGTTTTTCAACAGATCTCCTTTGCTAAAATTTTGCAAATGGCTGCTTCATTCTTTGAAATGACTGTTCTGAATACGAGTCTGTCATAGATGGCTTTATCAGCTGGATGGTTAAGTGCAATTCCTTTGCAGCAGCAGACAGTCTGTTTTACTTTGCATTAGAGAAGTCAAGAAGTCAATTAATACACTGGCCAAGACAAAATAGTTCTTTACACCTATAGTCAATCCCACTGTGGACTCTCTTATGAATAAATTATTAATAATAAGTATATTGCAAGGCTCATTTCATCTCTCCAGGAGATACTTAATCCTGCAAGTTGGATCAAGACTCTCATTTGCTTTTAATCAGATGAAATGTAGCTTTGTGTATGCGAAAACACTGCTTTAGCTTTCTGCATTCTGCTGGTGAGGCTGGGAGTCAGATAGCTATTGTAATTTGAGAATTCTTTCAGTGTTGGGAAAAGCGAATAAATTCTCTATTTCAGGGTTTTAGTATGACTCCTGCGGTTTCCTTTGCCTGTTCTTTTAGCAAGTATTTCACTTAGATGCTCAGAAACAATTTGGGCGGGGGGAGCAGTATGAGGGAGAGTCTTAATGGGTCACAAGCCAGCTGCTATTCCAATTACTGAGTTGTTTTATGTTACAGACTGGCAGCTTAGCAATACATTGCAGGTGCAGCCTCAGGTGTAAAGGCCATTGAACATGGAGTATCCGATGCATGACCATCCCAGACACACCTGTGTCTGTGTATTCCCAAGGCCAGATCCCGAGCTGTATTCAGCTGGTATCTCAGTTGCCTTGCAGTACCAGGACTACACCGGCAGAGGATAGCTAAACTCAGAGGAGTTACAAGGGCATCAGAGTGAATAGGTGAGGTTCAAAGAGAGGCTCAGTGAGAGGAGAACTTCAAGTATGTGACTGTGCTGCTGATTAACCTAAAAAAGCTCAGGCTTTTCCAGAATGTTTCTATGCTCCTCAGCAACTGAGTCCAGTAAAAGGCAAAATGAGATGAATTTCAATATATGTTCTTCCCTCCAAAGATTGAGGTGCTTGGATATAATGTTGCCCTAAAATACAGAAGAAGCAAACTGGGATAGATTCTGTGCCTTAAAACCTGGTGTAAAGTAAGAATAAACTGGATACCATCGTTTTGTATTTTAATTGGTAAAAAAGCAGGATTTGGCCCATTAGACTTGATTTGCAATGTGTGGGTGCTATTAAAATTCTACTTTTTTTAAAAAAAAAAAGTGAGTTGCAATCTGTCATTTAATCTGAAGCATCACTGCAGCAGTGATATTCAGGTAAGAACCAATTAATGATAATGGTATTAATGAACATTTCCAAATGCACATTTCATTTAGCTATAACAAGATAGTTATATATGATGCATTGAATATCAAATCAGCTACCAAACTATGCAAGAGAGACTTAATAGATCATAAAAATAGCAAAATACATAAATCTTTAGCCTTAATATGAGAGTTATGTCATCTGGGCAGATAAATTAAAAACAAAACAAAACACTATCTGTAGAATTAGGTTAAATAGTAATCTAGGATTTATTAAATGACTTTAACTCTAAAATCATAGAGATCATAAAGAATCATATTTGGTGACTCCTCTAGGGGATAAGTCCAAGTGTAGACTGAAGGATAATTTCACCTTTATTTCCTCTGCTACCAGCAAATGCTGAGCATGCTTGTAAGAGAGAGGCTTTTATCAAGATACATGCACTGTACTGTAAATGTCCAGTAATATAACAGAAATTACACTGAATTGCTAAAGAAAAGATAGTATGTTTTATTATTTCACTCATAGCCCAATTTTGTGGAAATGAATCTTCTGTTTCCTGTCAAATTATTTTTAATGATGTTAATATAATTCCTCCTCTACACACAGTGATTTGTTCATAACTCTGGCCAGCGGTAAGAGAAAATTATGTATTCTTTGAATTTTGCCAGGCACATTTTATTTTCTCAAGGGCATATTTACGTTAATCACAATACTAGCCAGTCAAAGAGCCTGATTGCCCTGACAGGGAAGCTAAGTACAGGATCCGAGTGTCTTTCATGTGATTAGGACCACCCATCTATCTAAGCTGGGTCTGGACATGGCATGAGACTCAGGAAAGACCCGTCACTATGGCAAGTGTTGAGCCAGCAAGAGAAGAGAATCATCTCCACAGGCAGAAGGGCAAGAGTGAAGGTGAACAGATAAAATAGGTCTCTTTAACTCCAAAAAGGTCCAGACCATTGCAGAGGAAATCAAGGGGACATTACAGAGAGCACACGTCATGTATCTTGCGTAGTAGTCATGCATCCCTGCCTCCCTGCTGAGGTGTCACTTATGGACATGCTGCAGACATTGTTAGATGTCTCAGCAGTGCCCAAGAAACATGTTCTCATCCTACCTTGTCTGATGGAATTAAGGCCAGGGAAACCTGACTGCTGCAGCAGTGGCAGTCAAAGCAGCGGTGCAAGGTGCAAAGCTTATGCCTGTTTCTCACTTTCCATTCAGCTCCCAGTAACTCAGTACTCAGAAGCCTCTAAACTTTCTCTCCTGCCAAACGAAATCCCCTGTTGCGCCCCTCCCACCCTCTGTCCCCCAAGTAGCAGTGCGCTGCTTTCTACTGCCAGTAGCCATTTATATCTTGCTTCTGTCTTAGTTTCTGAATCCTTCTGACACCTCAAAATGTTTAGCCCTGCTCCGCATCTTACCCCAGCCAAGATGTGGGATACCGCTAGTCAGCCATAATTTGGATTTATAGAAAAACAGAACTTGGAAACCTGCAAATAATTTTGTTCCTTAATGTAAGAAAACTGTCACAGAGCAAAGGAAAACTTGATGGGTGATTGGCTAAATATTGTTAAAGGAAATCAGATGTTAAGCAATGGGCAGGGTTGTGAGGAAATTCATATTCTGCTGGTTCCTGAGCAAAGTGATGCTGAATGGCAAACGTATGAGCTCGAGATGTGGTGAGCAGTCCACCGCTGATATCTAACCTGACTTCTCTATGCCTTGGCTGTCTAAACCTGAAAGGGAGCCAGTAGGTCTTTCCTACATTAAGAGAAATGTTTTAAGGAAAATGCATGTAGTACTTCAGTACTGCAATAAGTAGAATGCAATAGTCAGCAGGCAGATTTACCTAATGTAAGCAGTAATCATAAAAGACTTATCAACTGGTTTCATTTTAGAAAAGCAGAAGAATGAATTGAGATTTAACAGATTTGGTAACAGAGGAATACTCAATTCTCTCTTTGCTACCTTTTCCACAGTAAATCCACAGCTGATTGTTTTCCATCACAGGCTCAGCAGGTACAATTCAGAAAAATTCCAGTAACTTGTATGAAAAAAAAAGTGGTGGCTGAGAATCTAATTGGTCTTTTAGTACAGATCTTATATGGCCTACATGAAAGAGGCTTGATATATAATAGAAAACTGATATTGATTTATACATTTATATTCATTTTGAAATATGCTGGTGATGTGAATTCAGAGTGGTGATGAGGAATATTTCAATCTTAAATGCTTATTACCAAAACACAGCAACAAATTGTTATGGTTAAATGTGATGTTGTAGTAAGTGGCTTGCTAGCCTTTTCAGTGGCTCTTCTGATTAAGCTCTACTTGGGCCTATCAGAGGCAGTTGTGGAGGCTCTGTAGGAGATGTAGTCTACAGGTACAAAAAGCAAAAATATTCTTAGACATTCGCTGTGTGAATTAAAGGAAGAACTTGGTGCTCAATGCCAAGTTACAGCTTGACATGACCCCTTATAATGAGACCTGGAATAGAGCCCAACTTGCACTTTGTGAAGATACACAGGAAAAAAGGAAGGAAAATGGGGTTTGCAGAGGCTTCTAAGGAATTATGAAAATCTGCGGAAGCAAGGAAGGAAGTAATAAAGAATGGCCCTGGGTAGCCTGAGTCAAGCTGGTGTTGGGGATAGCATCTCAACAACTGTCTCTGAGTAGAAGGTTTTTGAATCCAAGGCTGGTGGGTAGAGATTGTGCTGTCTCTTATGCAGTGCTAAGTAGAAACCTAAAGTTTAGGAGAGGAAGAATGGTTTTGCTTGCAGGAGCAAGGTAGATTTGAAGGAAAGGCCTGAAGGCATACAACCAGGATTGTCATTTGGAGGGCTTCTTAAAGGACAGGTTTTGGTTGCCCAGAACCAGAAGACTTCCATTTATGACATGAATGGCTTACTTAAAAAGATCCACCTCACATTCCCATTAAGTATGCCTCAGAAATGAAACAGGTAAAGAATACCGGCTATCTCTCTGTGCAAACGGTTGCAAGTCTGACCTGTCGGGAAAGCATTTGTGATAAAGGAAAGGATCTTTATATCTTTTTTTTTTTTTTTTTGGTGTGTGGACATCTAAATCTCATATTCATTTATGATCATTGAAATCCTATCTTCTCCAAATTACTTTCAAAGACTGAGCATGGGAAGCTTATAGGTTTTGCTTTTCTGACCGTATGTGTTCTCTCTTGATTGTATATTACAAAGTCACTCCTATTCTCTTGTACTATAAAGTTTTCTCCCTAAAATATTTGTGGCAGGCAACAGTGCTGCTTTTTAGGCCACAGATGAGCTTTCCTTTCTATATCAATTCAGAGTCAGTGGGGTCAGTGCCTTAAAACAAGGAATCCCTTGAGATGTACCTCCAATAGCAAAACGCCATCCCATTGTTGTCAGTTAGAATGCCATAATTGCTCTGGTTGCTACTTTAAGTCTGCCTTTCTTGGATGGAAATAATTAAAATTCACAGGTTTTTATGAACACTGCTATGCTTTAGTGAGTTTCCTCTGAGCAAAGTATTGGGAACAAGTAAAGAACACTTGAAGGGGAAAATGGTTAATGATGGGTTTCTGGTACTGAAGGATGACTCTCACATTCAGGAACAAAACCCAAGCAAAATGTTTTGTAATCAGTGTCAGTGTGGACAAAGCAAAGGAATGGTTCAGTGGACTGGCTGCAACTAATTGTATATGTTTATGCATTATCAACCTCAGGTAATGAAATCCGTCTAAACTTTTAGGCCCTGGTCACCTGATTCAGAAGACAAATGTAGCATATGTGGGGCAGACAGCTGGTAGGTAAAGAGACAAGTTTCATTGGGACATCTTTGAATTAAACTGAATAAATGGCATGCTGCCATGCCAATGATCTTTCATGGAATGCAAATAAGTCTGTCTAATGTAGAGAAAATGCACATAATTCATTTTAGACTTTAATTAGGTTTTAATTTAATCATATATTGGTACCAAAGCAGACTTTGGCAAAAGATTCTGATATTAAAGCCTTCAAAGCTTTTCTGGAGAACTCTAAATGTCTTGTGTGGTAATAAATCAACTTGCAAAGTGGTGAGTATACAACACATGTATCTTTGCTCTAAAATGGTTGAAACAGGACTTATTATAAAACTTAAAATGGGGAGCAAGGGGAATGTAGACTTTTATGAGAGAAAATGCTAAGTGAGTCATACTGTGAGTCACTCTTTATGTTAGGGAGATTATTTATTTTGAGCATTGCCTTTTAGGATAGTAGTAAAAAGATCCTGTGAGACCTGTTGTCACTATCTCGCTCTGCTTGCTCAGCTTGGGGTTGATGGGGCATCCTCCTGAAGGGGCGGGCAGAGCCCTGCTCCTGCCATTGTGTCCCTCAGCTCCTGGCTCCTCTACCTACCTGGAGTCCTGCTCTTGCTACTCCACGACATTACTAAAACTCATACTACCTGTGTTTCTGCATGTATGTGTACTAATCTTGTACAGTTCAAGTTGTTTTACAGCTCTGGGAGAATTTAACATATCTTCTAGATGTCTGTATAACTTCTGAAAATTAACTAATACACATTTTTTTTTTTTTTTCCCTCAGAGAAAAAATCCCTTTCTCCTGGTGCAGGGATACGTTCAGACTGGACTGTTTATTTTTGGTTTGCTGCCAATATGTTCCTCGGATAGGACAGGGCTTGTTTAGATGTAGTTTCTCTGTCGTAAAAGCTGCTACCCCTACTGCAATGGTGAACATGACTGTGAGCTTTAAGATCCAAGAGGGCTGTTCTAAAAGCAAGAGTGTGAAAATGCTCTATAACTACAACTGGTCATCCCAAGTGCCAATGAGAGAGCAACCATGTGCTTCCCCACCAGAGAAGGCTGCTGTGCCCTGTAGTCCCTCTAAGGGCCTGACTGTTGGAGAAGAGGGAGTAGCCTATCTACTTACAGATGAATTCCAGAAGGTAAGCATGGGAATGGAAATGAGGAGGGAAATGGAGGGAAAATTGCTGTGAACCTTAAAAAAAAAAACAGAGCCATTTTGTGTAGATTTGAGCTACTCTTAAGCTCCGGTTTTACCTTTGTGTACAATGTCATGTTTATATCGCCAAATCCCTAGAGGTGGAAATAACTCAGTGGCTTTTGGAATATTTACAAATTAAAGTCAGACTATGATTTTGATCAATAGTACGTGTTTCTAGAGGACTTCTGATTGCTGAGGTGTTTACCAGAGCCTTAATTGGAAAATGCATCTTGCTCCCCTGAACGCTGGCCACAAACAGAATTTGTATGTGGCACTTCTGAGAAATGTTTGAATGTTTTGGTTTGTTGAGTAAGATCAAAAAGTCTTGTTCCGGATCGTCTTGTGGCTGAACTATATCCCCCTGAACTGACGTAAAGTCTCATGGGAGGCATCATTCTACTACCTCGTGCTTTTAAAGCCTGGGATTCCTGGCCAGATCATGGCTCCCATCTCTGTTAGAAGCTGGTGTGTAAAGGACTTAGTGTTTTCTGGTAGCCGGTTTACAGTGAAACTCGGGGATTTGGTCCTGAGCTCAATGAAATGAATGAGAAAACCTGAATTTGATGCACTGGATCTCCTACAGGGCAGTGAGATAGCAGACACTGTACTTTCAGAACATGGGGAAAGTCACTATCTTCACTACAAGCCTAACTTTCAGTTTAATGTCCAAATCGTAACTAGTATTTACTCACCAGGATTATTTGATTTTGCGGTTAGTCTTAAAATCATATATGCTCAGTCATACACCTTCCGTAAGTAATTCAAACTTGCTTTAAATATAGTACATTTTTATGGTGGGCAGGTAAGGCTTTTTAAGCACTTACAGAAAGAAGCATGCATTAGAAAAAGCCTACACTGGCTGTAAGCTGTGCAGAAAACTAGCTTGTTTTGATATGGAGAGCAGTGGCTGTTGTTTATCTTGATTTCAGCAATTTTTTTGACATCCTCATAGACAGCTGTTGAAGTATGGGCTAGACAAATAGTAAGCTGGGATGAAAACAGGTTGTGTTGCTGGGCTCAGGGTCTAGCTGAAGGCCAGTCACTACTGCCACAACACCATGGTTGAGTTCAATGCTGGGGACAGAGTGTACAATGGGACAGAAAGAGTGACTAGAAAGAGTGACTGATGCATCAGCTGGTTGTGCTGCCATGGAGAGGCACTTGGACAGACTGGAGAAGTGGGCTGATAAAAATTTCACGAAGTTTAACAAAAAGAAGTGCAAAGTGCTGCCCTTAGGGAGCAATACCTGCCTGTACACCAGAACAGGCTGGAGACTGACTGGCTGGAAAGCGGCTTTGCAGAAAAAGACCTGAGAGTCCTGGTGGACACCCAGTTGACCATGAGCTAGCAATGCATCCTTATGGCAAAGAAGGCAACAGCCTCTGGGGCAGCATTAAGGTAAGCACGTCAAGGGAGGTGATCCTCCCCATCTACTCAGCCCGGCTGAGATGCATCTGGAATGCTGTGCCAGGTGCTGGAGATACAGGGAGACACTGGGGAGAGCCCAGCAGAGGGTCACAAATATAATTAAGGGCTTGGAGCACCTCATATGTGAGGAGAGTCTGGGAGAGCTGGGGTTGTTCAGGCTGGAGAAGACAAAACTCAGAGGGATCTTATCAATGGGAAGGGGGAAGAAGATGAAGCCAGACCCTTTTCAGTGGTATACAGTGACAGGACAAGAGGCAATGGGCACAAACTGAAATACAGAAAATTCCACTCAAATATAAGAAAACACCTTTTTACTGTGAGGGTTGCCAAGCAGTGAAATGGGCTGCCCAGGGAGTTTGTGAAACCTCTCTTCTTGGGGACGATCAAAACGTGGCTGTGTATGGACAACCCACTGTATCTAATCTTGAGCAGGGAAGTTGGATTAGATGATCTCTGAGCATCCATTCCAAGGCCAACTTCTGTGATTGTGACAGACTCCTGTGTTGATGAAATCTGATGTTGGTGGATGGAATTGTGAACTTCTGTTAAGATACCATTTTTTCTAGGGATTTTTTTTTGTGAGGTAATTATAATCTTTTCTGGTAATGATAGAATGGATTAAAATCTAAGAATAATGGAAGTATGATAGGGAAAAAAATTAAGGTGAATGGAAAAAGTATGAGTTACACACTGTTATGATATTACCTCTGAAACAGGACACAGCATCATATAAATAAATCTTTTTTTTTTTTTTTTTTTTCCTCCCAGCTGCTTAGACAGAGATATATTCTAAGCTTGCACCACCTTTACCCAGTTAGCTTTAGACTGTATTATGTAGTGAACAAAGATGTTACACTACTGTCTCCAAGACTGGTTTCTTTCAGAGAAGATTCTTTTCCTGTAGCATATTAGAGTGTGCCTAATCTGTTATAAGAAGCCCTAATATTATTGACAATTTTTCCTTACTGGCAACTATTTCAATTTTCTATTCCTTGTAATCCTTAAAGAGTTCTGAACTGTAGCAGGAGATTTCAATACAGAAGAGCTGATCTTCATAAATAAATGAATAAGCACTGCAGCAAATGAGGTCTATTGTGAGTCTTCAGCATCGCATCTGGACTTCAGTTTATGAATTGATTCTATTCTTGCAGTGTCCACTCAGTTCAAAGGAAGGTTTTGTAATTTGCTAGGAATGTAGGCTGAAATAAGTATAACTTTATAGTAGGGTGGATCTGTGAGACAATGCAAACTTCAACTATATAAAAAAAAAAAAAAAAGGAAAGCGCTGTTACTTTGCATCACAATGGCAAAAGCTTGTTGGCTGGACAGTCTATAGATGTTCGCAGCAGCTTTTTTTCTGCTAAATTGTGACTAAGCGGTTTGTCTGTAAGACCTGTCAATTTAGCATCATCTAGGGCCTTTGAGCTTACTTAAATGCCTTCCTTGTAATTAGGAGATTGCTCATTATTTTGCCAGTGTCTCAGCAGAAATGTTACCGGCTCAGTTTCTTGGACATTGTTATGAGTTGCTTTCCTGCCTTGCATTGTTTTCTTTAAATTGCTTCTTAGGAAGGCATGGGCTTTTACTGCAATCACAGAGAAAGTAAACATCTTAAATTAAGACAAACAAAGATTGGTTGTTAGGAGGAGAACCAGTCAGGCAGGAAATGCCAAGCAAAACAACATTCTTTGGGCGCCTGATATAAATATGATTCTTTAGGCAGCCTGTTGGGTCCTGCTGGCTGGGGCTTCCCTACGCTCGCTGCGGACATGCAGAAATGCAGGATTACTGATCCTGGCCAAGATGTAGAATTTCTCATCTGCCGTGGTATAAAGTCTTAGCCCTTAACATTATTTTACATGGATGCAACCTTTGGCATGCTCTAAAGAGCAAGGCAGTCCTGAGGCTTCCCCCTTTTGCTCTTAGACTCTGTAAATGTGGTCTGGAGCCATGTTCCTCATATAGTGTTGGTGTGGCTTGGGGTCTGATTACTTGAAAGCACCCTACACATCCTGACCCCCACTTTGTGTGGAACTGTGTGGTAGGGCTTAAAGGGTCTCTTCGTCAACCGAACCCAGGATCAAGTATGGAATTTAAAAGGAATTGTACATCATCACCATATCAGACCAAGAAAAATTCATCATAATGTAAAGTTAATCATCTTTTAAAACTTAAATTATTTGCCAGTTTGATGGCTTTCTGCTTTCTTCTGTCTGAAAACAAAACAACAAAACAAAGCAAATAAACAAACAAAAAAAACATGAAAGCATGATGGTGTGTAGTTGGGGACTTCTGTATTTTTTGTTTGCTGAATTTTAGATTTGATTTTTTACAGTCATACTGCACACATACATGGCAGGAGTATTTTCTGTAGGATAAGCCTGGGATTTGTATGCAGCATTCTCTAAGAAAATGTCAGCATCACCAGGCAGGTAGCTCATACAGTATTTGTAGCTCTCCTTTCTCTTCAAAATGGAAGAGGTACAAGTCAAAATGCTTTGAGCAAAGTATAGATCTCTGTTAACATATCTTTCTGCTCTGGGGAAATTATGCTGCTTTGGAAATGGGAACTCCCAGCAACTACAACATGAACAGGGAACTGTTTCCATTTGAAAAATATGGTGTGCAGTTTTTAGTGTAACCTTCCAGTGCATTCTGAAAAATTTGTTCTACTATTGTTAACAGCAAAGCAGTTTTAAGTAGAAGACAAAACAGATTTTGAATTACTCAGCTGCATTCTGATGCATCGAAAAGTTTTAAATATGTGCTTTATTTCAAATATTCATTCCTACTGAAATCAATCAATGCAGAGGTTAGACAAGGGTGCAGCTAACTTTTATGAAATTACAGATTTGTATGGTGTTAGAGCCATCATTTTCATTAATGTTGGACTTCTGAAAAATTGTTACTGATGGGCAAAATATCTTATTGAAAGAGGCATTAAAAGCAGCTCTAAGTTTGTTTACTAAATATGTAATAGGAAGCATTTTGCAAAGTTTCAGTCTGATACCATGCTAATGACTTTCTTGCTAATGTGATTAAAATTACTTCCCCCTGATGGCCATCATATTAATGATGGTGATCTCTCCTTAAATTGAATGAGCTGTGTAATAAAGAGAATGTGAATTGAGTCCCCATTCAATAGAAGCATGGCCTGTACCCCTTAGGACTGGTGCTTCACCTAAAGATCATTTCTGAAGCCCATCCCAAAGCTTCCCTACGCTCAAGGAATAACTTCGAGGCTACAAAAGTGAGAAATAAGGTTTCATAAAGGATCTTGCCTCACTGATGTTATAATAACGTCTGAAAGTCGAATTTGTTTAAATATAGGCCACCAGAATATCCAGAGCTGGGCAGGAACTAAATTTGGCATCTCATAGGAAGTTGTCACCTTGTTTTTAATTCCAGAATAAAAGAACACCCTCATAATTCCTTTAAAAACACGACCCTGCAATAAATCCTCCATCTATCCATCGAAACTACAGTGCAGGATTTAACCTGAATTTGTTGGTTTATTGCTACAAAATGGAAACTGATACTACATCTATCATCTGGATAGCAAAGGGCCAACTATCAGTTCTGACACTGTTCATCTGGACATGTTGTGGGAATTAACCTGCATTTCTAAAAGACTGAAATCCATCTCTTTAGATGGTTAGCTAACAGTGGGCTAAAGTGACTTCACAAAATTCCTGACCTGGGTAGCTGGGAGTTGTGGAGGGAATTTCTGTTCCAGACCTTCCAGTTCCTCACCATTGCCTTCCCTTGCCACCCTTCCCTGGCCAAATTCAGATGGGGGAAAGCTTCAAATTTCACTTACGTTCCCAGGGGTTAACTAGAAATCTTGCTTGTTTGTTCGCCTTTCTTATATTTTACATATATTTTAATTCCTGAAGCTTCAGATCAGCATATTTTTTCCTTTAATAAACATTTAAGTTTACAGCCTTTAATCATTTTTTTTTTATTCAAAACCACAAAGAAATGCACAACCTTTTATGAATTCAAATTAAAAATGAAGTGTGGTGGAAATGATTTACAGGCACTGTAGCTTAGCAGGGAAAATATGCAACTCTTTTGCAGTACATCATATTCTGTTCCTTTAATTTATAAGCAAGCTGTAATGTAACGTATTAATCATACAAAGAAAATGTTGCTTTGGTTTGAAAGATTTGTTATAGTTGAGCTTCACACACCTGCAAATTATTTATTTCTAAAAAAGAAAAGAAAACATGTGCAGCACACACTATTGCATCCACCAGGAAATCAAACATATTTTTGAAAAAAAAAAAAAAAAAAAAAAGGCACCAAACAGTAAATGACTTCTTTTTTTTCTTCTTTGTCCTCCTTCAACCACCTTCATCTCCATTGAGCTTGGCTTCCCATGTTCTTTCAATCATCTATTCTGTCCCCTGTGGAAGTTAAAGGTGGCTGGACCCAAGGGAAGAGGTTGCATTTGCTACTTCGAACCTTGTGTCACATTCTCCTGTTAGAAGGGCAAGAAGCTACCCGTTACCCTACAGAGGGAAGAATAAGGTTTGAAATAGTAAAATATTTTTCAGGTTAATATATTTTCATAAACTGCTTCCCTTGACCATTAAGATAATCAAAAAGATGAGGGAAAAGCTGTGCTAAATAAATGACTCAGCAAGTGTAATCAGCTTTACTGAGTACATTTATTATTTGACTGATGCTAATAGAAGAGGAGGTTCTTTTTAGTGCAACATATTTGTAAACATCTGCTACTGAGCTGACCATTGCTGTATAAAAGCCTCTCTCTGAACCTGGCAAACAAGCATAGGAGACTTGCAGGCATGGAGCATTTGGAGCCTGATCCTCTTAAACTGCAGGCAGATTCGCAGGGAGGGAGGGACTCAGGCAGGCTGCAGCCAGCATTTCAGAGTCTGAAGATGGTGTGGATATCTTTGTGATGTTAGGTTGGCCTGTGGGTTTCTTCCTCTCTGCTTTCTAAATTAACTCTACCTGGCTCAAGACACTAGGGTGTCTCCACCTTATGGGGGTGTTTCTCTCAAGAGCAAAATGATCTTGCAAAGAGTTTGTGGAGGAGGGAGAAATCATGATAAAAAATTTTGCCTTTTACCTCCTTTCCCAACCTGAATGGGAGAGGTAGTTAGGAGATGATAAACAAAAGAGGGAGTAACAGGGAGGGAGTAACAGGGAGCGAGAGGGCAGCGGCGAAACTCCCAGAGGGAATGGTGAGTCTTGTTCTCACAAGTCAAAGGCCTGCAATAATGAACCACTAGGGGTAAGTAAAAAGGTAAAACATAAGGTACAGGAAGCCAAATGCAGTGCCTCTGGGCATGTTTGTGTAGAATGTATACAAGGGAACTTTTAACTCTTTCTTTCTGCATCACTGTAAGGGTGAAATTTACCTCATGTATGTGCACCCACTACTCCGCTCCATTGAAGTTTTGGAAAATTGGCTGATTTGTTCGTATGGCATCTGGCAGAAGGTGTGGCAGAAACGGTCACTTTTGCAGATTTCCTTCAGGTTTAGGTGTTACCATTTCTGTGGGGACAGCTCACTGCACCACTCTAGTGAATTTTGATTGTCTTAAAGCAAAGGGTAACTGATAACATGTTATTGAGTGGCTGAAAAATAGAACACTTCTGCTTGACTGAATTTAATGCAGATCTGCTACTTGTTCCCTGTCAAATTTGAACATTCCTTTTTTCATACAAGCAATATGCCTGTGAGAGCAGAAGATTTGTGACTCTGGAGCCTTGAGGATTAATGCTGCCAGCTGAAGACCCAGGGAAACTGAATGACCTCCTCTATTCCCTTTTGCTGGGTTGATTCCTTAGTCCTCATTGCAAAGGTAATGTGTTAAATGGAGGAAAGAGAACTGAGGGACTAAACTAAACATGGGTTGGCTGAGATTCATAAATGAGCCAAAAGTAGCACTGTGGTTCATTTGGAAAAGCCATTTTTCCATTCAGTGGAAAAACCATTGCTTGATCTAGTGTGTTTTAGAAAACTGGGATGTGTGAATTTTGGCGCAGCACAGTATTAATGCGGTCATGCTGGTATCCGACCCAATGTGGTCAGAGGTCAGCTCCCTGTCTCCTCCAGCCTGTATGGGTGGTGCACACAGAGAGGCTTCCACATGCAGCAGCACTTACATGGTGTGCTCTCCCAGGGCCTCACGCACTTTGGCTCAGGTTTGCAGTTTGAGATTCAACCCCACCCTGCTGGAGGACTATGCCTTGAAAGCACAACCTGGGGCTGAAGAGGCAGCTGGCTGGTGTACAGCAGCTCTTGCAAAGTCTAGGAGGCTTTACTGCAAGGCTGGGGAAGCAGGAAAGGAGAACGAATGGGAAGAAGGGAAGGAGAAAGGCATAAAAGAACAGGGTACATTTGCACAAGCCTAACTGGGAGTTTCAGACTTGAATTCTGAATGCTTGATCGAAGAGACCATGTATGTTGAAATAAAAAAGAAAACCTGAACCACTGCTGCCATCAGAAAAATGACATCCCCTCAATGCTTTGGAGTGAGCAGTGTGTCTCTATGAATAGTTGAGAATGGTTTTTTGCCACTTTTGCCCTAATGTGAACTTGCATAACACCCTCCCCCCACCAAATCCATCAACACTGAGACATTTTCATCTGGAGCAATACTTTCAATATCTGGAGAAGTTTGCCAATCCAGAGGTTTGTTCCCAAGGAAAGCAAAATGAAGTTGTGAAATCCTCCACAAAAGGAACTTCCATCCTCCACATAAAAGGAGGATAAAAGGCCTGAGATATAGATGATAACTTTGTTCTAGTGCAAGACCCAAAAGTCTATTATTAAAACAGTTTATTTATTAGCAAGCTCTTCTAATGAACCAGACATAACAGATGTGGGCAAAACTCTACTCGAGCAGGTACAAACTGAAATAATAATGATGGAAGGAAAATAGCTTGACATTCAAATTACTGGCTAGACCTGCTTTTAGTGCTGCTTTGGCTCCATCTCTAAATAGAATAGCATAGTTTTAAACCTTTTCCTCCACAAGGAAAGTTGGAAATACCTAACTGAAATGGCTGGCTAAACTGATGCTGATTTAGTTCAAATTCCTTGGTGCTGAAACCACATTTCGGGAAAAGTGTGGCCTTTTAATCTTAAAAAAAAAAAAAAAAAAAAAAAAAAAAAAAAAAAAAAAAAAAATTCAATAAAAGATAGAAAAGCTTTATTTTGTACCTTTTCTTCTCTTTCAGTCCCATACTCTCTTCCTTACAAGTGCACATGTAGGTGACAAATGCCCAATGACAGATTCTGATAGTGCTGCCCTGGAACTGGGTAGTGTGCTGTGTGGTGTCTCTGCCAATCGCTATTTGCAGCTACAATTTAATTTCAGATTTGTCCCATCACTTTTGTTAGGTTTACAGAGGTTTTTTGTCAGTTCATTGTGTTGCAGTCTCTTTTACAATGCTTGTCTTAATAAAGAATATTGCTTGTTGAGTTCATCTAATTTATTGGGGGGAGGGAGGGTGTTAATTGGCATACAAAACACCACAAGTTAGCATATGTTTGTAATTTTTTCTATTAGTGCTCTTCCCACAATAGCAATTTAGATCCCTCCTAAAGACCTCTAGAAAATGATGACAGAACAGCTCATATTTTTTTGTGTGTGTGGTGCTAAAAGCTAATCGGGTGCAGCTCTGTCTTATTTTTCATTTGCTGTATGGTATTTTAGACTTTCTTTTATCCTACTAGCATTTATCTAAATTTGAAAGAGGACTAGAAGACGGCATTTTAAAAAATGTGAATGGTTGTGCTTCATGAACATGGAGACTCTGGAGAAAGAAGTATTTTCCCCCTCTGCTTCCTCCCCCTGAGTCACTGAACATCAGATCCTTCTTTTATAGCCTTTCAGTTTTGAATTGGTGCTATGCTGGCTGACTATGCAAGTCAAAAGGTAATTGTTGCTGCTCCCTGACAAAACCATGTGGGACAGGTATATATTTGAAAAACAAGGAGTAAAAATACCTCAGAGCACAAACTATGAATAAGGCCAGATTCTGACTCATTTTATAATGTTGAAAAGTCTTTGCTCTTTGGACTTCAATATGACTTCTTCCTTGGTAAGCATTACTCACTGTGATTAAAGGCTCAATTTTCCTGCCCTGTGTTATGTAATTAAAATTATGCAAATAATTCAGCTATCCAAGACGATTCAGGTTGTGAACGGAATAGTCAATTTTACTCTTCACAACCTGAATACCTTCAGAACACGTATCGTATTTGTTAAAGAAATAAATGGAACTATTTGCAGTAATGAATATGTTTTAAGGTTCTAACAATTTCTTTGTGAAAAGTAATGGACACTGATTCTGAATAAATTATTTTCCTGTTTTCAGGATGGCTGTTTATCCCTCCTGCTGTCACGTTCCATCTTTCTAGCTTGTGAGCTTTTGCAAAGCAAGGTTATCAGCAATCTGCTGTAGAATCCTTCCCACTCAGTAAATCAAAGCCTTGCTCTTCTCTGGTTCGTTTCCACGGACAGATGATTCAATCCTCCTTCACTTCCCAGCAGGAAAGGTTAGTTAAATACTTGCCTGTAGCTCCTTCCAACGTTTATGAGAATTGTTTACATAATTCTGAAAGATCTTCCTTCTTTGCTCCATGACAGTTAGACGTGCCTGCTGAGAACTGGGTGTTCTGTCCATTAATTTTCTGCTTGCAGAATCTCACTAATGAGCCAGGACTTGAGGAGAAATATAACTTTACTGAAATGGTTCCTGCTTCTTGGAATATTGTCCACAAACAACTGAATAGTTGATGTCAGTTCAGTGAAGTGAATGATACAGTTCTTTTTGGTCATCTTATGTTGTTTTTAGGGTTGGAAAATTGAAAGTATAATGTTAGAAATACACTTAATACTGCTTTGAGAAAAGTTGTATAGTCAGTGGAATTTTGAAATGATTCAAAAAGTACATGCAAGTTAATAGAAAGATTCCTATTGACTTTACTGGAATTTGGATCAAGCTTGTTGGTATGAATCAGGAATTTATGGGAGCCTAAGCAGCAGTATGCAGGAACGTACAGTCCCTGCATACAGTATGCAGGAGCAGTACTTGTAGATAGTCTTCAGATTTCCCAGCTAATTAACTGTGCAGATCATTGCCTTGAATAATGCTGTAGAGTAGGACAGAAATAAGTTTCTATGAATTTTAAAAGGAAAAAATACAATCTGTTGAATTAACCAACTATACCATGCAAACCAAGCTCACATATAAAGCATATCAATTAAAGTATTACACAGTTCTTGCAGATCCAGTGGGGTGCCTCTCCATTCTTTAAGCTTCATATGCCTGTTCTTCAGCCTGTCATCCTTGAGCCACCGCCAGCCCTGCTGACCCACTGAGCCCTGCGCTGCTGCAACCATCTTGATCGGTCCAGATCCAGCCTGTCCCTCACAGGCAGCCCATCCTCTCCTCCCCTGCAGCCCCCATCTGCCAGCAAAACCCCATGTATGAGAAGTGGTAAGTATGATTTTCTATTGTGCTTTTACAGCTTTTTTTTTTTTTTTTTTTTTTTTTTTTTTTTTTTTTTTTAACAGTTAGTAAGGTTTATCTTGGGCCATGTGTGGCCACTGCAGCCCCGTCAGGGTGGTGGGTGCCCAGGGGGGCTCATTCTCCGGGCTTTGAGTGGGCTCTTGGGCATGAGGTTGCCTTGCTGCTTCACTGTGTGCTGCTTGGGCTTGTTTTCTTTGTATTCATTATCTTCCCTGATCAAAAACTGCTATCAGTTTTTGGAAGGGTGTGATCCTCTAAGATCTGAGTACTGTGCAAAATCTGCAAATCTGCAGCTGACACAAAAAATGTAGAATTTAATCTCAAACCAATATTGTCTTCCCTTCCCAGGAGAAGGAGGGGCTCATTTTACAATGACATTAAGAATTCATTCCTTTAAATGAGGTATGTCACCTTGCCATTTTAACTTGATTCATTAAAATAGTGGCTCATTAGTTATTCCCTTGTGTGGTATAGAATTTGCACATTAAAGGCGTATGCATTTCACGTGCTCGCTACATTCAGGGATAAATTTCTAGCTATCCTTTTTTGAAAGGAAGAAGTGAGTGTGGGTTTTGGAAAAGAAAAAAAAGGTAGAAGGCATACAAGTCTGCTCCTCTTTCCCCCCATCAGTCTTTCAAACCTATTCATACCCTTAATATTTCATTTAGAAGGCCATGCTATAGAGACGAAGGACCCACTGAGGTAGTGCTAATCTTTTTTCAGACCTGTGTATTGCGTGTTGGTCTCCTATGTGCCTTGTGGGGTCTAATACAGTTTTTCCTTTTCTTAGTCTTGCCATGAAAATAATGATGTCTGAGCTGAGACCTCAAATTCTAGGCAGAGAGGAGTTCTGCTTTTGGCTGAGTGAGAGCAAAACTCCTGCGGTTTTTCAATTGCCTTGTGTTAGGTTGGTCAGAGAAAGGCCTCTCCAGCCGTCTTCCAAACATAAGCCTCTTCCCTGTGACTAGATGGACACATCCTCACAGTCTCAAATCTGTATTTTCAGGCAAAGGCCCTGCGTTATAATTCAGAACAAAAAGAGCTTGTTTCACCATTATGCATGTTGTGGGAAAGCATGGATCAACAGAGGAGGGCAGGGGTGCTCTGGGACAAGTCCCTTGTCCAGCGTAGTGAGTGTGCTCTGTTGCATGAGAGAAAAGGGCAATGCTGTGCAGCCTCCTTGCTTTCCCCTGCATTCACCTTTGGTCAGGCATCTCTCTCGGATCTCAGTAAGGTTAGCTGATGGACTGGAAGGACCACAATTCCCTGAGGTCTCAGGGTGTTAGGTTAAGTTCTTGAACCTTGCAACATGAACATTAAAAGCAAAGCAAAACAAACCAATCAAAAAATAACATTCAACACAGAGAAGGGGTAAAATCTCAACTAAGGGTAGCTGGCAAGAAAAAGAATAGGAAAATAATAAATTTGTTTCTAGAACTGAATCAAGCAGACTGGGAAAGATATTTGATCCTTTATGTAACATTTAGGTTCATTCCAGACCCTGACTGATGAACTGCTTCCATCTCAGAATTTGAGGGCAGAACTGTTGTTCATTTAGTAGTAAATGCTAGGGCTGGATGGAAGGAACATCACCCCTAACTAAAGCTGAAGTCTAATCCTTTGGTTTCACTGGTGACTCAGATTGCAATAATATGATATGGAGAACATTTTTCCCTCCTTTCTTACTGCATTACAAGTTACTAGTAAAATAAATGTAGCAAAAAGCTGATCCTGCTAAAAATGCAGTTAAGTACATCCACATTCCGTCTCCTGTCTTGCCTGTGATTTTCTTTTTTCCTTACCTTCTCAGACTCTGATCATCAGCATCATTTGTGCTTTCAGGATGCTTGTACTGTAAGTCATTTTTTAAAATCCTGAACAAGGAAATCTTTGCCATGCAATAAAGTCCCATACAAATACAGCTAATGTCAATAAAGCTAAAAAGATATGTCAGCAAAGACCCAAACACTCAATTTATTACAGTTAAACATCCTGCCTAGACATTTTATTTACAATCAAAGCTTGTTATATAAAGCAATCCCTCTTCCCTTGATGTCTTTTTTTATCTCACAGTTTACAAATTACTGTCTTTCTCTTTGTATCCCATATGAAGTACTGAATTCATCTGTGCATGTTGACTACAGTCTTTTTGTTTCCTTTTAAAAAATGTCTTTGGATGATCACTTGAAAACATGTAAATAAAAACAAAACAAAAAAAAACAAACAAAAAAACCAAAAACAAACAAACAAAAAAAACCACTGAATTTGGTCCTTTTAGTCAAAAGAAGCTGTATCGTGTAACTTAAAGAAATAAAAGATGTCGCCGAACACAGTTTCTGGTTAACAAAACTACCAAAATGATTTAGAAGCATAGTTTACAGAAACTTACATTTTTCCCTTATTATCTTACATTTCATTATATCCCTTTTCCCTTATAAATAAGTACAGGAGGAAATGTTCATAGTTCTTCTTATAGCTTTTCAGAATATAGCTATCTGGGGACAGAGGAAAAGTACAGGCCCTTCTGACAGAAAAAGAAAAAAACCTAGTCTGTCAAATATTAAGATACAAACCCAGCAAGTCATTCACGTGTTTGTGATAAAAAGACTGTTTTTTACCTCATGAAGCAGACAAATCAAACCTGTTTAAGGCTTCCAAAAAAAGCCTTTGTGTAACCTCCCAACTGTACATAGCTTCTAAACTGGCCCTCAAACAACGTTATGGGAAATCTAGGAAGGAGACCTCCTATTAAATGACACTTTAAATCAATCATCTACGTCTTCTTGTCTGTCAGGGAATACCTGGAACGGGTGTTCAGCTTCTATCTGATGGAGTCCGCATATGTGAGTGGGTTCCAAGACACTTTATCTGGCACAGGAGAACAGTAAAGGCTTCCCTTCTCCAGACCTGCTCCAGAGATACTAAATTCCTCTGTGATAATGAGGTGTCTAGAATAGTAACAAGAGGCCAGCAATGTACCGTAGGTTTAACTGTGCTGGTATATCTCTGCTGACTTCACTGTGGGCAAGTGCAAATTCACACCAGTGTACCTGAATGAACTTGGGCCACGGTGAACAATGAAACCTTATCGGGTGCCAGATCTCGTGGGCTGTGCGTGAGAGGTATAGGGTTACTGCATGTCTAGCGCAGCTGCAACAAGCAGGGTGAGAGGAGACTGAATGTCAAGCAGGTAGAGCCGTTTCTCTTCACAAAGCTGTAGTTCCTGCTTATAAGGCTTTTTCCTGGGCTTTAATGCTCATGGTAAGACGTAGTTCTTTCTTCTCCTCTGCCATGTTTTGCACGCAAAATACTTAGAAAACAATGCTCCTTTGCAGGTGCAATCAATACAAGTACTAAGGAGCACAAATAATTACCTGTCTGGCAAAGTGAATGGAGAAATACTTCCCATTCGAGACTCAGATAGGTGGAGAGTGGAACTGTGGAAATTCCCTGAATTGTGTCATTTTAAATTCTGCAGATGTTCTCCCTATGGCATTTCTTTCTCCCATCTCTGGTTTAGGCACAGCATGAAAATGTTTTGACCAACACTACAGACTCAGGAAAGGTCATACACATACCTTCTTTTACATGTTTTTCTAGCCTCTCTACTTGCTGTGGGTAGTCTGCAGCCTCCTGTGCTGACAAGTTTGTGATGGCTAGGGCTGTGATTAATGGGATTTCATTAACACTTGTGCAACTATCCCTTAGAACCCTCTGAGGTGCTCTGGCCTCTTCCTCAGCCTGTGAACTTTGTAATGGCAATAAGTGCAGGTAGATACATCTCACATTTTCTATCCAAAACTCCTCCCCCCCCTTCCCCTTGGGCAAGATGTGTAAATAATGATTTGTATCAGAAAGGGTAATACATAGTGATTATGGCTATATTGTCGTAACAAGAAGGAAGAGTAAAACATCCTGTTATTCCCATACTAGTATTCCACCTTTGATAAGAGGTTGCTTCATGCACAGGCATGTAAGTTTAGCTGGGACTGCTCCCTGCTTTAAGCATGGTTGGAAAGAAAGAGGCTGACTGCACAATGGTTATTTCTTCCTTGCTGGGAGAAAATGGGAGTATCTTGTATGCATAAGGTATGGAAGGATTGAGTGGAATTTGAAGGAATTTGACAAGCAGCGCCGGGGATAGACACGTATCTTCACTCTGTCCATGTTCTGAGCTGGCAGAAGGAAGTGATCCAAAAGTTGTGTAGTTTGTTAGCTGTGTCTAGGTGAATAATACTCTTCCCATGTTTCTTCTTTAGCTTGGTTCAGTGCACATCTTTACATTGCCTCATGTAGCAAAAGTCTTGTCTTGTTTTTTCCTTGAAATAATCAGTGTCAAACTGCCATCATTATACTTACCTGGTGCGGTACCTCTGCTGGTGTAGAACAGGATAGTATTTAAACTGATTACTGCTGGTGGAGTTTGTTCAACATCTGCAGTATGTTGGGGGATGTATGAACTGGTGCCTGCTATCTCTTAGTTACCATTTTCTGACCATCCACTATTTGCCCAGTCTGCCATAGCTTAGCTTTTCCTGTACTGTAGTCTGACATTATCTATACGTCAGGCTGATGTCTCTCTAAATTAAGTTTGTTTTAAATGAATGTTTTCTACTTTAACTCTGGACTTTTGTACTGTGGTAATGTGAAAATATGTGAATATGCCTAAATTTCTTGTGCCATGTCGCTTCACATCAGGAGGACTGGGAGGGCAAGGTGTCAATGACAGTGGGAGACACAGAAGGCTGATTAACATATATTAGTTTCAAATTGCTACAAATGGAAGAAGAACTCCCCTGGACTGTCATATGTTCCAGAGGACAATATGCATTTTCATTATTCAGTAGCATTTATGCGTTTTAAGGAGTAAAGAGAGCTAAGATAAAAAATATATATACATATATATATGTGTGTATATATATATAAAAATATATATATATACACATATGCCATTGCAATTCTTGTTTTGCATGACTTTAGAAGAGACAGGAAAATGAGATCTGCTCTTGGGTAGAAAAAGAGTCAAAAGTTGCTCATGGATCAGACAATGCTAACGTGTATAGCAATCAGATTGCGGAGACCTCAAGGACTTCGGCAGTTTCTCTGGGCAGAAGCTGCAAAATGCAGCTTTGTGCCTTCCCTGTGGGAGGGGAGAAAATAATATGATAACAGAGGCTGGAGACCCAAGATTGATGAGACTGCTGTGCTTCAGGTAGGTATGAATTGAGCAGAAACTGTTTAATATAAAAGGAGGTTTTGTAGCTGGCTTAAAATACAAATTCCAGTTTCTTATGTGTCCTGGTTAGGGGTAGAAACAGAACTCCAAATACTTTTTAGGTATAACAATTTGTTTAGAAGATGACAGATTCTGTGCCAGAATAAGCAGTCAGCAGGTAGGTGAGGGAACATCTCAGAGGGTGAACTACAGGCATCTTCACAAAATTTCTAGGTTATGTTTTCAAATTCTTAAAGTGGTGAAGGAAGATTTTCAAGCCCTTTACACTTATCCAAACAAATTTATCTTGCAAATTACCTAAGATCCAAAAAGGTTTTCTTTACTACTGGGCAGCTTTCCATCCAATTTCAATCTAATTCTGAACTACGTAAAACTTACAGCCCTCTGGTAGGGGAAAACAAATAAACAAACAAAAAAACTTTAAGAGTCCATTTGAGCTTTATCTGTTCCTCTAGATGCCCTGTTTAATTCTGTTAAAAGATGTTTTCTTCCACAGGATTTCTGGTGCTTTCAGAAAAAGGAGTATTTTTTTACCTTGACTTCCATTGATTTTGCCAAAAATCTTTGGGATTTTCTGAAGTTGCTCTATGAAATCCCATTTGGCAAAATATAACATTCATTCTTAGCACCAGGTTATGTAAGGCTTCCTTGTTTTCTTATGCTAATGGAAATGAATGTGAAAAACTGTTTTGGTTCATATTGATTGACATTCACTGCATTAACCTGCATTTTAACTCGACTCTATAAATATTTCTAATCGGTTGAATATATGGAACAAAATCCGTAGCCAAGACTAGTAAATTGCAATCCCAGGATCTTAAGGTCCTTGGTAACTGTAAATCAGTAGAGCTGCAGAAATCAACTGGGCTGTGCTAATTTACACAAGCTAGCTATCTGACCTTTAGTATTCATTAGCATCATTAACATTTCTTAAATGATGGAAACTGGAATTTGAAAACAGAACCAAAAGTAAGGTAAAAACACCCTTGCACCTCCCCTAGGTGAAACACAAAATAATTTGATGGGTAATCTCATAACAATTATTACTTTATAGTATGTTCTCTGTGAAGAATTAGCATAGAATTTACTGATATCAAGCAACAGTTTCCAACATATGCCAGAAGGACTCCTTGTTAGAGGGAAAAATAGTTTTGGAATCGTTTCCTCAACTGTGTCATTAATATGGTATGGCTCTGTTTATTTTCCTCTCCTTCAGACTGCATTCAAACACAAACAATTTGTGAACCAGAAGAGCTCAATACCTGAGGAATTCTAATCTGCATATTCCCACTCTGAGTCAGGTACTGCTTTCTATATCTCATAAGAAACTTCAAAGCACTCCCTGTTTTCCCTCCAGCCAAAAGTCTGGGGGGAGGGGGCACATACCACTGAGTTATCTGTCTTCTTAAGCTAAGTCTCTCCAGGCTTGATACATGAACATATACTTTCAATTAAACCTATACAAACTTGTGTCAGTGTGCAGCAGGCCAATGCTGTTTTGATTAAGTTTGGGTTGCTATATTTTGGGGTTGTTTTGATTCAGGTTTCAGTAAATGGTGAGGTAATGAAAGCTGCAATCTGTTCACCAACTTATAACAATGATCTCTAGTTGGCAAACTGCAAAACTTGAACATCCTCTGGACCAATTTCACTTTCATGAAGTCTGCCTATGTAGAAGAAGGTTTCTAGTAGTCAAATTTCAGTGCAGGCTACCAACAGCCTTTGGAATCACAGTGAAATAGGTAATAAATAGTTTGCAAAGTGTTACGAGAACAATTTTTCTTATGGAACAGCCATCCTTACTACAGGCCCTTTTTTTTTTTTTTTTTTCTTCTGAGAGTTTTTCTTTAAGATTGATTAGGAACATTTTTTCCAAGCTTTATATGTTCATCTTGTTTGTACAGCTTCTGTCTGGCTGGTGGACTTTAAGTTAATCGAACCTTATTTGAAACAGTGAGCATTCTTGTAGTTTCAAGAATGTACGGCTTCTTAGAGATTGGTTGACTTGTATGGAACTGGCTTTTGGCAAATTTTAAATGCTAAAAACGTACAGTGCAAGCTGTCTTGACTGGAAGAATGATTTTGCCATAGCTGGATCTCTTCACTGCAGAATTGTGTTTCTAAGGTAAACAATCCTGAGTATGAACCAACTATTTTCTTAAGTTGTTATTTTGGCAAATGATCCCAGTTTGCCACTAATTAAAGTAACCACAGTTAATTTATTTAAAAACTCACTTGCTAGTTATGGCAATAGGTCCTCAGACCATGTACAGCTCTGTATATACAGAATTTGCAAAATGTTTATGAATCCTTTGAGATGAAAAGCATTTATTTTTTTTTTTTTCAGAGGGAAATAGTGACGTTCTGCTCAATTAACTTAGTAATGGCTTTGTTAATCAGTCTTCCTTGCTCTTATTCATCCCTTTGGGTTTAGTGGTTTGTTATTTCTAAGCAGAGGAATATAATGGCATCAGTTCTGTTTCTCAATGAGCAGGAAAATAATAATAATTATATTATGGAAGAGTCAGATGTATTTCCTGTCTAGTCCACAGAAATTGGTTTTGGAGTGTGCAGGATTCCCGTCTTGTCCGTGACAAAGCATCATTTCTTAAGGAATTCCCTGGAAATGACAGGAATTATGTAAGGAATGGACTGCTTTTGGGTGTGATTAGGGGGAAGAATTTTGCCCATAAAATATGACTATCATTTACTTAGTCTGTTTTTAAACTTTGCAAAAAATTTGGAGCTAAAGATTTCTTTTGGTTGTTATTAAAGTAATACAGGAAGGTCTTAACAGCTGGACTGAAATCCTGAATCAGCCCTAGGGTGTGAAATACTCCTTCTGAACAGACAGTCTGGGATATTTTTCTGTATTCCCTGATTCATTCTGTGAACATGTTATTGAGAATAAAAGCATTAAGAAATCACAGGTACAAATGGAGAGGCGGTCTCAGAGGAAGATCGTCCTGGTGTGTAATAAGGCCTTTGATGTTATAAGGATTGAGCAGCAGTGCACAACTGGCATTCCAGCTACTCCATGGGCTCTTGCAGCAGACTGAGGCCCAGGGCACTCAACCCATAGGGCTAACATCTTTGTGATGCCTTGGGATTTCCTACTCAAATTCTGGATAGTTGTTAGATTTTCTCCCCTTTCTGTCATCAGCATGGCAGGATGGGTACAGAAGGAGAACATGGCCCAGTAACTGCACATGAATTGTGGAGTTCAGAGGTGCCAGATGTCTACTGAGGGAAGAGGTGAAGGCATGTGCATAGCACCTGCGACCTGCTTCCTGCCTATCTGGTTGGTCCTGTTAAGCAGAGAATATGCTTGTCTCAGGACAACTTGCGCATCCTGAGTCAGCCCCTGTCCTCTGTGTCCTTGGGTCATAATGTATGCTGCTTACATTGTGAAATGCACAGAACTGGGTCTGGAAAACCTTTTCAGCTGTGTCCCCATTGGAAAAAAATGATCCCTTGAATTACAGTTCCTCAGAACTGATCCCTTCTACCCTTTTTCTGTGTCAGAGACACCCCACTTGCCTGTTTGTGCTCTCTTATGTCCACTTAATTATTGTACATCCTTTTCCCTGTTTTGCTTTTTCTCAAATACTCTCTCCCTGCTGTAAAACCAATCTTTCTACCTTACATGTACTTGGTATGGCAAAGCTGAACTTAGTGCATAGCACTGAGGAGCCTTAAGCTTGCTCTGGTTTAACTTAATTCTCTGTTCATTCTTTTGGTGGTTAAGGAACTGATATTTGTAGGTGAGGAGTGGGTGTAGTCTGTTGATGCCTAACTCTGGGGAGAGTAAGGCTGAGTAAATCGGCTTTGCCCTGTCACTTATCTGTGTTTCACACTCTGCTCCAGGGATCCCATATGTCCCAGAGACATCACATCTGGCACTTTGTTGACATGCAGAAGGTCAGTAGGGACTAGGTCTAGAGGTAGTGGCCAGCTGATGACTGAGCTCCCTCTTTTATCAAAGAGTCACAAAGACAGCTCTGGTGCCCTGTAGAATATCAATTATTGCTTGCTGGACTCTGCATGTTGACTTCTCTCAATCACTGGCTTCTTTTGAACTGTCCCTGGAAGGCTGAATCCCAGGTTGTAGCAGTTAACACCTCCATGTTACCTTTGTTGTATGTTGCTTTAAGTATCAGTGCTTCCATGTGAGTTCATTAATTTTGATTACAGGAAAATCACTGTTCTGCTTCCAGATTCAAGTAACAGGAGCTAAACTGTAGCAGCTTTGTGATCAGAAGTAGAAGCAAGCGCAAATGTAATGCTGATGTCCTGGTGCACAGTACTTAGGGAAACTTTCCCAGTCTGCCTGGAGTTAGACTTTGCCTTGTGTTTATTGCTAGCATGTCTACAGATATGATTTAGACCTTCCATATATTGAAACATAATTTCATAGCTGCTTTTTTTTTTGCCCCTGTTTTGATCCTGGCTGCAACGCAATATAGGGTGTGCCAAAGATTCAGTCAACAGTCCAAAACAAATAATAAGGTTATCTGGTCAGATTCTATCATCAGTTGAGTCAGGTTTGTACAACCTGATTAAATCAGGGCATATACAACACATTTAAATATCACATGGACTGGCAGGGGGAGAAGTACCAGGAGGTCACAATTCATTTCCAACAAATGAAAACATTCAGCTTTAGACTTATGAATAAAAGATAGACTTCATTAATGCAGAGATTTAGCTAGTCAATCCACAGCTACATAGCCTGCATCAAAAGAAATTCCTGGGAATGAATTTGCCTGAAGTTGCACCTGAATCCCTCCTGTTGCCCATTAATTATTTCTCTACTTATGTAGTACTGGTAGAATACTGCATGAAGAATGTGCAACGTAAGGCACAGATCCTCCAAACCATAATGCAAGTATTCAGCTTCGCTTGTATGAGGAAATCACGTATATAAAAGTTTGTGGGATCAGGACCAAAAATGACAATGTTAAAATGAAGGAAAAATTGAAGCATGAAGTTATTCTTTCTGAACTAAGTCTGAAATAAAGCAAGAAGGTATTTAGGATTTTATTTACCTTGCGTGTTAACACTTGTGATTTAACTCATGCTTTGACAAGATGATGCAAAATTGTTCCAAAAATGTTTATTAGATTTCTACAGTGGCTTACACACTTGAATCAGAGGATTGGCTAAATATGTATACCTTTTCACTGTTGAAACTGTTAGCAAAATTAATCTCCTTCAAACAGTGCCTCTCCATCTTGTGCCCATCATTCTTTAAACTATTATTTTAAGTTAAGATCTCATACTTATTCTGGCTAATTCACTCAGTCTCTAAGGACGGTCTCCCCCAACTCCTTTGTTACTGGAAACAGATTTAGTACTGACAGGCAGAGTCTTGTGTAGGTGTGGGAAGAAAGGCACACCTCATATAGATAAAAACCAGAAGTTTTTATTGGTAGGGTTATGAGGTAGTAAGAGACCAGCTTAGGGGAGGGTCTTTCTGCTTGTTTTGAAAAAATACAGAGCATACTGCAGTGGTTTATGGTGAGATAATATTTTCATAGTTAATCTCCCTAAGTATTTGCACTGTACTTGCATCCAAGAAGCGTGTGCTTTCCACTTCAAGTGTCTGTGATGAGCATCAGCTTTTATTTGAGGACAGTCCTTTGAAATGCACTCTTCAAACTGTAACATTTGAGAAGTTTTTCATTGCAGTTTCACCAAAAGAGAAATGTTTTATGGGAACATATTGATGTTGATTTAATTTGGCAGAAAAGTATCTAAATAAATGGTTATAAATATTTTTACTTTGTTTTAGGAAGATAAGATGGTATTTTGACTTTCTCCTATATTAAAAAAAATGTGCTTTTTGGCTTTGTATTTACTTTACTGAATCTAAACATTAGAATTTTTCTTTTGTGCAAAACTGTGTTTATTATCAACTGGACCAAAAGTGGATGCTCAAATTTAGAGTTTCAAGAGAAATGGAAGTTCAGTTCGGCTGGAACGTAGAGACTGTGTTTAGAAAGATGGATTTGGGACTGCGTGCAATAGCTAAAGTTTGGGACCACTTTGCATCTGAAATTAACCAACTTCTGCTGCTTTTAAAATTCTATGCAAATAACCACAGTTAGCATGTGCCTAATTTTTATATGCTGTTACCACAAAGACGTGAAAGGTGATAGAGTTGCCTGACTTGTGTAGAAAACAAATGTGTTCCCGAGTTTCTTTGTATGGCATATATGATGGATAGAAGTAATCCCATGGATTTGCTTTAGGATTACATGAAACTTTTCAGATTTAGTTGGGCAAAAAAAAGTGGTCCACTGTCTCCATCACTTGTTTTTATGGGAATATGAGGCATTTTAATGGATTTTTATCTGACTGACACGCAAGTAATGGAGAACAGAGTGAGACGCTGCAACATTAAAAGGGTTTTCCTCCTAATTCTTCTCTAACTATTTACAGGGAGTAGATTTAATTTTGAGTTTCTCATCTTGTAATTTATCCTGTAAGGACAAAACAAACAAGTATTAGCTAAGCAAATCAAACTAGACAGTTGTCTTACTGTTTTATGTGTTTTTGCATCTAAGGGTGATTCTGTAGTTTGTGCATTTAGGGACATGCAGAAGTGGCAAGAGAAGTTAGTGCTGCTTTATTGAACTCTTTGCCCCCCAGTGTTCGATGGAGACAGTAGCTTTCTTCTATAGACCAGTCACAACATTCTTCTTCAGTTCATCCATCTGCAGTCTGCTCCTTCTGCCTCACATTGGTGATGAATTATGCTCTGCTTCCTCCATCTAATCCTTTTCATTTATTTATATTTTATGGAGGAAACATGAAAGACTCCTCATAAAAATCCAACTGTTTTTGATAAACCTTGTCATGTGCAAATAATGGAGCCTTGTCAAGCACAAGCCTCGTTGGAAATTTATGCCTTCTAATAATAATAAAAAGAGAGAATAAGGAACAAATAAGGAATATATTGAATTGGATTCAGAGTATGTTTATGGTTTTAAATTGGTGGCAATAAAGTATTTGTTATCCAGAAATGTTTTTACACATTACTGTAATTCAGACACCGTGTTGTGCTTGAACTCTGCAGTATTCAACCTAGTAAACCTATGAAAAGCATCTTGTACTTTAGCACAGTAGAGCAGACTGATTTCTCTTTCCAAGATCTGGTGGAAAAGATCTACCTGACTGAGTAATACAGGAAGAACCAAGCCAGAGCTTGGGGTGAAAATGCAAACTGTTGGTCAGCTGAAAGCCAATCTGTGGATAAGCAAAGAATATTAGGAACACAGAAGTCAGAGAAAATTAGTAAAAACAGATTTTTATTAGAATATTGATTTTTCTATAGCAACAAACTTCTTTGGCTGGAGGCAACTTGTTAGGGGCAGAAATGGTTGTTTCTGACTGTTAAGGCTTTGTATATCCAGAAGGGTTGTAAGGACAAGCAGTAATACACAGATACGTTTAACATCTAAAGGAAAATAAAGGTTGACCCTTGTTAAAGTCTTCAGCTATTTCTTTTCTGGATGACATTTTCTTTCCTATTATAATTTTTGCTTTGAGAGCAAGACTAAACAGAATGTTAATGGTTTGCTGATGATACCAATTAGCATTTTATAGCACTTTACAAATGTCAGTGAGTCAAGGGGATCTCTCAGGAAGAAAACTTTGTTTTCAGCTGGCAGAACCTAATCCAAACAAATGAATCGCTCTAATGAAGAGGTTTCTTAGTAACACAGCTAGGTCTCTGAATATATTGTCCCTGCATCTTCACAGAACTGAAATTTATGCTCCCATGAGTGTTACTATACATGAAATAGTTGTTTCATATCATTTCAGGAGTAAGAGTCCCTGGAATTCCCTTTCACGTAACACATCTAAGCTATCGTGTTGAACTGGTAGAAATAATATTAGAACACAAAGAAACAAAGACAAAAAGCATTTTTCAGTTTAGAAATCTGTCTTGTGTAAGGCTTGTGTTCAAAGTTGGGCTTTACAATTATTGACAGTTTCACTCAGTCATGGAGAGAAATCTTATTCTTAACTTGAAGAGGATATGAATGTTTTAGTTTAATTTCATTTTGGTGTGGAACAAAGGCCCCTTCTACCCCTTCTCCCACCTTCTCATTAAAAACTTCATTGACAGACTGGGCACTTGGGGTCCAACTTTGCAAGATAACACATCCATTGCCAAACTGGGCAGTTACCAGTTAGCCAGAGAAGTTACCTAGTAATCAAACAGATTTGAAGGAACTGGTTCTTTCACACTTCATCAATTTATCAGTCTCTATAAAGCAGTGGGACTTTAATGATCTCTGACAAATATATTCTGTCATTGTTTTTGTGTTGCTCCATGTGTTTTAACACATTGTATGGAACCAGTCAGGTATGAACTGATTTTGCAATGTTGTCATAAAACGGTAAGCTTTACAAGAAGGATGCCCAAAAGGCCACCATTTAAATCTCTCATGACTCTACTAAGGAATGTCCAAGTTTTGCAGATATTAACCTCTATAGTGATGTTGGTGACACACTTCCAACAACATGTAAATAATGATGGATCTGTTATTTTCTTGTTTCAATGGCTCAGTGTAGATTTAGGCATTATACTGTCACCAAGTCTCTGTCTATTGCCTGTATAAATGTGACTGTTAGACTACCTTCAGAACATGCCCTCCCCATCACTTTCTTCCCCACCACGAATCCCTCAAATAGCACACCAATTTTTAAATAGAACTTGGTATAGTTGGGTGCTTTACAGAAGTATTATTTTCATACCACATGAGACTGATTTGGATTTCTCTTCATCTGAATTACACTGGTGTAACCAAATATGGAAGAGAGAGCAGGTGGAGTTTTTCTGAAGTATTTTGCTCCAAGTGCTTGCAGTCTGACCCTTAAAGTTAGAAAGTGAATTGCCAATTAAGTGTTTAACAAATGTTGTTTATCACTTGTGTGTGATGGTACATGAGTCACTCCTTAAGAGAAAGAATTGTAATTCTGAATGACCTGTGGAACTTGGCCAGTGTACACAAGCTGTAAATTACTTGCTACAAAAAGAGATGTTCCAGAAATTTAGACATGATCTTATGTATCACGACAAATAGATTCTGTATTTACAATCTGGATATGCAGTATGGTGGCTTTTCTGGGTGATAGGAGGAGGAAACAACATTGCTGACGTTATTTCCGTTTTATTATTACATTAAGTTTTGAAGGATTGCTATTGAGGATCTTCTTTCTAAGGCTGATAATGCTTGTCTATGAATTCATCAGCTTTTTCCCAGTATCTAAGTCATAGAATCCATGACACCCTGAGAACTGCGTAAGTACTAAGGCTCAAACTAAGAATTTCTGATTCAAAAAGTATTTTTTCCCCCTTTTCTCACATAGGATGAGAATGTGAATATGCATATCTGTTATCCATATGCATATATATTCTCTATTTCAGAGCTTGGAAATACGTATTGTATAATTCTGAAATCCAATAATGGTTTATTGGCACACACATAGAGTACACTTAAAAAGATAAGATTCATCAAACAGCAAGCAGTGGCATCTGCTTTAAATTTATTTTTTTTTAATGATTTATAAAACGTTTAACAAAGAACACCTAACAACTTGATTTCAGTAGTATGATACACTCTATATGCAGCAGTGCTACTTATGAATCAGAAGAGTCTGTGAAAGCATAACAGTTAAAATTCCACATGAAAAAGGAAGTGGAATGTATCAATTCTGAACCAGCGAGAACTTTTATATTTTACTGAAATAGCATTTTTGGTGCACTTTCCTCTCCTACTCTAGATTCCACTGCCTTTTTTGGAGCTATCAATACTTGGTAAGAAGAGCTATGTTCCCCTCCTCCCCCAGCCAGCCCAAGTTAGGTAGCACTACAGTTGGGCACAGGGGTTTTATGTTCTTATACTCCCGTGTCTTATTCAGGTGTTTGTGATCAAAAAGTGGAAGGCAACTGTGGACTCTCCAGACTGAAGGAAAACTCTGGGTATTTGAAATAATCCTTGAAATACTAAAGTTTGTTCTTACAGCTTACACAGATTTAGGACATTAAATACATTCATGTTCTCATTCTAAAAAATCCCTTTGCTTGTCTGCAAGGATTTGACCAATCTGTGAGATGCCTTGTATGGAATTAGAATGTCTATTTTTTTTAATCCTACATCTATTATGCCTTTTTACACAGCTGCAAACAAGATATCTTACAATCAATTAGGTTGGAAAGACTTCTATGATCATAGAGTCCAACCTTTAACCTACCATTGCCAAGTCTGCCATTAAACCATGTCACTAAGCAGTATATGTACCTGTTTCCTGAAGATCTCTAGGGATGGCAACTCAAGTACTTCCCTGGGCAGCCTGTTCCAATACTTCACAACCCTTTAAGTGAAGAAATTTTTCCTAATATTGTACCTAAACCTCCCCTGGTGCAACTTAAAGCCATTTCCTCTTGTAGGAATGCATGTACATGTACATGCTGCATTCTCCAAAATGATGGCCGAGTAAAGTCGGTCTCTCAATCTTGGCCCTAATTTTCCTTCTGCGATACTTGGTTCTAATAACTCAGGTAGTTTATTCAGTCAGCGTTTTAAATACTGTATATATCCCCTTCCATCATTCAAAACATGAAATGATGAAAAGCACTGTAAGTAATTTTATGCAACATAATGAAATTAAAAGCTTTTGGTATTACTGTACTGCAGGTATAAATCTAAGTAAATGTGGTGCTAGAGAGAGATGGACTATATAGGTAAGTGTTGGAATAATTTAAGGTTGTTCAGCATTTTCTATGGATGTCCATTCTTGTTTCTTCACAAATATTGTAAGTAATTGTGTGGTTAGTATATTTCTTAAGTGTCTGAGCTTGCAGTTTTCTATTGCCTTTATTCATTGGCAATGAAAAAGTAAAGCTAATGGAAAGCAATCCATTTCAGTGAAACTGTAGATTTGCTTACCCGTCATAGTCAAATGTTAACCTGCATAATATTTTAGTGACAAATTAACTAATGGCAGATGGAATATTTTAACGTATATGCATATAAATTTCAGAGGACTGGACAAAATCTTACGTATATTTGTAACTTTTAGCTTTATCCATCAACTTGTACATATGTTCTATAATCTGGGTATTAACAAGAATGATGCTTGAAATCTGAAGATCTGCTTTGTGTTTATACAGAAGCATTTAAGTAAATTAGAAAACATATGTATTTTTTTCTACCTCCCTTATGCATTGTCATTTACATACTGCGGTAGCAGATACACACCTTACCTCTTAAAAGCCTTACTACTTCTGTCAGGGTTTTTCTGTCACCAACCACTGTATGGAAGATATGAGGAAGACTTTTATTCATGACAAGTGTAAGCATCTTTTCACGCTTAGTGTTTTGTAACAGAGGAGTATGTCGATTTTTCTTATTGCCTCATTACATTGCCTCTTCCATCATGGAACTGCAGTTATTTATAAGTGTGTGCTCTTAATCTATCCAAGTTGGCCTGAACTTTATTGCTCTCATTTTGTATTTACAACTGTATTCTCTTGCTTTAACCGGTATTTAGTGTTATCATCAGTTATTCAACTGCCATCATGTTTCTTCAAGGTTGTTTAGCATTTAAAGGAAATCTTTTCCACAATTAGCTCTGTGATTCTCCCTTCCCAGTCTCCTCCCCCACTCCCTTGTCTACTTTTTTAATAGCTATAAGATGTGGAACATAAAGTCTTCTCCCAGCACCTGCTTAGGTGTGCTTTCTGCCTGTATGGGAAACCTAAGGACTGAGGTGCTCACAGTGCTCATGGACCAGCAACAAGGGCTATATGGAGTAGTGGGGATGCTCTGCACATAGCCCCAGCCCAGATGCCATTTGGATTAGCCATAAAATCTCAGCACATGCTGACAAGAAAATCCTTTCCGGTTTCTCTACCCAGTTTGTTTCCAGAGATCCCTGAATTTAGCTGAGAATAAAGTTCTGTTTCTTTTATATGTCTAAGGTGGTCCCTTCTCTATGGTTTGAATGCTATAAAGTTTTGAATCAGGTCTGATAGCCTGCTTAAGCCTGGGTTCCTGTAAACAGGCACAGTACAACTGTCCTCTAAGTTTCTGCCTACACATGATTTAGGTGTACTATTGCCCTATTGCTAGTATTAGCCCTGCAGCCCTGTGTGCAGCAAGTAGACCTTTTTAGCACTCATACATCTTCCAGCACTTTCCTTTTCCGTTTGTGTTTGTCCCTCCAAGTGTACTCTATGTGTGTGCCAATAAACCATTATTGGATTTCAGAATTATACAATACGTATTTCCAAGCTCTGAAATAGAGAATATATATGCATATAGATAACAGATATGCATATTCACATTCTCATCCTATGTGAGAAAAGGGGGAAAAAATACTTTTTGAATCAGAAATTCTTAGTTTGAGCCTTAGTACTTACGCAGTTCTCAGGGTGTCATGGATTCTATGACTTAGATACTGGGAAAAAGCTGATGAATTCATAGACAAGCTTTATCTCATTCAATTTCACCCAACATTTCTCCCTTTCTTGTTGCTAGCAAGTAATTCATGTAGTTGATGGAGTTTTCTGAGGAATCCCTTCTCTGCAAGAGAAAACTTTAAAAACTTCCCTGATATTAAATGCTCAGTCAAGTGCACTGTTATCTCTTTTGAACTGTACAAATTAAAAAAAAAAATAACATTTTGGGAGTGGAGAGTGCAGAGAAGGTTCTTTTTAGTTTATTGGTTATTTTAGGACATGATGGATGCAAAGCACAAGAGATCTCATTTGACTGAGAGAACAGGTTTTAATTGCAATTATTGCTTTAAATTGGTGTTTTGAAAAGTGCCACATTTCAAGGCACAGAACAACCAAGCAAGACTTCCAGGAAAATCAGAGTAAAGCAGCTTGACAGAAAGTTGAAGGAAACTCTATCATCCTCTTCAGCCTTAATTTTGATTCGTGATTTTATTTTTATGCATCTGATATACATTTCTTTTAGAGTTTATTCAGTTAGAAAGTAAAACTGCAAGTGTTGCTAACAGCTGGTTTCTTCCTAACTATTTTGCGACAGTGTCCCCAGGTCTGTCTTCAGAAAGAAAGTCTTATTACATTTCTGAAATTTTTAGTCTACGTTGGAACTCCAACCTGAAAAATCACGGCAGTTCTTAGTATCACATCACTATCAGATCAAGAGCTTCATAGGGCAGTACCAGGATGACTGAACTATGTTAATCTACTGCATTTACAAACTCTCTAAGATTACTAAATCTTCAGTTATATGCATTATTCCACTTTTTAGCAGAAAAAGGAGCTCTGTTTTCATACCAGTTCTGACCTTTCAGTTCTAAACAAAGACTTATTCAAGCTGAATTTTTATGGCTATTGAAAAAGAGATACTGATAGTTTTGGGGAAAAGGCCACATCTGGCATTTCCCAAAGAGCAGAGTCTAGAACGAACCTAATGTGTCAGATTAGATAGTTGAGGATTAAGTTACCTGTTCTTCAAGCCAGTATCATTTCACTGTTAACTGCATTTTACCTAAGTGTCTTTCTCATATCATAACCTGTTGATACCAGATTGCTGGTAGGATGTATTATCTAGAAAAGAAGAGCAAAATCTATTCTTAGAATATTAAGCCAAAGCTACCTGGCAGCATATTATTCCCTTGTGATTTTATGGGGAAGAGACAGTGACGAAGGTCCAGAGAAAGACAGTGGGAGTATGTTATGTTTATATGGGACATATTGGGAAGCAAGAAAAGAATGTAGTGCAGTATTCTGCCTATTAGATCTGTGATAGGCAAGTTGGACTTTCATTACCCAAAATGACTAATGTTAAATTTTTTCATATAGTAGATACATTTAAATAAATAAATAAATAAATATAGTAGGTAAAGCACCTCCGTAGTTATGAGTTTACCTGCAAGTGTCAATGATGTTATTTTGGGGCTGTGACCTGGCCAAAAGTAAGGATGAATTTATTGACATATCAGCACCACTGGAACTATCTGGCTGCCAATGTTTCTGATGCTCAGCTTAATGCTGAATAACAGCATTGTTCAGAAAGAGCTATTTCCTTGAGGCTTAATTACAAAAGTGCTTGAGACATGGTGGTTTCTCTATTAGTGAATACTTTTCATTGTATCTTATGCAATTTATCACTGCAGTTGACTTTTCCTTCTGCAAAGGAAATTTTTATTCTGCAGAATATTCTTATTCTGAGAATCAAGCAAGTAAAAATTACAACAAAATTATGAAAAAAAATAATTATGTAAGGCCAAGCATGACACCTTTAAGAATCGGTTGAAGATACTCTATCTATGTTATTTCCTACATCTAGGTAATGGGCTGCCTAAGGTGGGACTTCTTCCTCCTCTCTTCAGCTCTAAAGAACAGTAAGATCTCAAAGGCCTAAGTAATGAAAGATTCCTAAGTGATTAAATTTTAGAGCTAAATGTTTGTTGGGTATAAAGCTGTGGTATCAAACTTCCATAATCAAAAGTAGGCATGTCATGTAGATGAGTTAGCTCAATGTATGGTGCTTAGATATTTATTTATTTATTTATTTTAATAGTCTAAGACTTCCTAGGATACTGTCACTCCAAATGAAGTCAGCTACCAGTGCATCAGTGTCTTGTCTTTCTCAGGTATGTGTCAGATATGTAAGATAGATTCAAGCTCTTGCTATGCCCTTTGGCTATCAGGCTGAATATGCATCCCTGGGATTGGCAAAGATCTGAAGTAAAGACTGTGCTCTGCAGAATAAGAACACCAATACACTACATATTATTTAGCTAACTAAATGTATATGTAGTAGGAAATCCGTATTTTAGGCATATGTACATTTTCCAAAATGCAGACAGTGAGGGCATGGGGGAACTTGGTGGTTTTATGCAGATAGCAAATACTAAAAAAAGCAAAACCCAAACCTGTTAGTGAATGGAATTCATAAGCAATGATTGGGATCACAATTAGGTTTATTAATATCTCACCTTCTATCCTGAAGTACTTCAACATTCACGCATAATCACTGTATATGTTGAAATGTTTATGTTTGGTTAGCTTAGAAAGGTCTGGGACTATTTTGTTTCGTGTGAAGATGCTGAGAGTAAACGATGACTAAAGTAGACTTCTGATATTGCTGTTAACATACCAGGCTAGTCAGTGAGATTGTTGTTGTTTTGCAACTTCAAAATAGCAAGAAATTACCCTCCAGACGTACCTGATTGGCAAATGGGGACTGGATTCAAGCTTAAGATCTTCATTTTTTCTGTCTTTTCTGGAGTATCTTGAACTTAGAGCAGAAGCAGAATATCTTGTCTGCAGCCCGGTTAATGTTAGTTTAATTTCAGCAGCATGTTTTTCTGATCAGACCCCAGGACTTGTAAATAATACAATGTGATAAACCTGTTCATGTGTCTCTTCCAGTCCTGGTTGAATGAAGGTGTGAGATCAGAAAGGATGCCTTTTTTAGGCAGATCATATAACTGAAATTGGAGTCATGCAATCAACCACTAATAAGGCTTCTTTTTGTTGTCATTGTTGTAAAATATGGCTTTGCTTCAGAAACATTGGCTCTAATTAAGTGCCTCAAGATTGCAGCTTTCCAAAGACATGCAACTTAAGTAAAAATGTCGTGTTTAATAGTCAATGGAAATTAATGGTTTTCACTTTAGCCTGGTTTGTAAAATATTGTACAAACAAAAATCAGGCAGCTTGCTGATGCACTATACCGTACTTATACAATACCTGTGATTTTGTATTTTTATCTTCTTGTATGTTTGATTTAAATGAGGAAAAATATTTGTTTGCATGTTTTCTACAGAGTAGGTTGTGTTCGCTAAGTTCTATTGTACAGATCCTTTGCTTAACCTAAGAATGTCTTTTTTATAAAAAGAAGCAAGCTGTCCCTTCACAGAATACTTGTTTTCTTTTTTTTTTTTTTTTTTTTTTTTTTTAAGAAATATCCGTAGGTGTGGGGTTTTTTTGTTTTGTTTTGTTTGTTTGTTTGTTTGTTTGTTTTTCCAGAGAAACACTAGACTGTCTTAAAGCATTTCTTTGTTTGGAAAACTTGGACACAGACAAAAGAGTACTCGAAGATCAGAATAGATCAGAATAGAGAATCTGTTTATTACAAAGAAAAAAGCTTACTGGCAACACTTTGGAAACACTGTGCTTGCAAAGGAGAGAGTGCAGACCTGTTTCTTTGAGCAAACACTCAGAATATATCTCCACACTGTTTTGTAGGTTGGGAGGAAGAAAGTATTTTTGCTTTCCTAAATAGCTTAGAGCAAAAAGTATTCAAACTCAGAAGCTACCATCTTTAGTTATGCTTTGGTTATGCTAGACAGGGAAAAGCACCAATGTCTTTTTGATTTCTTTTGCTACCTCTCTGTTGAGGCCAGAGGCCTCTCCATAGTCTACAGGTTAAATGTGTCCACACTATGATGAATTTGGTTCTAGCATCTCCTCTGCATCATTTGTGATGCACCTTTATGCTGAAGTCTTAATAATTATGTTTGCCTTTTTTTTTTTTTTTTTTTTTTTAATTGGTTGGTCTAAAATTACATGAGTGCACAGCCTGTGTGAGAGTGCATCAGCCTGGGAGGCAGTATGAGTGCCAGTGGGTGCTGGCACCTGGCCAGCTCGCACAGCCCTGATCACCTATACAGACAGAAGTAACTGCACTGAGTGCAGTTCAGTTCATGTCGCCTCTTAGGAGCAGTCCCGATACTGAGCATCAGCACAAGACTGCAGCTTTGTCCTCTGCCACGAAGCATCAGGCAGCATGCTAGCAGTAGAGCTGACCAGTGATTCAGTGTTTGAGCTTGCTTTCCATTCCAGTATAAGCACTGATTTGGGTGCAACCAGTGACAGTGGTATGATTTATCCCAATACAACTTGCAATTCCCTGGCTGCTGCTCTTTAATGGCACTGGTCTTTAAAAGAAGGAGGATATTTCATTCCTATTAAATGTTCTTTAACCTGTGGCCTCCAGGCCTGCACCTTCATGCTGCTCTTTCTTTTTACCATCTACATCCCCTGCCTTCCAGGAAGCCCTCCAGGAAGGCCCTGTGGAGCTGTCCTCCCACTTACAGGATTTTGCACGTTGCATTTCCTTATCCAAAAGTCCTCCAGGAGCAGAACTGAGGGGCCCACTGGACTTTGCAGGATTTGGGATCTTCCTTGTGATTAGTTGGGGTGGGAAGCACACAAAGCCCTGCAAAACACACCTGTTATTATTTTAGAAGATTGTGGTGCTCCCTCACTGGACAGTGCATGAAACCCTCATGACTTACTTCTATATTGGCAGTGGAGTTAGGCCTTCATTTCATTCAGTGGAAGTCAGCAAGATAGTATGAAAGATAATGCTGAGTGAGATGAACCAACTGCAATCAACAAGTGCTTTGGGAATTGAAACAATATTTTACAATTGGAGAGAATTAATTATGATTTCATTAGAAACCACATAGGTAGTTAAATGTGCATATACAGCATCAAATAACTGCTTATGAGTAATGCAGTCTTTTTTTTTTTTTAGGTGATCTAAAGTCACTCCATGACTAGAACACTCACTGGAATTCTCCTTTTGCTCTTTTTGTTGTTATTGTTGTTGTTGGAGCACGTATGCTAACAGTTCTGTAGATATATGGGTCAAGGTCCACAAGGACTCTCTCTAGCTGAGGCCTTGAAAAAGAGCATATGCTAATTTTGGAGTCAGTGAATTCAACCTAAGTTTGATGCATCTTTAATTTTCCTCTTTAAAGCCAACTTCGCAGCAACACGTGATTGCAGCCGCTACAGTATCTCACTATCAGATTGAAAAGGGAAGGAAAACAGTCCCAAAACCACCAAACCAACATTCAACACTTCCAATATATGTGTGTAAAATCTAAAGAATGTACAGCAAAAGACCACTATCAGGCTAAAGCAGGGACATAAAAATATACAAGTATTCGAGTTGTGTTGATAACTGAGCTTGAGGAATGTGCATTATGTCATGACCACTGATAGCTTTAACTAGACAGGAAAACACAAGCACCTTTTCTGTGATAACAGCTGGTGCCTTGATAGTCTTTACTGACCTTATCTGAAGAATAATAAATGCTCCAGTTCCTCAGTTTTTCCTTCTTACTCCCTTTCTCTCTCTCTCTCTTTTTATTTTTTTTTTGGTTGATTCTTTTTTCCTTTGTCTTTTTAATGACAGCCCCCTGACAATCAAGAAAAAAAAAAATCACAAAAAAACTCCAACCTTTCAAATGGCACTAAAGGGTTGATTTGGACAACAGGCAGCAGGATACCTTCTAAGTGTTTTTGGTTTAAAGCATGGATTAAGGATCAGACATTTTATAAGGCCTTGTGTAGCTATGACTGTGTGACCACTGATGCCAGAGGGGTGAATAATGCCTAAAAAGCAGGTATATACAAATCCCAGGGTTGTAAGGTGAATATCCTTCCTTAACATCTTACCTATAGCAGAAAGCCTAGGTTCTTCCTGCCCAAAACACCACTTTTTTGGTGTTTTGTCTACTCATGAGCAGCAGAAGTGTTAATAAACTTTCTAGAAGTCTGAGGAAAACATGGGAAATATAATGAACTAAATACATGTGTGCTGTTGTCTTACAAATAGCACATTCAAGTTTGTTGGACTGTTCAACTATTGATCAGGAAAAAATTATTGCACAAAATGTCACACAAAAACCTTTTGCTTTCTCTAGTCCTAATGTGGTGAGTTTTTAGGTCAAATTTCAAAGGACTTGTGACAATTATGGTGTCTTCAGGAATGCCAAATATTTACTGGTGATTTCATTACCTTTAATGCATATAGAATAGGGATTGGATGTTCTCTGTATTTTCTATTTTTTATTTTTAAAAAGTTATCTCCTCCAGCAAACAAAAATACTTTGATGTAATTTAAAAAATATTATTTATTATTTATCATGTTCCTTTGAATCAATTGTATAAAAGGCCGCAACATGAAACAAATGCTGATATTAAAACACATCATAGGCTTCGTCTGTAGCTTAATTTGGTTTCTCTGTTTACAAAATAAACATCAATATAAATATTTAATACAGAAGCTGCACTAAGAAAAAGGACAAACTATTATTACTGTGAGAATGCTGAGCACAGTGGAAGCCATCTTTTAAATTATAACTTTCTCTTAGCTTGGGCTGGAGCACTTTTTCATAAAAGCAAAAGTCATAGTGCATTAATGGCAAATATCCATCAGAAAATAAGTCTAAAAGCAACTCAAAGAAGTATATTGCCTCTGAGAAAGATGGCTTTGCATTTGTGCCATGTTTATAATAAGTTCAATACCAATATCTTGAAAATAACAGTAAATATTTAACGGAAGGAATATTTCATATGATTGCAATAAATGTTTAATACAATGTAACTTTACAGTACTTCAAAACCTTATTGCTGCAAATATTTATCTTGAATTTTAATTAAATATATGTATAATCCATGAAATAAACTACCTCATAGCCTTGAATCAGCAAGCTGCTCTATGGAAGTGCAGAGGTATATCATCATGCAGCTGTTCCCTTTGTCAAAACCTATGACTGTGTATTTGAAGTCCCATTTGCTATGCTTGTGGATCCATCAATGTCAGAACTATCCCTTTTCTGTAACTTCTCCTACATACATTCGCTTGCTAACAAAATCAGAGTCCAAAGTACACAGGCTTAGGACTATAACCATTGTCTAGCAGTCCTTGCAGTTAGATGTTACTTTCTGCTTCCACAGCCAACCAAAATGGAACCATAATTGTATTAGCCTCAGGAGACATCCTGCTTTTGGACTGCTTCCAGTATGCTAAATATCCAGCCTTCCTTTCCAAGGCCTTATGACATAGAAAAGAAAATAAACATACTTTCTTCTGCTGGTACAGGGGTAAATTTAATTTCGTTCTCTGTACAGGAGAGTAGAGAGTATGATGAAACCATGGAAGGGCAACCACGGACACTTGTAGGCCAATGTGTGGAGGCGTTTCAGCTGATAGTCGCAACATGGCTTCGCATGTTACATGTAGAAAGAGCACAGAGCCTCTTTAGCTTGGCAGTAATGTAGTATTTCTGACCATCTTACCTCTGCACCTTATGTTATCTTGCAGCCTGTGCCCACCTGTTTTCCCCAGATTGGTTAAGATCCTTGGATGAAAGCTTATGAAAGCTTATCATATATATACTCATTTTGTCTGAAATGTCACTGTATTTTAAAACCACAAGCAAGGATTTTTTTTTTTTTTTTTCACATTTAGATTTCTTACAAGTCTAAAATATCTACAAACACTTCTGAAATACTTTCTAGTAGTGCACTACTGCTGCTGGTCCAGAATGAGGTGCTTGTAGGGCACAGCTCTGCGCCACATGGATCAGTGCAGCTTTCTTTAAAAGGAATCATTTTATTTGTTAGTTAAACAACTTTGTACCTGAACATCAAGACAATAAGAAAACAATTCTGTTAATTGATGCTTTAATGCTATTATAGAAATGGCACCTGTATTTCTGGAAACAGCATGTTAGCAAGGCAATGAACATTTCCTCCTTTATGCAAGTAATACTGCAGTAGTCTGTGATCTCTTTGACTGTTTTTGGAATGATTTTCAGTACAGAAAGCAAGGTTGCTTCGGGAGCGGGGGAGTGAAGAAAAATTAGGTAGAGAAGAAATTATCTATTAGTTCTGCAGTTTGATTCTGTTTTCTACTTTCTCCCAAAGGAAATCTGTAACTTTCTTTCCTGTCTGTGTGGAACTGGGTATGAAAACAAGCAGAGGTAAATGTAATTTCCAATAAAATAATGTTATTTTATGATTTCATAAACTGTAAACAACCCTGTTTTCTTTAAACCCTCTTTCTCTATCTGATTAGCATTTACAAAACCTTATTACTACTTTTGTTCTTTTTAGTGCTGAAAATACAATGATTGAAAAGATAAAAATATTGGAGTATTTTTCTTCATTTAGAACCTTTGTTAGTGCTATGGCTGTATTTTTTTTCTTCTGAATTGCTGCTAGTGATTGTAGAAATAGACCCTCAGATGAAATAGAATTGATGTGCTATAGTAGTAAAAGCCTTTTGATGCTAAGAGGCTACTGCAGAAGACACCAGTCAGATTAGTAAAAGTGGGCAAATGTTATGATAAAAATAGTAATGATTGATAGAGCAATTTATTTTCCTGGATTCCTCTTACAATATAGTTAATGATTGTTATTTAACCAGATACAGACAAGACCATCTACTGAGTCATGTAATTACTGTATTTGAATGTCTGTGTAAGTTCACGAGTTAAGTAACCCTGCTCAGTCAGCCCAAGAAGCTGGCCATCAGCACTCTTTCTTCGTACCACAGAAACACTGTGCCAGTGACCATTAGTAACAACAGTGCTTCAGATCCTGTAAACAGTAATCATTTGAGCGATTTTCTAGTGAGCTCACATAAATGCGGCCAGGGGAGGAGAAAAGGGTACTTTTATAGTTTTATTATGCTGCAGGTTTGTACTGATTTCAATGGAGTTTTGGATAAAGCTTCATAACTCCACACGAGAAGTGAATAATGTGGTGAGAAATACAATGAAGATATTTGAAGGAAGAGCAGCTGCACATTTTGGGTTGTACATCAGTAGAGTTGACCGTTGCTTTCTTTTCCAGCCATAAATGTAGCCGAGACAAGTAATGTGGTGTCAGAACTGAGTGTGAAGTTTCTGCAATTGACCTATGATTCATGTGATCTGAAAATAAGCTTAGGCACAAAATCAGAGAACAGTTTTCAGTCTGTAAGGCTTTACATGACAAAACTCCATTCTGTTCTTACCAAGATAAAATGGATTTTTAGAGCTGATTTCAACAGGACAAACTCATATCTTAGGGACCTGCATGGTCACTAGACAGAGCAGAACCTCCTCTAGCATTTCTTTGCATGAATAATCCTCTGTTTCTCAAGCTCCTGCTTGCTATCCTTTTTAATCTGCACTGAAAGATACCTATCCTTCAAAGTTCCCTTCAAACTGATGTCTGTTTTCAAGCACCTCAACCAGAAAGGACGATCCTCTGTAATTGCACTTCAATCTACACCATTTATTAGTGGCACATTTGAGCAATCATCAGCAAATGCACACTACAAGTAAAGACATTTCTGCAGCCCTAATTGTGATGGTGCTGGATGGGGAGCCCTTAAAACAACAGTACCGCTGTGCTGCTATGCAGTGTGCTCAGCAAAGAAACAAGTATTGAGACAGACGGTGGGACAGTGTATGCATAGATAAGATTTGGTTATCACAGCTTGATAAACCGGAATGCTTCACAGGTTGAAAACTTAAAAAATAATAATGCTGTAGTTTGGGCCATTAGTTATTCCATGCTGGGTTCTGTACTCTTTGTGTGTGGGTTACTTTGATAAAACATTCCTTTCTTTTGAACTGTGCACTGTTTGTCATAACAGCATGGAATGCTGTGAAACTTAAAAATAACACTGTCAGATTAATCATTTTTAGAAGGCTCCTTTTACTCATTTTACAAATGGATAACCTTTGAAAATGTAAAAATGAAGGTAAGAAAATGGCTTTTTATAAGGCAAAATTGTTTTAGATGTTTTCAGATGTCCCACTGGTACGTTGCTGTTTGTCCTTTAGTTTAGTGCTTCTGCCCCTCAGCAGACTTTGTTGTCCTCCAGTCTGGCTCAGTTATTTTAGTGACATGTTGCAATAGATCTTGCTGCGTATCCTCTGCTTCTTAGTCCACTTGTCAGTGGGCCTGTGCCTTCTCTCTGGTGTTTGTGTGTTAGACTTACACTTTCCAGCCTACAGGGCACTGAGAAAAGGTATGAAAGCAGGACACTTTTATATCTGCATTATCAAATCAGTGCTAATCGCAGTTGGAAGGGAATGACACTCATCGATGTGAAGATTATATGAGGCAAATTGGGAAGAAAAACATTGTCTCTAAACAATTAAGGTGTGTGGCTAATGCCTGCTCTTCCTATGAGGTACACGGAATTTGTCTTTAATTCCTTGTGTAGGTGGCAATTTCACTCCTAACTAATAGAAGGAAAATGTTTGAAAAACAAGAATATTTTGTTCTATGTCAGTAGATACAGCTTCCATCCAAACACATTTCTGGAGAAACTAGCTTTATCTGAGCAATGTTCTAAAGCCATGAGAGAGACCCGTGTGCTCCATCCATGGTGTACAAGCCAGAGGAGTACCTGCATGGGGCATTTCAAAGAGGGAATAAGCATTGGCAATTCTTTGTGAAACTCATCTCAAGGTCACTCACTCAAAATGTCACAGGGTCTTCCTATAATGACTAAAGGTGCATCTGGGTAGGGACAGTCAGTGTTTAGCTGCTCCTGCCTCTCCTGTTTGCAGACACACACCGACTGAAAAGCTAGGCCTGTGACTTACACACAGCAATTCAACCTTGTGTTGCCCCCTTGAGAGCCGTCCCACTCACTTTATAGCAATGGGCAGAGAGTCCTGAGACTCTCCATCCCCAAAGACAAGTCACTGTGAGAGAGCTTGTAAGACTGCTCTGCAGCTGGGTCAGTGTTGCATTTTCTAGCAGAACCCCAGTGAGGCAACACAGTGCCCACCGTCTGGCCAGGACTGCGATTACTCCCAGATGGTGTCTCCTCACATCCTAAATGGATGTCCCTAATGTCCCTGACAGTGTGATAGGTTGTTGTGCTGACGCATGCACTGGCAAAGAAGACACTTAGAAAACCTGCAAAAGAGGACGCAGCTGTGGATAAACACAGAGGCATGCTTAATCTCAACAGGAACTGCTTATGGCCAAGCACTTCTGAAAATCCGGCATGCTGCAGTTAGATGGCTGAATAGGTGCCAGGCTCGCTGGAAAATCAGGACTCCATTGTGAGGGCTGAGCACTTCTGAAAAGACAGCCCAGAGAACTGCTGCAGATGGCCTGGCCCTCTCTCAACAGGGACAGGCCACATCATGGCGGGCAGCAAGCAGGATCGGGCTCACACTGTGGAGGACGGGAGGCAGACACAAGCTGACAAGAAAACCTACCCAAGAGGTACATTTTCCATGTTGGGATATTGTACTTCATCTGATCCAGTTTTTGAACTTCTCTTTATCTAACTAGTTGTGTTTGCAATGCATTGATTATCATGATCAATTTTACTACTTTTATTTGATGGTTATGTATTTCTGCTGTTTGAAATGGTGCCAACTGCTGGCTGAGGAGGAGAACCTCAGAATTAGATGTGGTCACCTGGGATTATTCAGGATCCCAAAAGAGAGAACTCTACTGTAATCTTGGCTTTCTTATTCCCTGACAAAACAAATGAGCCCACCTGTCCCCAAGGTTGTGCAGACTTTAGGGCGGAAAAAAATAAATAAATAAAATAAGTTAAAATATAAGTTTCAAATAAATAAACACATAGTTATTGTGACCCAAATAAGCTGAACTTTGAGCACAAATGGAAAACAAAAACAAAAATTGGGTCACTTTAGCTTCCTGCTTCCGCAAAAAATAAATCACTCAAGCACGTAGGGAGAACATAGCTTGAAGAGAGATCGGTATCTTATCGAGAAAACTTGCAAATATGGATGTAGGTAAGCTCGTGGAAGGACACTGTTGCACAATATGGGTATTGTTTTGTGGAGAGTTAAAAGGTGCAGTCTAGGCGTCTAGTTTCAATAGTAGAGTCAACCAATAATATTTGTTATTGCTATAGAAAGAAATTCAAGTGAACTGCCTTACCACAGAACTTAATAGAGACCTCATGCAATCACGAGAGAAGTGATGACTAAAAGCTTGTAATAATAATGAAGCTGGAGTGGTTTAACAGCATGTTAGCTATGTTACAGTAGCCGTGGTTGAGCACACCTGTAGCCTGCTGCCAACAGTGTAACACAGAGAATGCATGTCCCTATCTCGCACCTGCACCTTAATGCTACTGGCCCAACATGTTCTGTGGTTTTGGATAAGCCATGTGTATTCCAAGTGGTCTTATAACACAGAGACTATTTTGCAGTAAGTAAATTTAAGTACAGAAGGGACACCAAGAGGCTTGAAGTAATAGCATTTGGAAGAGAAGATTGATGCAAATTAAGCCAAAGTACTTAGTACTGCTGTGCTCTCTGTTCCTTCAAATAGTCAGCTAGCTAAAAAGAAAGAAACTTTGAAGATTCCAAGAGCGATAAATTTCAAGAATTGGCACTTATTACATGAATTAATTTGAGAGTATAGGTAAAATTTCTACAAATATGAACATATATGTTAATTTTTTGGGCCAATGTCACCCAATATTTTTATTGGTTGTAGTGGACACACTCCAGCTGGTGGTTTCAGAGGGAAAGGCTTTGATGAAAAGGTGACAGAGACATGGTAACTTTGAGGAAAGATAAGTTTCACATGGGAGCTCATTCCACAGGGAGTGACTCCATTGCAGACTGCTGCACTGACAGTTTAATTCATGGCTGGGTTTCTAAGGAGATGGGTCCCTGTATTTTATACAGCTGCATCTCATTCAGAAGAGGTCCTGGTTCTGTGGAGCTTACATAGGATTATGTGAAAGGATCCGAAAGGAAGACTTCATTTTACCAGGCTATCTGTAATATTTCTGATCACCAACCTCCACTAGCAGCAGAGAATGTGCTCTAGTAAGTGGCAATCTACTTAGCTGAAGGAGGAGTGCAATATTTATGATTATATCAGATTGAAAAGCCTAAATTGCTAGTTTGCCCCAAATGACCTGCTGACCTTTCTGGTTGGTTTTCCTATAAAGCAGACATTAAAGACAGATCATGTGTATTGTTTTTTTCAGGCACTATTTTGTTTAAGTTGCCTATGACAGTCTCTTCCCATGTAAAAAGATGCTTTTTATAACCTTTAAGTAACTAATACATTTCCATTAAGATTAACCAAAAAGAAAACAAACAAAAACAAAACCAAGCAACCAAAACAAAAACAAACAAACAAACAAAAAAAAAACAACCAGGTAACCTCAATGGCAGAATGGGGTGTTACAGATGATTGGTGAATCTGGCTTATACCAGAACAGAGATGACTACTGTTTTACTTACTTTTTGCACTGAGGATAGAACGCTTACTGTGAAAGTTATGTATATTTCACTGCCTACATTTTTTTTTTTTTGGAAAGGTGTGTTAACCTTCTCTTGTATTACCCTTCAACAACAGTTAATCATTATAGGAGGATCAGTGCTCTATATAAGCAGAAAAAAAGCATTGTTCCTGATTGCAGTTCTAATGATTCAAAGGGTGCAATCTCATAATTAGCTATGTATTTACAAGTTGTTTACTTCACTTGACTTTGCTTCCGCAGAATTCAAGGAAGTGCCTGTTATGACAGGTTTGTTTTGCATAAGCTGATGGCATACTTAAAAGTTCTACTCAACCTGTTATATTATGTCCTTGTGATTTGAGCACACTTAAAACTTTGGAAGAATTTGGATTCCCTTCTGAACTGATATCTGATGGTTATCACCCAGGCATAACCTTCAGTCTCAGCAAGCGATCTGGACTCGGCAAACACAGAGCACTTACATATTTTACAAACCCACAGTTTATACAGAGATTATTTTATGTTTAGATATCACTCTCAAGCAACTGGGACAAAGCCAGCTGCAGATCTGTATAAACAACAGATTTTACACATTAGATAGTTCTTATGGATCTAGTTTAGTACAAAGTTTAATGAAAATCTAGCAGTTGGAATTTAGACCCACCCTGATAGTTCTTTTGTTTTTGTTTTTGTGGTCAAGAAAAGTAATGGGGTAGCCCTTAGACCAAGAAAATGCTGAAAGCAAATCAGATATGTGCACTGCTATGAATAAGGAGTTGCTAGTACTTTAAATGACTGCCAGATGTCAAATAGCAAAATGCCTGTCCTTCCACAAAAGTAAAAATAGTTGACTAATAATTTAGTCTAGAAGTCTGATGGTCCAGATCTCTGTCAGAGATGTATTTTAGCACTAACATTTGATACGGCCTGGGAGAGAAGATGCAAACATGGATGTAATATAGTTTACCCTGTAATCAAAGGAGGAAGAAGAAAAATCTTTGTGTTTTAGGATGCTGGGCCTCCATTTAACAAGAATTTATAACAACTGCCCAAAGTAGCTATTTTTCCTTCTACCAAAGAAGAAACAGTAGTTTATGAAATTGGTTAAATATTCATGGTCAAAGAGCATATATTTGCTTTTTAATAAATTCTTTTATTGCAAGAGGAATCATGGCTGAACAAAATGTGATACACTTCTACATACACGTGCAGATACCCATGTTTCCATGTGTGAGAGTAAGCAGAAATTACGTCTGTTTTGATTTTTAAAAAAGTTCTATATTTTAAGTGGTAATCATATCCAGTTACATTAAAAATTAAATCCAGTCTTCTGCATGTCTACTATATATTCAGAACCCACCATGTTTATGAATTGAGATGTTTCCTTAAATTTTTTGTAAAATTAAGTTCAACACAGTTAAAATGTGAGAATTGATGATCTGAAAGTCTTCATTGTGATGATTAATAATCACAGATTCTACTAAAGGAAATCATGTTGCACTATTTATTAATGTATTTGAAATAAATCCCTACCAGTGGATAAGGAAAGCAGTCCAAATGTATAACTTGTTTACATTTCAAAAGGCTTTTGAGAAGTTTAATCACAAGAGACTGCACAAAAAAAATGAAGAAGTCGGAGAGTCAAAGTGTAGTAATTTATCAAAAGACTGTGTGAGACCAAAAAAAATAGGGTAGTAAGAATAAACAGTTAACTTTCATCTTGGAAAATTATTAAAAGCAGGCTATCATAAAATTTTGTACTAAGACTACAGCTGGTCTGGAAAAGGGGAGGGTAAGCACAGAAGTGTCACATGCTGTTGCTTTTATGAAAGAGAAGGATAAAATTTTGGAGAGGCTTGGGGCAGGCTGGAGTTATCGCAACATCACATCACATTGTTTCTTCTATTGGACTCAGATAACATGGAAAAACAGTTAATTTGAAAATCTATCAAATATTTTTATGACAAGTTTAATATTTTTTGCCATTAAGCTATGGTTGCTGTTGAAGGGAATTGCAAGAGTTTTATTAAATGTCTTAATAATGTTTATAAAAATTAAAGATCATTATCAGTTAGGACCTGCATCAGGCATAGATTAAAATATGCTTTATGTGTTCTCTGGTACTTCATGCTGGTTTTCTCAGGATTTTAGTTAATCGTAAGTGTGCATTGGACATAAGTGGGTATGCTGTATCTGTGAACTGGAAAATGTCTTTATGTATTTTAACACAATGTTTGAAAAAGAGAGAAGATTGGGATAGATGTTTTCAAAGTGAAGATATAACTTATCTTAATTCTGCTTTTTTAAGTAATTGCTGAGCCTGATTTACAAAACATATTTGTTTCTTTCCTGCTTAGTGTAATGCCTTAGTGGCTCTTCAGCCACTTACAAAGAGTTATGTGATGCAATGATTTATAGATGCCACCTTTTGGCCCTTCAGAAACATGTCCAGTTCTGTGATTAGTTCTGTTTAAGTCACCCAAGATTGTTTCACAAAGATCCTGGGTTGTCAGGTATTTCAGTTAAGTATGAAAATCATGGGACAGCATTAAACCTATCCCCACTGCATATCCTTCATTTGCAAAAGAGGAGACTTTCATGAGGCATTAAATGCTTAAAAATAACTACTAAAATACTTGTTAAAGGTATATACAAGCTTTGAAATGTTACCAATGTTATTATTTTTTATTGTTAAAGTATGTTGCTTTATGCCCCCTAAAGCAGCAATCTGGGGGCAACTTACAGGACTGTGATTCTTGTGTGACAATGTGGGAGTAGAGAGACAAGTTGAACCCCTTTCAGCCCCTGCATAAAAGGCCAGGAAAAATGCGGTCCCTTAAGATTACATTATTTGTGTAGTGTTGGACAGACATGCTACAAACACTTAAAAAAACAAACAAAAAAAAAAAAAAAACAACCTGCTGCCTCCAATTCCAGCAAGTCTGTAAATTAAACTGAACATAACGTAATCAGGAATGGTAGTGATGCATGTGGGAGGAGTTGATCTCTGTTGTGGTATGCTGTGAAAGAAGCTATTTTGGCTGAAAAGAGCTACAACCTGGAGGAATGAGATATGTATAAAAACAAGACTACTGTGGTTTTTATGGGTGACAATCATTGTACACTGACATGGTGAGGCAAGTGAGATTTGAAGCTATGGAGGATAATTGTAGGGTGCCAAAAATGATACTCCTACTCATGTTTTTCCAACATCTAGTTTCTATTCCTCTTTCTCCTACACTTTTATTGTGTAGGTTTTATTTTTTTTCCATACTTGCACTTTAACAAGGGACTGTAACATGTTTTCACCAGCACAGTAATTAAATGAAAAACAAAATAACCAATTAAAGCATCCTCTATTTTTTTAAAATTTATTTCCATTTTACAATAAGAAAATTGTGATCTGCTGTGAAGTCTGTGCAGGGTGATTCAAGATGTATACAGACAAAGCTAGGATTAGCCAGAGAAGCTTGCTGACTGATGTGTTGGGAGAAAGCTAGGAAGGGACATTCCTCAGACTTGGTAGTAGATGGTGTCTATGGAGGACATGTGGTTTAACAGCCACATAGAGTTTGTCTGCAGTGATGGATTGTGCATTTTGTTCTGTTGCATGTCTGGCTCTACCATGCCTTGGTTGCATCCTGTTTGGTTTCTGCAGCATCCCTCGCCCAGAGAGCTGCACTGGATGCTTGCCTCTGAGATGCGCTGGCTGGGATGTTTCTGTCTGACTGTAGCCTTTTCAGTGGAGAGGTTTACTTGATTGTGGGGGCTGGGAGTGACCTCAAGACCCCTGTTCAGACCCCTCTCTCCTGTGTTTGGCACCGTGTAGCACCATGATGTGGCTTCTGCCTGCAGCCCTGGTATTTACTCTGATGTCAGTTTAATTTTAAATTAAATTAGAATCATAGAATCATTAAGGTTGGAAAAGACCTCTAAGATCATATAGTCCAACCATTCACTTACCACCAATATTATCTACTAAACCTTGTCCGTAAGAACCACATCTACCCTTCCCTTAAACACCTCCGTGGATGGTTACTCCACCACTTCCCTGGGCAACCTGTTCCAATACCTAACCGCTCTTTCTGAGAATATTTTTTTTCCTAAAAATATTTGTTTCAGGGAAATGAAAATAGACCAGGGTCAATTGTAAGAGAGTGTTGTGCAGCCAGACAATGACAACCTTCTGCATAGTTCAGTGGCCCAAGTACCCTCCTGTCTGTTGTATATTAGGTTGCACTCCTAAAGTAGATATTGCTCTGGGGAAGTCCTTTGGAGAAACTGTTGCTTCCAGTGTGCCTAAGCACTGCTAAAATTTTTTTTTTTTTTTTTTTTTTTTTTTTAAGCATTGCAATTTCTGAAGAAAATGTAAGTTTTTCTATTGTTTTTGCTTTGCTTTGCATGTTTGTGTTTAAGACGGGGAAGATGGGGGCGTGATTCCATTTACTTATCTTCTTTTAATGCAACTTGTCACTTTTTCAGTGATGCTTTTAACAGGGACTAATCTGTACAGTGTCCATAAGACATGACATCGTTTGGAATAGTTGTTTAAGCATTGTACTTCAAATACAACATACCCAAAGATGAGCTATGCAGTGTGCTTACCAGTTGCATTTAATTTTGCCAGTAAGTTAGCCTCAAATGTGTCCAGTCTTGCTCTAACTGGTACTATGATACAGCTGATAGCTATGGAATATATCCACTTTCTAGAGTCCTATTTTTATTTTTATTTTTATTATTTTTTTTTCTCCATGGGCAAAGTTCTTTGAGATTGCTACGAAGCAATCCTGTTTCCTGTGATATTAATTTCAAGCAAATTATTTTTACACCAGTCCAGAACCTATTTTGTTTTCTTTCTCTCTATCTAAATCAACAACAATACATCAGCACCAAGTTACATTCAGGAAGGTCAGTGTAAAAAAAAAAAAAAAAAAAAAAAAAAGAAGAATGAAAGAAAAACCTGTGATTTAAAAAGGTGTATCTGAAACACATTTGTGCATTGTTTATTGGCATAGTCACACCCTCCATGAACAGTTTTGCGATGTCCAACAGTTCAGAAGACAGATATGCAAAATAAACTCAATTACTATATTAGCAACTGTTAATGTCAAGTTCTAGCATAGTTTCCTACTAAAGCTTTAATATTTTATAGGCATTTTTGGTCGTGTGGTTAGCACAAGGCTGCAGTTTAGGAACTCTGCTTTGATTCTTAGCTCTGTCAGAGGCTCCTTGTGGCATTGTGGGGAACATTTTTTACTCCCTTAGTGCCTCAGTTCCAGATTACAAAGTGATGATAACAAGGATGTTTCTCCATTTTTTGTAATCCTTGTCCATTTATACTGTAAGTTCTTACAGGAAGACACCATTTCTCCAATTATGTGTTTGTATTCTTGGCAGGCTCAAGGGTGTTTCAACAACAACAAAAAAATAAAAGTATGTGTGTGTGTATGTGTGTGTGTTTATATATGTTATATATATATGCTAGGTATTTATAAATTATAATAGAATATAAATACTGCTGTGTCTATATTATATATGAAAAGTAAATATAAATACATAAAGATTTGTGAGTGAAAATGTTTACTTTTATGATAACTTGTATGAATCATTTAAAAATAGCAAGTGTCACAGCTGCAATTACATCCATGCATTATTAAATACCAAAAGTAAGATGTTACACACATCTTAAATCAAATAGAGCTATATTGTGTAGAGTGACATTTAAATTCACATAAAATAATTCTTGCTTCTTGTTCTGTAGCCCTGGTACTTTCAAAATTTTGTCTTCACAGATATTTGCCTTGTAAAGGCATTTGGATACTGGGTATCTATTTTCAATAATTATGGTTCATTTCCCAAGAATCAAGAATTAGTGTACATGAAAGATTATTCCTGACTGGTTTTAAGCTGCCTTGGTAGTTTTAGTTACTACAAGTTCATTGGACCAGAAAAGTTGAAGATAAAAATTGGTTTATTAGGTTGAATTTTGTTAAAGTGGCTGATTTCTATTTATTTATTTATTTATTTATTTATTTATTTAAGGAAAGGCAACAATAGGTGAGACTGTCCTATCACCACCTGCTTATTTTTAAGGACTAGATCAAAGTGGCAAAGAGGATGCTTGGTTCCTCCTGGATGCCTGTAGTCTGTGCTTGGATGTGCAATCTTTTGTTAACTAATTGCATTATTAGAGCTGCTACCTGACTAGCTTTGGTGCAGCCTCAGGCTGACTGAGCCTGTAAATTGCAGCAGAAGAGCTGTGTTCTCTTACATGTAAAAAAAGCCCAAGGAGGGAAGATTCCTTTAGGATGCCTGCCTTGAGTTAGGTGGATGTTGGTAAGAAATCTGGGGCACGTGTGAAGCTGTTGGGTTTCCTCTGCCTTGCAAAACCATTCTGGTTATTCAATGCTTCTTCATGCTCCTAGAAGTGGTGTGATACAGGGAGTGAGAAAGCCAGTAAACCTCTTCTCGAACTATTTCTCTGTGAAAATCTCCATTCCTCTCCACATTTAAACTTTTAGTAGGGCTAAGTGATTCAAAAGACAGAGATTAAAAAATCTAAATAATTTAATTATTTCCCTTTTCATTTTATTAACAAAATAGAAAAGGGAGGGGAATATGCAAAATCTTGACACATATTTAGAGTGGATGGAAGAGGTATTTCTTTTAAAAGACTTCTTGAGGAAAAGATATTTCTCTCTAAAACGTTCCACTTAGAATACATTTTTATGTGAGAATTTTTAATTTTAAGGTATTGAAGGCAAAGACTACATTCCAATATTAAAATGATGTTGACATAATTTTTTGCTTGGCTGAATTCTGAGGCTGATATCATCTTCTGTACTGCCCAAGGGATTTGGCTACTCAGATCCCATTAGGAAAATCTCAATCTTCATTTCAATATTGACTGGAGTAGCCATTATATTCAATTCTGTTATAGGTTGTTATCTACCATGCTGAGTGTTGAGTGACGAGAAGTAAATGATAATGTGTTCACCTAGGGACTGTAAGACAAATGTTTCATGTGTTCTGTGGACTTCTGTGAGATAACATTACGATCATATTACACTGAATAAGCATGCTTTGTTTTTTACATAGAAAAGGGAATTTGAAATTCTGGCACATGCAAATTCTTCTCAGAAGATGGTTTTTCAGCTTGATTCTTGAGATAAGTGCATTTTCTTAAAATATTTTTAGACATACTAAATTTCATAGAGCTCTGAAATGATAGTCAGTGTTCTCATTGCATTACAAAATGGAAATCATAACTGCCACTGTGCATTGAATTTTACTATTATGTAAATTAAAAAGAGGCCTTATTTTTCAAACGGCTACCTGATCTTCCTGAGGTAACAACATGTTGTTTGAAAGATTCAGAAATGTGACTTCAAAAGAAATCTCTTCCTTTAATATAGATGATTTTAAATAAATTAAATTAGTTACTCGGCACAACAAGGTTGTACTGGTTCTGGTCAAATTAGGGTCCATCTGATGACCAGACTAATGATTCTTGTCCATAAGAGGATAGAGTTTGTCACCTAGAAGTCCATTCACCAGCCATCATCTGTCAGGCGCATGAGCCTGGCCCTTTACAATGGACTGCAAAATGTCCTTTGCCTTGTACATGTGGTCAGCACAACAGCTTTCTTGAACTTGAGGAAATGCCTAATATTTCCTACCTTTAACATTTCAGGCAGGCTAGAGATGGAAGTGCTGTCTATTTGCTTGTTTTCATAACTGCCTTATTTTGGAGTACGTTTTATAACAGCGTGTTTCCTATAAATTTACAGCATGTGATATTGCTTTGGGTGGGGCTCAATGATATTTGCTTACCTTGGTGAGGTTCAGAGGGCTTCTTCAGCATAATTGTAACAGTTATTGTAATGGAAAAACAATTGACTGTTCTGAAACAGAATTGATATGAGGGCATATCAAAACAATCAGTAAGATCTTAAACTATGAAAAATAATTTAATGTTCTAATAAAACTTGTAATGCTGGCCAGACTTGGAACCATTAGGTTCTTTTTTTAATTTTCTTGGATACTAAAAGAGAATAGAAATACAGTATTATAAACTTCACAAATGATCAAGCCTCTTGAACTGTCAGATTTCTGTAATAAAATGTAACTCAGGAAGAAGATATTTTTCAGTACAACTGTCATTTTTAAATACCAATACATGCTCTGTGATTATGCTTCATATACCTGTATTTCATCTCTTATAAATACCAATCATTCCCCTCGACTTTATGAGACTAACAAAGGTGACTCCAGTGGAAACATTTTAAGTGTGATTTCACCTCCCACCCGCCTCTCAGTGATATGACTCAAACTGAAAATAAAGAGGGCTTTCAAAAACTTATTTTTTAATAAATAGTCTCAAAGGAACAAAGAACCATGAACTTGCTTATAAGGTACAGTAGCTTCATGACTGAGAGCAGAAGAGCAGAAAGATTCGCATTCCCTTGTTGCTTCAGTAGCTCTTTTCAAGATGCTTCCTATTTGACCTTTGCCACAGAGAAGAGGTCTGTCCAGAATCTCAGAAAAAAAGAAAGGCAAGGTCATGCAGAGATGTCTTAATACTTCCTTTGCACAAAACTCTTTTTTCATATCTACCTAGAAGCAGTGGACCATAGCAAATAACTTGTAGACAGGACCACTCAAGGCCAAATGGCCTGGAGGGACACCATTTAGAATGACCTTTTAAAATCCTTTGTCAGTAATCTGCATAGGTGAAGTCAATTGTCTAAAAGGTCTGTCCTTGTCTAGCAAGTAAAGGATAGTGACTGTTTCAGTAGTAACTTAATCTCATGCCTTTGTAGAAACAGTACAGAGTAACTGTTAGATTTTTTAACTCATATTTTCTGAGATTCTAGATCTTACACTGAGACACGAGTTGCTTTAACAATTTTTAAAAAAGGAAATTCATTGTAATCTATTTCATACTGACAATCAAGAGCAAAAACTAAAGCTGACTACAAAATTGTGCTCATCTTTTTAATTGTTCTTCCTCATATGTATGATTCTGGTAGAAACTGTCATTCTTTAAAAAATGGTAGAAGAAAATAAGAAGTTTCACTAAAGTCGAAATTGGGAGCTGTATTCCTTTTTAAGGCAGCATTGTTGAAAGTTTAGGATTAATGATTTGAAACTCACCAATGTGTTCTGAACTGAAAATGAGTTGAGAAAAATAACTTTCTTCTTTGTTTTTTAAATATTTCTGTGCCTTTCACTCTTTAATAATATGAAAATCTCACCTCTCCTAAAATGTTCTTGAGAGTGTATTGCAGAGTAGTTGTGTTTTGACTATGTGATCAAACTTTCAGGAACAGCTGAATGGTCCAAGGAAAGCAAAGAAGATGACCAACCCAAAAAAATGTCACTGTAGTTGGAATCATGGGGGAGAATTCATATGGGAAACCTGATTAGGGAGCAGCTTACTAAAAGGCATAGGAAGCTATGAAAATTAAGATCTCAATAGCTATTTGAGCCAGACCATCAGACTTTAGAGGTGGACATGTGAACTCTGTAAGAAAGGCTCTCTAAATAGATTGAGAAATAGGATTTTATTGTGGATACCAGGACTGGTGAGAAAAGAAAGAAAGGGGAACAATGAATGGCAGTTCTGGGGTACTTCCATCTTTCTTCTGTCTTGCAGTCTGATAGGAGGAAATACTAGATTGTTGTTTACTTTTTCAGTCTGCTAAAAACAAAACAAAACAAACGAGCAAGCAAAAACCAAAACAATAACAACAACAACAAAAACAGTTTAGAAAGCACTGGAACAGCAAATAGGAAAGTTGTAAAGGTTGATGCCAGACATAAAGAAAAAGTGAATTCATTGTGATAATTGAGATGAACTAACCATGTTAACATTGTTAGCCTGTGGAATGTTTACAGGAAAGGCTTTCACATGTTTATCTAGTCAGGGAACCAAGTCAGAACCGTGCAGTTGGTAGTTATACAGGAAAAGAGTACTGATCAAACACCAAAACCAACCACCTGCATTTTTTGCTTATATTAATGTTAAATGTATGCATATACCACCTATTTCTGTATTGTACTGAATCAGCCAGGGACTGCAGCATCCCTATATTATGAGGAAGTCAGATCCCAATCTGATGTGTACAGCTTGGACATCTCCCTAATTTGAAACAGAATCGCTACTACCCCACAAAGATTTTGAAAATAATTGAGGTCTGACCAAAAATATTTAGTGGTTTATATGAAATTCATTTATTTCCTCTTCCTTTTTTTTTTTTTTTTTTTTTTTTTTTGGAGATATCCCAACTCTCTGGTTTATGGAAGGAAGGTATGTTGAGAACAAGTGGTTTTCTTGGTACTGTCTAATGATAACTGTGTAGTATCAAGCTTTCCGTTGAGACATAGCAAATTTCCAATTCTTAATTCTTGCCACAGAAAAGTGGAACATCACAGAATTAATAGTAATATTTGCAGTCTTTCAAATCCACGTTATACAATTCATTTTTATATTTAAAATATTGAAGGGAATGTTAGTGAAAAAAATTGTAATTGTATGTTTCTTAAAGATGCTAGCTGGCTGCATTATTACTGGTTTTACAAGGAACAAAATATAAAATTATGGCACACAACTACTTTTTGCATATTTCTTGTCAAACATTTTGAAAGCTTTGACTGTAAGACATCCATGGGGTGGGATGCCAAACCTTGGTTGCGGTTATAGTCAATGCCAAACTGAATCTCCTATTAACATAATTTTTTTGTTGTTTTGTTTTGATAGCGTGCGCTCTATCTACATAAAAGGAGACCAGCATACAATAACAAAAGCTCAAACCTTTTGTAAACAATTAATTTTAAATCTTGAGGGAACAAAAAAGATGTACATGAACAAAATCATGAAAACCTCATGTATGAGTCTTTAAAGATCAGAGTTCCCGTCAGTAATTTCAGTTAACTGATCTGATTTTTTTTCTCTGTTCACATTTGCTTTAGGCAAAGTAGCTACTATTATGAACACACAATGGGACCAAAGATACTTCTTTAATTAGTCTAACTGAAGAAAAAAATCAATAATGTTTGAACTGGTGCTAGAAATTGTCAGAGAAAGATGAAAGGTAAGATTGAAAAGTGCTGCAGTTGAAATCACCTTGCAATTTTAGTGAGAATGATAATCAAACCTTCCCCTGAAGTTGAAAATTTTGATAAGCCAAATGTGAACAGTTAGAAAAATTGGGAATTTAAAGTCTTGAAGACCTTTAAATACTTGAAACATTGAAGGCAACAAACCAGTGTCTGACCAAAAGAAGGTTGTTATCCTGTACATTACTGATGTCCATTCCTCAAAACAGAAAGCATTCCTGACTTCAGTGGGTCTGTTATTCTATCAGGCAAAACAATTATTTTTGGTGCTCTGTTGCTTTTACAAATCAGCTCTGACTGAGCTCCAGCTGGGCTTTTGAGTCAGCAGACGGAGCATCTCATATTCAGAAGGGCTTGCTTCTATCTGGCCAATTCAAGGGAACGGAGCATTAGACTAGTCACTCAAAAGACTTCTTTGCCAGCTCAGCCACATGAATGTGTTGTCATGCTGATATGATAGGTGTTATGAGCAGAAAGTGACACAATTTTGTGTGTTCTAAATAAAAGCCTTCTGTAGATGAATCATTACTTAAATGACCTCTCTGTTTAATTAGGGATTGGGGGAACAGAGCTCGTATTTGGAAGGATCGGGATCATTTTTATAGGTCACTGACTCTGTCGCTGTCTGCCCTTGCTCTCTAATTGCACCAGTCTCACTTCTTTAAAAACACAAAGGTGGTTCTGGTGGAGTTTTTCCTTGGTGTTTCAATGTGAACTTCATTTCAGGAAGATGTTTTTTGCTGGTGTATGTGTACAGCTGTAAAAAACAGTAAAGACATGAGCAGCCTTCCCATTACTGTTAAAGGCAAACTGTCAGTATAGTTCAGCCTTTCTTCTGAGGAAGGATCTGGACCATTACAAACCCTGAATATTGCAACAAAACACCCACTGAAAGAAGGGAGAAGAGAGAATTGCTGCCAAATAGGTATTTCTAAGTAACGGAGGCTCATTTTGTGAAGCCTAATGAGAGCTAAGAAACCATGCCTCTGGGATCTGTCCAGATTCCATGAATAAGCCAGAGAGGGACTGATGAAAACTAATAATGCTCTGTGGTTATAGTCTCAAATTCCTCACTCCCATTTGTGTTCATCCTAGGCTTGCAATCATTAGGAGAGAAGAGGTTTCTGCACTTCAGCAGTGTGCCAGCCCCAGCCTCAGACACTGTTGCTGTTGGCCACTGTGTGCCATTAAAAATGGTTTGTTTTTACAAACATGGTCCTTTTCATTCAAATATTTTTTCTGGAACTCTGACATTTTTCATGAGGGCATGTTTGAAAAATCACTTTAAAGTTTCCCTTATTAAGAGTAAGAGAGGTCTTACTCACTTACTCTGCAAAGCCTTTCTGATGGACAGAATTTGCTAAATTAGCCCCACCCTGCTATATGAAAAGCAATTTGGCAGTATGGGAAATAACAAAATGTTGACATTGCATAGGAAAGCTTGAGGGAAGGTGCAAATGTGGCTGAGAGTTTGTTTCTTCGAACTAAAATTCACAGAGACTGTAGTTGATACACACCAGAAGGTTTATAAGAAAAAATCTGCTCTCAGGGAATAACCCTCACTCATGTCAGGTAAACTCCCACATTCGGCCAGGGAATTAAGTTTTGCCGTCAAATCTCCTGCCTATTAGTTTCTGACAGATTTTTGGCATATATTTTAGCCTAATAGGGTTGGTCCTGCACAACTTGAATCAATGAGGACCCTGTGACTTGAAAGGGATGGAGGGTCATTTCAAAGAGGCTGTAATATGAACTACTTGGGTGTTAAGTCCTTGACAACTAGTTGTGGTTAGCTTTGATTTTTCAGAGTTAAATGGATACCTTGAAGAGCCTTTAATATCCCTATCACTCATTTCCTCCTCATTTCCTCCTACCTTGGAAATAGGCTGGACAAAGGAGAAAAAAAATGAAGAGTAACTGTGAGGAAAAGCTGTAAATAAGTAACGTGTTTTATCCTGTACGCTGTAGGTTTAGGTAAAGCACATCATCTATGAATTTTCCTACAGAATAGCTTTGTGCTGACCTGATAATGACTCCATTTGAGATGGAATCCATAGATGGTTCATGGCAAGTTAGTAAAAATTATTCTTTTTAACTGCAGATTGGTTTAGGCTGCTGTGTGAGGAAAAAATGCCAGTGATGAGCATTGTACGTGATTTTCATAAAATGGTTTGCTTTCAACAACCCAAAACAAGAGGTTTATTAACAAGAATATGATAGCAATTTTTGCAAAAATTTGGACTCTAAAGGGATCATCTATTTGCTGTGTTCATCTCTCTTTTATGATTATTTAGGATAACAGCTTTTGCAATATAGCATTACAAAGACAAATAAAAACAGAAATCAGTGAGTGTTATCAAAGGGATAACAGCACACTTCTTGCTCCAGGAATTGCGATAGTACACTTAGAAGCTGGAATGTGTTGGGGAAAGGAGGACAGCTCTGGTTTCAGTTATTTGTAAATCCATGAGCACTGGCATGACATCAACCTGGTAATCAACATTTCTCTCTCAGATTTTCACTTCCCTCTTGGAAAACTAACTGAATACTATAAGCATCATTTTGAATTCTGTATTCTTATTAAGCTTTTTCTTCCAAAATTAAGCTGCTGAAAACCCTTTTTCTTTTTGATGGGTGCTGGTGGGAGGGTGTTTTTTTTTTTATTGTTTTTCTTTTCCAAATGTCTATGTTATTCCCCTTTATCCCTTTCCTTCTCCATTCTCTTATTTCACTAGTACCTTTTTCTTTCCTCTTTCTCAGAGAAAGAGAGAATATTTTTTCAGATATTTCATGGGCTGTTATTTTGGAGGTTGTTTTCTTTCTTTGGTCTTCTTTTCACTGCTTGCATAGGTAGGGACATGACCCTTTCTTGCATCTGGAATGGTGTGCCCTCACAGGTCACCTGAGCTTCGCATGGGAGAGGTGCAGAGGGTTTGGCCAGCTATTTACTGAGCCTGTGTAGGAGCTGCAGCCGTAGTTCACTGCTTTAGGGCATGGTAGGAGAGCAGAAAGAAGTTGGGATGAGCTAATACCTATTTCATCTGCAGCTGTTGGAGAATGAATGTGGGTGGCCTGTGGTTTGGGTGGAATTGAGGTCATGATGTTTCCTCACCTTTCTTGCTCCTCTTGTCTGTTGTGCACTTCTCAAACCTGACAATCTTCTTCCCCATCTGTTTCCTTAAATTGGGAAATAGTATTTGCCAACCAATGCAATACTAAGTGTCTTCCTGCAACACACTTATCAGTGGAAGTGAGCATTTTGTTTTGGTGGATGGCCATTAGTCACAAAGATGTAGTTTTATAAAAATTGGTTCCTGTACTTGGTATTGCATAGCTGAAATTACATAAATGGCACAATTAATTTTCATAATGAGATCTTGGGCAACACTGAGTGAAGAAATGGTTGATCCATTGAAATGCTTGGGCCTATCATTTTATAACATATTGTAGGGAGGCCTGGGTAGAGCTACTTGTGTAAATCAGCACAATTTGCTCTTCACAGCTTTTCACTAGCTAAAATTCCAAATCAAAATGCAGCTTTTTGCACTCTTTTTACATAGATGTAGATAACTTTTGGAGAAGGGAATGGCGTTGCTCTAAGAAAGTACAACTCTCTTCAAAGGAGGGGAAAAAAAAAAAAAAAAGCCTGTATAAATTGTGGCAAATAATGATGTAAAATATTCTGTTACTGTTTGTTGGTTCAGTGAAACTATTTTCCTTCCCTATTACTGCACTCAGTGTTATTTAACCAAGAGCCTGATCTCAGCTTTGCTTCCATCGTGATACTCTAGAATCTGATACAGAACCATATGACTTAATTATAAATTATACATACATTGGTCTTTCATAGCATGACCATTAGTAAAAGTGCTTAAATATGAGCCAAGGGCAAAACAGTGGATTCATATTATTGGAGTAGTGGAAGTTTTCTTTGTTTCAAGGTACCATAGCGAAAGGTGGGAGACTGTGCTCAGAAGTCTATCTGTCTTATCTTGCAATTTCTTTCCATGGGCAACCATCAGTTCTAATTCTAGAATGACCTATTGTCTCTATTTCAGTTCTACAGGGCAGAGCTTTTCAGCAGTTTAACTGGCTTTAATTTTTAGCGACAGATTGCTGAATGTGGAGTGGAAGAGGAGGGAAATTCTCTTACTTTTTAAAAATTATTATTATTATTTATTTTTTAGTCCAGTTAATTTAGCATGGAGGTGTTTTCTGAGGAGAAAGACAGAAAGGAGCACAAGAAATTTGTTAGTGGCTCCATTATCCAAACTTTTCATGAGACCATGAGGTTTACAGCTGACTTGAAGCTACAGAAATGGCTGTGGTTAAATGCTAGTACTACTTTACAGCAAAATGGGTGGGAAGGATTTTGTTTCCTCTTGACCTTTGATGACTTCCATTTGTGTACAGCTGGTAACTAAGACTTTGAATGCAGAACCACATTTGTTCTTAGTACAGTTACATGTATTTTCTCATAAAAAAGATAAATGGCGCATTCCAGCCTAAGTCTTACAAAGCAGTAGACTTTTAAACTGGGGTAGTGACTGTAGGAGTTGAATGTGTATGTATGAACCGGAGGAAACTTTCAAGTCCTCTCAAGATGAATGGGTGGCCTGGTGACTGAATAGTACCATCACGGGCTGTTCTTTGCCCTGCTCTCTTCTCTTTGTGGAAGAAGTATTTCTAAGGACCTTCAGTCCTCTGTAACCCCTCCGTTTGGTCCATTTTCATTAATTATTTTAGAATCATTTCCATGCTGCAGAGAGAGTTGAGTCATACATTTGAAGGCTGTAGATATTTCTTCACTCTTTTCAAGGGAAACTTTTCTGTCTCTAACAGATTAAATTGAATTTACTTCCTTCCCTTTAATGATGGCCTATTCACTTCCTGGACTTACTATTTCAGAAGATTTCATTTAAGAAAGTTCTTTCTGTAAATTAATGTACTACAGATTTATTCTTCAGCATGTCCACATTTGATATATACAGTATTTCAGTTTGTATTCACTTAGCAAAGCATTTACTCCATTATCATGTAATCATTTCCAGTCTAAATACAGAATCTAGAGATTAATGTACTATAAATTTCTTCTTACATCAGTTTTATTGCTATATTAGTTATTAAGATGCATTTGCATTGAATTTCTAAAATAGGAAAGATAGATAAGAGATTTGTTTATGTTTTAAGTTAAAGTGAGACTTTTATAATGGCTAAGATTGAAAGACTAAAGATGATGGCACATGGTATCTTTACAGATGGTCAAATGTAATTCAAATTTGGAAAAAAATAGGAGTTTTGACATGGCTCTGTGATTTTCTGTTATCACAAATGCTTTTCCTTTTATTATTATTTTTTTTTTTTTTGCTGGAATGGTGATGGAACTTTTTTTTTTCTTTTTCCGCAAAGGCCACTAAAGGCATGAATTGGAAAAAGTAAAACAATACTGTATTTATTTATTTATTTATTTATTTATTTATTACTAGCTCGTAACAGGAAAATGTTAATATTTCACACTTGCAATTTTGTTCTCTGTTTAAAGAGTACTAAACTCCTTCATGTCAAGGAGACTAAGTGCAAAATAAATAGCTAATGTTACCCCTTAGCTACTAGAGAAGCTTGCTCACCTCCAAGTGGAGCTGGTTGGTTTCTCAACATGGAACATGTTTCTCTACATGTTTCTCAATATGGAACATACAGCACTTTAAGACAAGGCACAAAGGTAAGAAACAGCTTCGCTGTAACTGAATCATCTATAGGGTCACTATTTTCCCTATGAGGCAGAATGCTCTTAATGAAGAGTCCCCACTGGTATCATAGAATGAATCATAAGTTCGCAGATGGCACCAAGTTAGGTGTGTGTGTCGATCTGCTCAAGGGTAGGAAGACTCTGCAGTAGGATCTGGATAGGCTGGACCGATGGGCTGAGGTCAACTGCATGAAGTTCAACAAGGCCAAGTGCCAGGTCCTGCACCTGGGGCACAACAACCCCAAGCAGAGCTACAGGCTGGGAGAGGAGTGGTTGGAGAGCTGCCTGGCAGAGAAGGAGATGGGAGTGATGGTTGAGAGTCAGCTGAATATGAGCCAGCAGTGTGCTCAGGTGGCCAAGAAGGCCAACGGCATCCTGGCTTGTATCAGAAGCAGCGTGGCCAGCAGGGCTAGGGAGGTGATCGTCCCCCTGTACTCGGCTCTGGTGAGGCCGCACCTCAAGTACTGTGCTCAGTTTTGGGCCCCTCGCTACAAGAAGGACATGGAGGTGCTTGAGCGAGTCCAGAGAAGGGTGACCAAGCTGGTGAGGGGCCTGGAGAACAAGTCCTACGAGGAGCGGCTGAGGGAGCTGGGCTTGTTCAGCCTGGAGAAGAGGAGGCTCAGGGGCGACCTTATTGCTCTCTACAGGGACCTTAAAGGAGGCTGTAGCGAGATGGGTGTTGGTCTATTCTCCCACGTGCCTGGTGACAGGATGAGGGGGAATGGGCTAAAGTTGCGCCAGGGGAGTTTTAGGTTGGATGTTAGGAAGAACTTCTTTACCAAAAGGGTTGTGAGGCATTGGAATGGGCTGCCCAGGGAAGTGGTGGAGTCACCATCCCTGGAGGTCTTTAAAAGACGTTTAGATGTAGAGCTCATTGATATGGTTCAGTGGAGGACTGGTTAGTGTGAGGTCAGAAGTTGGACTCGATGATCTTGAGGTCTCTTCCAACCTAGAAATCCTGTGATTCTGTGATATCATAGAATGTCTTGGGTTGGAAAGGACCTCAAACATCATCCAGTTCTAACCCCCCTGACGTAGGCAGGGATGCCACCCACTAGATCAGGTTGCTCAGGGCCTCACCTAACATGGTCTTGAACACCTCCAAGGGTTGGGGCATCCACAACCTCTCTGGGTAGCCTCTTCCAGTGCCTCACTACCCTCTGAGTGAAGAATTTCCTCCTAACCTCTGATCTAAATCTCCTCTCTTTTAGTTTAAAACCATTCCGCCTTGTGTTGCTACTATCTGATTGAGCAAAGGGTCTCTCTCTATCCTTTTTATAAGTCCCCTTTAAGTACTGAAAGATTGCCATGAGGTCACCTCAGAGCCTTCTCTTCTCCAGGCCAAACAGCCCCATCTCTCTCAGCTTTCCTTTGTAGGAGAGGTGCTCCAGCCCCTTGGTCACCTTTGTGGCCCTCCTCTGGACCTGTTCTAACAGATCAACATCTTTTTGCTGGGGGCTCCAGACCTGAACACAGTGGGGCCTCACAAGGGCAGAGCAGAGAGGGACAATAACCTCCTTTGACCTGCTGGCCACCCCTCTTTTGATGCAGTCCAGGACAGAGTTGGCCTTCTGGCCTGAAGTGCACACTGCTGGCTCATGTCAAGCTTTTTGTCCAGCAGAACCCCCAAGTCTATCGGTATCATGATGCATTTGTTATACTTGAGTAAGAAAAGTTGTTGAAGTTTCAGTCCAATCGGTATAGAAAGTTCAGAAATCAAAAAGAAGAAAAAAAAATAGGTTATTTTTCAGTATTGTCATCTCTTCTTGCTATTCAAAATGTCCTTCCAGCTTCAACAATATGATGTGAGACTATTAGAAAAAACATGTCATACACTGATCTCTAATTTCTAGATTTCATATTTAGAATGGCAACGATTATGTGATAGATAACAGAGTACCTATTTCTATCCTGGATGAAAAACATGTTGTATATGTCAGATTTAAGAATAAATCTGCAGTACACAAGGTTAAAGAAGGTATTTACATCTGTTTATCCATACAGATCTGGTGGCATAGCTTAAAATGATTTTCTTTGGTTGATTGTTTCTTCTTCTGCATTCTGTAGTCTTAGATAAGCTACTACTGTAGAGCACTACTCCCTAATAAGAACTACGCAAGCAAATCTTTCCAAGCACACCATGTGGTTTGATATAATAAACGGTATATAATATATAGTAAGATGTGTTCTACAAAATATTTGTATTGCTACACACATATTGAGGTATAATATTAACCTATTTTATTAGAGATGCATGCAATTTTCATTGTCTAAAATGAATTTCTGGCCACTTAAAATATGAATTAAGCACAAGCATGTTAGTTTGGTCAAGAAGAGACAATTTGCATTCTCTGCTTCACTTCATGTCTGTCATTTCCATCCCTTTTTTCCTCAGTTATTAAAATGCACAAAGCCAATTCTGCCAGCCCACTTATCCCCTGCCACATTGAATCAGTATTTCCACACAGAGTGTTTCCTCTGAGCTTGGAGCTATCACAGGTGGACCGAAAGAGCTGTTTTCTGGTGATTCAGTGCAGCAGGGGACAGATGCTCAAATGGCAGCAGTGGTGCACAATTAACATAGGCTAAAAGAGCATAAAGGAAATTGTAGGGCAGAGTGAAAAGCTGCAGAACCTGTAGCTGTAACTCACTCAGGGCTTTCCAATTCTCTTTGCAATAAGGAAAAAGGCAGGTTAATAAAGCACTGAATATTTTTATAAGTCAAACTATCACCCTATTTTTATATAGAAATATGAAATATCAGTGGACTAAAGCTGACTTCCATATGAAAAATGTTCTTAGGGAGAATTTGTAGAACCAAATGATGAATTGTCCTGGTTTTGCCATTCTTTAGTAAAGCTTTACAAAACACTCACAACCTCAGTTTCCTTGATCATTTTAATACTTTAAAAAAGAAAAATGTTCTCAAGTGATCTTTGCGGAGAAGTATAGGTTTTACTGTGAGTTCCCCTGTACTGCCAAGCTAATCAATAGTTGTGACTGATTGCTATAACTGCTCCATAAGGTCTGTGACTGAAGCATGTAGAGTATTTCAAAACATTGCTTAGTGTCTCCCAGGAGGGAAGCAGGCCTTCCACTTAGACTTGATGGGCTTGTTCCAAGCTTTGCTCACTGCTGTGCTTTCATAATGCTGTCTATCTGGGCACAAAAACAACACGCTATCTACTGTATCACGCTGCCTGTCCTCCTCCAGCCCTGCAAGCATCACTGTGACATCCACGTGCTTGCCTGTTACAGTAAATAGCGCTAATGATCTCTCCAGCAGACTCTGCAGACCCTTTGGAACTTCTCCATTTTCAAGGTCACAACGCTGCTTGAGGTTGATAAATTCATGAATTAATAATACTTAGCACTTTTCATCCATGAATGTCAAAGGTGAGAAATCATTGTTATTCCCATTTTTATCAAGGAGGAAATTGAGCTGTAGGAGCGACATAAAAAATTGCATTGCAAGCAAACAATAGATCTAGGAAAAGAACGTAATTCTGTGCACTCAGCCTGCATCTTAGCCATTGCATCACACTGCTTCACAGCACACTTTTTGCAGCAGTAAAGTCTTATTAAAGTTGAGATTTAAGTCCCACAACAGTCAGGAGATTAGACTTTGCCACACAGTGTCTTCATTGCACATTTTTATTGGACATGGCCTATACATTACCAAGTGGTCATCCTTTTCTCAAAGGGTAACGTTCAGAGGACCTCATACTAATAACTGATGCATAGTCTTGTTTATTTTACAACTATAAACAAAGCAACATGAACTTTATTACTCTAAGTTTCGTGATTGCACTAATGAGAAACACCCTAGCTCTTAAAAAAAAAAAAAAAAAAAAAAAAAAAAAAGATTGCAGGAAAATGCCATGCAATAGAAATAAATGTTTTTCCACTTTACTGGGATAGTCTGAAGATGACACTTTCAAGTTCTTGTGGAACTTGAGATAAGTCATGGGGAAGCACCCAGGGTCAAGACCATTCCTTTTGGAAATGGTGTCTGGCCACACTTAATTTAGACAATCCTCACACAAATCTTTTATTCAGCATTGATGTTGTCTTTTCCTGTCCCAGCCTGATTTTCCCAAAGATCTCTTGAACATCTATTGCAATTTGTGTTTCACTGCCAGAACAATTTCTTGAAATGAGTACTTCTAATAAGTTCCTCTATTCATGTAAGTACTCCAGAAAATCCTCTAGATGTTTAAGAGGAGGTGCTGAAGAAACACTTGGAGCTGTCAGAGTAATACTTTTCTCTCCCAGAAAACTCTGTGAGAGACCTTGAGAAATCCTGGATGCTCTGCCAGGCACTTCAGCTACTATTTAGCGATTTAACAAAAGAGATAGTTTCAGGTATAAACCTATGTAGAATATAGTCTGATTTAATACCCAGAGTCTGAGACAGGCTGGTTATGTGACAGAGCCTGGGCAGATCCTCCTTACCAGTTTTATTGTTAAAATCCTAAAACTGCATTTAAGAACCAAACTGTAAGGTTGTCCTACTTTATATAAACTGTCTCAAGATTAAAGTAAAGATTAATTCTTTACATAGTATTTTGGCAAAAGGCAACCATGATGTAATGCATCTTAAAATAGTAATGGTTCTACCTATACTGATTTTGTCTTTTTTTTTTTTTTTTTTTTTTTTTTTTTTTTAAATTTCGAGCTGTAGCAACATTATCACTGAACTAATTCTGTGTTATTCTCATGCTGCCTTGGACTGTATCAGTTGTGTATTTGTTTTGAAATGGAACTTTGCAGAGGAAGGAAAGAAATCTGAGAAAATACTATAATGGCAATATAGTGGCTGATGAAAAGTAGCAGATTTATGGCTTTCAGGAGTGAGAGACATTGTTTATCCATGTGGCTGGTACAGCACACTCATTGGCAACTTCTCTGCAGCAATCCACCACTATACTCAAATCCTGAGGTTTAGACACCAGCACTCTCGTGTAGGAGAACTGGGTCAGCTTTAATTTTGCAAAAGCTTTCTCAGTCCATAACAGTGATCAGTTCCTAGAGGAGTGATCTTGTTATTTGGTTAGGTGCCACTTGCTGCCTTTTCTGTTTACGTGATTTCGTATTTAGAGTTTCTACTACTCTGTATGCTTGCCTCGCGTTTATTTCTATACTGAAAGACAGAACCTTTCTGCTAACAGTTTCTCTTTTTCCAGTCCCTCCTTCTAAGACAGATGCATCTAATTTCCTGTTAAAGATTCAAAATAAAGCAGTCTAGTAATGAGGTAATTTCCTATGTCAATAAATAGTATAACTGGAACTACCACTAGAGGGCTTTAAAAAGGTCCTAAATCTTATGTCTGTTACACCCATTTCAATCTTGAGTAATTTAATGGAAAATCTAGTTGCCCATCTGTCTTTAAATTTGAAAGACTGACAGCTTTTATATATATATATATATTTAACCAAAGTTCAGCTTAATAAATCACGTAGATGATTTGTTTCTTTAAAGTTCAGTTAAAAAGGAGACAAGGAATTTTCAGAGAGAGGGCTTCGAACATGAAAAGCTTTTCTTAATTGTGAAGAAAAAAACCTCTTTAAAGTCAGTTTGCACACTGGTCCTTTAAATGCTGTAGGGTGGCTTAGTTTCTGGACAGAAGCTCATAGTCTGGCACTTAGCAGTGCTGAGCAGAGGGAGACCAAAGGTCGGGGGTGCTCAAGTGGACCAGCAGCCACGGATTCACATGGCTCAAGCAGTAATGCAGAGCAACAGGATTTCTCTAGGGTCTAATGACTAACATTCATCTAATAATACTTAGCGCTTACCACTTTGGGTACATCTTCAAAGAGCTGAACTAATAGCAGCTAATTTAATCTTCAAACAAGCTGAGTGAGGAGCATTACCATAGCTGTTTAACTGAAGGCCGGAGCAAAGGAATGGCACTGCAGAGAAACAGAAACGTATGTCTCTACCCAGCTGCTTTGCGCCTGACTAATAAGGAATGTTTTTAGTGGATTTAATCATGATAGGCACTTCAGGGGGCTGCTGACTCTTTCCAAATCCCAGATCGCTGTTATTTTAAAATCTAAAGGTGGGGTCAAGCTTATACCTAGAAAGAAAAAAAAAAAAAAAAAAAAGAAAAAGAAGAAAAAAAAAAAAAAAGGTGCTTTCTATGGGCCGGGAAACACATTCCCTGTTACAGGCGTTACAGGTGGGGGCCAACCAGAAAGAAGAGAGGTTTTAGATCCTTCTCCCCAGAACTGTGAATCTAAACGGCCTCATTTACTCCTGATTCTCCTACATGATATTGTAATGGAAACTCAGCCAGGCTCCTGGCAGGGTCCCTGCTGCATCCATGCTGCCCAGGTGGTGCTGCAGCTTCTGGGGGAAAGGACACTGCAGCCACGCTGCCCTCAGGGTCACATCACAGAGGGAGTTTTGGGGTCAGAAGAGCCACCAGAGCAAGTTCCTGGGCATGAGTGAGGCAGAGGAGTACATCCTGGTGGCAGCACAGCCTGCAGTGGCTCTCCCCATGACACCATGAAGCAAAGCTGTGCCCAACTCTGCTAAAGCACCTCAGGCCTTGTGCCAGGCCCATCTCCCCTGTCCTGCTGGGCCACCATGAGCTCTGCCACCCTTTCTGGTGCCGTCCAGCCCAGCCTTGGCACCTCCCCAGGCCGCGAGCACCCAAAGTGGGCGCAAAGTTAAGTTTCCTCATAACTGACTCCATGTTGTGGGGGGCATCTTGAGGGGGCTTAGGGAAGCAATACAGAGTATAGTAAAATGGTGAAAATGCTAGGAACTGAGAATAGGTATGTGTTAGAAGTAAGTGGGGACATAGAAAGACATTGTCTGATCTATAAAGGAATAAGAACAGAAGACAAGGCCTGACCAGAGGCTTACTTGATTTAATGAAGCCGTTGATGGGTCTTTATGAAGAAACCTGTAGATCGATCTGGCAAGGGGTGTTTGATGAACTTTCTGAAGTCTGCATTCAGCCTCCTCTGAGGCCTGCAGGAGGTATGAATTTATAGTCAGATGCAAAATTAGCAAATTCACAGTTTTTGTGTAGGCTTAAAAAAAAAAAAAACAACACAACATTTGTGAGGATTCATGCTGTCGCTCTCCCCTTGGCTACAGAGGAAGTAGAAACAGTGACATGTCCACATAACCACGTAAATCTGAAATTTAAATTCAGAATAGATGCTATGTAGGATGTTACAGGCCTGCACTCCTGACTTGTCCATTATCCTTTGGTCATTTCTGGAGCTGAACATGTCACATACATCTATTAATTCCTTCCACAGCCACTGACATTACCTTCGGGTAAAGACGTAGTAAGTAATTGAGGTTTGGGCTTCTGCCACTGCAAATCTGAAAACCAAGCACACATAACTTTATGTATAATTGTACACGTGTATATACTTCTATGCATAAAATTAACACCTAGTTTTAAGAAAACAACCTAGTTTTAAACAAATGTTTTAAACACCAATTTGTTAGTAAAACTGTAGGGCATTTGAAAGAAAAATATTTTTAATTAAAGAATTAAAAATCCTTGCTCTAGGAGAGATAAAAATGTTTTAATTTTTATTATATTTTATATTTGATGTAATACTCATATTCAAAGTGTGTTTTTTTTTGTTGTTGTTGTTGTTGTTTGTTTGTTTGTTTTAAACAAGAAAAGCTTGTTGCCTAGCTTTTAATACTGAAGGTAGCAGGTGTATTTCTTTCCCTTTCCAGGCAATTGATGGTGTTGTTTATACTCCAAAACCTTGGCTTCAATCCCCAGTTCTCACTGATGCTGACTGCTCTAACAGAGCGATGCCAGCCCTGTCAGCATAACTCTGATGTGTCTGTTGTGACCAGTGCTCCCCTCCTTCCACCATCTCCTTGCAACTGTACTCTGAAGTGCCAGGAGACTTAGATACCAGAGTGTTTTTGAGACTTCACAGCTTAGGGGATGAGATAATAAAAATGTACATTCTCCATCTCTTCCTTATGCACCCTTTTAAAATCTATTTTGAGGAGATACCGTTTTATGAACACCTCCTGCATTATACAAAATGGTGCCAACCAGGGAAACAATGGCAGTTTTTTAAAGTTCGTTCATTTTCATGTCTTTGCTTTGTTATGGATCTAATTCAGACGAAAAAGAAAATAGGATATATTGCCCTACTGGCCATTGCTTTTGAAAGTATGTGCAGGACAGAAATTTGGGGTGCCTTAGGCAGGTAAGCAATGACAGGTTGCCTGCTTACAGCATTAACTCAAAGAGCAGTGATAGCCATGTCTCTGTCTACAAAATATCTTTGAAGAGGAAGAGGTGTAATGTGATCACAGAGCACTCAGAAATGAATTCATTGCTCTGCTTTTGTCTTTGTAAATCTTTCCAATGTTCAGCACAGCAGTCCTGCCATGGCTGCTAGCTATTAGGGCTGCACACTGCTTTTCAGATTTACAGCTGTGTGCTTGTCATTTCCAGATGCAGTTTTACTAAGACAGTCGCTCAGGAAACGTTGTGAGAAGCAGCAGGTTTCCAGTAAAACATGCCCATAAACACCATGGTTGCTGGCAAAATAAGGCTTACACCCAGATGCTTTAGAAAAAAAACACAGTCTATTCTTTGTTCACTTTTACCCTGAGGGTTCAGCTCAGGTCCATAAATATGTGCAGTGCAGCAGCCTGTCCAGCCCAGCTGACGGGACGTGTAATTCCCCATCTCAGATACTTCTGCTCTTCCTATTGCACAGGTCTGTACAAGGATTCTAACTGATGAAAGCAGTTCAGAAAGATATTTCAATCAAAACTCAAATCTCGGGCTGTGTGGTTGTTCTTCTCCTTCAGTTCAGCCACGGCTAGTTGAGAATTGGATTTGAGCTGAGGGAGAATCCAGAGAGTGAAATGCACATGTTGCTTGCAGTATCTGAACTATCTCAACAACACCCATCCCCATCTTCTCCAGACTCTGGGAACAGTAGAGCACAGCTCAAAATTTGCAAAGATTTAACTGGCACCTGACAACATATAAAAGGGTGATGCTGATCTGTGAGCAGATGGGGGACCACAGGCACTGCTGTGCTTCCTGCTGTCGGATGGAAGCACTAACCTGGATCAGGGTCTCTCCAGGAGCAACAGCAACTCCTAATGGCAATGGGCTCCACATGTTTGCTGGTGTTTCCAGGGACAGGGCCAAACTTTGGTTCGCTACCCTGTGTGGGCTCAGAAATAAAAATGGTTAATGTGTACAGAGAAAACAGGAAACATCATAGGTATCTTGACTTTCTCAGTACGTATGTTGACCGTATCAGCAAAATTCTAAATACCAGAACTAGGCACACCTTCAGAATTTTTTTTTTTCTTCTTTCTTTCTTTTTCTTTTCTTTCTTTCTTATGTTGCTTACTGGATAACTGGATATCATTTGTTTACTCCTTTACATATTAGGAAAAAAAAAAAAAGAACCAAAGAACCTTTCCCAGCTGAGATTTCCTATAATACTCTATTATTGTATGCTATATTTTATAAATTACGCATGTAGCCATTACTGTTTAGCATGACTGGTAACAACACATCACATGCCACTTTTTCCTTATTTGTTTCTCCTGGCTTTTCTTTTTAAGTGAAAGAACTTCCTGAATCAGTTTCTGCTTGAAGGATGAGCAGTATTGCATGGAAGACTACAAACTGTATGTACCTGTGTTGATGATGTTTGCCCCCCTGGTCAGAAGGGGAAGGGTTTACAGTCTACTTAAATTCAGATGGCGTAACATAAACAGAGCACTTTATCTTTCTCCTTCATCTCTCTGATGGAGCAGGGCATTTATTTTTCTGGCAAGTGCTGTGTTTTCTTTTTAGTCTGTGTACCCTCTCTGTAGCACAGAAATCATTTCCTTATAGCTGTTTTTACAGAGCAGGGTAAAATTTGATGTATTCATTACCAAGGCTCCCCAGGCATTTTTTTGTGCAATGTATAGAGATGTACTGAATGAAAGATACGTACTGCCAGCTTGTCAGCCTGAGCATGGGACTGTGCAGTCCTTCTCAGCAAGTGCCTTGTCTTGTGACTCCTGTCTGCTCTCCAGTGGTTTTACAAAAAAGCAAAAGGGACTTGAAAGCCAAAACATAAGTGACAAATTGAAATGTAGAAGTGATACTTCAGGACATCTCCTGCCCCTGCACACATGGTGCAGAATGATTGATGCCCTTTGAGATGCTAGCTTGTTTTGTAAAATGTTTTATTTAAAAAAAAAAAAAAAAAAAGAAAGAAAAAAAATAGAAGAAGAGCAAAGAAGAAAACAACTTTTTATTTCCTGTAATGTTAATTAATATATAGGAGATCATACTAATAGTATATTAATAGTGCTGTAATGTAAAAATTTTGTGCCTATTGCATGTTGACTAGAGCTGACATTTCTTGTAGGAGAAAAAATATATTTCCCTGAGGATAAAAAGAAAAAGATAATGTTGACATAAACTGCTTAGAACTGTGAACTGAGAATGTTATTCCCAGCCAATGTCAGGTTTTCTTCCAAAAGGATGATGAGCTTCATTACAAGGGAAAATCTTCATTGTCTTAGTTTTTGCTCTTTCTGCATTGAAATGCTCCCCCTGTGGAATTTTTTCTTTCTTTCACACTTTATGTTTTCATGTGCTTCACAAGATTGGTTGGATAGTCTATTAAATAACAAACTCCAGGCATTCGGACATTTCAAAATAAGTTCTTTTTGCTGTCCATAATAGAAAAATATTTTTTTTCTTGCATTTAATAAAAACTTTGTTTGGTTTTAGATTTTCTTTCCTCATTTCTTTCTATCTCAGCCCCCCCCTTTCCCCTCCGCCCCTCCACTGGACATAACACTGGCCAAATACTTAGGCTTCACTGCATTTCCTTTTGCTCCATTTTAGATTTAATTTTTACTTTTGAATTATACTCTTTTCTTTTAATTTTCCTTCCTTTTGTCACTAAAGGTCAGTCTGAACATATGATTTTCTTAGAATATTTATTAAAAAAAAAAAAGTTTTAAGAAGTTTTAATTCTTTTATATTACTTTACCTAATGAAAGTGAAAAGATTTAGATCTTTTTTTTTTTGGACTCAGTTTTGTCATGCCTCTTCTCCCCGTTACTGTTCAATGGGTACTATTGCAAACATCGTTCCTTGACATGTTGACACTTCTTGCTTTTTGTGCCAACTTCTAAGTTTGTCAAAGGTGGCATGATGTAGCACACCTTTTGAAATATGATCCTCCATGCTTGTCCAAAGAATCAGTAGTGAACTCTGCTTCATTTGTGTTCCTATGTGTTCATGCAGCTTCAGATTCCCTGATTTTGTCTTGCCTGGCATGTATGGCTTCAGCACGAGTAAACCACATTAATGAGGCACACACAACTGAGAAAAAGATAAATGCAACAGAGAAAAAAGTAATTGCTGTGAATGAGAGGAAGGATTGCCTCTTTGCATTGAAAAAGAGGTTTCTTTAGTATCTTATTCCATTAGCAGAGGGTGTGCCTTCAGGTTATAGCTGAAAAAAATAACTAGATAAAAGTTTATTTTGAGACAGTGTGAATAACAAACAAAAGCTATTAGTAAAGACTCTGGAAGTACATTAATACCTAGGTCCAGTTCCGAAGCTCTGAATTTTTCCATTTACTCTAGAGTTATAGCTAAACTTTGACAGATGATACAGTCTCTACAGTATGTTTTTTGAATCATTAATTGAACTATATGCTTGAAAGTGACTGTACAGCTAGAGGGGTAGTTACAACTCGGAGGAAGATGGCATGATTTTTCTATTTCACTTTCATGGGTTGTGTTGATTACATCATTCAGGCAGGGCAGGGTGAAACATGGTGGTTAGGTCACCTTAATGAGGGCGAGTAAAATGTGTTTCTTCCAAAGAGGTGGAGAACCTTTTTAATTAGACAGTTGTGGAGCACTATTATTTTTTATGCATTTTTTTTATTGGGGTTGTTTTCCTAGGAATCTGCACTTAACAGAGAGATGTTTTATGTGGTGTGTTCTGGTTTTGTGCACGGAGGCAGAAGTTTTAATGTAATTTTTTTTAGGAGCAAGTAATATATATAATGTATATGTACTATTTATACCTGCTGTTTAGATATACTATTCTAGTTTTTATGACCTAAGAGTAATAGAAATAGTAAGCTTTTATATATACAATTACCCATACGGTGTATGTAACATGATGTCTGGGAGATCTGTTTGGTTGTGCTTTGTAGTTTCATACGTCTAGCACTCAGGATTAAAGAGCTCTATTAAGGTTCTTTATAATTATTTTAATAGATGAATCTTATTCATTAAAAAAGTCTTACTGTCTAGAACGAAAAATCTCCAAGATATATAGTGACATCTTATTGACTCCATGCTTTCAGTGTATTTTGCAATATAAACTAGAATATTTTGTAATGGCTTTAAAACTTTTCAGATTCTTGAGTTTCCTATCTGAAATAAATTGCCTTGGGGCTACTGCAGCAAAGGAACCTGAAGGGGCTTTTTGAGACCAAACGCTGGAACACTGCAGTTGCAGGAACCTAGCCACCTTCTGGAGGGAATAAATTCCAGAACAGGTACCCTGTAGGATGCTTGTGGATATTTGAAAGCAGAGGAATGAGAACCAAAAAAGGAAGCATGCAGCTGGATCTACTTTCAACATGATATACTAAGAACAAGGTTGTGTCTTAAATGTTGCCCCACACCAGGACTTTAGTGCTTGGATGCTGGAAGGACACCTTCTAACACTTGGGAGTTCCCATTCTTGTGACTTCTGGAGCTCAATTTCTGAACCTTTTCTTTCAAAGCAGAACTGCTGTGGAGGAGCTAATGCCCTTATTTAATGGAATAACTCAGTGATTAATATATCCTGTCAGAGTGTGGGAAACCTGAATTCAATTTCCTCTTCTGCCTCAGGGGTTTGAACTCCAGACCACACAAAGTGACCTGATCAGCAAGCTACGGTATTTTGTGGATGAATAAGATTTTCATTCATACTTTCTAAAATGTCCAAGCAACATGATAAAATGTGTTAAAGAAGGCAAATTTGTTCTGTTACTTGGTGGTCAGTGTTCAGAAAGCACAGGACACTGAACCAAGCTTTTCCTATTCTCGGTTGTAATTGTTAGCCCCCTTGATGCCCAGCACCCTAGCTCTAGCCATGTATGCATGGGCTAGGAGTCAGTTGGCATTTTCTGAGCTTGTGTCTAATGAGCCCTGTGGATCCAGGACATGAATGTGCACCAAGTCACTGAATCTCACAGGACCTTACAAGCAAGTGTAAATGTCAGGCTTTGCCATGCTGTCTGAAAATGTACAGAAGTGAAGCTTTAGTGACCAAGACATCTTGAACACCCGAACGGGAGGTACCGCCTTGGGTGGCTCTCAAACAGGTCTTTTGAGGGCTGCATTTCTGGCGTGGGCACAGGAGTCTTTCTACAGCTTTTTGTAGATTCAAGGCAAAAGTCCCACTCCTTTCAAAAGCTGAAGGAAAGGATGAAATTTCATAATCACTTAGTTTGTGCAGGGCAATACCATGCTTGGCTGATTGTATTGGGTATGGTTGCCTACCATTCCAACTTGCTGTTACACCGATACATTTTATTGGTCACTGAATTATTTTCATTCCCAGTGCCACTGCAGTCCTGAAACAGATTGTGGATGTGTGTAGGTCAAGGGGAAGGAAAATTAAGGGTCATTGTAAGTTTATACAGTGGTGCTTTTTCAATTTCTATAAAGTTAGCTACATTTAGGCTCCCTGTTGGGTAAGCTTTTTTTCCCTTGTCTGTTATTTTCAAAGAAGAGAGTGCATATGACAGTCTGAGAATAGCACCAGCCTGAACACAGATGGTAGGGATTACACCACACTGAGCCTTGACCTTCAAAAGCCTGCCGTTTCTTTTCAAGGTTTCTCTTCTTTGACAGGTGGACTGGCTTTTGTCAATTACTTTCATTAATGCATTTTTTTCATTATGATCAATTACCTGTGCTTTAGTCTATGTCTCAAAATTGCAGCAAAGCAGGTTCCAAATTGAAAAACTGAAACAGTTTCCCTTACTTTTCTCCTTTTTGTTGCCACAAGGTACTCTGAGGCACTGGAATATTTAAATCACAGTGCAGAAATACCGTCCAGTTTCTACTCAAGATCTTCGTTAGCCACTTGGTTTCAAAGATTCTGGTCACTGCATGAGGTAAAGGATACCCACAGATCAAGTTTTCAGAGGACTGTATTTAAAATATATTATTTTCTGAGGTAGTTATAAATGACAAAAAAAAAAAAAAAAAAAAAAAAAGAGGAAGCAAAAGTTAAACTTGGATTTTTATAACCTGGAAGGCAAGTTTGCAAAAGATCATATACAGCCATTCCTATACTGTAATCTAAGTATCAAATGAAAATCAGATATTCTAGGGCAAGATGACTGGACTTGGGGTACAAGTAGGATTTACCCTTTTCTTCACTAGAGATCACAGAATCACACACAGAACCATTCAGGTTGGAAGAGACCTCCAAGATCATCGAGTCCAACCTCTGACCTAACACTAACCAGTCCTCCACTGAACCATATCACTGAGCTCTACATCTAAACATCTTTTAAAGACCTCCAGGGATGGTGACTCCACCACTTCCCTGGGCAGCCCATTCCAATGCCTCACAACCCTTTTGGTAAAGAAGTTCTTCCTAACATCCAACCCCCACCTCGCTACAGCCTCCTTTAAGGTCCCTGTAGAGAGCAATAAGGTCGCCCCTGAGCCTCCTTTTCTCCAGGCTGAACAAGCCCAGCTCCCTCAGCCGCTCCTCGTAGGACTTGTTCTCCAGGCCCCTCACCAGCTTTGTTGCCCTTCTCTGGACTCACTCGAGCATCTCCATGTCCTTCTTGTAGCGAGGGGCCCAAAACTGAACACAGTACTCGAGGTGCGGCCTCACCAGAGCCGAGTACAGGGGGACGATCACCTCCCTAGCCCTGCTGGCCACGCTTCTTCTGATACAAGCCATGATGCTGTTGGCCTTCTTGGCCACCTGAGCACACTGCTGTCTCATATTCAGCCGACTATCAACCAATACTCCCATCTCCTTCTCTGCCAGGCAGCTTTCCAACCACTCATCTCCCAGCCTGTAGCTCTGCTTGGGGTTGTTGTGCCCCAGGTGCAGGACCTGGCACTTGGCCTTGTTGAACTTCATGCAGTTGACCTCAGCCCATAGGTCCAGCCTATCCAGATCCTCTTGCAGAGTCTTCCTACCCTTGAGCAGATTGACACACGCACCTAATCTGGTGTCATCTGCAAAATTACTGAGGGTGCGCTCAATCTCCTCATTCAGATCATCAATAAAGATATTAAAAAGGACTGAGCCCTGGGGGATGCCACTAGTGACCGGCCTCCAGCTGGATTTGACTCCATTTACCACGACTCGTTGGGCCCAGCTACCCAGCAAGTTTTTAACCCAACAAAGCATACACCAGTCCAAGCTAAGAGCAGCCAGTTTCTTGAGGAGTATGCTGTGGGAAACGGTGTCAAAATCCTTACTGAAGTCAAGGTAGACCACATCCACAGCCTGACAGATACTGTCAGGCAGGTCAGAAATTCAAATGCTTGCTGGAAACCTCGTGTCTTGACCAGTCAGAGCCATACAAGTCTGCAGAACTAAGCTGCTGATGTAAGAATAGATTATCTTGGAAGATCAGTTTTTCCTCTGCTGTTTTGGGGTTTGTTGAGAATACTGTAAAAGATTTTCCTCAACATCATACAGTGGTTTCTGCAACTGTGAGAAATGTGGAAAGCAGTGACCAACCAATAGGACACTAAATGTTGCTCCCACAGTTCAGCATCACCAAAAGTGTCCGTTATGGATTTATTTATTTTTTTTTCCAACAGGCATTCAGATTTCACAGGTTACAAGTAATTAGTCCTAACCTGAGACTATCTTTGCAGAAAATATACTGAGGAGCCAGACCACAACCTGTATGTCTCTGGCAAAATGAGTTTCTTCAGTTCCTCAAGGCCTTTATGCAGCCTCCTTGCTCTGTTTGTCTAGAACGGGGGACAGAGAGGCTGGGTGGCTGGTCTGACCTGCCTGTGCAGTGTTTGCCCCAGTCATTCAGAAGAGCAGCGTCTGCAAAAGGACTGCACGAGGTTTGGCCCAGGTCCCCATTCCCAAATGACTGTCAGCAGTCGATTGCTCAAGAGCAATAGCCATGAAGGGAAGAATTTGTAAAGGATTGAAATGCTTTCCTGCCTTGATGCCTCCTTTTACAGTGCGTGGAATCTGGAGGAGCAATCTAGTCCCAAATCAAACCTTAAAAGGTGCTAACTTATAGGGCAGCTAGAAGCATAGAAACTCCTGATGGTACACAAAGGAGATAAAAGCAATAAATGCTCATTAAGAGTTAATAAGAGTCATCACATAAATCCTCTGCTTCCTGGCCCAAACAGAACAAAGTCTACAAACGTAATAAATCTGTCTCAAATTTATTAACATTTATTCCAACTACAGTATAATCATTAGAATAGCAATGTGGTGCTGTAAAACATTGAAATACAGTGTTACATCATCAGTGCTATTTGTTAACACAATTTTAGTAAAATACATTATGGTGCAACCCATGGTGTGGAATTAAAACTACAGTTTTAATATGGCATTTTTAATTTGCATAATACAGGTGGTCCAGGATAGTAAGGGTTTTGATATGAAGTAAATACATGATAAAAAGCTTCATGAGATTTGCTTTTATTTGAAAATTTCATTAAAAAGGGATTCATCATTAGCACCAAATATGTGGGAACAAAATCAAGACTTCAAACACCTGACTCCATTTTAATAGTGTGATTTATCATTTAAAAATAGCTTAAATAATAAAAGATACTAATTTCCACTAAAAATCTTGATTGCTTACAAAAATGAGCTATTCACTTTCAAAGCCACAAGCTACCTAAAAATTAAAAACAATTACAGAGTGCTGATTTTTTATGTTTCAATATAAAAATGAAAATGATTTTCAGACACTTTGGTTATACGAATTAAAATTTTTCCTCGGATTCTAGTAAAAGTAGGTTAGGTCTCTAATGAGTGCTGTTGCAATGAGTAACTTGAAAAAGGCAAACCAAATATGTTTAGGTTTCTGATTTTATTTTTTTATTTTTTTGGACAAACATAAGAGTAGGAGATATATCGTATATTTTAGAAATTCAGCTATTTAAATGAATTTGCTCAGGTGGAATCTTCCTAAAATTTAATTACCTGCCTTAGTTCTTGCTTACATGCCTACCAGCTGGTTTAGCAGTCACACTAAGTATATTTTTTAAACTTAAAGGTTTTAAAAAAGGGGATGTTATGTTAAGATCTTCTATACATACCAGCCATTTGAAAATGTACTGAAACATGAATAATTTCATCAGTAAAATGATGCATCTCACTCTGCACAAAAGCTAATTTGCATCCTTCCTTTGTAAGGCAACGACTACAGAAAGAATCAGCCATTATTTTTATGAGATGCTTACAAACTCACAAAAAACGTTGCTACCAGCTGGTAAGATTGAAGCATATAGCAAAATGCTCATGTCCATGGGGCTGCTGACAAATGGGTTTGGGAGTGACCGTAAATCCAAGCTCTGGTGATTATAGTTGTAGGGAGCCTACCCGTGTGCCTGGGGCAGGACCAAGACACCTCCAGGTACACCCCAGCCTCCCTGACCCCAGCCACTTCAGGAATGTGGCTTTTTTCCTGCTATGTGAAGTACCCATCAGCCATACCTACATTTTTTTCCCTCCTATCCAGCTTGCTTTGGGAATTGCTCTAAAAACTAGTGTCTAAATGACAAGTGAGTGCTACTGACATGGACTCTCAGTATTCATAGCTTATTCCTCAGCAGAAGAGCTTGAGCATCTGTCAAAACACCCTGGCGAGTAATTGCAGTAATCCAAGGATACAAATAAAAACTAGTTCAGTAGAAATATGTAAATATTCTATTACACAATTCTTGTCAATGACTTCTCATACAACCAGTGCTACTGCAGGTGGTAAAACATTATCTAACTAATCACTCTATTGTGGTTTGCTATGTGCTTATTAAATTATCTGATTACTGGTGATACTCCATAGAATAAAGACGCATAGTACATGAAAAAAAAATCAAAAAGGCTATAAAGAATATACACATATAGAAATATACATATATATACATGTATATGTATATATGTGTGTATATACATATATATATATAAAGCACTTGTTAGAAATATTATTGCTTGCTACTGGAAGAATACCTAATTAGAAAATGTGTTTTGTTCTGCTCTACCCCTCTCCCCCCCCAAAAAAAAAAAAAAATTGTCAGAAAGTTTTCAGAAAATACCTTTTATTCTTTGATAAGTGGTTTAATTTTATTAAAAAAATAAAAATAAAAAGAGAAGAAAAAAAATAACCAAACTCACTTCTTTGTTTGTTTCAAGGAGAAACATTCTGTGTAACTAGTTAATATTTTATTTTTATACTCTGAGATTACGTTTTTTTTGTGCTCACGTTCAGAAAAGCACTTGGGCATAAATTTATTGTCAAGCATGTGTCTAGACCTTAATAAAAAATACAGGGAAAAAGAAGTAAACAAACAGACTTTAGTGGGCTAGCTTCAGTGGGATATCCAATGTTTATTGCTAAGTCTGTGCTTAGGTTATAGTGAAATGGGTCTCACTGAGATTAATGCTAACAGAAAAACAACAAATTTGCAATTACAAATATGAAGTAGTAATTTTTTTTTCATTGTTTCATTCTCACTAGATTTAAGTGGGTATCTATGAAAGAGACATTCCCCAACACTTTAATTGAATAGAATTTGCACAATAATTTAGAACTGTTGAAGAGCTAAGGACTGAGCTCTGAAGCTGAATTTTATTGGAAGCTGAAGTTCAGTTCATATGTATAGGTACTTAACAAGAATCTACAGATTTTTATTTTTAAGCTCTGCCTTAATGTGGTACTGTTGTGAGAAATTATCCCAAAACTTTGTGTGCTTTGTTCTTTAGTTGGCAAGCTCTTAAACGTGTAATATGTCAAATTAAAATAAAATTATCTGTTATTTTTCTTATTAATGCCATAATTATATTGTGCCACTATAAGATTGCTTTCAGTCTAATTAAGTCTAGGCAGAGATTACTGGTAATTAATATAACAAATAATTTTGACGACAACTAATAATAATTGCTTTCTTGAAGAATTTTCTGAAACCCTTAAGTAATTTTATTACTTCCACATACAGTATTACAGTAATTCTTTAGTAGTTAGTAGTTAATTACTTAAAGAAGTAATTAATTGCTACGTTGAATTATGTTTAAAACAGAGCAAGAACAGAGTATACCTTTGCTTTCAGAACTGGCATTCAAGAATGGCTCCTTCTGTTTCCAGAGTCCCAGAGGCTCAGCCTGCCACAGAGCAAGGTTTAGATCTCTTGTTCAGCCACCAGGAACACACTGCCCAGACTGCTGCTCTGCACCATCTCAGGAGCCACTAAGCGATTATGGAAATGAGCACCCAAGTCCTGAGACACCTTGTATTCCCACAGATGGTACCTGCAAAGCTGCAGTGTGGGACTGATGCACCACAGGTAACAAAGTGCCCAAATCTCTGTTGCAGGCAAAAGCTCTGGAAACCTGAAGCAGGAGTCTTAAGCGGAAAGAAAATGCCTATATTCATGAGGTAAAAGAGTAAATTTCTTTTATTGGTGACCACTGTTTTATGAATGTGTGGGTACACATGCACTCATTGCTTGATTGCTAGTAGAGTGTTGTACAACTGTGAATAGGAATATTCCAAGGGCAAGTGGTGCAAGACATGATCTTTTGCCTAACAGATGATCTGTGCTGTGAACTAATTTGAGATCCTCTGATATACGGTCTTATCCCAGGACATGACATATTAAAATGTGCATCTGTGAAAGTCTGTTGTTTAAAAGGCCATCTAGTACCATGTTTTATAAAAGCCGATACCCATCTTATCAGAAAACCTTTTATTTATTTATTTATAAAGATGCATGGTCCAAAATTTAAAAGTAAAATTTAATTTCCTCTCCATACCAAATACTGTGCCTCAGTGCCAGGCTCGTGCTTCAAGATCCATTTCACTAAGAAATCATTTTCATCTTCTATACTCTGTGTTGTCTCTTTATGTCAGATATTTTTACGTGTTTTATGGTTTCCTCTGACCTTATTTTCCCACTAACACTGAGGTACCAATTGCTGCTGCTGCCACATACATCTATCCATTCCCTAAAGTCTCTGTGACTTATTAATTGACGTAGAAGTTTCACAACCCTGAAAAGAAAAGCCCAAAGATTTATCCAACTCCAAAAGATTTAAACTTTAGCTATAATAATGAAAAAAACACTTAGAGTAAATATTATGCAGGACATGAAATTCCTGAGGGCCAAATTATAGATATCAAATGCTCACCTGCCAATTAAAGGTGAAAAGAAAAGGCATCTCAGTGGGCCTGGTTAGAAAATTTTCAGCTGAAATTGTTTTCATTACAAAACCAGTTGTTTGCCCAAGATTTGCATAGTCCAATTGGGTGTGACCTCTGAGCAAAGTCTGCTTTGGCCATATATTTAGAAGGGGATTGGATGGGGAACAGTGTTCATTTCCCTTCCCTTCCCTTCCCTTCCCTTCCCTTCCCTTCCCTTCCCTTCCCTTCCCTTCCCTTCCCTTCCCTTCCCTTCCCTTCCCTTCCCTTCCCTTCCCTTCCCTTCCCTTCCCTTCCCTTCCCTTCCCTTCCCTTCCCTTCCCTTCCCTTCCCTTCCTTCCCTTCCCTTCCCTTCCCTTCCCTTCCCTTCCCTTCCCTTCCCTTCCCTTCCCTTCCCTTCCCTTCCCTTCCCTTCCCTTCCCTTCCCTTCTTCGATGATTGTGTTTCAATGTTTACAAATTTCCTAGAGTCACGTGTCCAGTATGAACAACCTAAGGTAGTTTAACTTGTTCAAAATACATTTATTTTTTCTTTGCATTTCATTTTGCAAAGCTTCCCCCTTGTTTTCTGGTATTAGATAGCATCAGTTAAAGCAGACATTTCAAAAATCTTGAATCTCTCTCTGAAACTTCCAGTGTTCTCAATATAATAGATACAGAAGATGATAACATGATTTGTGAATTAGTATGATATCCTACAAAAGCATCACATGATTTTTCCTCCAGCATGTCAGCTGGACATCAGCCAGAGATATTTATAAAGTAAACTAAAAACAGTTCTTTCTTGCTTTTTACTGACAACTTCAGTTTTATGTTTTTGTAAGACCCCTGACTTTTTTATTGGATATTGGGATGTTTCACAAAAGGCAAAGTTTATTTTGGGACTTTAACATGATTTTGGGCTCCTGAACTTAAGGCATAATTTTTGAATGTTATTGTTAGTATTATTGTTAAGCTAGATAAAATCCGAAATGGACCTCATGTTTCTCATCAAATAGTAGGAATTAGAAAATCAAAATGTTCTTTTCCAAACTTACTATAAATTTTGAGAAAAATACCCAGGATTTGTCAGAATAAGACACTTTTTTTTTTTTTTTTTTTTTTTTTGTGTGTGTGTTTTCTTATTAGTACACTGAGCTAAAAATATCCTACGTATTTACTAAAAAGAGTAAATACATTCTGAATCCTAGCCTAAAGATTTAATACTGATATACTGCTTCAAAACTTTTTCCTGTGAAAATTGGGTCCAAGTCACAATAGGTTAGATTCCAGACAGCATTCCTCAAGCTGCTATTTGAAGGTTAAATTGAGTTTAAGGAAAACCTTATTTGGGAATTTATTATTGCATTGCTCATAAAACAACATCCCATAGTTTTATTTCACTAGCTTGTGACACATTCACAGAAATCAGAAAAGGATTAGCTGACGGTAATACCAAACATATTAGAACAATCCCTTTGTATCCGACAGCAAATCACAAACAGGAACACTGATCCTATAAGCTGCAGAGTTCATATTTCAGAAGTGCTGAAATATTCAGCAGCTTATTAATAGTCAATACTCATTGTTTCATCTGATAGAAAAATGCAGTATTCCTCCAAATATTTGAAATAACAGCAAGAGCTCTGTGTAGTTGGGAATGGGAACCTTGAGAATTTGAAAGAGACATTATTAAATTACTAAACACCAGCAGTGAAATGATGAACTCTGCTGTCTGCATAGATTTGCACATACCAACATGCATATGCCCACCACCATCTTCATGCTGTGCAGGAATATTGCTGATTCATAAGCACAGCAATGTTTGGAACAGGCTCTTAAAAACATTATAGCATCTTTACCTTGTCACTTGTGCAATAGGGTTCTTCATGATATAAATAGCATATAATTAAAGTTAATACAATTAAACCTGTTACAATGCCTTACAGGATAATTTAATAATGTAGAAGTTGTATAACTTGTATGTAAAGTTAATAAATGCTAAAAATTGTGATGAGAAGTAGTTTCAAATCTAGCATTAGCTCATAGACAGATCTGAACATGAGCAGTCTCTTTTCCCAAAGGAAAGGAAAGAGATCACAAAAAGAAATAAGTAATGTTCATTTTATTTATTTTTTTAAATTTTTATTTTCAAAGACAGTAGATGTTGCTGCTCTGGACAGAGAACAGGAAAAAGTTGTTTTTTTTTTTTTATTTTTTTTTTAACCTACACAAGGTACCACAAGGTACATACAATTTAACATGTATGTGAGATTTGGCAGAAATTTACACAGGCATGTGGAGAATTGATACTTTTTTTGTGCATGTCATATGGCTGTCAGCATATAAAGCTTTACAGGGAGCCCTTGCCCAAAACCTGAAAAGGCAGAAAATTTTATTTCTGTTCTCAGTGTCAAAAATTTAGTACAATTGGCACCCCTCACCCCCCCCCCCCCCAGCAAAGAGTCTTGACAGCTGATCACAACTGAAGTTCTGCAGTACTTCTGAACATACAGCTGATAAACAACACAACAAGCTGCCCTTGTAAGTCTACTTTTCTGTGGAGATTCTGCTTTATCTACATTCATTATCATGTAACATCTGCATCTTCCTGTTACTATGCTACTGGGTACCAGTTCTTCTGTGCTTGTGCCATTTGTGCTTGGGTAAAAAGCATAGGAATTTGTTCTTCAGGGAGAGGTACACTGTATTTGTAACCAGGCTATAAATCTGGTCACTAATACAGGTGTTTTTTTGCATCCACCCATATATTAAAAAGCTAGAGAAGTCTCGTGTAGTGAGTTGCATGGGAACTTGTGTTAATACTGACATTCATTTATTCATAAAGGTCATTGAAACAGGATAGCAGAAACATTTGATTTTTTTTTTTTATTGTCATTCAGTGATGCATTACAACACCTTTTCCTTTTTGCTTTATATAGTTTAGATAAAAAAACATGTTTACAGATTGTTTTAGAAAGAGAAATGCAATATTAGATGATGAAATGAAGTCAAGGTGTGCCCTTGCTTACAGAGCTAACTGACATGAAGCATATCAGACACCTGTTACCATGACATGTTTAATATTCCTTGTGTTTATTTTATTTTTTTAATACCAGAGGCAAAAGTGCACCTCATTTTATCATAAATCATAGATTTCCTTCTCATGGTTTAAATGTGAATATTGCAAAAAGATGACCTGTAGTGCTCTTCCCAGCTCCCTGATCCTTTCACATGCTGCATTTGTGGACAGGTGAATATTTCTTCCTACTGTGTCTAAAGAGGAGAATTTCATAAGAAATCTGTTCTCCATTTTAAAGACGTTGGTTCAGGTTCCTACCTTTCAGTAGAGGAAGGAGATTCCCCCACAAAAAAAAAAATACTACTTGAGGGAATATTGTGTTCCTCACATTCTGCTAGATCCATTATCATTAGTGAGAGCAGGTAAGCAGATGTGCAGGTTGCATAAATGCAGCACAACCCTCGCAAAGCAAAATAAAGAATAGAATAAGCCATTCTTATTAATTTGCACACATGTTAGACTTGTCCAAACACATTAGGTGTAATAGCCTCCCTTTCCAGAGATCTCTGAAGCATACTGTGGTAGACCCATAAGGTCAGGAAAAGGGGTAATTGCAAAAGCAGCTGTCATCGAGCAAAGGACTTAACTGAAAAGTTGTCCAAAGGCCTGCCTTTCTTAATACCTCTATACAAACTGTAGTGCTTTGTAGCTCCATGTTACCTCTGCTGGTACAGGGTGAAGCACGAACATTGCTCAAACATGATTCGTTTTCTCATGTTGAGCTGTGGCTAGAGGTAAGGACTGGTTCCTTGATCTGATGTATTTCCATTCAATGAAACAGTGATGTTTTTCACTAGCTGGAGCACTAACACAAGGCATCCTGTAGCAGAACAATGTAAAAGACCATTCTTTAAATCTCACTGATGATATTGTAAATCCAGAACAACCACAGTGCAGCTCTTGGATTCAGTCTCGCTTTGCACTTCTGTCAATGAAAATATACTGCAATTACGCTGTCAGTTACCCTGCATTTGTTTATAGTGTCTGACTGAAAATTTACTTGAAATTGTTACCCAAAAGACTAAATTTATAGAGTTACATCCTGTGTGTTAGTGTATAAGTGGTTTTAAATCTGAAGTAGGATGTCTTCTGAAGTTTTGGCTTCATAATGCATGTGGTGGCGTAATGCTCCCTCACTGGAATTACCTGTCATTGAGTGAGTATGGGGAGGACCCTTCTCCTTTGGTATATAATTAATTTTGTTGGAACCTTTATGTTATTCTTTAACCTTCTACTTAAGAAAACCAGAAGACAGGGAAAACATTGTTAATCGTATTTGAATCTCTGTCAAAGACTCTTAAATGGACGCTATTTTGAGTCAGTATGTCATGAAGAGTTATACGACCACTTTGTAACACTTCAGTTCCATTTGTATAGCAGTGCTGTCTTTTGCTTCCTTCAGCTGGCAGTCAAAATTTTTGTGACCTATTTCATCAGTCATTTCAGTTTCTAGGAGCAGAAAAGTCTCTTTATCATATTTAATGACAGCAGCTCCTTGTGTGCCTGAGCCAAGAGCAGATCAAGAGAAACCAGACCCTGCAAACCACTGCTGCCTGGATAAACCTTAGGCATTTAGATAGAGTAGAAGTGCTTACAAGCTTCACAGAGCAAAGGCACTCAGCAATTAACTATTCTGAGGAGTCATAAAATAACATGTCAGTCTTTCTTCTCTTAAGGATTTTTTCTCTTGTTGTTGTTACATTTTCTCCTTCAGCAGGAAAAAAAAAAAAAAAGTCATTATTTAAGCTGGTGTAAATAATTATGACTCAAGTCCCTAATTAATGTAGTTAATTACACAGGGCTATTTTTCCAGTGAGATGCAGTGGTGAGCCTGGAAGATCCACATGTTGCCAGTACCATAATTTTATTTGTACTTGACTTATTTTTTTTGACACTTCCCCTGGCCCCAAATCCTTTATTTGTTGCCATTGCTTCACTTTCTTTTGGAGGTCTAGAGATGGAATAACCTCTATATGTTTTCTCAGGGAAGACTGGCAAGATACAGACAATTTCTCATCATTAAGCTGTTTTTTTGTTTTGTTTTGTTTTGTTTGTTTGTTTTTCACACACACACAAAAATGCAGTTGTTTATCTGGAGAACAGACCAGTTATTCCCTATTGGAAGAGTTCTATATCAGGAATATCCCAGACTTTTTTTGATGTAGCACCTTTGATTTCATAAATGCACAGTTGAATAAGGCTGATTTATTTTCTAGTAATCTTCTGTTGTCCTAAAATCAGGAGGGACTTCTGTTTTAAAACATATATAATATACGAGTATTTTATAATTATTTACTTTTATGCTTTTATCAAAAGTTTCACAATATTTGGTATTTTTCCTCAAGTCGCATTGCCTGAGGTGATGTGATTATGTGAGACTCTTGGGCATCATTAAAAAAAAAATTTAATGTATTTGTCTTTTACTTAAACAGAAACAAATGAAAATATGACCCAAGTGCCTGCTAAAAACTTGCAAGCCAATGGCAAATGAAAAGAATCTAAATTATTAAAAAAAATCTTTAAATTTAATAATAAATTCTTTAATTATTTTAAAAAGTTCTTTAAATGGTATGTTCATGATTTTCAGAGGGATGATTTGTTTTTCAACACCTGAGAATCAATTCTGTGTAGCCATAATTGGAGTCTTACAAGGTATAAATGTACGAATATATTTTAAATTAAGTGTGTATCCTTTCATGTTAATCTTTGTTTGTTTGTTTCTTTGTTTTTAGCTTAGTGTATAAGAAATCAGTTATTTCCATTTGCTTAGGAAAATGATGCAATTGTTTTGTTCTTGTAAAATTTAAAGCATTGTAGGTAATGCTGATCTTTTTCAGTACTAGCAAAACCTTCTTAAATGATTATATACTAAGCTGGCAATAACCAATAAGTCAAAATTAGCAATTAAATTAACATTATTTTTTTTTAAAGTTGCTTTAAGTTCATAGGGGAAACAATTTTGGTTATTCATTAATGTCCTCTTCTTGAATTCTTCCTGCCTCTAGGCTTTTTCCCACCTCCGCATATCAAATACAATTTATGAAAACAGCATGAAAACAGCATTCTCCTGAGTCCAGAGGACTACTTCAGGAGTTGGTATTTTGAACTGAATCTGTACATGGTGTCTTCAAATAAATGTAGGAATAAGATTGAGGTAGTAAGAGCTACACTAAGTTAGGATGAAATAATTCATAAAAAAATAAAAAATAAATCCACCCTTTTTCTAATTCCTTTATGAAGTGCAAAAGCATCAAATTATTTGTGGTTAAGGTTGCTATCTTTATTTCAGTGATATATGCAGGTTGCCAAATATTCAGTTTCATAAGCATGTCAAAGTGCCAGTTTCACTCTTAACTTAAACCATCATGGTCATCTGCAATAAAAATCATTCTCACTTTAGTTTCCAGAACCATTGTTAAGCTTGTAGACTAAACATGTAACAGTTGTAAGCAGTCAGCAGCTTTATTACTTCTGCTGCCCTTGCAGATGCATCCTGGATTCAATTTATCCAAGTACATCAAAGTATTTAAATTTTCAAGTACTGCAAGCATTTTGGAGTGCTTAAAGACTATTTGTATTCTCAAATGTTTGAATGTAAACTAAGATGAAAATTATCAAATTATCTTTTTTTTTTTTTTTTTTTTTTTTTTTTCAGTTTTAAAGGACTGTCACAGTTTTGTTCTGAAAAGGCATTTGAAACTCATTTTTTTTTATTTTTTTCCTATGCAATTGTAAGTAATCCAGTTTCAGGTTACATGGTCAGCTTGGGTTCTTGGGTTCCTTCATTCTGAGAATTCTCTCTTTCTGTAGAGTTTAATGAATTAAACACCTAGCAATGCCAGCAATTTGTCTCAACTTCTCTCCAAGCTTTCTTTCTCTCTCTCTCATTCCTTCCCTCCTTCCTTCCTTCCTTCCGATTGGCTGCAAATAATTACATCTTTAATTGATCCATCAGGCTAAGAGTCTAGTCCCTGACTAAAACTGATATGAAAGCCTGAATTAGTTAAACAATATTTAGCCAGCAGAAAGTTAGATAAAATATGGGTAGCTGGCTTGTAAAGGCAGTCACATTAGTCATTTTGTTTGAAAAATACATTAATTACTTTTGCAATATTTGAAATAGTGTCTAAGTAAGTATTTGGCAATAGTAATTCACTATCCTTATATAATACTTTACTAATAATACTATACCATATACTTACAAATATTTCTTTTTTTTTTTTTTTTATTTATATATTTACAGCTTCAAAACGTATCTATTTGAAATGCTTATAGATACACAACCAAAAGTTTATTTTGTTTATTGTGTGCAGCATGGATGCACTGCCTGGTAGCACCTTAGTCTACTCAAAATTCCTCTGAAGTTTTAAAACTCTCAGGAAACGGACATACGTTTATACGTTTTTGCAGCCAGGTGCATGATCTGTATATTATACATACATATGCATTCAAGCTTGCTTATAAAATGAAAAGGCTGGAAAGGTCTTGAGGTCAACTGCATGCCCAGGACAAGATCAACTCTGCCTGTGTCACTTCTATCAGATGTTTGACAAAATTGTCTTTAAAGAGGTGGTGGCAGCTTGAGAAGGTCACTGGCCCAGCGGTGCCAGTAAGACCCCATATCTCTATTTTTATTTTTTGCAAATGTGAATTCTCCTGAAATGTTAGTTGTTATTTTTAATTCTACTCATTTACAACATACAGAACAGGTTACAAATGTCCCTTTTCCAATATCTTTCTGTGCACTTGATGACAGTGTTTACATTTCTTTTCACCCCTTTCTTCTTTATTGCCAATTCCCTACATCCAGTCCAATCATTTGCTGATCCCATTTGTAGTATTTTGTTGGCTCTTCGTTTTCTCTAGACCTCTTCTCTTTTTTAAGACTCTCTCTCCCTGTTCCACATCTCTGTTGTATGTAGCCTCGGAGCTGAGACTCAGCAGGACAGGCACAAGGCTTTGGCTGTGGAGGACATACTTTGGCTACAGAGGACATACTGCAGGTATTTAAACAAACGGAAATTTCTAAATATATTGGTCCTAATTAGACAGAAAGAACATGATTCATTAGAAAATCCACCCTGCTTCAGCAATCAGAACAGCCACAGAAGCCTTGTAAACTTCTGGTTTGTATGTCTTAGAATTTCTGTAAGCATGAAAGCCTTTTTTTTTTTTTGTTTTTGTTTTTTTAAAGAAGGAAAGGACAAGCTAGTTAAAATTGTTGTGTAGTAACGCTTTCCAGGCTGCTAACCTGTGTGTCTGCATACAGTTTCAGCACCACAACTTGTGAAAACAAAAACCTAGCAGAACTTGTGAAAACAAAAACCTAGCAGAATAAGTTAAAGGATGTTTAAATATAGCCCCTATTTTATAACTTGGGATAACTTGGGCACTATATTCCCATTTTAAAACTGCCAATGAACTACTGGGATTTTTTTTTTTTCTTGATGATCTTCTTTAAGACCTGTATGAATAGCAGAGAAAACAGCTCCACTGTAATAGAAACAGGGTTTTGTTTTCCCTTTTTTTTTTTTTTTTTTTTTTTTTTAATAAAAAAATGAGTCACTGGGTAAAATAAAGGTCATTGCAACAACCTTTGAAAGAACAAAAAGAGTAATTTTCCCCCTTTTGCTTTTTTACTGGTTTTCAATGCAACGTGAAAAATCATTTTTAAGTTTGCCCATCTGTTTTACATAAAACCTTAGCTGACCTTACACAAAGTGAAACAAATGCACAAAAAGCTTTGCAGTTGGGTTCTTGCCAGTTAGGCAGAGCAAAAAGAAAAGAATATGTAAAGTTAGATCCTGCTCTTGTGTAAATTAGCCTAGCTCCAGTGAGGACTTATGTTGATTTATACCAGCAGAGGCTGAGGCTTGTATTTCTTATAAAAACCAGACTTGTCAAACCCAGTCCTGCTACCATTGAAATCACCTTAAGATTAGCTATTGATTTTGGTGGAAAAAGGACAGTTGCTGAAGGAGCCATGTTTGCTACAGGTAAACAATACGTACCCATATATTGGGCAAATTGAAGAGCAAGAACAAAGTGTAACTCTTTGAGATTGTGGATGTGCTGGTATGAAATAAGGATTAGGTTGCACCCTAGCTTTGTACGCCCTGTATACAAGGCTGAGTTTGAGTCCTGTCTAACGAAGCTAAGGAGCTCGTTTGATGTCAGACTTGAAGTGAAGAGGTTCTCAGCATGCAGAGGTGAGTCTCATATCCTGCTGCTTTTCTGTGTGCGTGCGTGTTAGCCTAGCTTCTCTCATGCAGTGTAATCGTATGGATCAAAAATGAATCCTGAGGAAAGGAATGGAAATAGGTGAAGCATGTGGAAGTAGAGCATACCAGCAAAAAACAGCTGCTAAATCCTCAAGTAACCTACCATGCATTTCAATAAAACTTTTGTTAATGAGTCTGAGAGGTGAACTATGCCCATTATATCAACACTCCAATCTAATATGATTAATGAGTATAAAGTAAGGTTCAAGCATTTAATTAAAAAGGCAATCATAAGTTACTGAACAGTGAAGCTGAAGCTAAGTTTCTGAGAAGTAGGTTATTTAACAGAATGAGATGCCCCAAAAGAGGCACTGGGCCAAAAATCTCCCTTGGCTTACATTCTGTAGAGAGGTACAGACTGTGATTTGAAACAACAGAATTTAATGTATACAGAAATAAACATATATATACATGCATAACAGTGAGCACATATGGTGATGCCTATGTTTATAGATTGTCTAAACATTTCATTAATAGACAAAGGTTTTCCACTTGTTTGTTAATTTGTCATACATGGAATAATTTTTCTTGCATGCAAAACTAAACCCTAATGTATTTTATTTTGACATGGTCAAGCAAACTTTAGAAAAGAATCTCTACAGACTTCTAAGCAAGATTCAGTATTTGCATCAAAAATGTATCTATCAGAGACCTGCTTTTTTATTTTTTAATCTAAAATAGTCCAGGTTTGACTGTGTCATAGGTTCCAGTTCATACATGTCCAATAAAGACTTGACAGATGTTGATATAGTCAGTAACTTTGTCACTTTATATTTTAATTAACTTACTTAACTTTACAGTATAGCTTATTCCTCAGGTTTTGATCTGGCTTCTAAACAGAGAAAAGTGTCCATCTCCAGTGATAGAATAAGATGGAATATCTGCAATGAATAACCAGTTCTTTTCCTGAAAGAAAATAAGTATATATCTGGCAATAGTAATTCTTAAATACAATTAATATAGAATGAGGCATATGAATACAGCAGGTAAGAATTGCTGTACCTGAATCCAGGATTCCATCAAATACAGTATCTTATTGACTACGGTTGGCAGCAAAGGTGAAAGGTGAGCAAAACACCCAAAAAACAATTGTGGACCCCTCAGGAAAGACAATTTTGGGAGGCAATTAATAGTACCCTTCTGTGTGATACTTGATATGTTATATTCTTATCCATTTCTGGTCTATCTAAAATAATGTCATTGGTCATTAAACAGGAGAACAAGTGCATTCCACATTTTGTTTAGAAAGATCAGATCTATCTGAAAACAAATCTCAAAACTGAATGAAGTGGTTGGCTTTCTCCTTCTTTTGTGCTAGTATGGTGCTATTTAAACTGGACCAAAGTCACTAATTTCTGTACTGAAAACACCAACGCAATCTGAAATCAGTGGGCTGGAAGAGGATACAAGTTAATGGCAAGAGTATTATTTGAAATCAGTTCCATTTAGGTCAGTTTTCCTTATATGAACACCCTTTTCTAGAGAGTTGGAAGTCAAGTAAAAATGTTTTTTCTGCTAGAAAATGTCACGTTAGACACAATGAATATCCAGAGAAAATGCAAAGGACTTAGGTCACTTACTGGACTACATGAGTTTTACCTGATCATTTCAAGTTTGCTCACTTACTTCAGCAAAATGTTTTTGGTTCTGTTAGCAAAATTAATAAAAATTTGATATATAAAGAGATTTATTACACCCATAGAACAGTCAGCCTGTCTTTCTTGTCTACCTAAGGCTGCCGATGGTAACCTAGAGATCTAGGGCATCTTCAGACACATCTAATACCATGTATCAACAGGCTTCCAAAGGTTTTATACCTTCTTTCCCAAATTAGAGGACAGGCCTATAAAAGCTACCTGCAACAGCAATTACAGGACTGGCAACAGTAACTTGGTCAGACAGGAGACACCCTTTCTCAAGAGACAAGATGTTGTGGAATGGCAGCTGTTAGCTGCTGTCCCACTGTGGGGCAAGGATTTTTGTCTTCTGATAAATTTGTACCCAAATATGAGCAGGGTATTATGATTTCATACAGCTTTTTGTAGGTTGATAAGCTCCTGACCAGCATACACCCTTTGAATAGATCCCTGCCAAGCAATTTAGGCAGCCTGCCAACCCTATCTTTATGGGTGTCTGAAATCTTTTGGCGTGTCTTTAGCAACTCTGCTTCAGCAGCTTGCCCTATATTTTCCTGTTGTGCTCTAGAGCAGTCTTGTGGTTTGGTGCTAGAGGAGACAAAAACGTAAAAGGCTAACAGTTCTGGCACTGCTCTCTAACAGCCTTAAGTATTGGACAGTATTTATCTTGAACAATTATTGTTCAATATGACTGGTTTTTTTGTGTGTTTTGTTGTTGTTGTTGTTGTTGTTTTCTTCTAGAAACAAACAAACAAACAACAACAAAACAACAACAACAACAAACCACAATCAAAACAACAACAAAACAGAGACTATATGCCTAAATTATTACACAAGAACTCCAGGTCTATTAAAGGCTTCGTTATGGATCTAAGAATTCCCATTGAGTAGCTTTATTTGTTCACAGCTGACAGAATTATGGCCTTCCTGTATTAGAAAACAATACTAAGACAGAAGTTAACCTTGAAATAAGATATATAGATCCTCTTGATAGGGTGCACATGTAGAGAATGGGAGGACTGGACTGGGCCATAGACTTTAATGGTCATTGATGAACTCTGGTCCTCCCAGTAGAATTGTGGCCTCTTAGAGGTGGGATCCTGAATCCTTTAGAATGCATCATCTTTGCTCACTGCCCTTCTCCATTCCTCTGGGATGGCAATGTTAATGGTCCATCTCTCTCACCTTTAATCTTTCTTTTTGCCTACTGGCAAGAAGAGAGATCTTCGGGGAAGAACCTGTTTTAGATTTGGTGTTTGAACAGCTCACAGCCCTCGACAGCAAACGATCTCACCTATAAAATTTAGGTCTACTGGAATACAGACAATAAAGAGCTGACTACTAAAGTATGCAGATGAGTTGAATCCCCATGGTCTCTACAGGTGTCCCTATGAGACAGATGAATCTGACTAAAGATAAAATAGCAGAAAAAAACAGAAAGGTAGTGTTATTAAAGGGATTGGTGTTTGTTTTGCCAAGATCTGCTTAAATTTTAAGTTGGATTGCTTTGAAAGCATGCTGAGCTGAAGAAAGGTGTTATTTTTTAAATGCTGTGGGGGATTCTTCTAATCATTTGAGGAGAAAGCACTACATATTCTAAAAAAAAATACTGTATCCATTCTTGTAATGAAGGTTCATTAGGCATCAGATTGATTTATTGTATTGTTTCCTTTATAAATTATTTTCATTATGTTTTATCACAGTACATGACTACTGCCCTGGGGGAATATGCAGGAATGAACTGAATGGCAAGCGTAATAGACTGCTTTAATTAAAATAGTGTAATGCATATTTCAGTGCTATTAACAAAAACAAAATTGATTTTGTTTTCTGGGTAATTGAATATATTAAAGTCCAGGTGCTGTGTTTCTATTGTTTAACCCTCTGAGTTCAGTTACATTTGATGGTTTGCAGTTGGAAATACATTTATTGCCAAGCATTTCATAAGGAGAATTTTCTTCTCTGCCAGTGACATTTCCTTCTTCCTTTCTTTCCTCAACTCCAGTGCCCTAGTGCACGTGTACCATTATTAAACAACAGGAAAGCATAAATATGAATTTCAATGATGAAAGCCCTTTGATCTTTTCCAGTATCTTCAAGCAAGCTCCAGACAGTGAGGACACTGATAAAAGAAAGTGCATTAGTCCTCTGCACTTTTTAACCTGATGTTCTGTGGAGACAGCAGCAGTCAGTCACCATAATTCCATTAGTTAATGAACACTTCAGGAATTTGTCCATCATAAGAAAGACCCTTTAGAATTACAGTCAATCAATGACACCTGTTCTTCTAAGTAGCTTCCTTTTCTCCTTTTCTTTTGATTTATGTAGGCTATGAGTCTTTTTTATTTCCTTTACCCTCCAGGTACCCAAAGTTTACCTTTTATCAAGAAGATGCATTATGTTGGTGACATGACAGACATAGGCAAATCAGGTTAATGATGTCTGAGTACAGCAATCAAATGAAACCAACCAGCCTAGAAAATGAACAGTGTCAGGGAGCTGAGCTGCACGACCCATCTGTCCATGGAAAGAACCATTTTACCTGATGATTGTCATCTGCCATATCTTACATACCAGATTTATATATATATTTTTTTAGAATTGCAGGGGTTGGAAGGGACCTCAAGAGATCATCGGGTCCAACCCCCCTGCCAAAGTGGGTTCCCTACAGCAGGTTGCCCAGGTAGGCGTCCTTGAATATCTTCAGAGAAGGAGACTCCACAACCTCCCTGGGCAGCCTGTCCCAGTGCTCCATCACCCTCACCGTGAAGAAGTTCTTTTGCATATTGGTGCGGAACTTGCTGTGCTCTATCTTGTGGCTATTGCCCCTTGTCCTGTCCCCACAAACCACTGAAAAGAGGTTGGCCAAATCCCTCCGTCTCCCACACTTAAGATACTTCTAAACACTAATAAGATCCAGTCTCAGTCTTACTTTCTCCAGGCTGAACAGCCCCAGGTCTCTCAGCCTTTCCTCATAGAGATGATGCTCCAGGCCCCGTATCATCTTTGTGGCCCTCCACTGGACTCTTTCCAGGAGATCCCTGTCTTTTTTGTACTGGGGAGCCCAGAACCGGACCCAGTACTCCAGGTGAGGCCTGACCAGGGCAGAGTAGAGGGGGAGGATCACCTCCCTTGACCTGCTGGCCACGCTCCTTTTAATGCATGCCAGGATCCCATTGGCCCTCTTGGCCACCAGGGCACACTGCAGGCTCATGGTCAACCTGTCATCCACCAGGACCTGCAGGTCCTTTTCCACAGAGCTCCTCTCCAGCAGGTCGTCCCCCAGCCTGTACTGATACTTCGGGTTGTTCCTTCCCAGGTGCAGGACTCTACACTTGCTCTTGTTAAACCTCATCTGGTTTCTTCCTGCCCAGCTCTCCAGCCTGTCCAGGTCTCGCTGAATGGCAGCACAGCCTTCTGGTGTGTTGGCCACTCCTCCCAGCTTTTTATCATCGGCGTACTTGCTGAGGGTGGACACTATTCCCTCATCAAGGTCATCGATGAAGATATTGAACAAGACTAGAACCAGCACCGACCCCTGGGGAACACTGCTAGTCACAGGTCTCCAGCCAGACTTTGCACCACTGATCACCACCCTCTGAGCTTGGCCAGTCAGCCAGTTCTCAACCCACCTTACTGTCCACTCATCTGTCCCACACTTTCTCAGCTTTGCTGGCAGGATGTTGTGGGAGACAGTATCAAAAGCCTTGCTAAAGTCAAGGTAGATGACATCCACTGTTCTCCCCCACCTACCCAGCTGGTGATGCCATCATAGAAGGCAACGAGGTTGGTCGAGCATGACTTCCCCTTGTTGAATCCATGCTGACTACTCCTCATAACCTTCTTCTCTTCCAATTGCTTGGAGATGGCATCCAGAACAAGCTGTTCCATCACCTGTCCAGGCACAGAGGTGAGATCTTCCCTTCACTTTCATCACTGGAGTTTTCACTGTAAACTACTACTTTGCAATAGATATTGTAAATAGCAGGGTATTTCTGGTTGAGCTACCATGATTCTCTGGATTTGTATCAATTGTTAGGATGGCATGTTGTATTTCATATAAAAGTGTCCCTAAATATCAAGGCCCTGAGTTTCCCCCACTTCCACCCTTGCTTTCTTAGGAAAAGCACTTCCATTCTCAGATGTCTTGCTGGGGCAGTCACTATAGATAGTTGCATCTGGAAAAAAGGAAAGAGGAATTATTATCATAGACATGTTTCTTCTACTCTCCGCAGTGCCAGTTGCAGAAGGGTCATTGAAGGCAGACAGTGTTTGCAGGACTGATGCAGAACTCCATTGCTCTGGGAGGATTCCTGAGGAATAGTTGCTGTTTGTTGCAGCCCAAGGTACAGGTATTCAAAACTGAGACAGATCATCCTCTGCAGTTCTTCTCAGATCTGAGGTGTGTGTTGTTTATAGCAGAGATGCAATAGATATATACGATCTTATTTCACATTTTATTGGGTAAAATATTTTGGTTGTCTAAGTAAAGAGTAAAATTCCCATTGACAGCAACAGGAGGTAGTTCACCATTTTATAGAACCTACCCTATTTCCTAGACATTTGCAGCTCAGAATAAGTGAACTGTATTTTAAAAGGAGGAAATAGTAATTTTAGTTGTCTCTTTTTAAAGAAAAAATGACACCCCAACTAATAGAAGCAGCGTGAACTATGGCAACATCTCCTTGGGATATATGAAATTTAGGAATAAATCAAATGGCTGAACTGAAAAAAATAAAAAAATAAAAAAAAATCAGAAATTCAAAATGAGAAAAAGCCAGACTGCAAAAACAGCTACTTCAAGCCCACCTAGTTACTCTGGGGTACTCGGACAACACTGATCAGCATGGTAGTCTGAAGACATTATCTATAAATCTTATGCACCTTAAGATAAAATATGAGTATCTTTTTTTCCCTATCAAAGATTTTCTGTTCAAACTCATTTACTCAACAAGAGCCTTTTAAAAATAATTGTTCTGCTTTTATAACAGAAGAGCAGGCCATAATTAAACTGGTGAGTCATCAGTCCACTGAGTTTCATAGGAAATTCCTTATTACTTTAAAGCACCTACTGGAGTTCTTCTAATCATTTCCCATAGAAGAGCTGCACGTACAGATTGATTCCAAATAGTTCCCATAAAAGAATAGGCCACCAACCTTTTTATTTTTTTATTTATTTTTTTTTTTTTTAACATAAATTTCAGTCTTTATAGTTTCTATTCCCGCACAATTAATGAGATCTGGCTGAATCCCCAGTTACTTCTGGGTTGTGATTTATAAAGCACAAGTCTAGATTCAGAGTTTTCAGAAATGGTTTCCTACCTTTTAGTGTTATTACCTCACTTTCTATAGTGTATCTCTCTATGTCTCTTTTACTTGAAACTGGTAACCCTTAATCATTTCTAGGAAGTGTTTACGGATTAGCAGGAACATGCTGAACTGTATGGAAAAGTATTTAAACACTGCAGCATGACAAAATGTCAAGTATGTTGGCTATTCTTCTATTTGGATAAATGGCTATTAACTATTTAACTTCACAATATTTAATTTAATCAATATGTTAAAACAATCTAAAACATAGCATTCTAATATCAGCAGTTGATAGGCAGTAGATTTCAGCATTAGACAAAAATTATTACTTGCTTATTTGCTGTACAAAATTTTCAGAGAAAAGATTTGTAGGACCCAAGAGAAACACAGCAATTAATGTAAATATAGAGAATAATTTACATCAGAAAAATATAGAGAAGGTATTCTGAAATATGCCCAAATGTTAAAAACATCTCAGCAGTTTTAAAAATATTTTAAGTAGTACCTTAATTAAACTGTATCGGTGAAATAATACTAAACAAAATGCAATAATCTGAGAAGATTTTAAAAATAATAACGGCATTTTCAAAGATAAGAGTATTATATAGCCAGGATGGAGACAATTTAGCTTTTGCATAAGAAACAGGACTAGAGTGTTTATGGCCAAATACAATTTGTATCTTCATTTAGACTGTGGTATTTGTGTTCAATACAAATACTCTGTAAAAAAAGTACAAGTACCAAATTTGAAAGCAGCTGCTTAGAAAGTACATGTTCTGACTTTGCAAAAAAGATGCAAAATGGGAATTAAAAACATGCTTGAAAAGAGGTAAACTTAGAATTAATAAAAATCTAAATGATGAGTAACTGCCAGAAATAATCAAAGAATCAGAGACCCATTCAGGTTGGAAGAGACCTCCAAGATCACCTAGTCCAACCTCTGACCTAACACTAACAGTCCCCACTAAACCATATCCCTGAGCTCTACATCTAAACATCTTTTAAAGACTTCCAGGGATGGTGACTCCACCACTTCCCTGGGCAGCCCATTCAAATGCCTCACAACCCTTTTGGTAAAGAAGTTCTTCCTAACATCCAACCTAAAGCTCCCCTGGCGCTACTTTAGCCCATTCCCCCTCGTCCTGTCACCAGGCACGTGGGAGAACAGACCAACACCCATCTCGCTACAGCCTCCTTTAAGGTCCCTGTAGAGAGCAATAAGGTCACCTCTGAGCCTCCTTTTCTCCAGGCTGAACAAGCCCAGCTCCCTCAGCCGCTCCTCGTAGGACTTGTTCTCCAGGCCCCTCACCAGCTTGGTCACCCTTCTCTGGACTCTCTCGAGCACCTCCATATCCTTCTTGTAGTGAGGGGCCCAAAACTGAGCACAGTACTCGAGGTGCAGCCTCACCAGAGCCGAGTACAGGGGGACGATCACCTCCCTAGCCCTGCTGGCCACACTGCTTCTTATACAAGCCAGGATGCCGTTAGCCTTCTTGGCCACCTGAGCACACTGCTGTCTCATATTCAGCTGACTCTCAACCAATACTCCCATTTCCTTCTCTGCCTGGCAGCTTTCCAACCACTCATCTCCCAGCCGGTAGCACTGCTTGGGGTTGTTGCGCCCCAGGTGCAGGACCCGGCACTTGGCCTTGTTGAACTTCATGCAGTTGACCTCAGCCCATCGGTCCAGCCTATCCAGATCCTCCTGCAGAGCCTTCCTACCCTCAAGCAGATCGACACACACACCTAACTTGGTGTCATCTGCAAATTTACTGAGGGTGCGCTTGATCCCCTCATCCAGATCATTGATAAAGATATTAAAGAGGACCGGCCACAGTACTGAGTCATGGGGGATGCCACTAGTGACTGGCCTTCGACTGGATTTGAATCCATTCACCACGACTCTTTGGGCCCGGCTACCCAGCCAGTTATTAACCCAATGAAGCTTACGTGAGTCCAAGCCATGAGCAGCCGGTTTCTGGGGGAGAGTGTAGTGGGAAATGGTGTTAAAAGCCTTACTGAAGTCAAGTTAGACCACATCCACATCCAAGTGTGTCAGTTTGTCATAGGAGATCAGGTTTGTCAAGCAGGACCTGCCTTTCATAAACCCATGCTGACTGGGCCTGATCACCTAGTTGCCCTGCAAATGCCATGTGATGACACTCAAGATAATCTGCTCCATGAGCTTTCCTGGCACCAGTCAGACTGACAGGCTTATAGTTCTTATAGTTTCCCAGGTCCACCCTCCAGTGCCTCTTGTAGATGGGCATCATGTTTGCTAGCTGCCAGTCAACTGGGACCTCCCCCAATAGCCAGTACTGTCAATAAATGATGGAAAGCGGCTTGGTCAGCTCTTCCGCCAGGTCTCAGTACCCTTGGGTGGATCCCATCCGGCCCCATTGACTTGCATAGATCCAAGTGCTGTAGCAGGTTGCCCACCATTTCCTCATGGATTATGAGGGCCACATTCTACTCCCTGTCCTCTTCCACCAGCTCAGGGGTCCAAGAACAACCGGTCTTGCTACTAAAGACCGAGGCAAAGAAGGCATTAAGCATCTTAGCCTTTTCTTCATCTCTTGTCACTATGTTTCCTCCACCAAAGGATGGAGATCCTTGTTAGGCCTTTTCGTCTTTATGTATTTATAAAAAATATTTTTTTTGGTATCTTTAACAGCAGCAGACAGGTTGAGATCCAGATGAGCTTTGGTCTTTCTAATTTTGAGCCTTTCTAGTACGATCCAGCTGCATGCCCAGGCAGCCAGGAGGGCCAACCGTATCCTGGGGTGCATCAAGCATGGCATTGCCAGTCGGTTGAGGGCGGTGATTTTCCCGCTCTACTCTGTGCTGGTCCGGCCTCACCTCAAGCACTGTGTGCAGTTCTGGGCACCACAGTACAAAAAGGATATGAAACTGTTGGAGGGTGTCCAGAGGAGGGCAATTAAGATGGTGAAGGGCCTAGAGGGGAAGACGTATGAGGAGCAGCTGAGGTCACTTGGCCTGTTCAGCCTGGAGAAGAGGAGGCTGAGGGGGGACCTCATCTTGGCCTACAGCTTCCTCATGAGGGGGAGCAGAGGGGCAGGTACCGATCTATTCTCTTGATGGGCCCTGAGGGAAGAGTGTCAAGCTGCGACAAGGGAGGTTCAGGCTGTATATCAGGAAGAGGTTCTTCACTGAGAGGGTTGTTGTGCACTGGAACAGGCTCCCCAGGGAAGTCATGGCACCGAGCCTGTCGGAGTTTAAGTGTTTGGCCTGTGCTCTCAGTCATATTGTCTGAATTTTTGGGTAGATCTGTGTGGTGCCAGGAGATGGACTTGATGATCCTTATGGGTCCCTTCCAACTCAGGATATTCTATGATTCTAATTTTGTCCCTGCACAGCCTCGCCACATCATTATTGTCCTCCTGAGTGGCCTGACATCTTTTCCAAAGGTCATAAACCTTTTTTCCTTCCTGAGCTCTAGCCACAGCTCTCTGTTCATCCAGACCAGTCTTCTTTTGCGCCAGCTCATCTTTGGGCATATAGGGATGGTCTGCTCCTGAGCCTCTAAGATTTCCTTCTTGAGTAGTGCCCAGCCTTCCTGGACTCCTCTGCCCTTCAGGACTGGCTCCCAAGGGACTCTGCCAACCAATGTCCTGAACAGCTCCAAGTCTGCCCTCCGCAAGTCCAAGATAGCAGTTTTACTGCTGCCACTCCTGAAAGCCACACCGCTGCCCCTTCTGTGCTGCCTGTCCCTTTTGAAGAGCCTATAGCCAGTCATTGCAGCACTCCAGTCATGGGAGTGGCCCCACCACATTTCAGTGATGGCAATCAAGTCATAGCTTGCCTGTCACAAAATGGCTTCCAGCTCCTCCTGTTTGTTGCCCATGCTGCATGGATTAGTGTAGATGTGCTTCAGTTGGGCCACTGCCCTCTCCCCCTGCCCTGACATTGTTCCCCCAGGCTCACCTCTAGCGAGCCTCATTTCATCCCCATCCTCCTTCTTACCTAGTTTAAAACCCTCTTAATGAGCCCTGCCAGCTTCTGCGCTAGGATCCATTTTCCCCTTGGAGATATGGGGGAATGCATCTGCAGCTATCAGGCCAGGTGCTAAGGGCTCTGTGGTAAAAAAAAAAAAAAAAAAAAAAAAAAAAAAAACAACAACAAAATTTCTGTGATGGCACCAGTCTCTGAGCCATGTTTATCAGGTGGGCTTTCCGGGTTCTCTCTGTACCCCTCCCTGCCATTGGAGGGATAGAGGAAACCACCAACTGTACTCCCGCTCCATCTACTAACCGCCCCTGTTCCCTTTTGATAGCCTTCAGGGTTTGCTCAGCAATTTCATCACTGCCAGACTGGACTATCAATAGGGGATAGTAATCAGAGGGGCAAACCAGGTTGGGAAGGTTTTGGGCAATGTCCCTGACCTGGGCCCCAGGGAGGCAGCAGACTTCCCTACAGGTAGCGTCAGGATGACATATAGGGCCCTCTGTTCCCCTGAGAAGGGAGTCGCCTACAATGATTACCCTTCTTTCTTTCTTGGTGAAGGCAGTCTTGAGGCGTGGAGTCGACTCCCTTGCCCTAGGCAACCTCCTGGGTAAACTTTTGGCCACATCCTCACCCACCAGTCTCTCAAGCTCCAAGGCCTCAAGCCTGTTGTGTAAGGGCACCTGGGAAGACGAGGCTGGTAGGGAGGGGGGTGCCTGCAGCACCAAGCAGGGACCTGTTTCCATTCCTCCTTGTATCCTAGGTCCCTTCCCTCTGCTTGACAGCAACAGGGCAGGGGGTCCATGCAGGGGGTGCCTTTATTTCAGGCGTGGCAGAGAGTTGCTCCATCAGTCTATCTCCTGCTCACACTCCCTGATAGTCCTTAACGTCTCCACCACCTGCTTGAGCTCTGCCGCCAGGCTGAGTAGGTCATCCACCTGCTCACACCTCACACACACGGTGTGTCTGCCACCTTCTGATGGCAGCAACAGACTCAGGCACTCTGTGCATGAGTCCAGAGACCTGAACTGCCACATGTTTGAGCAGGCACTCAGGCTGGGTCACCACAGACTATCTGGAAAGAGTTTTCTGCCTAGCTCAGACCATGCCTGGTTTAACTACAGGGGCAGTTGGGCCTGGTGCCCCCTTTGGCTGCTGCGATGCCCAAGGAGCTCCTTGCAGGCCAACATCACCCCACACCCCTGCAGTACAATTACGAAATGCAGGGTTAAAGAATGTTAGTTTATATTTGGAGTTTAAAATTTCACTGCAGTTTGGATTTATTTTTTTTTAAGAATATCAGAAAATAGTTTCACTCAAAGATGTTATCTGAGAGCTAAACTTTTGCACTTTTTTAAGCAACTCATGTTTGAGAAGCACAAAAGATAATTCAGTTTGTTCAGAAACACGCAGACCTTTCTGTGTCAAATCTTCACCTTAGTCATGGAGCATTCCCATTGAAGTCAACCTGCCTTCCCTTTAAAGCTTTCTTTTCTCAGCGAGCCAGCCCTACTCTATTCTCTGTGAAAAAATGTCCTCAGATGTCTGTCTCTGGTGTGTTCACTTGAAAAATTGCTACAAGGAAAAAATAAAAATGGAAGCACGTATACAGAGCATCCCAAGTTGCTGTAGGAGGCCCACAGCTTCTGTCACCACTAAAAAGGAATTAGAATTTGCTCAGAAGTAGCCAGCTATTAATGTTATGTTTTACCAGAAAATGAACAGGAGCCATAGAATGGCCTGGGTTGCAAAGGACCTTAAAGATACCTAGTTTCAACCTCCCTGCTTTGGGCAGGGTTGCCAACGTGAGCAGGCTGCCCAGAGCTGCATCCAGCCTGGCCTTGAGTGCCTCCAGACATGGGGCATCCACAACCTCTCTGGGGAACCTGTTTTTAGGTATGGGTATTTAGGTAATAGATATTATGGGAACCTGTTTTTAGGTATTAGGTATGCGTTCAAATCTTTGCAGTCTCCTTAGACAGTAAAAGCTTCAAGATGCAGAGTGTGTTTTTTTGTGTGTGTGTGTTTTTTTTTTTTTTTGGTTTTGTTTTGTTTTGTTTGTTTGTTTATTTTACAGCATATTACATGTTCATTACAAAGACCTGTAATCAAGGGTTAATAACGTGTCCATTAAACATTCCACTACTAAATAAGACACATTTTCTACTATTCTGTGCCTGAACAATAAAATAGAGCATGGCCTGCCATTTTTTCTGTCCTTAAGTCAGCCAGACTTGCTTATCTCAAGTCAAAAGAAAATGGCAAACAGAAAGTATCTTCTGCTCTCAGACAAGCTGCTAATGTAACTTCACTTTCTATAAATAGTCTGCATCAGTTAAGTTCAGCTATTTCTGTCTGCTAATAAGTTGTGCATACTGACTTGTTCATATATATAGCCTCTTTGAAGTCAAATCCATTCCAGCTAAATATGATTTTGAAAGTTGAATTTTATGCAGTAATTCTGGCTGTGATCCAGAGCTGTAACTGGACAGCTGGAACTGGAGCTTAACTTGCAATATATTCAGATATAACTTCTGTGAAAACATATGACATTTTTCTGTATTAAGTCCACACAGAACTGAAAAATAATAATAATAAACCATTTTTCAGAGAACTGAATTAAAAAATACTGATTATCTTTTTCGGTTAGTCAAGGATGAAACTTTACCCAATATTTTGGCAATCCAGTGAACCTCTGGTCCATAGTGTAGTGGTACTTAAGAAGGAAATTAGACTACAGCTACAGTCCTTGTGTTATATTTTACCAGAGATCAATTTCAGATCGGAAGCAGTTAGGGAAAAAAGGATGTGTAAATCTGTCCACTTTTCTTTATCTTGGCTATTTATCTTGGCTATATATCATTGCCTTTACAAAATACAATCCAAAATTTCAGCTAGGATAGTCAAATATGTAGACAAAAAAAAATAATTAAGAAATTATTTAGCTTATTGGTTATGAACCAATAAGGCTAATTCATCATCCAGTCTAGAAATTCATATGGAAACACATCATTAATTTAATTAATATTTAAGTGATTAAATTATATTCTTATTAGTACAAAGTACAGTAAAAATGATTTCTTCATTCATATATTTAGAATAATGTTATCTTTTTTTATCTGATTGTGTTCTCACAATAAGCAATTTGCACTTTCTTGAATTAAAAAAAAATAATTTTGTAATGTAATTTCTAAAAGAACTAGAAGGATGAACCTTTCTTCCGTACCTCCTTCCTTTCTTTCTGTTTTGCACATTGTGTGCATTTTGCATTGTGGAGGAACAAAGTACCTACTCCATAACAGAAAAAAAAAAAAAAAGCAGGACGTATTTATGGAAAGTTATGTCTTAGAAATTGTATTATCTAGCAGTTTAGAAAATGGATTCAATTTAAATGAAATGACAGGAAGCAAATCTGTCAATGTACCTGCACTCTAGTGCTTCTCTGAGTCATGAAACTTCCAAGATATAAAGAAAATTTACAAATGAGACACAAAGAAGGGGAAAACAAACAAACAAAACAACAACAAACAAACAAACAAACAAACAAAAAAAAAAAAACAGAAAAAAGAACAAAAAACAATTCTTCAGAGACATAAATTTATATTTTACATTGTGATAAAAATATGATTCATTGCAGCTAAATTACTACCCATCATAATAAATCATGATTATCTATATTGTAGCCAATCATTAGGAAGTAGCAGAGAGAGAAAATTCAGTTGTTATTTAGATTATACCCACTCCTTCTGTATTTAATGCACAAATATATGAAAACAATTACACACTAATAACTTATAAAATATTAAATTGAACCCAATAGTACATAATCCAAGATAAGATACCAGACATAAGAAGGTATTTGATGAACTGGTAAGTACCTCTATCTATAGCTAATACCCATTTATCTGTGAGCCTGACATGACGTGATATGATTCCTAAGAGCATTTGCTTTGTTATGTGAATTTTCTCAGACTGACCTTCAGCAGATTAACATGGCATCACTCTATAAAAGCTGGGGGCATGTAAAGAGGGGCAGTATGCATGCTTTAGAAATAAATAGTATATTCTTTTAAAGGTTAAAAGAATAGATTTTCTTAAAGTGTACATTGCATTATGGAAGTACTTTTTACACGGCTGGAATATTCACCCCCTATATTTTCAACCCCTTTCTTTTGGACCATATTATTGCAAAGAATATGCATTTAATCTGAGATTAACCAGGTTTGTCTAATTGACCCGCAAGAGTGGTCAAGTTAGGCAGAAGTCATTAGACGAGAAAAGTCCCATTCTTTGCCAATCTCATCTATGTTCAACAACAGACCCCTCTTAGATGAGAGGAAAGCACAGTGGAGATGACTTTTCTTCTGGTTCTAGTTGTAAACTGTACGTACAAGTAAACACAGTGTTTTGTTCCCATCTTGCCCATATCTTTCTCTGACTTCCAGCTGTAAATTGATGTGATGTTTATGTACCAATCTTATAAAAGTGTAAATATATATCATGAATATAGAAATGTTTTCGTAGAAATGTCCTTAAACCAAAAAGAGTTTTTTCCAACTTTATTGCCTTCAGTGATGCCATTATATATGTTCAGGGCTCCATGCTTTACTATAAAATATTCCCTACCAGTAATTTAATTACATTTTTTGCAAATTCTTTTTTGAGTACACACAGGTGATTCACGTGTATAAGATTATAGCATGGTTAAAAGGAAAGGAAAGGAAAGGAAAGGAAAGGAAAGGAAAGGAAAGGAAAGGAAAGGAAAGGAAAGGAAAGGAAAGGAAAGGAAAGGAAAGGAAAGGAAAGGAAAGGAAAGGAAAGGAAAGGAAAGGAAAGGAAAGGAAAGGAAAGGAAAGGAAAGGAAAGGAAAGGAAAGGAAAGGAAAGGAAAGGAAAGGAAAGGAAAGGAGAGGAAAGGAAAGGAGAGGAAAGGATAGAAAAACTCAATCTGTCTGAAAACCCTGTGTTTTTGAGAAGTGTTAACAGATCAACATAGCCAGATTTCGTATTCCTTATCATATTTACAAAATGTGTTGTTTTTATTAGGTTTTGACATACAGATATATTTTTTTTTTTCAATAATGTTCTTATAAGGGTCATGTGGTTTCATATACTAAAAGTCCTACATTATATTCTAAAATTTAGAAGTACATGCAAGATATTCTTATCTTTATTCTGAAAAAAATGAGAGTTCTGGAAAGGAAATAAGGATGAGTGAGATGGGAGACTTTTCTGCTCTAACCTGAAGTAATTCTGTTAAGATTTCCCTAGTGTCCTTGTAAATAAACAAACTGTTAGCATGGTTACACTTGTGCTAACAGTCAGCAACCTGAAACACAATGGAAGGCAATGTGTGCAAAGAGTAACAGCATGTTTCTGTAATGTGTATACAGCATGTTGATCTATTGAAGGTCAATCCCAGAATAATTTTGAATGTATTAGTCTTTCTTTTGTATTATTGAAATATAGCCAGTATTTGAGCACAGAAGACAAAGACTTCACAAAGCCCTGAAAAGGATTAAATTAAGGTTACAAACAGTGTAATTACTTTCTGTTCTGGGACAGATGTTTGTTTACCATAAAAATGGAACTTGCACGATTAATGTGTCTAATATGCCATTCTTTTACTAGAGAGGGGTTCCTGTATCATCTCACTGTCATTAGTACAGGTTAGACAAGTCTAGAACAGATGGATACATGCCCTTGAATAACATGGTTCTAGATGAGTAGTGGCAAGCTTAGCAGGACTGGGCATTTAAGAAGGTGTTTATGTATATCTAATTTTTGTTCAGCACACAGTAAAATCGTTTTGGTATCTTGATCTCACCTGTAAATGCTTCCTGACATAGGATGCTTCTCAAGTGTTTGAATAGTTTTGGAAGGGATAGTATATATTGTATAGCAATATATAGACTGCTTGTAGGTATGGCCTTCACCTGAGAAGTGAGTTCTGTTCAGTGTCATAAATCAATTGAACTCCTTGTTGTTCACCCTAGATAAGAAGATCTAGGTGAAACCATTCATGCCAAGTCTCTGTTGGCAGAGCTGATCCTAGTTGCCATGATTGAGTGTCATTCATTTGTTGTGCAGAATTTCCTCATGTATCAATCACTCTTAAGAAACATAGTTTATATCAAGGTTGAATGAATTTTTCTAAGTGAAATATAACATTTTGTGGTTGAGCAGAGAGGGTCAACATACAAACAGCACAAAAGGTTGCATTCATTTAAGTTCTTGTTTGAATGATAAAGCCAATGAGAAATACTGAACCTCTCACTGACAACCAGCAAGTGTTTACAATAAACAAGCAATTCTAGTGATGCCAGAGTGGTAAAAGAGCCAAAACCTCTGAAAAGAGAAACAATATGATTTCAATATTTACAAGTAAATTTTGAATGCTCACATATTCATTTATTGCAGAATAGATCAAATTTCAGTTTAGACTTGGAAAAGATCTTTTGAGAAACAGTCTTTTACATAACTGATTAGAATGTTGCTCTCACTTAAAGATATTTCAACATCATAGTTATATTTGGTTTGCTGCTTCGAAGACTGGGTGCTCTAGGCTAAATCTGGCACTATATTACAGAGAATAAATTTTTTCCAAAGTGTGGTTTGGATTTGCCTTCTGATGAAGACATAATGAATGTGTGGGGAATTTTACGGTGTTTTTTGTTTGTTGGTTTGTATTTTTATTATTTTTTTCATGTACACATCATTTTTGTACAATTTAAATAAATCTTTTAATTTAAATAATTACATTAAGAAATAAGTACAAGATTATGGTATAGAATCAAAACAAAATATGAAATGAAATGAATGAAAAACACTGAACCTTTTGCCTAAGTCTGGCTAGGATACTCTTTCTGGAAAATATTAAAAATCATATATAAAAATATATTATATATATCAATATATAATAATATCAAATATTATTATAATATATCAATATTAAATAATATATCAATATATTAAAAAAAAAAAAAAGATTCCTAAATGTTGAACCATCTTCAGTTGGCCAAAGTTCTCTTTAAAGTCAATGGAGAAAGAGTGGTATCTCCATGGAGCTGTTCATCCCATTGAAGATGAGTATCTCATTCTACTGATTATAGAGACAGCGTAAGAGATGCAGATGACTTATACACATTTGTGCTTCAGGGTTTATTTTAGTTGCCTAACTAAAACATCTAAGCCAACTGAGATGTTGTAGGGTACTCCATCTTACCTACTGCTGCTGATGCAGATGCCTGTAGGCTTTCTGTAGGCTCTGCATTGTATCTGCCAACTCCTTGCAGATGTCCATGATATCCTAAAATATCTCAAATGTTATTGGATAGCTGTGTTTAGGAAAAAGGCTCAAACAGTAGTTATCGAAAGTTAGTAGAGGTAAACTTTGCTTTGGAGATGATGCTTAGAAAATTTTGTCTTGGAAATCTGAGGTTTACATAAACAATTGGGGTTCGTTTTTGCGAATCCTTAACCTATAACGCCACATAGGCTGAATTGCTAATTCTGCGATTGTTCTACACATGGACAGGCTGTATCTGTCTGTCATAGTCTTGGCCTCTCCCATGTGCACTGCAGACAACATAACTGCCTGCCTCTTTCTCTCTCTCATCTTATGTTGTTTATTTGTATACTAATGTCTTTGGAGTGCGGATTATCTTTTACTATAACTTTGCACATGTTACATACTAGATAAGGATCCTACTCTTGCTTAAAATAATGGTGTAATATTATTAAACCTATTAATATAAAACAGAAAAAATATATACACTAACTTGTCCAGAGTATAGGCAGCTTTTATTCTACATCTTCATTATGTTTCCATTAGGCTGATGAATATAAATATTTTAGTTGCTTCTCAAATTTTTAATATTCTGTCCCAGTTAGTTCTACAGAAACATTCTGCTGGTAGTTTTGACATGACTAGTTCTAATTATCCTGGCTCAATCACAGGAAAATATTTACAGAAATATTATATTTGTATAATGTCAATCCTACTATAGTATGGATAGGAAGAAAATCATGTTCCCATTGTCATGGACATCATTAATAAGAGTCTGATCCACAACTTGCCTAGAAATTTTTATTTTGTTATATGAACAAATATAAAAAGACTGATGCATACCAACCCATTAAATTTAAATTTAAGCAAACCCAAGAACTTGTGCCATAGGAAAATACCAACTTTTTAGCATGTATATTTAAGCTAGGACATATAGTTAAAATTTTAAAATATTCCATGGAACACACAAACCCTAATTCCCGCCCCCCCCAACAAACAAACAAAACCTACAATACTCTGATCTTTTAACAGGTTATTTTTTTTTTTTTTTGTAACCCTCCTTCCCCCCTTTCACTTATATCATGAAAAGACCCTTGACATAATAAAGGAATTAAATAGCTATAGTATAAAAAACAAAACCCATAGCCTACACCTTCTACAATCCATTACTGCATCCTTACAACCAGAGTTATCAGGAACAGAACACTAGAAACTGTATGGAAAGTCATTAGAAAATTACAAAATAGAAAGTTCTTTCCCAGAACCTGCAGTCTTCATCTTTCCCTAGCTTTCAAACTCTTCTTTGCCTTATGCTTCAACCTCATAAATACACAAACTGGAAGCAAACTGCTGTGGGCCAAGCAATAATGGAATTTAATTCTTTTAGAGTACAAAGTGATCTTTACCAACATGTGCAGAAGTATAACAATATCTGTGCACTATAGCAAGGCCTTCGCACTCCATGTATTCTTCATATGGTCATCCCAAAGCAAAATAAAGTTTACCTAGTACACTGGATTTACCAATGACAGCAAAATTATAGTTGCTGTGCATGAAAATGGGCTCAGACAGATAATGAGCAAGTGATGCAAACAATTGTGAATGAGAGATTATTTTTCATGAAGTAGTTTATCTCCAAAATCTCAGTCCATGGTAAACTTACAAATTATCTTTAGAAGAAAATCAAGGAAATAAAAGTCTATAATTTTACTGAATACATGAGGAATAGTTCTGTGGATTTAGCAAAGATATTGTTTTTTTTTTTTTTTTTTTTTTTTTTTTTTGGTAACATTTTAATACTCTCCATTTTCATTTTAACTATTTGCTCACAGTTCTTGGCTGATTTTTTTTTTTTTTTTTCTCCACACTACCATAAAGACTAAGGTCTTGGTATATAAGATAGTAATCTGAAACAAGGGGAAAAGATGATCAAATTGCTTAATTGCTTATCTTCCTTATGTTAAACTTGGAACAATTGTTTTTAACCTCTACTTAGCTGGACGTTAGCTGCTTCTTTTCAGGTTTGAATAGGTATTTACTGGGTATCTTTCCTCTAACTATTGACTTAATGGAAGATACTCTCCATCCTGCTTCTCTTACATCCTTTCATCATGGTTACAACAACAATCTTATAGTAATAGATAGAGGAAGTCCTGAAGTGAAGTCCTTATCCAATCACCTGAAGAATACTAATAAACTTTTGCTTTCTTTACGTAAGGCAAATCATGAAGACATATTGATAATGTTCCTGTGCACAGCATATGCGCTAAAAGTCCTAAAGTCCTTGGGATGCAATGATAGTTTAATTTTCCCTATCATTTTAGGAAAAGGTATTAAAAATAATAAACTTCACTTCTGATCTTGTTTAGCACAGGACAGGCTAGAGAGATCTCAAAAAAGATCCTAAATAGTCTTGTGATGAGGCGCAGAGTGAAAATAGAATGTAGAACACATTCTATTTTCTTGTGCGAATGTGTGAACACATTCTGTTTTCTTGAATGCTTGTGTTCAGTTTTCTGTCTGCAAACTGAGATGGTGCATGATATTTTTTCACGGATCATATTCAAAATCCCTGACAAGAAGAAAGGCTTTCCATTGAGTTTACAGCCTCTGAACCACTGTTTCAAAGTGAGAAAAGAAAAAAATTGAAATGGACTAGGTTGTCTTAATTTACTGAGAACCATAACCACAGATGCATGCTGAGGTGCAATTTCAAGAATACTGAGGCACCCATCTTAATTTTTATGCATTTTCTGCTTGTTTTAAAACAAACAAACAAGCAAACAAACAACAACAACAAAAAACAGGGGACTTGAAGCCTGTCATTGGGTTTCCATACTACTTGAATACCCAAGGATCTTGGAATGGGATCTAATCTAAAACACTCAGGTGGCTCTGGAAATGTTTGCTTCTTGTTCCTTTCAGTGGAGTGAGGGTAAAGCCTGGTAAGGCAACATAAATGGCTCCAAGTCCCACAGCATTCTGTCAGCACCCACCTCTTGCTGCCCACCTAGGGCAGTTCTTCAGAGCTGCTTGAGTCCTTAGCAATAATTTTACCTGTTGAGCTCAACACCATGTCCTGACTTTTCACGATAGACCCCTGCATTCTTATCATGCTTGCTTTATGAAATCTAATTTGATGTTTAGATGTAGAGCTTAGGGATATGGTTTAGTGGAGGGCTGTTAGCGTTAGGTTGGAGGTTGGACTCGATGACCTTGAGGTCTCTTCCAACCTAGGAAATTCTGTGATTCTGTGATTCTGTATAGCACAAGCCTCATTGAGTACTGTAACACAAGCCTGATATTTAAGTAAATGAATTGATAATTATTTCTAATGTGCAGCAAAATGTTTACAGGAAATTTTGATTGTTTTCTTTATCATTGTTAAATGCCATTGAAGAAATTTAGCAGGCACTAATTTTAATTAAAAGGATTTTACTCGGGACTAATAAGGTACACGAATAATAATACTTTTCTGTCATTAATAAAATGTAGAAACTTTTGCTCCTGATCTTTAAACAGTCATTTGCCTTTCAGAAATGTGCTTTTAAGGTACAATTTGGTACCACCCATTAATTTAATTAATAACTTAGCAGGTTCAGTTTTATTTAATTTCTCCATTTTTGCACACAAGAGTCAGCTCTCTTATTCAGAAATATGAGATGTTTTTTTTAAAAAGAACTAATTTCAGAAAAATACTTCCACAAGATCATTTCATAGACTCGTGCATTCCCTTTTCCAATGACTTAACAATCGCATTAACTTTTTGCTGGCTTCACTGTGTTGCTGGACAGGCTGGTAGTATTGATGAACAGCAGTGATGATGTTCAACTAAACCATAGTCCATCAAAGCATTTAAGTGTATGAACACCTTAAACATACCTAGACTTCAGTAAAATCAATTCAGCTGCTTACAGGTTCACTTTTATGTATGCTTTGTTGGACCAAGGGCACAATTACTACTCTGCTGGTGTGAAGCTTACTAACCGGTATTGAGAGGAACCATCTCTGTGACTGAAACTAACAGTTTGGGAATTTGTTAACTGTAAGTTGACTATAGTAATTCTTGGCTGACTCTAGAGAAGACTTCATACTTAACTCACCTGTGTGGCCTTTCAAGTGATGCATATTTTGAGTAGTGAAGGTGGAAACTCTATGAAGAAAGACCTGTAAATGGGTAGGAAATTACTTATTAAACATTATTAGAATTTGGGTTAAATTGCAATAGTCTGGTTGAGATTCATTTTATGTATTTTTAAGTTGCCTCGAATTTTTAGTACTGAGTATGCTCTGAACATGCTCTTTCATGTTTTTCTTTTCATATGCTTCTGTTTCTCCCTGAACTGATTTGTAACTTAAATAAGCCTCTTGGATTTCACACAAGTATGTAGTAATATAAAGCATGTAAGTCAAGCAGCTTGAAAATAAATGGGAAAACAGAAATGATTTTCACCATATTAGAGTTGAACACTGTGAAGATTCCTCAGTTTTGCTCTTTTAGTGAACGTGAGGGACAGCACTAGAATCTGTACTGAATGATATATTAAATACTGGGTTTCAGTCAGAGGGCATAGGAGAGAGCTTTCAGAGAAGGACCTATGTGTTCTTCAGCATACAAACTGTAATGAGATTTGTTTTCTTTACTTTAATAAATAATTATACATATATTTTTAACCAGACAATTACACTCTCTGATTGACTCTACCTGTGCTTGAGAAACACTCAGAATGACTATAAAACCAAAAGGATCACTATATCATTCCCTATTCTATTTCTGCCTTTTTTTTTTTTTTTTTTTTTTGGTTGTTGTTGTTGTTTTAGATGGTGGAGTCAGCATTACAAATAATATGACCTGGCAAACCACAGAACAAGGTATGAGCTTTTGTAGGAAACAGGTAGCATGACCACCCAGCCACTGGATATCATGTCTTTTTTCTCCTCTGTTGATGTTTGTTTCTCAATGCCCACATGGGTTAGAATAACATCATCGGCATAGGTCACCTTTTGAATCCAGGCAAGTGGAGGAAGATACGTTCTTGTTTCATGCTACAGTAGTTACAGAGACATTGACAAAATTCAGAGTCTGGGTGCCACTGAAACCTGTGGATCCTGTCTTCCGCATGCATGGTCAAACTGAAGTCTCTGGGGCCTGAATGCAGTGGCAAATTAAGGTTTTGCTCCACAGAACCCCAGATGATGTGACACTGTCAAAAAATTGTTATTTACAGAGAGGGGAAAATGAAGAAGTAAAATGGCCTCTTAAGAACTGAAGTCAACTTCTCTTCCTTTCACTACATGTATCGTCTTTTATAATAAAGTTGCCAGGTTTACAGATGTTTTTTTCCATAGAAAAGTCTGAAAATTTCTTTTAACAGAAAAATGACCTCCCTTAGAGTTTACGGGATTGAAAACACTTTAAAATAAACTATACTTCACTCTACCATAGCTCATTATATTTCCGTTTTATTTAATTTTGAGCAGTGTGGTTTGTAATCAATGAAGTTCCTTTGCTGGAGAGAAGGTTTAAGCTTCAGAACAAATACACAGCATTTTTTCATTTCCTTAGTCTTGTACTGTAGGTGGTCAGTTCCAATTGCTGCATTTGGCACTGGAAGTTTGTTTAGTTTAAAGCCAACTAAAACAGACAGAGAATAGCTAAATTGAAAAATTGAATTTAATATGGTAAGCATTATGCTGAAGTTTATATAATATCAGTGTTCCCTAGAGTTATATATTATTGTTATATTGTTCTTTGACAGAGATTGATATAAACCAGAAGTGATTAAAGGACAGGTAGAAACATTATGTTTGCTCTTGGGGAAAAAAATCCTGAAATATGGTACAAAATTAATCTGGATGAGGAAAATGCTACCACAGAACTATGCTGATACAGTGACAGTGGCTGCATGTGGTTTGATAGCATCATGGTTGGTAGAGTCATAATTCACAATTCGAGATGACATCAGGATTAAATGGTTTCTAGCTATTGGTTTATTACTGACACAGATACTACTTAACTTCCTTTACAGGAAAAAGAGAGAAGTAATTAGGTGAGGAAAAGAGTTTTTAATACTATTACATTATGTCAGAAGTTTGGGGGGGCACAGTGACAGGTCCATATTCACTGACACCTAGCTCAATACACATCTCAGTGATGATATCCCAGACAGCTGAGCAATAAGGGCAAACAGAGAAGTGCAATAGTTAGCTGCTGTTGTGGCACACAATCCTTCTAGAAAATAAACATTTATTTTATTCTATTTTATTTTATTTTTTTCCCCCCAGTAGTGCACCAGCTACTATTTGATGAACATTGATAAAATTAGCGTTGTGAGGGTGTCAGTGGCACTTTATAAATTCTGTACAACATCGCACAGTTTGTCCTGTGCTGGGAGAAATGCAAAAAGTCTTGGTTAGACCAAGCCCTGGGGCATATTTTAATGCCTTTGGATGGCCAAGCCCTCTCATGTAGACAACTACATTGATCTATTGACTGCAGTATAACCATGATGCTTCCAGGAGCTGAGAACCCTCCTCAGAGCTTCCATCTTTTATGACTGTCATAACAATAAGCAGGCTTTTAAAAGACAAGCAGTTTGCTTAATGTACTTTATCAGGTGAGCTCTCACTGACCAATTCTTCTCAAAACCTGGGAATTTTTGAGTTATTTTTTTTCACTGCTACTTACATGTAGTGACCCTGTATTTGAAGCATTGTGTATAAATAGAGTATTATCCTGCTTTCAAAAACAAACAACCAAACAAGCAAACAAACAGAAACTATCTCAGCTTACTGAAAAGATCACTTCTTCAACAAGAATTTTCTCCCTTTATATTTAGGCAGCTGTAAGCCCAATATGAGCTTAGTGAGGAAAAAGAAAGTTGAGCCTGGCCTTTTTTTTAGGGAGGGCCTTGGGTGGTTCATTCCTGGAGTTTATATGTCTGTCCACAGATATCAGCACTTTCAGAAAGTTCATACACTTTCTGAAAAAGTGCAACATGAAAATAAGTAAATTTGTTCAAATTTAGAATCACTAACGTGTTACTCCAGATTTACACCATCACGTTATATTACATGTTATCCCATATTTATAGTAACATATTCTCAGATACTACTTTTTTTTAAAATGAAGAATCTATGTCTGCTTACTTTGAACTCAAAGACAAAAATTCTCATCATGTTAAATAAGAGGAAGATTAGGCCTAAATTTGCCTTTTTTTTTTTTTCTGAATCATTATTAAAATGTTAAATGTTATAAAGCTTTTATTTTTTTTTGACATCTAAGCAGAATAAGTAGATGAGCAAATGATTTTTCCAGCCAGCCTAGAAAAATGCTTGTCTTTTTAATATAAAAAAATGACAGCTTTGTAGTTCTATTCTCATTTTATCCATCATTTTTAATTGCAGAATAGAGTGCTATTTTTTCAACTTCTTGTAACTTCTGAGGTCATTTGTTCCACTGCAAAATGGATGGGAAAGACACTATGCAATGCTGTTTAATTCTAAAACTGCCTATATTGAATTTTTGCCTTTTGGAAGCTGTTATTTATTTTTCCTCTTACTCAGTCTGTGACCGATAGCTTTCATAATGGCCATAGTGACAACAAAAACAGAGATAAGGAAAATTATGGTATTAGGTCAGACATGAAAAAATGTGAAAATTCAGCATGCTTTTATTTTGCAGACCTCCCTGTGATGAACAAGAAATGTTATCTTCTTTCTGCAAAATGTTAACAAAGATGCTTGTGCAGGATTCTGGGCAAAATATCATCCTGAAGAGATATTTGTATCTCCAGCAATCAGCAAACTCTTGAAATATAGACAGAAACAGCAGCTAGCACATGCAGGGCAGCATTTAAAAGTCTCCTTTCTCCTCCACTCAGAATCAAATGACTTTGGAATTTAAGCTTGAAAGATGAGAAGCTGCCAAGTTTAAGAAAAAGTCACTACAAGCATAGTTCAGTGGAAGAAATACTGAAAAGTACAGAAAGATATTCACAGTTCAGATTCATATTTCTGAATCAAATTCACATTGGCTGATAAACTGGTCACATATGAGTATTCATTACAGATATTCTATTGATATGAAATGCAGGAGGAAAAGGCAGGGATGTTTGGAGAGGAAGAGATGATCAAATTTATGGATGTGACGCTACAGGTTTGGTTCTGCTATTTTGGATGTGTGCCTCTCCAAAAGGAGAGACACTCTCACTGATAACAGGAATTACTTAGTGCAGTAAGCGTTTGCCCCAGACAACCTGGGGATTATTTCCATTGTGCAAACAGAACAGGCCAAACAATGGTTAAATAGGGTACAGTCTACTGCAGAGGCTGCACAGACTTACTTTCAGCTTTCTCACTGTCACAAGTCATGGAGAATCCATGACAAGAGAATAAGCAATTAAATGCAGCCCTAGAGCTATAGCACATTGTCCCCGGACAGATGCCCTAAGTTCAGTACGTTCTGGTGACAAAGTCCTTTACTGCTATTTACTCCCATTGCATTCTCATTTGTAGTACATATTTATAGTGCTCTTATGTTAATTTTCTGCTTTTTATGGTTTTAATGGCAAGAAACATTCATGATTTGAAACATAATTGCATTCGGCATAAGCGAAACCTGGTGGGATGAGTCCTGTGACTGGGGTGTTGCGATAGATGGTTACAGGCTCTTCAGGAGGGACAGGCAGGGTAGGCGAGGTGGTGGGGTGGCGATGTATGTGAAGCAGGGGCTGGACTGTGTGGAACTTCAGGTCGGCGATGGCAAAGTTGAGAGCCTCTGGGTAAGGATCAAGGGACGAACGAATAAAGGGGATGTCGTTGTGGGAGTCTATTACAGACCGCCTGGCCAGGATGATAGCGCCGATAAATTATTCTTTACAGAACTAAGAGAGGCCTCGAGATTAACTCCCCTTGTCCTTATGGGGGACTTCAACTTGCCGGACGTTAACTGGGAGTGCCACACGGCTGACACGAGCAAGTCCAGGAGGTTCATGAAGCACCTAGATGATAACTTCTTGGTGCAGGTGCTAACGGAGCCAACTAGGAAAGGTGCCCTCCTAGACCTGTTGCTAGAAAACAGAGAGGGTCTGGTGGGAGATGTGGTGATTGGTGGCCGCCTCGGTCATAGCGACCATGAAGTGGTTGAGTTCAAAATTTATGGTGACAGAAGGAAAAGTGCCACCAAAACCTCATCCCTAGATATGGCGAAAGCGGACTTCAGGCTGCTCAGGGAACTAGTCAGCAAGGTCCCCTGGGAAACTGCTCTTGAAGGCCTCGATGTCCACCAGTGCTCGTCACTCTTTAAGCGATGCCTCCTAGAAGCACAAGATAAGGCAATTCCAAAATATCGCAAGTCAGGCAGGCGGGGCAGGAGGCCGGCGTGGCTGACCAGGAACGTTCTAATGGAGATTAGGCGGAAACAGAGAGTGTTTTGCTACTGGAAGGAGGGCCAGGTGTCATGGAAAGAATACAGGGATGCTGTTCGTGTTTGTAGGGAGAAAGTTCGTGTGGCCAAAGCACAGCTAGAGTTAAAGCTGGCTGTGTCTGTGAGAGAAAATAAAAAGGGTTTTTTTAGATATGTAAATGGAAAAAGGAGAACTAAAGAATACATAGGGCCGCTCCTTGATAGGGAAGGTCTCCTCACAGACGATGACATAGGCAAAGCAGAGACACTTAACGCCTTCTTTGCCTCTGTCTTCAATGCCGATGATGGGCTTCGGGACCCAGGGTGCCCTGAGCTGGAGGGCCGGGACGGTGGGGATGACAAAGTCCCAACTGACCCTGAACGTGTGCGGGATTTGCTACTCCACCTGGATCCCTACAAGTCCATGGGTCCGGATGGGATTCATCCCCGGGTGCTGAAAGAGCTGGCGGACGTCATCGCGGAACCTCTTTCAATTATTTTTCAATGATCCTGGGAATTTGGAGAGGTCCCGGTAGACTGGAAGCTGGCAAATGTTGTGCCAATTTTCAAGAAGGGTCAGAAAGAAGACCCTAGTAATTACAGGCCTGTCAGTCTCACGTCAGTGCCTGGTAAAATCATGGAGAAGTTGGTTCTCGGACTTATTGAGGCGCACCTGGGGCACAAAGCAGTCATTGGTCCCAGCCAGCATGGGTTTGTGAAGGGTAGGTCCTGCCTAACTAACCTGATTTCCTTTTATGATAAGATCACCCGTATGGTGGACCAAGGGAAACCAGCTGATGTGATTTTTTTGGACTTCAGCAAGGCTTTTGACATGGTTTCCCATAGGATCCTACTGGACAAAATGTCCACCATACAGCTAAATAAAAACATCATACGATGGGTGAGCAATTGGCTAACGGGCAGGGCCCAAAGGGTTATGGTAAATGGGGCTGCGTCAGGCTGGCGGGCGGTCACCAGTGGGGTCCCTCAAGGCTCCATTTTAGGGCTGGTACTTTTCAATATTTTTATAAACGATCTGGATGTAGGAATAGAGGGTATTTTGAGCAAGTTTGCTGATGACACCAAACTTGGAGGAGTTGTGGACTCGAATGAGGGCGTAAAGGCCTTACAGAGGGATCTGGACAGGTTGGAGAGCTGGGCGATCACCAACCGCATGAAGTTCAATAAGAGCAAGTGCCGGGTCCTGCACCTGGGACGGGGAAACCCTGGCTGCACGTACAGACTGGGCGATGAGACGCTGGAGAGCAGCCTAGAAGAGAGGGATCTGGGGGTCGTGGTAGACAGCAAGTTGAATATGAGCCAGCAGTGTGCCCTGGCAGCCAGGAGGGCCAATCGTGTCCTGGGGTGCATCAAGCACGGCATCGCTAGTAGGTCAAGGGAGGTGATTGTCCTGCTCTACTCTGCGCTGGTGCGGCTTCACCTCGAGTACTGTGTGCAGTTCTGGGCACCACAGTATAAAAAGGACATGAAACTGTTGGAAAGTGTCCAGAGGAGGGCTACAAAGATGGTGAAAGGCCTGGAGGGGAAGACGTACGAGGAACGGCTGAGGTCACTGGGCCTGTTCAGCCTGGAGAAGAGGAGGCTGAGGGGAGACCTCATCACAGTCTACAACTTCCTCGTAAGGGGGTGTCGAGAGGCAGGAGACCTTTTCTCCATTAACACTAGTGACAGGACCCGCGGGAACGGGGTTAAGCTGAGGCAGGGGAAATTTAGGCTGGACGTCAGGAGGGGGTTCTTCACAGAGAGGGTGGTTGCACACTGGAACAGGCTCCCCAGGGAAGTGGTCACTGCACCGAGCCTGTCTGAATTTAAGAAGAGATTGGACTGTGCACTTAGGCACATGGTCTGAACTTTTGGGTAGACCTGTGCGGTGTCAAGAGTTGGACTTGATGATCCTTAAGGGTCCCTTCCAACTCAGGATATTCTATGATTCTATGATTCTATGATTCTATGATTGTCTCTATTGTCAATATTCTCCATACTGGTTTGAAATTCTTCAGCCACTATGCTGTCACAGATTGGTGACATTCTTTTGTTTATGTTTAATACAAATATGTTGAATTAGGACTATCTGCATCAGCTTGTCCCAGCATTTTCATGTCAATTTAATGTTGTTGAGTACAACTTAGCCTGTGTGGACAAGGAATCTGCACCAAAGGCTGAGGTTGGAATTAGTGGCTGTTCTGTGAGCAAACGTCCTGTGCAAGCCATTGCTCATAGGACACAGATAACTGAGGCACAGGCAAGCATGCTTTCTGTGATTTTCCCACTTAGCCTTATTCCAGTGGACTGCAGAGTAAATCATATGTTTTATTTAGGCTCTAGGGCATTGGTTCTATTCTTGGGAGGAAATCCACACAAGCTTTGCTATTCCAGTGTTTCCATATTCCTCCCCTCTCTTCTTTGTGTCCTTTCTATCTGACACCAAATCTAAGTGCATAGAAAATAAAACAGACTTGCCTTCCCAGTGAAGAAACGTGAAGAACTGAAAGCATAATCATTTTGTAATTGAGAGCTTTGTTGAAAGGATTTTCCCAAAGCTTCTTCCTCCTTCAGCTCATCTCAATTAATTTGCAAATCTAGAGGTTCACCTTGAGCACAGTACTTAAAGAAAATTGAAAACCAGGAAGGGACTGTAGATGTCAGTCTGAATTTCACTGAGCTCTAATCTGAAAGGACTTAGAGAAAATAGATCCTAACCAAGTGATCCTTTTCAGTCACACATAATAATATGCTATATGGCGATCTCTTAAACCTCAAAACAATGTCATTAAAGGTTTGTCAGTATTTGGAAAAGTTAATTTTTTCACACCTTTAGTTGTACATTTTCTTGCTTCTGTTTTTTTGGCCATAGAGGCTTAATGGGAATGTCTACAATCATCATAGGAGTGCTCCAGTCTGGAAGCTGATAGACAAAGACCTATAATGAGTATTATAAGACTGACTTCAGCACTTCAAGCAATTGATTTAAAAGCTTGGAAATCTCAAATAATTACCAGTCCCAGGGGAACTGTGGCTGTCCAAGGATTCCTATGTTCTATCTGATGTGTTGATTTGTTCACTTCATACAAAAGCAAGTTAAAGCTAGGTTTACAGGCAGGCAGCCAGTATCTCAGTGGATATCAACATAAGCTATGAATTTGGAGAACTAATTTGCTCACTATACAGTCTATGTGATCTTAATGGACAACCTAATGATTTCAGTAAATAAAGAATGTGAATTTATCATCCCTAAAATACAAGTAGGTCTTTCCAGGATCCTCAATTTACTTCTGCAGTATGCTTTTCCATTGCCAAAAGTAGATTCTAAAGTCTACTGCAGAATGAGGTCAAGAAAAGGGAATCTCCCAGTTTCAATATTTGGACCAAGTCGTAATGGATAACCATGGTAATATATTCAGAGGGACCAAAACAGCCATGGGTAAAGTTATAGTATCACTAAAGTTGACTGCTTCCTTTACAGTATTTACTCTTTTCTTTACTTTTTTATTTTCATAGTAGCTTCTTCATATTGTACCTACCATGGGAATCTTCAGCAATTCTAGTGGAGGGAAACACTAATCTTAATCATAATCTTACTGAAGTGCAAATTTTGGAGATTTTTAAACTCATTTCCATATTTTGCCTAAATGTCCCTCCGTTTCTGTCATGGCTGCTCTATGGAATCCACTAGACAGCCTACTGGTAGTATTGGTATACCTTTTATAGGGAAATTGGTATTATATGTGACTTTTTATTCAATTCTGTTTTGAAAATAAACAGTACTAAATACCATTATGTAAGTAATTCAAAAAAATGTTAGGCTCACTTTAGACTTCTAGCTCTGTAGTAGTGGAAAAGTGTATTACAGCCATTGATGGAATATTTTACTCACTTGAAAAATGTGACAGAACATGACAGAATTATCCAACATACATTTAGCAAAAGCAGATGATATTATTGTAGTGATAAATTTTGCTTGCTTCCCTGCTGCTTTTACTGCTGTTTTGGTGTGTGGTGTTCAGTTCTCAAATGCAGCAGCTTGGGTACTTAACATAAGCCTCAGTACATGGAGTAATTTTAATTCTCAAAATTAAGAAAAAGTTGTCTTATTTTTCAGTTATGTGTTTATTTCAGAATTATTTAATTATACGTAAGACCTACCATTGCTCTGCTCTATGATACTATCACTCTGTTACCTTGCACTTTGGGTAATAATTGTGCTCTGTAGTAATAAGCAAAGACTTTTATCAGAACAGTTATTTTCATTATTTTACACTAAACATATTCTAGATAAGTCTTCCAAAGCTGTAGGGTAACAAAGAATGACATTTATTGTGAGCATTTTGTATCACAAGTTCCAGAAACCTGAATATACCTGTTAATTTCTCCCTCCAGATATTTATTGATCAACTGCTGTTGTCTCATTGTTCTCCTGCCATTGATAATTACTTTCCTCAGAATAAACAACATATTTCTTTGTTTAGTATTTCTAAGAAAATAAAGATTTTTCCTAACTTAGTCAATGGATTTGTTATGATAATGTGTTTTAAATTCACTGTAAGTAATTTTGTTGATGTAAGTATTATGAGATAACCTATAAATGAAATTGTATTGTATTGCAAACCTGTCCAGTAGATCAATAGATATTATGAAGGACCAAGCTAATTTATTTCTCCTTCTTCTTAAGTGAAAGTCTAAGTAGTCTGAGACTGCAGTATATATTTGAACAATCTTTGAAGAGAGAATTTCTCTTTTGAATAAGATAGAAAAACCAACCAAACAAACAAACAAAAAAGGATCAAGAAGAAGATAGCTGAAGGTTTAACAGATTATAAAACTACAGAAAGTGCTACAGACCAAGGGTTGCAATTATAACTAAGAGCTAGGGTTAACTGGGAGCCTCTTATTTTTTGCATTTTTCTCTGGCTTTGAAAATCTTTTTGTGTCACTCTGGAATGAAAGCCAAGTGCACAAAAGCTTTTGGCAAACATGGGACTTTAGCAAAATGTTCATGTTTGGCTCAAGAAACTCCAGTTTTCCATCTTCTATTCTCATCAAGAAGTCTATTGTAGAGCTTAGAAACAATTCTGTCAAAACTTCATCAAAGTATTTGCTTCCAAAATGTTCCAGTTTTTGGCATAATGTCAATTGGAGCAGAAAATATTTAATTGAAATAATTCTGACTAGTTCCATAAATGTCATTATATTCATTAGGTACATATGTAACAGTAGCTGAATTAGCTATGTGTTTACACACATCAAGTCATCTGAAATATTATGAAGTCAAACAGGGCTCAAGGGCTGGCTGAGTAAGTGTCATAAATTTTAGTAACCCTTGATCTTAACTTTATGCTCATTAGAACATGTCTGTGAACAAAACTAATTGAAACATCAGGAAATGGTCAGAACACAAATGAAAAGCATTAGCAAAACAACAACAACAACAAAAAAAACGCATTTAAATTAATTTACAATAATGCATTATTGTGACTGGCAAATTGAATTGATATCCAAGTCCTGACACACTTTTTTATTTGAAACTATAACAAGATAATTTATCAAATGAATTAATTTTCTGTTGATGGTAATATTAGCTTTTAAGGAACACATGAAGACATAAAATAGTTTACTACAAGGCTTTAGGGATCATCGTTCAAAATCCTCTAATAGTATTGTAATTGGGAACATTTTCAATGAATATAATTATGTTGCATTCATGGTAAAAAGATACATAAGTGAAATTAAAATTAGAGTTTTTTGAGGCTTTTTTCGTACTTTATCTGATTAGTCTGCTGTCTCTCATGAAAGTAGGCAAGTCTTCTCTATCTTAGGTTGAGATGAAGAAATAGTGGATGTTACTGAGCCAGTTACTATTGTATTCATATATAATTTCTTCTAGAGTTTCTTTCTGGGTTTGTGTGTGTGCATATGCATTTATTCCACATGTCTGAGGTCCTCTCTCTTTCTCTCTCTAGCTAAAGACTTACAGGCTATTTCTCTCCTGAATGACTGGGATGGCATATGATGGTGATATGAAAAATACATAGAAATTAGATGGCCTAAAGAAATTGGTAGGAGCTGGCAAAATCTTTTTAGTCCAAACTCAGTGTGTGCCTTTGCTTTTTGTTCTTTTGAAACTAGTATGCTGTGATGTATGATAGTATTCTACAAGATATTTGCAATACTTTTTTTTTTTTTTTCTTTGCAGCATACACTATCAGAGTCACTTCCTATGTACAGCTCTTCTTTTAATCTTGTCAAGCACATTTCTTGTTTCTTAGACATTTTTTAAAATGTTGGTTAGTAGTACCACTCCCTATGCTGAAATATCTTGTATAAAAGGATAATAAAAGCTATTTTCTAATAGACTGCAGATGTTCTCTCCTGTTCTCTCAAAGGACCATGCTCTTAGAATATTGCTGAAGCCAAAGGGTGCACCTTTATGAGACTAGCAGAGAAGACCACTCATGACTACTACTCTTTGTCTGGAAGGACTTCTGTAAGGCAGACTGTCCTTCCAAACGGCCACCAGAACTATCACCTGGTACAAAAAGTAGGCCAAAATCAGGCTGCTCAGATGAGAAAAACTGTACCAGAAACAGAATGCAAATAAAGAGAAAATTTATTTGCATAGAAATGCTGGCAAAATTGTTACTAAATAACTAAAAATACAGCTTTAAAACTGGTTACCTTCATAAAAACTACGTATCTTATCTAGAATTAAAGCTGCTCTAATTTGTTTTAGCTTACTTTCCTCTCAAATTGACATTAAACTACCTGAAGTTCACTTACATTGTGAATAAGATGGTTTATCTAAGGTGCTTTAAATAATTTAATGCAAAAATTAGTGTAGACTTTGATACACTATTATTTACTTCCTATACAGAAGAAATTCTGGTTCCAAAAATATTCAGATTAGTATTGCTCCTGTTTTGTTGCTGTAAATCAAGGACTGCAAGATGAGGCAGAGATGGACAAATGAAAGGAGCCAGCACCTGGGCACCAGTGAAAACAGTCATTATGGTTCCCCTTCAGCCAGCCAGGAAGCAGCCCATCACTAGGAGAGTGCATGTTCATTTGGGTACCTAAGGTTCCATTAAGACAGAACAGTCCAGGAGCAAGTCTGTCAGAAAAGGACTCTACAAGCACATGTAAGTAAATAGGACTATTCTACTCAGAGCTGTATTTTACCTTGCTATAGGAGACAAAATGAATTTGTGTCCACTAGTGAAGAGGTAGAACACAGTTGTTTGGAGAAGTCTGGGCAGAGAGGTGACACTTAGGAAGAGAGATGAAAGGTTTCTGGTTACGAGTTACACAGTTCTGCTACAGAATATCTGGAGAGAAGAGTCCTTTATTTAGACAGGAGTAAACCTGCCAGTGTAACTGTGCTATGAAGTCCACGAGTAGAGTACTCTAGTAGATACATAGCATAGCACGGTACTGTTCCGGAAACTGATGTTAAGCACCCATGCTACTGGCAGGGCTTATAGGTGAGGCTGTTTAGTAAAAAGAAGATAAGGCCATGACTAAAAAGCACCTCCTTTTGTTCAGAGGTGTGTTCTAATGAGCATGACCCTTTGGCATATCAACCACTTCTCCCAGTTTTGTGTCATCAGCAAATTTTTCTGAGGATACACTCTGTCCCATTATCCAGATCAGTTTGTATTCATCCATTTGTACAAACTTAAACATTTATACTATTGTTAGAACTTTTTCAAATCAGAACCTAAAGCTTGAGGTCTGAAGCTTAGTTTAGAAACTTTAGTCTGTAGAAACCTGTATTTGATATGTAGGTAAAACAAAAATATAAAATTGATGCTTAAGAGCTTGTACTTGACATGATTTTCAACAGTACTTCTCTAACTTCATAAATACTGAAAATAAATCAAGTTCTTTTTATATCACTCCTAAATAGTGACTCAACTGCGTAATTATAAGCACTGAAGGCTGGCAGTTTCAGCTTGGATGTTTATCTGATGTAAATGAATTATTCTCTTGGTTTTGCAGAATAGGCTCAGATTATACAAAACAGGTGCAAAGATCTCACAAGAATATTTACTTTAGTTAACATTTCAATATTTCTACTCCAGTACCACCTCAGGAGAAAAAAAGAGCAAACAAAACAATTTAAAATAAATATAGAGGATTTGCTTCAAATCTCAAAGTTTCTGTTTAGGTTCCAGTTTTGGTGTAACACTGGAGTGACAAATTTTCATTTCTGAGACATACATAAACTGTATGTAAATATTTTTGTATATAAATATACAAAACCTCAAACGTAAACAGCTAACAGACCTGTCAAGTCTTCAGCACTAAGCACAAAACCTGAGGCACCTTGCCTGACTGTCCTCTGCTTCTGATACCTTCAACTCATATCATGCTAAGAAGCCACTGCCTTCCTCCTCCAGGACCACATAGGCCAGACACGGCTCCTCACATCACTTACATAGAGCTGGCTCCTTGGCTTCAGTCATCTCACAAACTTCTGTAACACTGGCAATCTCCTGTGTCAGATTGGAAGTGTGCATAGAGATGTTCAGAGATCTGTCACTGACGCCACATCTCCTATCCCCAGGTCAAGGCACCCACAGCCCCCAAGAACTCTATGGAATCTAACTTTATAGAGAAATATTGATTTGCTAGCACAAATAAAAATACTTTCTGAAGTGTATGGTTATATATAATATAATACTTCTTTTCTTTCACCAGTCTAACTTATCATGTGGTACTGAGGGTGAGGTCTAACTGGAATTAGTATTCACAGCACATCACGGGACATAGTCTAAGATAAATTTAAATGATGTCATGATGAAAATGAAGAAGGGACCAACCAAAGTCTTCAGAAATCTAGTGAAGATACAAGAGAATATCTGCCTTTTTAGTCATTGTTGATATGGTTCTTCCATTAGCAGCTTATTTGTACATTAGGGGTATGAAATTCTGTGTTGTGTGATTAGTCATTAAGTATATCTGTTGAGGGACAATTGTGTTGAGTCCTTAATACCACTGGAGCTCTGGTAGCTGTAGGGCTTGTCTCAGCCTAGTTTTAGGTCTTTACTTTCAATCTGTTGGAGTGTAAAGTGTAACTAAACAAGAATGATCATTTTTACTTTCCCTATTAATTTCATTTTAGAAAGGCGTAAGTGAAACTAGGTGAATTAGGCCCTGTATCTTACATGTTTTCCATTGAAGGATATTTTCATATAGGAACTTAGGTTGCTAAAAAACGATTAGCTTAATTCCTGTTGAGACAGGGTAGAATTTCAATTGCCCACCTGAAAAAACATATCATTTTATCATTTTTTTTAGTGTTTCTATGCAGCAAGAAGTTCTGCTATTAATGAAAGTGCAGATACATCTCATGAGTATATAATAAACAAAAAATACGGTACCCTACCCTTTTCAAAAGAACTAATCAAGTACTGCAAGGAAAATGAAAGTAAATAAAATATTGATTAAGAACTAAAAGGATTTTAATTATATTACTTTCAGAAATAATTTAATTTAACCTAAATACACAACTGGGAGCAGATACTTTGCCTTAGCATTTTTCAAATTGCTAATTAAAATTTCCAGGAGGAAATTCAAGTTTAGTGACTGGATTTTAAATATAATGTTTGCTTCTTTTCATAATAGTTTTATGAAGGTTTATGTAGTGCCAAAATGTAATACTGCATGCACGTTTTTTTAAAAATAATCAGATAACCTGGATGGTCTGCACAACCACTGTGAGTATAAAGCAGTTCTTAATTAAGAAAACTTGAAAATTAAAGTGTGATTTTGGTTACATATCTGTCATGTCTTTTTTATATAGATTTGTATCTACATTGTTTATGGAATTCTTTAGAGATAATTGCTTTTTGGTAAGATAAAAGCAATTATAATGATGGAGCACTCTTTGTGTTTCTGTTGCCACTGAGTAGCAATTTTACTATTTATCTGAAAAGAGATGAATCTGATTCTTTATTCTCTGCCATAAAGACTTGTTCCAAAACCCAGTGATGTAAATGGAATTACTCATCACTCTATAATTTTGTATAGTTTTTGGCTCTCAGTGCTGCTTCCTACTTTACACCATATTATTTATTAGACTGCTGATTACTTTCATATACACCAAATTGACTGGGACTACAATAATAAAGAGGCACAACATTTTGAAGATTTCTCTGAAGAATCTATTAAAACTGTAAGTTCTTTACAGAATCTTGAGGCAAGCTGATCAAAATTTAATTAAGGTCCTTTCACCCTCTTTGGATGCAAAGAAAAGTGCCAAAATACAGGGATAAAGGGGAAAGAAGGCTATTGAGTTACCTGTCCAAACACTTCAGACAAAAAAAAAAAAAAAAAAAAAAAAGCAGTCCTCCTCTGATATTCCTTAACCTTTGATTAGGGAGCAGTAGCAGAGTCCCCTTTATGCAAAGACAGAAGACTAGAACATGTAATTGGAATACAACAAAATTCAGAAACATCCTGAAGAAAATTATGACAGAGAAGAATGACGTGTCCCACTAGTCAGTGCTTCCTCCCTTGGGTCATTATGTGTACACATCATACAGCATGTGACATACAATTTATATGCAATTTGAAAATTTTCCTTAAAATATATAATGAATGTCTATGCTGCAGTTGTTAGTTTGCCTGTCCAGCCCTCCTTGCATATCTTGATTCAGTTTCAACCAATTTTTCAACCCATTTGACAAGTAGATTTAGGGGTCTCAAAATATGAAAATCAGAAGAAGAGACAGGAAATCTATTACAGCCCCTAATAACCTACAGCAAAGTTTCATGAATCACTAGATACTACAGGATCTCTAAAGCACACCAGTGTTGTGACTCCAGCCAATGGAAAGCTTTGGTCTAATCACACTTAGACACCAGAAACTTGGAAACATGCATCTGAGGAAACCAGGTTTCACTAATCTGTTGATAATGGAAAGAATTGTTTATAAGAGATGAATAGTTTAAACATGAAGGAATTTACATATTATTGGAGTTATCTGACCAACATAAAAATGACTATCTTACCATTTTTCTTAAACATGGGTAAGCTTCGGACTATGTCCTGTGTTCTTCCATAGGCATCTGGTACCGGACACTGTCAGGGTACTGAGCTTGAGGGACCTTTGTCTTGAGCAAATATGCATGTTCCACTGCCCCTGTGACTTAGTGACTGAAAATTAATTTTGGACACTCAGCACTCTGCAACCATTATGATCCTTCACAAATGGTACTTCTGCAAGAGTAAGCTTTAAAAATGAAACTCTTCTTTGTAGGCACTGAAGATGCAAATTTGGTGGGTCAGAATCTGTAGGCTATCTCCTCAACTGTACTTTCTGCAACTTAATGTTTCCTTTGCACTTTGAAGTGGTTGTATTTAAGCTTCTATGTGTACATACAGAATGATCTCTCAGGATGAAAGGTAATATGAAACTAAAGACTTTACAACATAATGCCTGAAAGAACTAAGGAAGTAGTGGAGATGCACTATTATTCACCATTAATCATTCTAGCTGGCTACACCTATGATAAAAATGTGTATGCGTGTATTTACAAAATACATGAGTGTGCAAAGACTGGAGACATGGAGAGTGCATTGACTGACTTTCTTGTGTGCACTGAGTGCATGTGGGGCTACAACTCAAGTAAATGAAAATGACATTGAAACATGAAGTGTAAGCTAAAGGGAGTGTTTGAACTGCTTGATGTTCAGTGATGTATGGAGCTGACATTTGCAAATGTATGTTAGATATTCTGTTTTCATTTCTTGACCCTGTCTGTAAAGCAGTCCTTTCACCATCCAGGAAAAAGAAAGAAGAGGAGAATTCTGAGAAGTAAACTGCACTTGCCATTCTTCAGTAGGCAAGTCTACAATTCTAACCTTTGCCTCCAATCATCTAAACTTTACATATACAAAACCTAGAAACGTAATAATATTATGTATGCTTCATTATGTGGAATTTTATTAAAAAAATATTTCTGTAAGTCTTTAAGTATGGCTTCTTATTTCTCATTCAATAATGCTAAATTAATATTGTTATAAACTGATCTTAACACAATCCAATCTCTTGTTTTACATTAAAATCAAAAGCAATTGGGCACTTAGTATTTCTGTTGATCTGGACAGCAGTTTCCATTCTAATATTAAAAGAATTTTGTCATTTACATTTTTTCCCTCGAATTCTGCTTCACAATTTTAAAAAACAGTAAAATAATGTCATAGTGGAGTATGAGAGGAGGAATAAATCTGAATTTGTGAAACATATAGATCCTACAGTTATTCAAGTCACATGAGTATGTCAGACAACGATTATCATAAGTGAGGACTATACAACCTTTGGAGAGACTTGGAATGGAATAGAACAGAACAGAAAGAATAGTTCAACTGAAAGGGACCTTCAAAGCTCATCTAGTCCAACTGCCTGACCACTGAAGGGCTATATAAATATATATTCATTACTCAAACAAACTGACTTCAAACAAAAATGTCATAACTAGTATGTTTGACTCTAAAGCATGCTTGCTTGGGATCACCAAAGTGCCTCTTAAAGGATAAGGAAAACAGAAAAAAAAATATTATAAATCAGTATGCCAAGTTCAAGGAAGGTCATAATTTAAAAAAAATAAAACACTATTTATTAGACTATTCCATTTGTTTTGTGATTTTCAATCAACCTCAGTTTTTATTTAGTTCCTCATTCTGTCCCTCTATTGACAGAGGCTGATTAATATATATTTTTGTAATTTTCTTTGAAATCTGCACAGAAAACAGGAGTGAACCCTAAATTCAAATAAATCACTGCAAAGACTCACTGGCTGACAAGTCTGTCTTGCCTGAATGTGCCTGGTTGCTTGCACATGTGTCTAATCATTCATGTGGCTGACAAGGTATCATCTTAACAGCACAAAAAAAAAAAAAAAAAAAAAAAAAAAAAAAACTGTGACCCAGATGTGGACTTCCTATAGAAACATTTAATTTCATGAATTGCTCTTTAAGGTGAAGAGAGCATGTCTACCAAAAGACAAGAATTAAAAATAGGAGGAAAAAAAGCATGGATTACATCAGTGGGGGAACATATATCCCATATTCCCTGAGGTATGTGGTAAGACTTTGGTTGTTTCATGTGAGTTGGATGAATCCTACAAAAAAAAAAAAAAAGTTCTCATCAGTATAGACCCGTTTGTTAAATCCATTTTCCTCGACCATTTCTACTCTTTGGCCATCTGTTCTGTAGAAGAAGCTTAATGATTGATTCGTTGTGTCAAAGCAGCTGCAATGAATTACACTCATGAGGGACAGTGTAGGAAGAACCAAAGATTTCTTTTCCTCCTTTTCTGTACATCATATGGCTTTTCTTCTCTTTTCTCAGCAGTTTTGTCTCATTCAGCTTGGCCATATGGTTGAAGTGACTGAAACATCCTAAACATAGGCAGAGACATAACCATTATATCCAGCAGCTGTTAGCCACAAGCTGCCCCATCATACGTTTTCATTCATGTCCCTGAGCCATGCAGGTGAGTTACACCTCTACTTAAAGCATTCAGCCTTCAATTTTTTCTAAATGGTGCTGGGAGAAGGACAATTACCAACTGAATGCATAGAAATGCTGCTAACAGAGTTTCCCAGTCTTTCTGTAGCTGAGAAATACTAGAGAAAATTCTCATGTTTTCTGCCCCACAAGTAAGGTGACAAGTAGGCACCTATGAGCAAAGTGTTTGCATACTAGTTGCATGGAACACAAGTCACTTTTCCCTCAGAACAAATATCTATGTGAGAATATGGATCTATATATTCACAAATTATATCACACAATGAGCTGACAAGATTAAACATAAAGAAAATATTAATCATGCCTTGTTTATTACTGCAAGGTAACACTTGCTTTTCTTTACATAGCCCTGCAGAGTGGGAGGAGACAACTGTATGCTGCTTGTGAGCTGGAACGATAGTGTGTGGTGGCAGTGGTTGTAGGATACTCATTATCACAGTGTCAGCAAAATACTGAGCATCGGTAGGGGATCTGTGTGAAGGTGAATATAGTTTAGTTATACAAATACAGTGGCTGAAAGAGGCTAGCAAGAAAGACAGGTAGAATACAAATGTCACCATGACACTTCTGACTGGGAGAAGACAGGAAGAAAACTGGACCAAGTCTGTTGCTGCTCCCAAAAAAGAAGGTGCAGAAGCCAGGAGAGAAAGGAGATGACCAGTCTAGAGCCACAGTTTATCTGAGATGTGTTCTCAAAGTGCCCCAGTATCCATAGTAACCTGCCCTGGAAAGTATACAGCCAAAGGTGTCTGTATTGCACTGCCTTAGATACGTGATGAACTATTAGCACGTGTAAATAAACCTAGTCGGTAGGTTAGTAGGTTACTTCATAGAGTAGTAGCTAGGTACTACCTATTAGTAGATAATGATACTAGTTAATAATAATGAATAATTGTGGCTATTTATACAAAAAGCAGACACTGAAGTATTTTCTAATTGCCTGATATGACATAAAACAATGTGTTATTTCTTGAAAAGATGGCACACAAATACTGAATAGTAACAAAGGAATACTTATAAACCAGCAGAGGATCAGAAGAATACTTGCAAAAACAAATTGTACAGAGCCTAATTTCAGGCATTACATGGATACACCAAAAGCTGGAGTTTATTTGGACACTATTTCTGAACACACACACAAAAAAAAAAAAACACATTCTGTCTCTAAATTATTCACATAGTCCTGATGGGATGGATATGGTAGTTGCTTTTCAATTCCTTGTGCTTTCCTTGCTGCTGGTTACTTTTTATGTGCATTGTGGCATATTTTGAGATTTAATAACCTCCACTGATTGGAGACACGGGTGAGGAGGCAAGGAATTTCTCAAATAAGGTTACTTGGATTAACAAAGTCAAACTCATGACTGCACAACTGTGCTTCACTCCTGCAGAAACTATTAAACCTGCCAAATGTTTCTTTGGTTATTCCTTTTTTTCTGTCTTCCTCAAATTGAAAGATTCATAGCCAATCAGAAAAGGCTCCTGTATGTGAGCTAATGAGGTTAATATATTATCTACAAATATGTGAAGACTGAACTAGGAACTTAGCTACTGAGACCTGTTCACAAGGAAAGTCAATCCCATTTTGTAGCTGTGGCTTTCTTGATCTTACTATCTAACCTTTTGTTTTTCTTTATTGTTGGTTTTGTTGATGGTGTTGTTTGGTATAAGACAACTGCTCCACTTTCCTTTTTGAAATATAGAAGAAAGGCTTGCCCATGTTATTTGTTTAGATTCTGTAAGGCATTTAAAAAAACATTCTTCCTTATTTTTCTTTATTGCCTGGCTTATGATTGGAGCATTTACCATCCTGCACTGTGCACTGTTGTCGTTACATTTTGTCATTACATTTTCTTTATGTTCTTATCACTGTATTCTGTAGGCAACAATTGTCAATAAAAAGAGTAAGATAAGAAGAAATTGATTTGAAAAATAGGAAAGAAGACAGATACAGTATTTCTGAAATTCAGGGAGTATATCAGGTACATCTAATAGTACAAAAACTTGCATAAGGATCACTTTATGAACATTCAGATCCATGTCCTGTTGGATGGGGGTCACTGAAGTAATTTTAACCGTCACATTTCACATTAGAGTGTTATAATGGAAATGTTTCCTCCTCTTATGCCTGAGTTATGAAACAATGTGGTTATATTATGCAAGCATTAATTGTACATACCATTTCTGTTACTAGAATTTTTCCTTGTATTACTGGAATTTTTCAATTGCTATTATCTTTTCAAGTATTTTAATTAGTGTTTAATTTCTGTATTTACTAACAATCTTTGCAAAGTTTGAGATCAGTGTAGACCATCAAATGAATTTTTATTTTATTCCTGTTCATATAATTTTACTAGAAAATCATAATCTATTTATGACATTGCCTCCCCACCCGTCCCTACCCCATTATGAATCGTGAATTCTTTTTTGGTCTTTTTCCATAACAAAAAAGATATGGATATTAATAGTCCTCCTGCTCCAAATACAGAAATAATTCATAATGTTAGACTCTGCAATCCTGCCTAGAGAAGAAAAACAAGTCAGATGTCCAGATAAAGTCTGACTCAAAGTTTTTGGAAGACTGTAGAAAAGTTTACAGAGATTTTAGATCAATCTCAGATTCCTGTCAGAGAAGAGCAGTAGATACTAACTTACTGATATGGCTGATGTTTGCGTGTGCCACCAATAAAAAACTTTAGGGAATACACACATTTTTAGAGAACCTCATTAAAGTCTCTCTCTCCTTCAGCTTAGAAACACATTCAACTTCCATCCATTCTCTTTCTCATTACAATTATGAAATTGTCATAAACATTGCAAAAAGAAAAATATGGCACGTCCTTTTCTAGTTAGAGTCTATCATAAAAGAGACATTCTTTGCTCTATTGTACATAAAAAATGAACATTTTGTAATGAAGATTTTAATTCTTGAACTGAATTCTTTTACTCTAACAAATGTTCATAAAAATCTCCCAGCAAACGGGGGGGGGGGGGGGGGGGGAGGGGCTGGGGAGGTAGGCAGGGATGGGATGGACATGGCAACACTTCATGGGCTATTACAAAAAGACTTTTACTATAACTTTTACTATACATACTAATACAAAAAGACTTTTACTATAGTTTTCTTTCAGTGATCTGTTACTCCAAGCAGTTCAGAGGTAGGCATGTTCAGTCAGTCATTAGAGAAATGACTCATTTTATAATTCTTTTACTTGTCATCCCTTTTAAGCAAATGGAAAAGATAGCAAATGATTCCTAAATCACCCTAAGAAGTGGGTCTCCTAGTCCCACTATCTGAGATGTACTCCTGTGCCTTATGTTTTAGATATAATTGCAGTGACCATCTATCCTTGTAGTAGAAGAAGGTGCGGCAACCAGTAATTCTTTGTTTTCCTCTGGTGCTACTGTTTCAGTGAAAAGATAAGAGAGTAATTGCTAAAACCACATCAGATTGCTGTTTGACTTGGAACTCTAGTTTAAACTAGAAAAGTTGTTTGACTTGGAACTCTAGTTTAAACTAGAAAAGTTGTTTGACTGGGATGAAAGACAAATAGGAAAGCAGATAATGAATTATGGAAAGACTTAAGAAATAGCAAACTGCAGTTTTGCTGTACTCAACTTGCTGTTTGCACTGTCTGTACAAGTATTACTGTTTCGCCTTAACTGACAAGTTTTTCCTATACTTTTTTTTTTTTGTCTTTTTGTAAGAGACAAGCTTGAATACAATGGAAACTGCAAAACAAAATTAATCAAATATTTACTGCAGTGTTTGCTGGAGTATATATAACATAATTAAAAACCATCTTGATATCCAAGAATGTATGTGAAGTAACTAATGTGGTTGCTCCTGAATGTACAAGCCACCTCATTGTTCATACCCACCTAGTCGTTCAGTCTTACCACAGGCATTCCTATATCTGCTGCACTATGTGATCTTACTTTACTTAGCATCAACAAGTTTTGCCAACATAAAATCATTGCTCCAATTAAATTTCCTACATGTGTTACATTAGTGCAAGTCATAGCAAGGAAGCCCACACACATTTTAATGTTTTCTGTAATTTGTAAGTATTTTTGTAATCAAGCAATTTCCGTAAATTCTGTATGTTGCTGTTGTAGAATGTGAAACACTGTTGTGGTTTAACCTGGCTGGCAGCTAAGCACCACATAGCCATTCGCTCACCCTCCCCCCTCCCTCTCTGGGATGGGGGAGAGAAACAGGAAAATGAAGCCTGTGTGTTGAGATAGAGACAGTTTATTAAGGCAGAAAATAACAATAATAATGATAATAGTGCTACTAATAATAACGTGTACGAAACAAGTAATGCACAATGCAATTGCTCACCACCTGATACCCAGCCTGATACTGGGGATCACTGACCGATACCCAGCCTATCCCCGAGCAGCCGGCCCTCCTCCCCCTGGCTAGCCACCCCTATATATTGTTTAGCATGAGGTCAGATGGTATGGAATACCCCTTTGGCCAGCTTGGGTCAGCTGTCCTGGGTCTGTCCCCTCCCAGCCTGCCCGCTGGCAGGACAGAGCCAGAAGCTGAAAAGCCATTGGCTTAGTGTAAGCACTGCTATGCAACAATTAAAACATCAGTGTGTTATCAACACTCTTCTCATCCTAATCCAAAACATAGCACCCTACCACCTACTAGGAGGAAAATTAACTCTATCCAAGCTGAAACCAGGACAAACACAAACATCTACATTTTGATGAAGAAATTATCACAGTGCAAAGAGTGATTCCTCAAGGCTGGTTGAGTTGCTTGGCTGAGAGGACTGATAATAACAGTGAATGTCAATTGCCAAAATAAAGGTTCTAGAAACCTTTTAACATATTTCAGACATGGCTACTATCTCAATAATTCATTCAGTGAAGCCCCTTGTGGGGAAAAATAACCCTATCTTGCATCTCTGGCGTAAAACAACTCAAAAGGACAAACAAAAATATTCAAAGTATCACCATAATTTAGTGTAATCTGCAGAAATAGGAATGTTCTGCAGTCTAGTGGGGCTCTTGCTGCAGTATAATTGAAATCAGATTATTCTGCAATAGGGCACTACTGCCTGTTTGATAGTATTAATTAAATGAACACCTCTGGCGCAAGGGGTAATTCTGAGTTCTTCAAGTACATCTGAGATGCTCAATAATCACCACTTCCACATAGTCTGGAGAGTCTAATTATGATGGTGGAACACAGATAGACTGTGGATACATTTCTATTTTCAGTGGGCCCAGAAATTCATTCTGAAGTCCAGAGTAGCTTGTGCATGGGTCCAGAGTTCATGACTGGTCCCAGTCTGGTTAGGATGGGGAAACACAGAACTCAGCAAGCCCTGAATGCTGGCTTGTGTGGATTTATTTATTTATTTATTTTGCATATGTGTGGAGATTCTGCTCCCTGGGAATATTGGTGGAACTGCAAAGGGGGTAAAAGAATATTTTGAAACTAAGTGGCATTGCAGAATTGAGTAGTGGCTCTAATTTTGACAAGGAGACTGTATTTGTGAAAATAAAGAATAGATAATAACAAGTTACAAGTATGAAACTCTCTGTCATACTGAAGTGCATGTGGGTTCATGGCAAGAATATGAAACAGGCCCATTATTTAGAAATGGTAAAGAAATAAAATTGTATGCTGTATGACTTGGATAGATAACCCAATCCACAAAGGACAACTGTGGCCCCACTACAGTAATTGAACAAGACCTACAATAGTTGTTACCAGAAAATATTAATGACCATGACATAGAAGGCAGAAAGCTTATGAGCTGGATTGGTGTACTTTAACAATGAGAGGTCTGAAAGAAGACACAGTGGATAAGTCTGCCTTGATGCTTTAGTTTGGATCAGGAGTATTCTTTAAAGAGAATCTTCAAATTATCTCTACATATTAGTGTGGTTTACTTTTTGGGTGTACACAAACTGGATTCCTTTCAGATTAAAACTAAACCAGTAGGCGTGGTTTAGGAATGACCAGTGCACTCCAGTTACTAATAGATATTTAGTTCCCAGAACTAGCCTATGATCAGTACAAAGTCAAATGACCAGAATGTGTATAGTGTGGATGTTGGATCT